>NW_026611615.1:0-600000 GCF_028009165.1 Akanthomyces muscarius | reverse complement strand
GTGTAGTCGCGTGCGAACATTGAGTCGGCAGACGTGTATATCACCCTTCGGTCGCGTGTTCACCCGCCGCCAACTTTGCAGAACATTTTATTGGGTTTGTAGGCATGACTGCTCAAAGATTTGAGAGTATCGGCGTAGAGCTGTTTGGCCTTTACGTCGGTATGGAGCTGTCAGCAGCCGCAACAGTGGCAACCCCAATCTGCAGTTTGGAGTCATTTGAGGGACCAGTTTGTCCTGTTCTTTGTCACGGCCCTTTGCATAGTTCTATAGCCGCTGTGCTTTGCTAGAGCAGTCCTTGACTTGACTTGTCGTGTCAGTGAATGGGATCATTTCCGATGTAATTAAGCGTCGAGCTCCTGCAGCAAAGACAGATCAAGTAACTATAACTAGTGGGGGCTGTGAATTCACTCAGCCGCAGCAGCACAGCAGCCGTATGCGTGCCGACAAGATGCAGGTCAATGCGTAAAACCTCACCTAATAGATAGCGAATATGGCATCCAACTGGTACAGCCAGACCACCCCACCCTCGTCTCCCACCTTTCGGCGACGCGCAACAAATAAGTCCCTTGGTCATCGTCGCTCCGGCTTCGCATCAATGTCAAAACCAAATGCAAGATACTAAACTCCCTTGCCCACTCGTCAATAGTCGGTTTTTGCTTCTTCATCGATAGCAAATCTTTTCTAGCTCAAACCCCTGGGAAATGGAGCGTACGTGCGCCGACTGCGATCTGGATCTCCCTCGCACATCCTACACCGCAAACCAATAGTCCAGGCGTGCAGGCATTTCACGGTGTGCCAGCTACGTTCATGGCCACCACTCTGACCGACGAAACGAGCCAGCTTCTGGGAGTGGCCGTTATAATTTATAATCTAGCGCCAGTGTCAACAATGACCCATTTGCTGAAGGTGCATTTCGCTGGATGGCTAAGGGTACATACACGTCTGGCCCGCGTTCCGGCCAGCCTTCCGTTCACAAATGGTTCAAATCGGGCAGCGTCTTCTCCGATGACTTTTTCACTCTTGACATAAAAGCCGTGGACAAAGCGCTGGAATTCATTGACAAGTTCAATGAGCTAGGTGTTGTTGGCAAGGTCATCAAGCTCAACATATCAACGGTCTGGGAGTTTGTAGAGGGTCATCGTGAAGGCGAAAAGATTCTCGTCGAGCCATTCATCAGAGACTACCAAAAGTTCAATAGCAACAGTGGCTGGACAAACGACGGCGATGGCTGGGCGGAGGTTATGCAGGCTCTCAGCCATTTCAGCTACCACATTAGCGGCGGGTTTTACGATTTATGCGACATTCAGGGTGGCATCTACTCAAGAGAGGTTGTGCTCTCTGACCCAGTCATCCTCTCGCGTACTCGTCAATTTGGCGTCACGGATCTCGGTCCTGCCGGCATCAGCTCATTCTTTTACGAGCACCGCTGTAACGACTACTGCCGCCCACACTGGAGCCGCCCTGCAAACCCGGCGAGGCACTTTCGCCCTGTGAGCGGAACCTCTATGCTCCGTCGCGATGTCCCAACAGGCGCGGGAGGACATCCATTATCTGGAATCGTTGGCTTCTCGAACAACGCGATTGCTGAGGAGGATGAGGAAGATTATTGGTAGAAGGATTGCACTTGAGAACATAGACCGCCAACCAAAGAATTTTTTCTCACATTTCCTACACTTGTTCTGATGCTTCTTTTTCTCGAAAATAGGACTTCTCCATTAGCTGCGCGAGATCTATAAGTTGCAGCTCGTCGGCCCAGACGGCTCTGTCGAGTTCAAGATTTCTGGTACAAAATATCGATGTGTAGGGGCAATAATACAAGCGAAGCCATTGTAACAAACAGAACACCTGCGCACTGGCGAGTCTTGAATGATTTCGTCTTCCTTTGTTTTCGTCAGTGTTGGCGTGTCCGGCCTTCGCAATTGGCTTGACTGTGACGACTCGTTGCCAAAATCCGTAGCGTCAAGGTTTACGGTTAGTTGCTGCAGACATTTGCCCCCACCGGTACTCGGGCCGTACGGGCTAGGGCTCCGCGGGATGCCTGTGGCTGAGCATCACGAACATTATTAAGGTTTATGACTTGGCAACGCTTGGCAGACACTGTTGCCTGTCGCGTTGACTTTTCAGCCTCGATAAACCCATGGATCGACATCAATCGTGACTGCACTGTCCCAGCGCTTACACCAACGTGGCTCGCCGAAGCCAGAGTGTATCCACCGGCTGGGAGTCATGATCTTGGTTTCGTCGAGCTCAGGTCTCAAGCCTTCCGGACTATTGTAGATGAAAGCCAAAGGGCCTTGCTGATTCAGCGGTGTTCCGAGTTTCCGAGTTCTTGTCGACAAGATACGACTCACCGTGTCGCCCCATTAGCTGCTCCACCAGGAGTCGGACTATTTAATCAACGTTCGCAGCCCGCCGAGGCTGTTCAAGACCATCAACAAAAAACACAAACAAGCATCTTTCATTCAAAACTAATAAAAATGTCGACGAAAAAACCAGACCTTGGCCTGCAAATACAGGTCGCGAAAACAGCCGACGAGGCCTCCCGGGCCTTTGGACCCATGTGCGAGGCGTTCGGCGTCCAGACCCAGGATACAATCTTCATCGGCACGTGTCCGGGCTGGGACACCCCCGCCGGACGGCAAAAGCATGCGGACCGCCTCGGCGCCCGCTTCACAAAAGCGACCACGAATCTTGCCGGGAAGCCCAACACCGTCTTCCTCCTGGCCACGGTTGTGGACCCCGCGTCGGGCGACCGGGTCGTTGCCGGCATGGCCGTCTGGGAACAGTGCTCGAGCGTCCCCGGCCACGGCGACTTCCCGACCGAGGACGAAGGCGCCGACATGGGCATCGAAGAAATCTACCCCGGCGACCCCGTGCAGCAAAAGTACTGGACGGCCATTATGAGCTCGATGCACAAGCAGCGTTGGGAGGTGGCGAAGTCCAAGGCCACAGAGTCCTCGCCCGCCATCATGGCGCTCGATATCTGCGCCGTCGATCCCCGGTTCCAGGGCCATGGCATCGGAAAGAAGCTTGTCGAATGGGGCTTGGAAGAGGCCAAGGCGAGAGGCGATCTGGAAGCGGTTACGGAAGCGTCCGTGATGGGCCGCCGCGTGTACTTGAAGCTGGGCTTTGAGCAGGAGGGCGGCGATATTGAATACAATGTCGATGCGTCGGTCAGCAATCTGCCGCTTCCTTCCAACATATTTCTTCGCACGAGAAAACCCTAAGCTAGACGGTCGCTGCTGCTCTGATTTATTGATTGGTCGCTCACCCGCCGAAACTTGGTCGTTGATGAGAAAAAATGAGTTAGCTATAGACTTGAAAGAATAGAATATGTCAAGGGTGTTAGCGAGGCGCATTCAAATAGACTTCAGGGGCGCTTTTTGGGTCATGAGAGTTGAAGATTTAGCGATCTATATACCAATTTTCATTATCTTTTTTCTTAACGCTACCCAACGTGTAGCTTTTTCTCCGTCACTTGTGAAAGAGTTAGGGTTCTCTCATCTATGGCTCTGGTGGTCCAATGTACCCCTTCATCAACGTCGCGAATTTCTGCGCGGCATCTTCACCAAATAGCAACTGTCTGTTGCTCTCTGTCTCCTCCGCTTTTTCCCCGGCTCGAGTTTGCATTTGCGCCTCGACTGCTTCGAGTAACAGGGCCAACGCCTTCTGAAATGCGACAATGTCCGTGTGGTTAATCTGCCATGCCTCCGCGACAGCTGCGCCAACATCGAGAGCGTCGCGCATGGCCAGGTTCACACCCTCGCCCGCATAGGGCGTCATGAGATGGGCTGCATCTCCAATGATGGTGATACCAGGCACGTACTTCCAGTGGTGGCCGATGGGGAGCTTGTAAAACGGGCGTAGGTCGTATCTGGTCGTAGCGCCACGGTTTACCGGGGCTGCGCTGTCGTCGCAGGCTGCCTTGATGAGTTTTTTGGGCATGTCGGCAAACGTCTTGTAGAGAGAATATGTCGTCACAAGATATTGATGTAGTGCGTCGGCGTCCATGTCGTGGACTTTTTCGCGCTCCGCAAAGTCTTCGTGGGCAGAGGCCATGGTGATGTACAGGCGCTCCGACTGTCTTACCCCGCGCTGGCCCATAATGATGCCGTCGCCGTCCTCCAGAACGCACATAGTTCCGTCGCCACAGAAATGTGCCAATTCTGGATAGCGCTCTGGCAAGTTGGTGATCGTAAGAGTAAGATTCTGCAACCCCGTGTACTCTGGTTTGGCGTCAGACACGAGCGGTCGGATCCGCGACCAGCTGCCATCTGCGCCAACCACCACGTCAAAGACTTCAGCGTGGTCGCCAAAATCAAGTTTCGTCTTTCCGTCGCCGACGCGCTCCGCGGAGCTAATCTTGCTGCCCCATTTGATCTTATCGTCTGGTAATTTTGACAGAAGCAGGCGCATAAGCTGGTGTCTCGCTATCTCAGGGCGGTTGCTGCTGCCCTCGTCGGTGTAGAGGGCAACGCCTGCGGCGTTAATAATCTTCCAGGCCTCGGAGCAGTCGCTCGTGTAAGCGAAAAATGTGTCCAAGAGGCCACACGCCTGAATAGCCTTGAGACCGGATTCTTCATGAAGGTCAAGGCTTCCAGAAGGTAGATCGAGCTCCTCCTCGGTAGGACGTTGGCGCAGCTCGTAGACAGTGGCTGGAACGCCGTGTTGATGAAGCACCAGCGCAAGAGTAAGGCCTCCGGGGCCGCCGCCGACAATGGCAATCTTGGGGTGCGCTGAGCTCATTTCGAGTTATTATGCGATGGGTATTGTTTTATGGTGGTGATTGGTGAGAAGAGGATGTCTTAGTTATGCCCAGGAAAACCTTAGCTTCATGATGGAAGTGCCGGGCCTTTATACATAGTTACACCTGTCATTTACATGCTAGTGAGGTTCGGCACCGCCATCAATGGTCCACTTTGGTTTCGGGACCGAGAGGCTCGACTTACAGCAGCTCGGTTGCTAACAACACCAGCAAGTTTATTTCGGCGATCAAGTAAGATGATAAGATCTCACTCGCCCAAATGTAACATTAATTGCCTCAGTGAATTTACCCATTTGTACCCGAAAGTACCGATCAAACAATGCGTTATTTCCATAGATTTTGTTGCCTGCCAGAAAATGCGAACTGAGCGCTAAAGCAGCATAGTAGAAGTCAGCAAACAGCTTCAGAGCCAAAACTCCCCTTGAGCCGTCTTGCCAATACTTACAAGTAGATCTATACATTAACGGCATGAAAAAGCATACCAGTCACCGACTTTGTTCCTTCAACAAAACTTTGCTTAACAAACTTTGCTTTCTGACGAAAGGCTCATACAAGTTGCCGCCTCCGACGAAGACGTTAGACGAAGTGCCGTTGTCAGCGCTAACCTGAGCCCGAGAGAAAATGCGACTGACTCGTTTAAAGTGGCCAGTCACTACCTAGTCGCAGATTCGGTAGCATAGCAGCTCTGAAAATTCCCGTAATTAGCACTTCAATCGCATTTTGAGACTGACCTCTCTGTCTTTCTTGTCTAGTATGAGCGCAGTCACTTCAACTCGGGATCCGTGGAAGTCGGAAACGGACCACCCCTCAACCTAAATTCTACTTGGACATACAAACAGCGACATCATTTCTTTTATTTGGATCGATTCAACACTCAAATGTCCAATGTGTCCATTGCAGTGCTAGGCTTTGTTTCTTCCCTGCCTGCCGATAGCCTTTGGGCATGGCATCACGGGCTACTTCCCAAAAATAACCACAAAAACAATCCTTCCATTTCCACCGAAACAAATGTCTTCTCAACTGTCCTCGTGCTGCAATCTATTCTCACCGGTACCCGCGACCTTGGACTTTGCCCTGTTAGTTATCTGGCCCTTAGATGCCCCTTTTCTTGGCTCATAAGCGAATGCCGGCAATCTCTATGGCTGTCTCTCTCCTCACTATCGCCCCCCTACCCTCGTGCTATAGTAGGCATTCGCACCGCTATCAGCGCTGTGGAAAGTGAGAACATTCTGGTATTAGCGAGCCTCTTCTGTAGCATCTATGCCAGAACTTTCATCTTGGCGCGTTGGCTGATTGTTGGATCGTGGAGTATTGTATCTATTCTGTGGTGGCCACTTCCAAGAACCTCTTGATAGACATGGCAGACAGCAAAATATCAACGCCACGAGACCAAAACCAACAGAAAGGCCTATCGTAAGATTGCCTAGTCCCCCAAAGCCATCTCCTTCCTGTGGCCCAGAATGAGCTTGAGTTGTGGTTGCGATAGATGAGATTAGATCAATGCTAGTCGTTGCTGAGGAGGAGGGCGAGAACGAGGTGAGCGTTCGCTCCATAACAAAAAGCCCACTAGCCGAGCGTTTAAAGATGAGAGGATTGTGACTTTGGACTGCAAAGCTCAAGAGACAGCCTCTTTATTATATCTGGTGCCAGTTTGTTATCGCGCTCGAAGTGTTGTTGGTGGCGTGGATGTTCTCCGTCAGCTGATGCAATTAGTGCGATACTTCTGCGAATCCTGCAGCAGAGTGGGAAGCACGCCAGCCAGCCTCGTTGGGAATTCTGGGCAGAGCAGCTACCAGGCTAGACGTGACAGCAAGAATGACGTTCTTGCGCTTTTTCGTGTTTGCAGGATCTTTGCAAGATTGTCTGCTAAACAAGAACCTGCAAAAGGCATCTTCATTGTCATGTGCATAAAGAATCTGATGTTTCATAGGGGCAAGTGGTGTCCGACGAATCTAAATATAAATGCCTGGATCGGTTAGGCCAGCTGTGCATATCAGTCAAAGTTGTATAATCTTGCACATCATTAGCATCTTTAGTGTTTCTCGTCGGTATGAAACAGCTTTATCTCCATACCCGGTACTTTTGATGAACACCACAGATAAGAACAGCAGAGTACAGACATAGTGTCCGTTGTGTAGACGTTCAATTCTTTCGAAATCATAGTCTATAAACGATTTAAAGTTACGATGATTCGATTTTTAAGTTCATAATAAGTCCCGAACGTGACGAGTATTTTTCTGAGCGCGTGTCCTCTGGCAACAGATGCCCGTCACCACTGGCGCGGATTGCCTCTGTCAGAGTACATCTCCCGGTCTGCTTAAACCCAAGGCTCTCATACAACTTCACCACTGCCTGATTATCCGGCTTGATCATTAACCGTGCGTGGACTTTGAATGGAGGTGCTAAATACGACGTGAGGTAGTCGAGCGCGGCTTGACACAGCTGCTTGCCGCGACCGCCACCCCGGTGCTCTGGGAGCAGAAACAGCCCAAGGAGCTGCCACTTATCCTCTGCAGCGGAATCGATCGAAAGCTGCCCAGCCTCTACAGGAAGTGAAAAGTCCACGCTCGACATTGGCCCCCGGAGAGTGACTTGGCCAACCCACTCGCTGACTTCTGGATCCTTCGGTGAAGTTGCAGCGCAGATAAAAGTCTGTCTATCACCAGCTGATAGGCTGCTTTCCCATTCTGAAGTCGTAAAAGCGGCCTCGGTTGTGTATGTCGATGCAAAGGACGAAGGCGAAATCTGAAGCCCGCGCAGTCGCAAATCTCGATACTGATGGGCGGATGCTTTCAGGTCGCTAGTTTTCGGCACGCGAAAATAAGAGTAGGTGAGCTCGGTAGCCATGCGGAATTTCCCTCGCTGGGCTCTTTGCAAAAAGAAAAAAAATGGAGAAGGAGGCATGAAATAGAGATTTACGCAAGAGAGGTGCACGCGGTGTTTTATAAATCACTCCGGTCTGCGGCATCTCGAAAGTTTGTTGGCTAGGAAGTGGAGTGCGACCGGCAAGATTTATTTTCGCCGAACGCCCTGCTATCTCCGAACCTGCTCTTCCGTACTGCATAAGACCAACGTATTCTCGGCAAATCAACATTAAACCGACCCGATATCATTTCCGCTTTTTGCTCGCGGGCAGAGAAGGATGTGACTATGCCTCGCACCAGAGCAAATCAGCGTAGCCAAACAGCCCAGTCACGCACGGCACCGGCGGCGTCACGGCGAGGCCGTTCTTCCGTCGCACCAGTCAAGAAGTCGATCGCGTTAGTAAAATTTGTCCGTCAATACAAGAAAAGCTCTAATATTGTGGCTTAGGTGCTCTAGATGTCATGCACAAAAGAGTCGGTGTTCCGGAGGGACGCCGTGTGCGAAGTGCCTATCGGCAGGGTACGGCGAACAGTGCCAATATGTTTCCCGAGATCGCATGGTCCGGGTAAGCGAGAGGTAAGACGTTGCATGTTCTATTTATCTACAGCGAAATAATCTAATGATACTTCCAAAGTTACCTAGAGCAACTACATCGCGACAGCCAAGAGCTTCACAACGACCGCGTTCCAGCACAAAACCAGCACACTCCAGCGCGTGCTGCTCCACAAACTCAATCGAGTGAACCTGTCGCAAGCTTACAGTCTAATATTTTTTCGGAGAAATTCCCCTCCTCTACCAAAGCAGACTCGGTCTTACCTATACATATTGGCGAGACAGCCGCTACAGTATTCGCTGCGCGAGTGTGCCAGTGCGTTGGCGGCTCGGAAACCTCGACGCACTCTCTTCGGTGGAACTATGTCGACGAGGCAGATCTTGCGATTCTTCTCAAGGAAGACACACCATGGCCGAGCCTGGCGCAAGCTAGACTTTTGGTACAGACGGCACTCACACATGTGAACCCAGCATTTCATCTTGCGCTACGGAAAGATACATTGCACCTGCTAAATGACGTGTACAAAAAGAGGAGTTTTAGCAACGTTGGTATAAAAAGCAAATATTTTGCGCTCTTTGCGCTTGGGAGATTATATTCCACGTCTCCCTATTCTGGAGACTCGGCCATACCGGGTTCGGCGTATTTTGCTCAGGCTTTGAGCTTGATGCACATCCCGCCTGAGCGACCGAGCATAATGCATTTAGAGGCAATGCTATCCGTGGTATGTTTCCTAAATTTCCTTGATCTCCTTATTGTCTTTATGTACTTTCGATGTTGCTCTTGCTTTCGCCTTGAACTTGGACCTTTGGCATTGCTCCTGCTCTGTTAAGTCACTTGGTGTTTACTTGGTTTGAAGTCGAGTCATTCATTAATTGTTGACAGGCTTTATTTTACCAATACCTGAACCGGTTTCACTCCGCATATTCCCTAGTAGGAAACGCCTTGCGACTCGCACTAAGCTTCCGCTTGAACTACAATACATCCAACGGCAGCTTGAGCGCGGTGAATCGAGAGCACCGTGTGCGCTTATGGTGGTCAATCTACATTATGGACCGCTTCTGGGGTCTCCGTTCTGGTCTGCCAGTACAGGTCAGCGACGACGATATTCACGTCAGCTTGCCCAAGACTCCCGCCGGTGACATGCAAAGAGAGCAGTTCTTGGACCCGGCGCTGCAAATTGCTGGCATTGGACTGGCGCGATTGGCCGGTACTATCTCGCAAGACTTGTATGGGCCGAAGAAAAAAGACGAAAACTTTATGCAACGAGAACAAAAGCTTTTGGCCCTTTCCCAGCAGTGGGTAGAAGCGCTGCCCGGGCACCTGAGACTCCTTTCATTCGGACCTAGCCCGAAAACTATTACTGTGATGCATCTACAATTAAACTACGTGAGCTGCTCTAAGCTAGTGAAGGTCTTCAGCGCTAACAATTATCACAGTGCATCATGCTTGCTATCAGCCCGGCGTTGCTTCATATGCTGTCGAGCAAAGCAGAAACGGGCTCTGATGCATTCCATACATCACCAGCTATATCGAAAATTCGGGAGGTCTGCGTTCATACTGCTAAACATTCTTTCGCCCTATGCGTAGAAGCTTGGACCAGTGGATCGATCGGCATGTTTAGCTACGATTTTCCTGGCTTTCTCTTTACTGCGGCGTTGGCTCTCCTCGTCTCTGCCTACATCCAGAAAGAGACAATTGTGGGTATTACTGCCATTGACACTGTGAACGAAGTGCTGCAAAAGCTCGCAGATTCTGGCAATCTGTCTGCTCGGGATTTCTTAGACCACCTCAACTTTGTCATCAAGTGTTTCGAGGAAGCCAGCATTAAGTCGTCGAGACCGGCCGCTGAACTAGCCCTCCAGCAAGATGACGACGTGTCTGTGTCTCTGTCGAGACCTGCCTCTGATTCTTTGCGACCTTCACATGAAGTTTGCAATGATGGATTTGATGTTTTCGGAAACATTGCCTCCACGTTCTTAGATGCGGGCGCGATTGCGACGCAGTCGGGTTTCAACCAGGCTAGTATGCAGGACTTCCTTGCCCAAGCTGACACAAGTCTCACACATGATGGCTCAACGTTTCTCGACGACCCAATGTTATCATTTTGGTGGCTTGATAAACCTTTATATATCGAATAAAATTGATGGTTTGTCTAAGCGCGGACTTGTAGCGCGAGTCCATACTTGCGAACACGAGCTCCCAAGACTGCCGCAGTGCCCAGCATCATGGTGAGCCCCGCGAACAATTGAACGTAGAGGTAGCTTCCATTCCCCTTTTCTAGCAGTACGCCGGCAATCGGTGGTCCTGTCAGCGACGCAAAGCTTATGATCGTCATGACCATCCCAAGACGGGTTCCCAGCGTCTTCATGTCCAGGCAGATGGAGGCTAGCGTCGCCGGCCACAGCGCCTGGAACGACGCTGCGAAAATTCCATAAAAGACCACAAAAACGTACAATCCTTTTCTATCTGACACGCAATTCCATATCAGCATCATTATGCCGGATAGCAGCGCTGACGGTATCGTGAGATTCATCGGTCCCGTGTACCGATCGGCCAGGAAATTGGGGCCGATGCGCGTGAAGACTCCAGCACCATTCATGATCAACAACAAGTCGACGGCATTCTCTTGACTAAAACCGATCACTTCTTTTGCAAAGTTGCTAATATAGAAAAAGGCAACATATAATCCCCAGAAGGTAAGAAACATGCCCACACTGTAAAGCGTGTACGACAGGTCTCTAAAAGCCGCCAAATCCACAATCGGGCCGGACTTGCGCGGCGGAATTCTTTGCTTCATGAGCAGCCCCGATGGCAACAGCATAGCCAGAGTCATGAAGCCAAGAACTCGCATCGTCCATGGAAACCCAATCTTTGGCAAAAGGCGGCTGACTATGGCCGGGAATAAGAGCCCGCCGACAGCAGAGCCCGCACCGGCTACCCCAATCACCACGCATCGATGGCGGCTGAAATACGTCGGCAGCAGAGAAACCACAGGGCAGAACATAAGCCCACAACCCAAACCCATGCAGATGCCCTGGCTGAGGAACAGCTGCCAGAACTGCGCGGCAAAGGAAGACGCAAAGATGCCGAGCACCGTCAAGACGGCTCCGATACTCCACGTCAGTTTGAAGAAGCCTGCATCCGCGGCGCGGCCGGAAAATGTGCCGACAAAGAAGAGCATAAAGACCTGGATGCTGCCGATCCAGGAAATGTCAGATGCCGGTCGGGAGAGAAGCTCGCCGTAGTAGGTCTGGAAGACGCCAAAGGCCGAGACATAGCCCCAGGAATTGCAGACGGTGAGGTGGGCACCGAGGACCTGCGCCCAGGCGACGAAGCCTCCGTCTGGAACAGCCCGGTGTTCGCTCTCCGGGATCCGAGACCGGAGTTTGGAGTCCAGAAGCTCGCACAGTCGCTTATGCTTATCTGTCTTCCACGACTTTGCCATCAGGTGCAGGAGTTCTTAGAGCGAGGGGGAGAGGAAAGGATTCGTTGTATAAAGTAGCGTGGCAAATGATACAGAAGTGGACGTGGATCGTGCTTGCTATTGGAATTGAAGCCATACTACCGGGTCTTTTATATAGTTGTAAAACTTTGGTACTCATACATCGCGAGTCCGGGTCTGGTCACGAGGATGTGGTCCGGTACTAGCATGGCCGGCAAAAGTTGAACTTGCCGGTGAGCTGGGCACACAGGCTCGAATTATGTAGAGCCGGCCAAGGGTGTACACCTCGGCCAAAGCTGTGGTTATGAAACACACAAACATTGCTAACAATGGAGCAGGAAATCGGTTGATGGAGTATTCCCACCCATTTTATTCAATATTCGTGAAAGACTGTCCTCGTCAACGATGCGAGGCGCAAATCGTTTTGGCGACACCAGTTGACCAGCTGTGTCCACACCTCCTATCATTAAGGCTATGTTCGGTGTACACATCTCTGAATGTATGTTTATGCATTCATGCACCTATTTAACTTAGTCCAATTTATTAATTCGCCTCAATTCAAACATGTGACTGGCCTGCACGCATGATACAGTGTGGTTCACTCCGTCTCGGCTCTTTACAATTAATCATCCTATCCCCTAACGTAACGGATATTCCGGAACCCACACGGCCGCCTGTTCAAATATCACTAACAATAATCCGTAGATGCGCCAACTTCCAACAATTGTGTAATTCTCATTTACAACTTGTCACTTGACGAAGATTATAGATGCAATATCTCCAGCGAAGACGGGTCGGGCGAGATTTTGTCAGCACCAGTGAATACACCCCAAGATCGTTCACTACTTGTGTTTAGCTGTAGTATGCTTGCAACTGCAGCGGCTGAAACTTCGATGATGCTGAATGGCAAGCTACCAAGCCTCCCATCGCCGGTATGCATAGTGGCGGGTCCTCGGCTGCTGCATCGATTGCCGACGCGGAGGGCCAGAAGCTGGCTGCACTTACAAACAACGCTCACCAAGTGTCTACAACAAAACACCATACTGAATCTTTAAAAAGAGATACCTCAGTGAACGAATTTAGCCTTGGGCAGGAGCCTTTCAGGTCAAACTTGTGCACATTCGAGGAGAAAGGGGAAAGCTTCCTACAGCCGCGTCGAGTTGGGCATTCGAACGCGCCGGCAAAGACATTCGAAGCACCTTCACTTTGGGCAATCTCCATGGCCCCCCGAAATCGGACGCGAAGTTGCCAGACCGGGGGGTAGGGGGTGATCAGTCTTAAAAAGACAAAGATTTTGGCGTGGGCGCGGTTTGTTACAATCACAGTAGGATGGCACACAGCTACTGAGGAACAAATCCGCGGCCGTCAAAAAGAAAATGGACTGGGTAGCAGCCCGTCATAACGTTCAACGCCGTGAACGCGCAAAGGCATTTTTTTCTCGACAAAAAAATAACATTCGCTTCTATTCTTGTTTGAACAATTGTGCTATAAATCTTTTCTCTCTTCAATATCGCTCTGCAACTCTTTCAAAAACTTTGCCACGTCAGATAGGCGCTTCGCCTCCGCCTCCTTCAAGTACCACTTCACCCCCTCCCTTGTCTCCCTCTTCACGTACGGTCTTGTGCGCATCCAGCCGCACCACTTCTCAATCACCCTGACCGCATCCTCCGCCGGCACCTCGAACCACTCCACGTGTTGCTTGCCGCAGCGCTCGCAGTACAGCCGCACGCGGTGCTCCATGAGCTCCGCGTGCACAAGCCGCTCGACGCGGTGGGCATGCGGCACCGCGGCCGTGCACGTCATGGCCGTGGGATATACGGCGGCCGGCTCGCGATGGCAGTCCTTTTTCCACTTTTCGAGTCGCGCGGCGACGCTGCCGGTGGTGAAGCCAATCTTGACGAGGTGCTCGTTGCCGGGGACTTGGTAAAGGTAGACGAAGCCGTCGTTGACTTCGTTCTCGGACCTTTCGGTATCAGTATTCAGCAGCTCTCGGGTAATGTCGCGAATTTCGTCAAAAGTGGATTTGCTCTCGTCGACCATGTCGCATTTTCCAAGAACGTCAAATCGGCTTGTCTCGTACCCAGTATCCCAGTAGGTGCCTGGGTCGTCGTCCACCCTTTGAATTCTTGGCGTCGGCGGAGGCGATGCGAGTTTGCTTGAGTTGGTATTATTTCTCGTGATTTCTTCCTTCTCTGTCGGCCGTTTCGATGATTTGCTCTCTTTATTCCTCGCGTTCATCTCGTTCTGACAGGCCGCACGGAA
The DNA here is from genome assembly GCF_028009165.1 of Akanthomyces muscarius. Taxonomy (NCBI): domain Eukaryota; kingdom Fungi; phylum Ascomycota; class Sordariomycetes; order Hypocreales; family Cordycipitaceae; genus Akanthomyces; species Akanthomyces muscarius. The sequence continues at coordinate 586,113 of NW_026611615.1, read as the reverse complement.
CTTGCTTATGCGCCTCGTCCACTCGTCTTGTTGCTTGTAAGGCGGCGCGCGATGCACATGACACAACATATAGTGCTGCATAACCTTGGTAAGGAGCATTAGGGGGTCATCTTCGTCCTGAGGCGCCATTGCCATGCGTATCATCTTCGTGATCGTCTTGTCGCAATAAAATCGCTTTTCCCGTCCTACCGCGTTGCCGCAATTCTTGCCATCCTTTTTCAAAGATGTACACTTGGTCGGCGCGGACCCCAAAATGTTTCGCAGACGCTTTTGGAGTGATGGCGGGCGAGGCTGACCCGGCAGCACAACCAGCCACTTACTAATTCGAGCTTCTCGCGCTGGTGGATGGTCATGGTAATAGCAGTGAGCCAGCTTGGCAAGACTATCGAGATGTGTCTCGACTTCCATCGACGTGTTGCTCGGGACCCAGAGCAGCTTGACGACATCGTTCATTCGGTCTGCCTTCTTTGCTGATATCTTGTTCTCACAGGACTTATTGTCCTTTCGAGTGGCGCCACATCTCATGTCGGCAAGAGATAGCGCTATCTTCCAAGTCCTCAGCTTCAGAGCTTCTTCCGCGGCTTGGGGGTCTTCATCGCCCGACGCCGTGGATTCGGCCGGAGTGACTGGGCGGGCATACTCCTTTTGCGACGCTGGTGCTGTTGCTGATGCAACAGAATCGACGGCAGCGTCGAGCGTTGCTTTCGTTATGTTTTTTCCCGGGGCTACTGCGGCAGTCCGCTTTGCTGACTGCGGCGACGTGGGCGGGCTGGGATACGAGTCCGCCGGCGACAACTCGACCGCTGCGCATTCCGACAGCGACATGATGAGTCGCTGGCGCAAGCTAACGCTATCGCCGCTCTTTCATGAGGATAAAAGAAGCAATCATCCAGCGCAGCTCGCCAGACGGTTCAAGCCATCGATGGAAAAACGAGGAGAAACGCCTCGAGTTCAGCTGCCCAGCCAGCCCCTCACTTCCGGCGCTTACAAACGCGCGTCGTTGGCTGGAGGCCGTCAGCGACAGCGCACCTTGCATGCATCTCATGCAGGAGTGTTCTCAGCCTCTTTTCCATCGCAATTCCTATTTTTTGGGGAAACGACCATTCGCAGAGAGCTTTCTGCTCTGCTGCTTCATCCTCTCACCAGCATTGGTCGCAAGCTCTGCCTGTGGCGTAAGTCGAGACCCCCAGGTTTGTACACCGAGAGCAAAAGCCTATTGCTATTGTGGTTTTATGTAAGATCAGCGGGGGGGATAAACCTTGATGTTCGTCTGAATTCCTTGGATGGAAACCGAATTCCAGGTAATTTTATGAATTGTCCCATTGTGCACCCCTGTTTTCCCTCAACCGCCGATCGCCGTTACACAAACGGTGGCGGAGCCACTAACACAAAGCTTCAATGACCTCATCTTGATGGCATAATTACAGCGCCGAAAAAAATACTATTTAATTACACCTGGGTTAGGTTTGATTCAGATCCCCTCGACGTACAGCTCTAGCGCCCATCCGGCATAGTCCCAACATCTTTATTGCTACAAAACTTTCATCACAGTCTTTAGTTTGCCATGTCGGCAAGGACCGTTACCATCAAACCCAACTTGCCCCAAAGGCGCGACTCTGAGCAGCTCGCACGCTGGAGGAGTGACGCGCGAAATGTACCCGTCACGCCTGCCTTTGGGCATGAACATAAGAGTCTTCATGGAAAGGTCGACCCTGAGGCGGCAGGTCAAGATTATTTCGGTTTGAAACCAGCACTTCATGGCAATGTCATCTCCGCCACATTTACTGTCCCGCATATTTTGTATGAAAAGGGAAAACTGCAATGGGTAAGCAGCTTCAGCATAGCCGATTGTTACCGTTGTGTACTAACTGTGCTAGGAAACTGGCCATCGTTTCTGGCGTTCTGGGCATGTCGACTGTCTGTCGCACTTGTCGCTCGAGCAGGCCCCTTTGCGACATACTGTGGTGGCCTGGACCGGGGAAATAAGCCAGTCCGAAGACAAGTCTACGAAGTCCTCGGTTGCACCATCGTCTACTACCATTGATCCGACTTGGCATGTTCAGGAAAATAATGACTCAAATATCGACAAAACTTTGTTCATCAGTACCAAAGAGCAGGATCGGCTGGAGACGGATTTGTATGAGAGCCGCGAGAGAATATTGCCAGTCTGGCTCTGTGCAGACTCAGAACGCAAAGACAGCGGAATTGAGCTGAAAAACCAATCGAGATGGCGAGAATATGCTGAGCACGATCTATACCCGCTCTTCCACTACAAGCAACGAGAGCCAACAGGTGGCGGTGATGAGAGGCTCCGATGGAATGACTACCACCGGGTCAACGCAGCCTTTGCCGACAAGATCTGCACAAACTACAAGCCGGGCGACATTATCCTAGTACACGACTACTACTTGATGCTCGTGCCCCAGATGATTCGTCAACGGCTACCCCATGCCCGCATTGCCTTTATACTTCAGACGCCATTTCCCACGAGCGAGTTTGTGCGATGTCTCCATCGCCGGCAAGAGCTTCTCGAAGGTGTGCTCGGCGCGGACGTGATCGTCTTCCAGGCCCATCTCTACGCCGAGCACTTTGCCAATTCTTGTGCCCGAATCCTCCAGACAGAGGTCCGGACGAACCAGCTCATCCACAGCGGCCGCTGCATCCAGCTGGCGCACATACCCACCGGCATCAACATCCAGCACATTTCCCAGCTCGCCTTCAACCCGGCCGTCGATAAGGTCTGCGAGGACGTTGTGCGCGCCTTTGCCGGCAAGAAGATCATCCTCGGCCACGACCCCATGAACAGCCTGTCCGGGCTCGACAAGAAGCTCCAGGCTTATGAGCGCTTCCTGCACGACCACCCGGAGTGGCAGGAGCGCGCCGTCCTCGTGCAGCTCACGAGCCCGGCCATGCTTGAGGCCGGCGGCACCGAGGAGGCCGAGTTCGCGTCGCGCGTCAACCTCCTCGTCGCGACCATCAACTCGCGCTACGGCTCGCTGGGCCACACGCCCGTGCAGCTCTCGCCGCTGCCGCCGCAGCAGGACGCCTACTTTGCGCTGCTGCGCCGCAGTGACGTGGCCCTCATCACAAGCGTCCGCGAGGGCATCAGCACCACCGCCCTCGAGTACAGCATCTGCCAGCGCGACCGCCGCGGCACCCTCATTCTCTCCGAGTTTAGCGGCACCGCCGGTGCGCTGAGCAACGCCGTTGTCATCAACCCCTGGGACGTGTCGGCCGTCGCGCGGCAGATTTACACGGCGCTCACGGCGACCGAAACGGACAAGATGGCGAGCCATGAGGCGCTGTTTCGGCAGGTGCAGGATATGGGCGTTGAGCGCTGGGCGAGGAGGCTTTTTGGTATACTGGAGCGTCTGCCAACGAAAGAGGGTTCTCATGGCACCAGGACAAGTCCAATTCCTGAATAATAAGCATGTTTTTGCTTTGTAACAGAGCAGCGAATAGAATAGAGAAAAAGAAAACTTGGATGCTCCTCCGTATCGGCATCAAATGTCACAGTTCAGCCAGAGATATGCGTCGATGGAGCTCGCGAGGTTTTATTACCTAGTAAACCATGAATGCATCGAGATTGTAGAAGTCCTGGAGTCAGCCGCGAATAAATAAACACTGTGACAGAAACTGGTTTGGGTCGCAGTGACAGTAACACCTTTAGGTTGGGACAGCAGTCACCCGATCGCTACGTGTTCTGCAAGTTTTAGCAGCCGTTTAAACTCGTTGATAACTGGAGTGAAGAGAAAACTCTGCTTGTATAAATCTATGACATCCAATACAACATATATCTATCGCTACATCAAATCAAAGTATAGCGCAACTCCCTACTCGCTCGAGCAGTCAATCGTGTCCGCCTGATCACACCACAGCTGCGTGATGGGCGCGCCGCGCACCCCTCGGGCCAGCATGCGCTCGCGCATCTCGGAGAGCCGCGGGCGCGCATCGTACATGGATCTGTTCTTGCCGTCAGCGTCGTACCGGCCGGACCACCAGCTCTCGCCCGCGGCGGCGGCGCGCGGCCAGACAATGGTGTCGAGGCTGGTGGCGTCGACCGTTTCCGTCCAGAGGGCCAGCTCGCCGCCAATGACGTTGGCGGCTGCGTCGTCGGAGATGCCGGCGCGGGGATCCTGGGCGTAGATGAGACGCCAGTTCTTGGTGGGCGCACACCAGTCGGTGAAAGGGTAAGCGCCTTGAAAGGCAGGGCCGTTTTCGTAGTCGATAAATTCGCCGCGGCCGCAGTCGAGATACTGTTCAGTTAGCATGGGCTCTTTCTTTTTCTCTTTTTGTCCTCTTCTCCCTCTGTCTGGAAGTTTTGCTGTTGAGTACTTACATAGGTATCCGAGCTGCTGACAATCACTTTGTGGCCCGCCTCGGCCAGCTCCTTGACCTTGTCCTGGCCAAACCACGACTGCACAACCACGTCCTTGCCAACGGTGGCGTTCCACTCGTTGATCATCTCTTCCCAGACCATGGGCACAAGGCCCAGCTCGCGGACCTTGCTGTGCGCGTGGTCCAGGAAGCGCTGCAGCAGGGGCTGAAGAATCGAAACGTCATTTGTCTTGAGAGCCGGATCCAGAAGCGAGTTGTTTGCCTTGTACTCGTCGCCGCCGGTGTGGAAGTACGCCGCATAGGGGGAGAGACGCGGCAGCAGATCTTCAAACAAGGTATCCAGGAACTGCTCGACCTTGTCGTTGCCGAGGCGGAGGGAGCCGCAGGGAGGCTGCGCGCAGTACTCCCCGTAGGGACGCTCGTTGTAGGCCACGGACAAGCCAGGATAGGCGCGCTCAATGCCGAAATGGCCCGGCATGTCGATTTCCAGAATCACCTGCACGCCGCGGTGGACGCCGTATTCGTGCAGATCCGCAATGGCAGCCGGCGAATATGTCAGGCCCTTGCTGTACGCGTGGCGCTCGGCGAGCAGCGGCAGGGCTGGAATCTCGAGGGGCCAGGACTGGGTGTCGGTGATGTGCAGGTGCAGCACGTTCATCTTGGCCATGGAGAGGCCGTCAATCGTGCGCTTGATATCTTCAATGGCGAACCAGTGGCGACTGACATCGAGCAGCATACCGCGGTGCGGAAACTTGGGCGCGTCGGCGATGCGCACAGGGGCCTGGGTCATGTACCAGGCGCCGCCCGAGGAGTGCTTAAAGAAGAGCTGGGAAAAAGTCTCGAGGCCGCGCATCACGCCGATGGAGGATTGGGCCGTGATGCTGGCTCGCCCGTCAATAGTTACATTGAGAGAATAGGACTCATCGCGCTGGCCGGCGAGCGGCTTGAAGGTACTTGACTCATCCTTGCTGGTCTGGGTGATGGTCAGCGACTGCACGCGGTTCTTCCTGGTCGGCCCGCAGCGCGGCTCAAAGTCGGACCCGGGCTTGTACAGCATCCACGGCACGTAGCCATCGTCGAAGATGGCCTTCAGCGAGCGCGCGAGCGCGCCCTGGACAATGGTCTTGGAGGTAAAGTTGCTGCCCGCGGGGGGGTTGTAGCCGGGTTCGTAGGTGAGCTATCGTATCTGCAGTCAGCATTTGCATTTTTATAGTCGGTAAAACGTGCTTGGAATTTTTCCGGACAACATACGGGCGCGCCATTATAAGTAATATTAATGGTCTTGTCGATGAAGAGCGTCTTGTTGCCGGTGGAGATGTCGATGGGTATCGGCCAGAGCGCGGCCGCTGGCGATATAGCGAGTGCCGCTGCGAGAGAGGAGTACAAACGCATGACGTGTTTCGAATGGCGGCGTGAGTCCTAGAGAGCAAATTCCAAAACAGGAAGCAAAAAAAGTCCTGAGAAAATACAGAGCGCAGCCCGCTACTTATCACATCGTCGGAAAAAAAACAAGTCACTGCCCGGTAATCTAATCTTCGAAGCTAATTAACCGTGACGATTGTTGTCACTGCGCCCCCACGCGACGCCCGCTGTTCGTGGGGTACAAAAGCTCCACGATTTGCCCTCTACTCGCCTGGCTTGGTCCAGTCTTTGCCGAGTAACGTTACGTGATGCCTGCCATTCACTTCTCGAATTAAGATCTGACATTTGTGCTTCAATGCATCTCGCTCGCTAAAGCAATTGTAATTCATGTTTTTACATCTATTCCTTACTAATATTAGCAACCAGCAGGTTCTTATCTCTCCTGGCCAGAAGCCAGCGTTCGCTTTTCGCCCCTCGATCAGTTGCCCGACGTCTTTTTTCTCTGCGCGCTCGGCAGCAGCTGGTACAGCGACTCGAAGCTCTTGTGGTCCGTCGGCCACTCGTTCATCCACACATTCGGATCAAGCATGGGCGTGCCGACCACGTTTGGCTTCGACGTCAGCGGCTTGACGCCCGCGCCGCCATAGTACATAAAGTCGATCCTGTCGGGCGGCTCCTCAGATGCCGGGTGCACCGGCGACCAGGTGTCGGCCGGGTCCTGCATGGGGTCGGGGTACAGCTCGCGGAAAGTGTCCTTGAGGCCGGCCTCGAGCGGGTACTTCGACGTCGGCCACTCGTAGTAGCCGACGCCGCAGTGCGCGTCCTTGTTCGCCTCGGTCCAGTCCAGCTGCGAGGGCGCGTTGAAGTCGCCCGTCAGAAACACGGGCACCTTGTCAGCGTTTGGCAGGAGCTTGGCGATGGCGGCGGAAATGTCCATGATCTGCCCCGTGCGGCCCGACTCGGCCTCGCGCGCCGTGACCTGCTCCGCCGTCATGTTGCTGAAGCAAAAGTCGTAGGGCCCGTATGGGGTGTATCCGAGATGTGCCGTGTAAAAGATGATCTCGCTATCCTTGCCATCGAGCTGGATGCGCACGGCGTCGGCTGCTTCGTTGGCATCTAGGTTCTCGACAATGGGGTAGCGGGACAGGATGGCCTTGTCGCCCTTGTCGTGGTGGTAGTAGCCCATGGCCTTGGCGAGACGGGTGCCTGCGTCGCCGGGCTTGACCGTCTCCTGGAGACCAATGACGTCCGCGTTGGTGCTCGTCAGGTAGCTGACCTGCTTGTAGTGGCTCTGGTAAACGTACTTGCCGCCGATCCAAATGTTCATCGTCGTCACTTTGAGCTTGTCGACCATCGGCGCGTCCACGGCCACCACGGGAATCGTCACTTGTAGCGTACTTTTAGAGCCATTCTCAGCGGTAGCTCCAACAACAACGGTCGTGGTGCCATCGTCGCCCTTGGCAGGCGTGCCCGAGATGAGGCCGTCGCTGCTGACCTTGACCCAGCCAGACTTGGACGAGTCGGATACAAGCTTGAAGCGCGGAGCCTGCAGCCGCGCCTTAACCAGACCTCCCACGCGCGCCGAAAATGCTTCCTTTTCTCTTGCATTCTGCGTGGTAAAATTGCGCACAATAAACTCAATCGGGCCCGTCTCGCCACGGTTCACCACCCGGAGGGGCCCGACGAGCTTGTTGTAGCCGTCCTTGGCCAGGAAGTAGGCCGTGTACTCGCCGGGCTCGGCGTAGGCGACCTGGATCTGGGCGGTGCCACGTCTGTCGGGCGCGTAGGTCCAGTAGAGGTACTGTGTGCGCTGGTCCGCGCGGGCCGGGTCGTAGCCCTTGGGGTAGACGGCAACCCAGTTCTTCTTGTCGACGGCCGTAGTGCTGTAGTCAAAGGTGAAGACGGGCCTGCTGGCGTCATACTGAAGGGTGCTGGCGGAGGCGGAGGTGCTGCCGGCGCTGACCTGCCAGGTCAGCAGTGCCGGGACCAGCGCGGCGACGAGCTTCCGAAACTGCATCGTCAAGGTTTGGATGTTGTTGGAAACTAGACAGTGAGGCTTGTGGGTATAATGGCAACGGCACTCGGCGGGGGTATTTATGTGTTTCGACACCCCTCCTAGTCGTCGATTGATTCCGGCTAATATATCGAGCTCTCGTAATTAATAAATGAGATTATTCTATCACGGCATAGTCGTTCGTTGCCGAAGAGCTGAGGCCTCATCGTGGAGACGGGCTTGGACCCAATGTGGAAGGTTCTCAGTCGCACTTGGCGAAAGGCTAGGTTTGTCGTCCAATAGCTTTGGGTGCTAATTCAACGTGGATTGACTAGTAATGTGGGTTTTATCCAGTCTACCTCCGCAATGTCCTCACTTTTACCTAGTCTTGTTAGCACTGTCGGTTTCCATTACGTCTAGGTGCGGTTCTAGCGTGAGGCCTGCGGCCAAACCTTCATGCCTCGGCATGCAGATTGAGTGCACCTAGTTCCCAACTTTTCTCACGTCGGTGTTCATTTAGTCACCGATTCTAGTTTGTTGGCTGGGAGCAATTATCGAGTGCTTGGTACTAAAGTCTTCGACTCGAGAAACGTTGACTAAAGTTAGCCGTGTCCCTTTCCAATATCATGCATGGGTGGTGACAGCCTGCCCCTCTACTACATAGGGCTCATGATTGCGGATCCGAGCCGCCCCAGACGGCCGTGCAGATCGGGGAAAGACTGAGCGAATTTCGGTACCGAAAGAGTGACATGCGGTTCGTCATGTGCCTTGGCAGCAGCCAATGTTCAATTAGCGGTCAGTGACCGTACCCGCGGATGTCCGGGCTCGCCCAGGAGGTAACATGCCAAAGAAACAAAAATAGGAGCTTGTCTTCTCCGTGCATCTCGAATCGATGTATAGCCTGGTTAGAGGAAGCTGTCACGCGAGCTGCCTGCGAGCTGCCGAGATGCTAGGAGGCGCTAGTTGGCAAATGTAACAGTTTAAAGCTGTCTACTCCAAGTCAGGCAGGTTACACCAGATTAGTAGGAACCGTGTCTGCTGTGGAAATTTGCGATTCGTATTGTGGTGTGAGATTAGCGACATGGCCATGCAAACGACGATTCGAGTATCGCAGAACAAAAATGTCTGCGGGAGACGCATCGTACGTGACAGTCGGTGTTGGCTTTGAATGCCGGGAACCGATATAAACCGGTAGCACTCCGCTGCAAGAGGGCAATACCTTGCGCATGGTGGTGGAGGGGGTGCTAATTCGTCAGCTCGTATAGATGCCTATGTATGCGTCAGTCTGCCAAGATCAAACTGCTTCAGTTCTGCTCTATGTGTTGTGATGATTATGGCACCTCAGAGGCGATCGTTTCCAGTCCGAGGCTTTTTTTTTTTGTGGCTTTTTTTTTTTTTTTTTGCTTCACGATGGCATGCGCCGCTCTCCGGACGTGCGTTGGGCGAATCTAGGATACTGTCGTTTTGCCTGTGATGCTACGGACTGGCGGACTGGCGGACTTACGAACTTACGGCGGCGCTCAAAACCACGATGAGAACAAAAACAACCAAAAACATCAGAAGAAAAAAGAAAGAGAGAATGCGTTTTCAAATGGACATGGACTGCAGTGCGCCACTGTCTTATTAATCCGTGACTTTAGTGTACCTTTTCGCGCCCCAGAATCGGGAAATAACTCGACAGCCCCCCTACCCTACATAGCAAGCAACGGGATAATGTATTTACGCGGAGTTTGTTGTGCGAAATAACGGGGGCTGAGCACGAGATTACTGGTAGTTGACAGGGCCATTATTATTTTTAGCCGACAGCGGACTGGCCAACATGCACGGCACGGCACCACTGTGGGCAGCTGGTGATATTGCATGGGGCTTGCGACATTGGATCGGTTCGATGCATAGCAAAAAAGCCAACCTGCTACTTGACGATCAATAGAAAACTTACAGGCACCAGATTTTCGCGAGTATACGTCAGGGGCAAATTGACTGACACGAGCTCACGGGAAATCAACCTACAGCGAGCGATATGAGGAGGGAAAAATGCGCATCAGAAAAACACGGAGTGTCGAGCCTTAATAAATCAAAACGCAGATGGGCGTCAAATGTCGCGATTGTTTTTGGCTCATTCCAAAACAGAGCGCCACGAGAGATCTCAGGCGTGCACAAATCAGGCACAAATCAGGGACAGCATCTACGAATAGGAACATATCCTTAAGGACAATCAGGTACGAGATCCACCCGTGGCACGCCAATCCCTGAATGTCCTTGGTTTTTCACGGGCGATGTAGCGGGCGCCAAACCCAAGTCGGGATGGTGCGAGAGGCTGTGCAGTCTGTCTCAGACACGCCGGCTCCTTGTCCTTTTTTTTCTGGCACTATTTTGGTGGTTTTGGTACGGCGACTGGGCGAGAAGCAGCCGCCTCCTGTCCAGGGGAAGATGTGAATCACGTGAAGCGCGTCCGGGCGCCTTGTGCTGCCTCACCTCCATTCCATGACCTCGTTTGCTTTCCTTCAATTCCTCATTGTTTCCTCTGACTAGACTTTCTTCGTGTTTTCCCTCATTTTTTCTTCTTTTTCTCTGCATCATCTCACTACGCCGCTCGTTTTCTCAACGCGGCCTGTCACTCGTTCGACAAACCAGACCAAGTTTCATCTTCACACTCCCTTTTTTTCTTTCTTATTACGCGATCCCTACACAAACAGCCGTTCACCATGCATCTGACCTCCACCCTCCTCGCTGGCGCCGTCGCCGTCGCCTCGGCCGCCGCCGACAACAACTACCTGGGCTTCAACTCGGGCGCCACGCTCGCCGACCGCTCCGCCAAGTTCAAAAAGGACTTCGAGGCCGAGTTCAAGACGGCCCAGGCCCTCAACGGCGCCCCCGGCAAGTTCAACGCCGTGCGCCTCTACACCAACATCCAGGCCTACTCCACCGACGACCCCATTGAGGCCTTTGATGCCGCCATCGACACCGAGACGTACATGCTGCTCGGACTCTGGGCCTCGGGCACCGACAACATCGACAAGGAGCTGAGTGCCCTCAAGAAGGCCCTCGACAAGTACGGCTCCAAGTTCACCGACCTTGTCATTGGCGTCTCCATCGGCTCCGAGGATCTCTACCGCAACTCCCAGACCGGCACCAAGAACAAGGCTGGCGTCGGCGCCGACCCTGACGTCATCCTCTCCTTCATCAAGGACTACAAGAAGGCCTTTGACGGTGGCGCCCTAGCCAAGGTCCCCATCGGTCACGTTGACACCTGGGACGCCTGGACCAACAGCACCAACAAGGCCGTCATTGACGCCGTCGACTGGATCGGCGTCGACGAGTACCCCTACTACGAGAGCGGCAAGGGCAACGACATCAAGAATGCCGGCAAGCTCTTCGACAAGGCTTACGACGCCACCCGCGCCGTCGCCAACGGCAAGCCCGTCTGGGTCACCGAGACTGGCTGGCCCGTCACCGGCGAGAAGTGGGACGAGGCTGAGCCTTCGGCCGAGAACGCCAAGTACTACTGGGACGAGATTGGCTGCCGTCAGCTCTTTGGCAAGACCCCTACCTTCTGGTACAACCTTCGCGACTCCAACCCCGACAACAGCATGAAGTTTGCCATTACCAAGGACCTGAGCACCACTCCCCAGTTCAACCTGACCTGCCCCACCACCTTTGACACCGACAGCAGCGATTCTTCCTCTTCCTCGAGCTCCAGCGCCAGCTCCGGCTCTAGCACTGCCAGCTCCGGCTCTTCTGGCTCGTCGGGCTCGTCCACCTCGGCCTCTGTCCCCACCAGTACTAGCTCATCCGGCTCCGGTTCCTCCGGTTCTGGCTCGTCCGGCTCTGGCTCTGGCTCCTCTGGCTCTGGCTCGTCTGCTGCCACTTCTGGTTCTGGTTCTGGCTCTTCTGGCGCTGGCGCCAGCGGATCCGCCAGCGGCTCTGCTCAGCCGACCAGCGTCAACAAGGACTCTGGCGCCGGCAAGATGGCTGCCTCGAGCTCCGTTGCTGGCATCCTTGCCCTCGTCGGTGCTTTCTTCCTGCTGTAAGCGCATTAAGTCGCTTCGACTTGAATGTACATCAGCTGGCTAGCCAGTGCTGCCTTTTTATTTTGTGTGTCCTTGTTTGCATGCTGGTCGGATATGGGCACGGATAGACATTTGTACTTTAATTCCATAGACGCATCAAGTATTGAAATTCAGATTTGCACCTAATACTGTTTAATGTTTTTGGTTCAATATCTTGGTTACTATCATCACTACATCATCCACAGTTTGTCCGCTATTCGATGCATTGTCGGCTATAGATTGTCCACTGTAAATTGCCCATTGTGCTCGTTTATCTGATCCGCTGCGGCCTCGACCGTCTCCATTTTATAGGATTTGTGATTTTAACTTGTCGGTGCGTGTGTGTGCCTGCATGCGCAGCCCTCATGCTTATGTCCAGACTTAAGGCCATCCGAGCTCGCGGTGCTGAGGATGATGTGAGAATACATGGCAAAAAGCCACACCCTACGCCTCGCCGGGTAGTGTCCGAAGCGGACCTGCATTAGCGGCGGATCGCAAAGTCACCGAACTGGTGCCACGTTTTGTAGGGCAGAGGACCTTTCCGACTGGGTCGCAACGTATAAAATTTCCGGAGTGCCAGAATAGGGCGTTCTGGACTCGGCCAGTTAATCTGTTATATACTAATCAGGAACTCCCCGCGTCGCCCTCGGCCTAGGTTAAGAGTAAGCTCAAACTCGGACTGATTTGCACTTGGCAGCTGAACGACTCCCAGAGCCTCGTAGCTGGATATGACCTAAACGACTGTTGGCCTTTGAAACATGTTTCTATATCCAATAGCAAGCGAATTCACAAATGACCCTATTGGTAGAAGATTGACGAAGAAGCGACCGAGCATCTCAAGCCTCTCTGCACCATCGGCGCCATTTGCTTCCTCGCGTGTTAGTGCTGAGGCCGTCGCTCCACACGGAATCCGCCCTGCTAGTACTCCGTTTGCTGCTTACACGGGTACCTAGCCGAGAAGGGCAGGCCCGGGATCATTAGAGCGAAAAAATTGACTACTTAGGCAAATAGAGTCGACAAACAAAACGTAAAAAAGAGGGTTAAATGAGTGGACAGGCTGATTGGCACCCATCTCTCGGACATATTTGGCGTTCTGCCTCACCTCGATCCTTCGCCGACGCCCCCTTCAGCTAGATGGGAGTACGGAGTTTCTCTCGCAAGTCGGCATTGACGCCAAGACCTAGAGGGGGAAAAGGTAAGCATCTCATACCGTTGTAGAGCGGTTGGGCAAGTATAGTAGTTCGTTCATAGCTGCCGAGGGCAAAGTGAAAGCGGCCAAGTATATAAGATGCCGGTAGAGCCCTCCTAGACATGAAGAAACTCTTGCCCCCAAGACACAGACTCCCGCCTCTACCCTCATACCTCTTATTTCTGTACAGAGTTATTTGTATCAACCTGAAACCAAAATGCTCGCCAAGCTAAGCATCATCGGCACCCTGTGCCTGGCCCTTGCCGCCGCCAAGCCCCTCGACATGGCCGACACCATCACCACCGTCGCGGCGCCCACGCCCACCGGCGACAACTACGACCCCTCGGACCTCGACCCTGCCAACCGCGCGCCCGTCACGCCCGTGCCCAGCATCGTGCCCGAGGAGGAGGCCCGCAAGAGCTTGTCCCTCGGCACCGCCGTCGGAGGTGCCCTGGACCTGCCGCCCGCGCCGACCGCCGGGCCCGAGGCCATGGCTGTCGCGGCGGCGGCCAACAACGCGTACATTACCATTGTCAACAAACACAACGCGGCCATCACCACGGTGCACGTCAATGGCGAGGGCCCTGCGCCCAAGGGCAACGTCGGCGCCGGCAAGCTGAACAAGGGCCAGCACGGCATCTTTACAGTCGCTCATGGCTGGAGCGGCCATGTCGCTCTCAACGTGGCCGGAAAGTAAGCAGCCTAAGCCCCAATCAAAGATGATGAGACATTGTAAAAGTAAGAATGCTAATGGATTTAGGTCTGCGACTACCGGCGACGAGTCTCTGATTGAAGGCAGCTTCAAGAACCAGGGCCACGGTTTCATTGGCGACATCAACGTCAGCTACGTGTAGGCGCCGCTCCAAACCCCATTCATTTTTGCTCTGCAAGCCACTGACACCGTACTTGCAGTGATGGATTCAGCGTTCCTGTTCTCTGCTGGTGCAACCAGAACAAGAAGACGGCCGGCTGCTCCAAGAACCTCTTTGCCCTCGGCCACTGCGGTGTAAGCCAGACAAACCAACCCGCCCCCAAACGGAACTCACTTCGCTAACCACAATTGTTTACTGAACAACAGACCCCCAACGGCCAAGGCTCGTGCAAGAACCCCAACCGTGGCAAGGGTGGCGTCAGATCGCCCGCCCCCTTCTTCAAGCCTTGCTTCTACCCGGGCGGCGCTTACACCTTTGACAATGACAGCGCGGCCAACAGCCTCAACGGCCGCTGCCCCAACGAGCACTACACTTGCTGCGTTGGTAACGGCTGCCACGCCTAAATGTGGAGTCTGCTACTTGATCTTGGACATGATACTTTCCTGGGATATGATAGGCGGAATGGCGAAAAATGATTGTATATATTGGTGTCAAGTTGCACCTACCTGGTATATAAAGAAGTACGGATTTACAAATACTACTGCACTGGTCTGTTTGAGACGAGTCGTCCTAGAAACCCGTCTTATAGAAAGAGAAAGATGAGGCAAGCAGTAAACGTGGCTTTAGATAATTCTGATACATGATTCTCGAAACATGCCGTATTCAATGCTGCTAGGGGCACACCTCCTACGTTCTATTGCATTTTCATCCCGCCTCCGAACACCACTTCTCGAATGTTTGCATATATCTTTTGCAAAACCAATACAGTTTTCTTTCCTTTGCCTTGGATGATCGACAGCAAAACCGCCTTTCCAACCACCCTCGCAGCCGCCCTTTCACGGGTAGTCTTTCATTCCTGCCGACTTGCCGCTGCGATCCTTCAGATACATGAATCGCTCATCCTCTCTGATTATCGGCGGCAAGTCTTCATTATCTTGTAACAGCTCAAATTTATTGCCTTTACGCCCCCATATATCAATACCCTCGCGGACGGCGTCAGCTATGTGATCGCGGTCTCGGAACTTGTCGCCGTTCATCCACTTGTGCGAGAAGCTCGCCATTTTATTCAGATATAGTTCAACCGAATCAAAGCAGCTACTACAGTGCCAGCCTGAGTTGGCAAATTTTCCCGACTCCAGCCAGCGTGAGATGAAGTTGCTGCCGCGACTGCCGCGTAGGCTATTGGGCGTCAGCGTACGCTGCCCATCATAGTACGTCGCCTGCGGGTGGTGCCACTCAGGGCCAATGCTCTGGAATTGGAATGAGTTATAAAAGAAGCGTGTGTACAGAGTCAGGCGGCGTGGGAAGTTGCAGGCGCGGAGGACGCGGAGCGTCTCTGGTCGTGGAATCTCATCCACGTCGGCGACAACCATGACGTCGCCCAGTCGTGGGGCGCGCGGATCGGTACCGACCAGTTTGGGGAAAACCTGTTCGTAGCTGGCGTCACGCTGGAAGTACTCAAAGTCCCAGGTGCGCTGTGAACGGAAGCCACCCGGGAATTCGAGCTCGTGGTAGAGCATCTTGTCGTGGTACTTGGTAAAGCGGCTCCAGTTCTCCTTTGCTAGCAGCGGCTTGTCGTAGCCGTGAAAGGTCTTCGGTGACTCTACGATTATGAAGAGAGCGACTTCATTGTAAAGCGAGTCTATTCGAATCTCGAGACAGTCGAGTTCTGTGTTGATCATCGTGAGGTCAGAGATTTTGCGACGCGCCCCGCCAGTCACGGCAGGATATGGTGTGAAGCCATGCGCGGCGCAGAGCTCGTGAACCTCGGGCGAGTCGTGAAGGGTGCCGGTAGCGAGTAGGTCTTCTGAGCCGGGAAAAAGTCGTGAGAGGACAAAGGCGATGGAGACAAAGACCCCAAGGCCGAGAAGTATTCTGTAGGGCTGCTTGCTCGGCAGCCCCTGCAGTGGTATGACCATGCAATGCGCGCGGAAGTGCTGTGAGGACAGGCCGGGGATGATGTTGCTGGGAGTGGCAGAGCTGGCCGACACGGTTCAAGTGAATTCGAAAGAGTAGAACAGTTGCTGACGTTTAATCGGTAAAGTTAATCATTTCTGGCAGCAAGTTATTAAGAGTAGTTAGACGGGCAAGGAAATGGAACCTCAGCCCCTGTTTGTACGAGAATGCTGTTGCTCGGGGTAGGCTACCTACCACTGGACACGGCCAAGAAGCCCTACCCCTGACAAGGCTCCAGGTAATATTGGCTTTGAACAACGACGGGCGTATGCCGGAGACCTTTTCGAAGTACGGCTACGAGCTGTTATGGGACATCAGGCTGGGTGCAGCCTGGTGCAGGTACCACAGAGATCAGCCAATGCTCGTCAAAGATTCGGGCCATCGCCTGTGTTCCACTCTGGAAAAAGAAAAATCGCACACCATGGCCGGAGGCAAGTCCTATCAGTGGAACTGTCAAATTGCCTGCGGGCCGTTGCTATGCCTCGTTGGCTCGACAGTTCTTTGTCACTTGACGTGGACTTTCGGAGTGGTCCCCGGAACGTAGCGGGCAACCAAGCAACCACCCAAGAAGCTAACGGCACAGCCAAACAGCTAATAACGGGTGAGGCGCAAAGCCAACTCGACAGGGAACGGCCTTGGCAGCGAGCGGCCCGTATTGCCTAACTGAGCGCGGCTGCGCTGTCGGGCAGGGTCAACGCAATGCAGGGGCGAAGACAATCTCTTAGCATGCGGGTCTGCGTCTTCTCACCTAGATCCTTCTCAAGAGTTACTCGAACCGAAATTCGCACCGTACCCGTCTTTGTAATGTATAGCATCGCCGTCATGTAGCTAATTCTCTTCATCAGGAGCACGCGTTGCTCAAACACGCCCCAAGATGGAGACCTCTCGGCTTGACCAACGGCCAAGACCCCTATCGGTGATTTGTCTCCGCGCCGACTCCACACGGTCACCACATTTTTTGCCAAATAAGCCTTGTAATATGTCGGTTTCGTATGCCCCAGGTACTTATGTGTCTGCCGGTAGGAATCATTTTGACAGCTAGTTATGCGGTTGGATAAGTCTAGAGCCCCAATTCGCCCCGCTCTCACGCGACCAGTTCCCAATATGATATAGAAACTGCATTATTCCAGTGGGCGTTCAACCAAACGCACTTCATCTCCCTTCTTTGTGACTCGCTGGCTCGCGGCAGACGAGGACGAGGGAGAACCCCGCTCTTCTCCATTGCTGCATAGGTTTGGTGGAGGGGCTAGCCAAAGGGCCTCGTTTACACGGTAAATTGATGACTAGCCTAGGAATAGCTAAATGTATCGCATTGTGCTTTTTGTAGGGCTATAACCGCCCACAGCAGCATGCTCCCTCTCCTCTCCTGCCGTCGAGGCATTATGTTATATCAAAGAAGTTTCCACCCCATCGTCCGTACGCTTGTCCGCAAAATGAAGTTCTACTTTTGCTAGGCGTGTCTTCATCATTTCCATCACCGACCACCAATGGAAGGCCAACGAGGCTGGAAGTAGAGCAATTTCCTGCAGTGTAACAGCCTACTCGCTTCAAGGCTGCATGCATTGGTTCGATAAGCCGCAGTAGCTGCCTGTACTCCGCTATATCAGTAAATGGCCCTTGAGTTCAGACGAGGTGCATGCCACGCGAGCAGTGTCTGCTTCCTGGCTCTACTCCGTCGGCTGGACTTTGTCGCGAGCCTGGTGTAGTGACGCCGCAGGAGGCTATGAGGCAACTGCGAGGTGACGAAGAACGAGAAAACTCGCAGAGTGGAAGGGCTGAAGCAGTGCTAGGATGTCGCTATCTGATGCGGGTATAAATAGGCAATGCCACGTCCTTTCTCAACCGGCTCATCACGAAAAGCTTTCATCACCCTTCTATCTTACATTACAATCAAACCCAAAGTCTTAAAAATTCACTTCTCCCTTTTCTTCAATATGAAGTTCGTAATTGCCATCCTTCTTCAGGCAGCTTCTCTAGCAACCGCACTCACTCGCGGAGATGTCTCGTATGCTGAGGCTGAGGCAATCTGCGGTGACCTTGGAGTCCTCGAAGTGCCTTTTGGCGTCGACCCCTACACTGTTCGCGCGTGCAACGAACATCCGACAATTAAAGAGACAGATGTCTTGTCACTGGAAAAGCGCAAGTGCTGGTACGGTCCTCAAGACTCGGGCTGTTCCAAGAAAGGCTGGTGCTATAGAAACTGCGATAATGGCGGCACAGGTGCCTGGTGCTGGACTACCGTTGGTGGTCCACTTGATTCTTGGAAGAGTTGCAAAAGAGACAACGAATGTGGACGCAATGACAGTTGCGGCGGATGCGGCTGCAAAAAGTGCGGATGCGGCTGCTAAATTTGTTAAGGTAGCCACGATCATTGCTTTACCTAGAGTCAGGCTGTAATGAACTACCTCACCTATTGTATCGGCGTTGTCTTGAAAGTCCCTCTTAACACCCTCGGGCTATTTATAGACTGTTTCTGCATATCTAATGCTTTTTGGTTGAATACTGGGCCATTCAAATACCCGCCGATTGTCTCATTTCTCCACATCTTGCACAATGAGATCAAAACGGCAAACGCATCGAAACAACAAGACACCATAAATTACAGCACAAAGTTATTTTCTGCTTCAAAATGGAACTTGCGGGCTCTTGACAGTCTCAACCTCGCCGCAGCTTCTGGAGGTGGCCTCGGCGGCTAGGTACTAGTTGTCAGTTCCACCCCATGCAATCATCTGTTCGGTCAAGTCGTCGGTCAAAAAATTCCTTTTCAGCCCATCAGCGGCATTGGACGGTCCCGTGCTCGTCTCCCAGCAAAGCCAGTCCTCAGCCCTCGCCCCGGACTCATCCTGCAACACTCCGACAGCCACATTGAGCAGTTTTGGACGCGTTTTGGATATCAAGAAGATGACAGCGCCACATCTTCCGCAAAAGTAACGATTCACACCTTCCGAGCTGGCATAGTGCTTGATTGTCCCAAGCACGGGCGGGTTAGGCAACGGTTTATTGTTGAGCCGGAGATTGACGGCAGGGATGAATGCCCACGCCATCACTTCACAGCCTGCCGAAAGACGGCACGAGTCACATACACATAAGTCCGCGGTATATTTTCCGTTTCGAAGCCACCACGTTCCTCTGCTCGCTGACTTGCCTGTGGAGTCGATTGCTTTGTCTTCTGCCCCGAGGTCAACAAAGGAGAAAGAAAAAAAAAACCTGCAAAACTCTTGACAACTGACCTGACACCTCCGTCGCTCTCGTCACCTCGAATTGAAACCCTCCACATCTGCAACTCGCCTTCAAGTTCCCCTTCCTTCCGTCCTTTGCAGTTGCCGTGTCAAATTCGGACTGTAGATCATGAGTGGCATACTTCTTCAGCCGAGTGCCGTTCGCACTCTCCAACCAAACGGACATGCCACCGTCTTTGGTATCCGCTAGGCAGAGATACATGCTGAGTCTGCATATGGTCGGATCCTTAATCGCTCCGAGCGCTAACCCCGTCCAGGGAGGGGCTCTCTTATACAGGAACATGAGCGTCCCGCACGTTGTGCAAAAGTACACGTCTGCGAGGGTTGAGAATGCAGCTTTCGTGCAATACGGGAGCTCTGGAATCGGAAGTGGCCATGTGCACGCTGTGAAGCCCAGTGTTCCGGTACCGTGGCGACAGGAATCACAGCTGCAAATTCCTGCATCGAGGGGCAAACATGATTTCGGCAAATGCCAGGACAGGTTGTTCGCTCTGCATAGACATTGTGCGATGACCTCAACCGTGTCGAGGTCAGCCATCACGTCACGAGTACGAAGTGAGGGACAACGAACAAAGTTTTCCTTGTGCAGCTTTCCGTCGCATTATATTAGTGTGGCCTGTTGGATGTCGCGTTTGGGGGCCAATTGAGAGTCAAGCAGCATTGTGCTGTCATGTGACGTCATCGATCTTCCCCTGCACTGCATTATATCTCAGTGGCATAGCAATAAAGCTCTCGTTGTATCATGGCCCGTCCCGCTAGCTACTAGTATGCTGACGAAGAGTTTACTTGGTAACAAGCAACAAACAGATGAGCAGATGGGCGAGGCCGTGGGTTTCATGGCCTCATTTTTACAGGCCGCTTTTAGAGCACTTTCTAGCCATCTGGTGCCCGCCCACAGCAGCGATAATCCAACTACGCGTGCAGCAACCTATATAGCAAACTATGTGGTAACCTTTATCACGTTAGGCTAGACCGTAAATTCAGGTTTGACATTCGTCTGCCTAGAAAGGACCCATAAAGCAACTGCCTGTGAAGTTGCATTTCATTCTTTTATACCGTCCAACTACCAAGATTTAGCATAATAACCCTGACCCTAGGTTTTGTACACAATATTTCCCGATTTGTACCGTTTTTTTTTTCAAATTACAGAAATTCACAAAAACTGTGTCAGTAACACCAGCCATCATTGAAGTCAGAATTTCTCTGTGGTAATGCTAGACTGATTGAAGAATGTATTTGAGTGATGAGTTGTATGACTGTAGTATACATAAAATTGTCAATATTTGAGAGCAGAGTAACACTCGGTCGAGTCTGAGTGAAACCAATTGCAAGCTGGTGCATTTTTAAAAAAGAAGCAGGCTAAAACTAAACAAGACTTTGAGGCAATCATCGAAAAAGCCTCGATCCTTGTTCGATCTGGCCACGCCACGCCCCTGCTGCCCCCACGTAGTGCCGCGGGGCTCATTCAGGACCTGGAGGCCAGCGCCTGCTCATCCATCACACATCTCGAGCGACATTGACAATCAATACGCCAAGGAAATGTCCATGCGTGACAAAGTCTTCGCGGTTACAGGCGGCGCCAGCGGCATCGGCCTTGCCACGGCCAAAATGCTCGCCGAGCGAGGCGCCATTGTCTGCATCGCCGACGTCAACCTGCAAGCCATAGAAGACGCCAAGTTGTACTTCCAGGCGCAGTACCAGGAGCTTTGTGCGGAACGATTTGCCTTTAACAAAGTGGATGTGTCGAAGCGCGAGGACGTGGATGGCTGGATCTCCGACATCGTGGCCTTGTTTGGACGGCTCGACGGCGCCGCCAATGTTGCGGGCGTGATTGGCAAGAACCATGCTGCAGGGACACTGGCGGATCTGGAGGATGACGAGTGGGATCGCTTGATGAACATTAATTTGAAAGGATGCATGTATTCACTTCGCGCAGAGCTGCGCAGCATCGAGGACCGGGGGTCCATTGTCAATGTTGCCTCTATACACGGAACCAATGGTAGGCTTACCCCCTCTTAAAGTCAGAGCGAACAAAAATACTAATGATAATGCGGAATATAGCAATGGCATTACATGCAGCATATGGCGCGAGCAAGCACGGCGTCATCGGCTTGACCAGTGCCGCGGCTAAAGAAAACGGTAACCGCGAGATTCGCATCAATGCCGTCGCGCCCGGCGCCATTTACACGCCTATGATGCAACAATCGCTGATCCAGCTTGGACAAGAGCCAGCAGAACCAGAGAACAGCGATCTGAGCGCCATTCCGAGACAGGGAAGGCCGGAAGAGGTCGCGTCTGTGATTTGCTTCCTTTTAGGACCGGAGAGTACCTATGTCACGGGGGCGGTGTACCCGGTCGATGGAGGATGGCTGTAGAATATGCTTGCGGCAAGGGCTGAAAAAGAGCCGTAGCGGAAGGGCACCCTCAGCTTAAATCATGCATGGTCCGTGGGTTGGTCCAAAGGCATCTTGGCTGAGGGGAGCTGAAATTGGTCAGTGACTCACACGACTCGTGCTAGTAACTAGTTATGCCGTACAAAGACACTGGATTGGCAGATGGAACGTGAAACCATGCTGTGGAAACTCACATTTTTAAGATCTTACATCAGTATTTCTCGAAATCGTCTGCAACTGCTACTTACACGTCAACATGAATACACTGCCAGTCGAGGTCCGCTATTCCCAGCTGTTGTGGAACTGCCCTCTATCTGAGCCCTCCGCAAAGCGTCTCTTGGACAAACTCCAACTCAGTACCGAAACAGCCATAGTCGACATCGGATGCGGCTGGGGCGAACTGCTCCTTCGCGTGGCACAGCAGTCCGGCGCGCCGGCCTTTGGCATCGACACCGACGACGCCCTGCTGGCGCGCGGCCGCGCCAGCGCCTCAGCCGCGCATGTGCCGGTCCAATTCGCCAACATGCGCGCCGACGATTTTGTCTCTCGACGCCCGCGCGCCATCTGCATTGGGTCGTCACATGCATTTGGCGGCACTCGGCAGATGCTTGAGGGTCTGGCCAAAGTTGTACCGCAGGGTCGGGTTCTCATCGGAGACATGTGCTGGGAGACGAGCCCTTCGAAGGAATGTCTCGACATGTTTGAAGACGAGGTAATGCCGTTGAGTAGCATCGTTGCGCTGTGTCGGGAGACGGGGTGGAAGGTCATGTACGTAGAGACGGCAACGCAGCAGGACTGGGACGCGTTTGAGTGCGGACATCGTGCCGGAACAAGAGAGTGGCTAGTGGAGAATGCCAGTGATGCAAGAGCTGCGGATGTGGAAGAAGAGTTGACGAAAAAGGAAGATGGCTATTTTAGGGTGTACCGCGGACATTTGGGGTTTGTGTTTGCGGTTCTTGCACGATAGCCATAAATGAGGACGACAGTGAATCACGACACTGGATGTAAAGATTGACAGAATGTACTCATAGCGATAGACTGAAATTTGAATCTGTCCTAAATAGACACTTTTGTACTACAATCCGATGCCTCTTGCACCTTCATTCCAAAGACCGTCTACGAACACTTGTGAACAGTGACGGATCGCCACTTTGGCGTATCAACAAAGGTCGAGTTGACCATGACTTCAGTCACCGTCGCCGGCTTCGAGAAAAGGTCAATCTTCTTGTGACCGACACTGGTACCATTCGACAGCAAGCTCCATTCGTTCTCCTTGCCCTGTTTACCCCAGACCTGGTACGTCCGGATGACCTGCCCGCCCGTCTGGTCTTCCATCAGCACGACGCGGTCAATCTCCGCGGGCTTGTCAAAAGTGAGCGTATAAGTGCCTTTAGCCTTGTTGCGCTTCTTGCACGACGGCTGCACGGGGTGGTCGTAGCACTGACGGATGAAATCGCCGAGCTCCTTGTACCGCGCGACGTGGGAGTCGGGAATCAGACCGCGGCGGTCGGGCGATAGGTCGAGTGCGAGGACGCAGTTGCGGCCGACCGTCTCGTGGTAGACCTTGATCATCTCGTCGAGGGATCGCAGCGGCGTGTCGACTCCAAAGAACCAGCGGTCGCCCGTCTGCAGCGTGGTGTCGCACTCGGCGGGTGTGAAGTAGGGGCTGTCGGACGCGCCTGATTCCGTGAGGCCACTATGTATCTGTCAGCTGGGGATGATGCTCTGATCATGATGAACAAAGAGCTTACGTGGACCAATTTTCCTCCTCGGCGTGACCTAGTTCATTGCCAATCCAGCGGACTACAAAGATTAGCTCCTGGATTCGCGAAATCTCACAAAGAAGAATCATACTGGAATTGTCAGATACACAAGTGCCATTGTCCTGGCAGCCGCCAAAGATGACGGCGTTGGGCTGGGCCTTTTGCAGTAGGGTTTGGATGCGCTCCTTTTGGTCGCCACTGTAGCCGCCGTCGAACCAAATCTGCACTTCATCAGCCAAGTCTGCATTATTACCGTTCCTCACTGCAAGCTCACCTCGGTCAAGTTGCCGTACTTGCCCCATAGCTCTTTGAGTTGCTCAAAAACAACGTCGTTGTACACGTCGGTGGTGATGCCGACCTGACCCGGCGCGGCCGTGACATTGCGGACCTGCGCGGACTGCACATTGAGGTAGTTGTTGACCACCACGCTATAATAAAATCCATGCCCGAAGCCGTACTTTTCCGTCGACTCGACAAAGCTCTCCACCACATCCTTGCCCTTGACCGGGGACTGCGCAATGGTATAGTTGTACGGGACCGTCTCGCCCGCCACGTCCTTGAACGTCACCTCGGTGGGCCAAGTGGTGAAGCCGCAGTTGTGCTTGGCGACGAGCGTGGCGTACTTGCCGCCAAAGCTCCGGACCGTCTCCATCCACTGGTCCGTGTCGAGCTGCTCCGGGTCAAAAAGGTCGCGCGCGGGGACGAGGGTGGGGTCGCCGTTGCAGCCATCCTGCGCAATGTAGGTGGCCATGTTGAAGTGCACCAGGCAGCCCATCTCGCGGTCCTGGAAGGCGAGCTGCTCCGCAGTCGGCAGAGCAATCTTGGAGCCGTCGAGGGGCGAGATACGCCACTTGCCGGGTGGCGCGATGTCTTGTCGTTTTCCGGGCGGGGGAGGCGGGTAGCCGGAGCCGTCCTGGGTCCGGACGCCGTGGGCCGCCGTTACGGAGGCTAGGGCCGCGATGAGTCCGGCGTTAGTCTTCATGGCTTCTTTGGTCGTGGTTGTGGGGTTTGATAGTGATGAGAAGAAAAGGCTGAGTGAGACATGGTTGCATGCAAGGAAATGACGTTACTTGCAGGTTTATATAATGTTGGCATCTCAAGGATCCGTACGCATCGGACCCCAAAATATAGGTATGCAGACCAGGATAATATGCAAAATTATCCGCCGGGCCTTGCTACGTCGTACAGTCCGCGCACGCTTGGAGACCACTGGCCCTCGTCGATCAAATCGGCGAATGTCATTTCGCAGTGGGCCATGCTACACAGCCTACAATTTCTTTATAAAACCCTCAGGAATGACCAAAGTTGTGCAAGTTCTCATCAATTACAGAAAGTAACATAATCCGTCTACGTCTGTACACAGTAGCCGTTCTATGAAGACTTCACGGATTGCGGCCCATTACGTAGCTCCTACTTGTACAATCGACCCTCAAGATATTTCAATACAACGACGTTCCTTGTTTCTTCCCATTTCTTTGACCGTGGCCGGATGGGGAAGGTGGGAGAATCAATAATCAGGGCGGGGAGCATTTAGCCGTCGGGCATTACTGCCAGACACTAGCTGTGGAGGAGCCAACGTGCGCAAGTCAGGAGGCAAAACGGCTAGCCTCTATTGATCTCGAATCGCAATATTTGCACTTATCACGGATCACTGCGCTGCGTCTGCAATGGCAGGTTACATGGTGCTGGTGGGACGGGGATGATCTCGGAGCTCCAAGTTCTCCTCCCTCCGCCACCGCCAGCCGGGGATGGGCTTGGAAAGGGAAAGGCGGGCGCCGGCAGATACATACCGATGGGATCGCAATAGTTAAATGCACAGTTTCTCCAGGCTCGAAACATGATAGTGAAAGATATGATATTTTTCTACGCGGAAAGAAAAGAAAGTGATCTGCAGAATGAAACTCTTCGTACTCTCGGCA
Source organism: Akanthomyces muscarius (assembly GCF_028009165.1). NCBI lineage: Eukaryota > Fungi > Ascomycota > Sordariomycetes > Hypocreales > Cordycipitaceae > Akanthomyces > Akanthomyces muscarius. Next base: position 561,040 of record NW_026611615.1, on the reverse strand, counting down.
CTAACATGTGTTGCTGCGGCCCTGTGGCCGGTGCCTAAGTCTCTAGAGACCGGCAATGACACCGTGTGGATCAGCAAAGATATTCAAGTCTCCTACAGACATGGCAATGTGAGTACAAAAAAGCGATATTCGACTTTTACGAAATAATGAGAGAATTGCAACTAACAGAGCCCAGAACTCCTTCAACTTTGACTTTGGCAAAGGGCAGGACAATGGCCACGACGAAGTCACAGTCCGGGCTGTCGTGCGTGGTGCCATCTCGCGCGCCCTCGGCAACATTTTTAATGAGGGACTCATTCCATGGAAGCTTGTCGCGCGCAATGAGCTGGCCAACCATGAGCCCTCTGCCAGCACTGACAAGACCTACATCCGGAAGCTGTCCATTATCCAGACGGCCGTCGCCAACGACAGCAGCTTGATTGGCCCCAGCAACGAGTCGTACGCGCTGCGCATCGACGCCGATGGCACGGCCTCCATCACCGCCGCAGCGCCCGCTGGCATCCTGCGCGCGCTACAGACCTTCACGCAGCTGTTCTACCAGCACTCGAGCAAGCGCGGCAGCTACACCAGGCTCGCGCCCGTGCGGATCACGGATGCGCCGCAGTTCTCGCACCGCGGGCTGAACCTGGACGTGGCGCGCAACTTTTACCCTGTAAAAGACGTGCTGCGCACCATTGACGCGCTGTCGTGGAACAAGCTCAACGTGCTGCACCTGCACATGACGGATTCGCAGTCGTGGCCGATGGAGGTGCCCGCGCTGCCGGACCTGGCCGGCAAGGGCGCGTACTACCCCGGCATGAGCTACACCCCGCAGGACATTGAGTCGATCCAAAAGTACGCGCTGCATCGCGGCGTCACGGTGCACATCGAGTTTGACATGCCCGGCCACACGACGGCCGTCAGCTGGGGCTACCCGGAGCTCGTTGCCGCCGCCGAGGCGCAGCCCCGGGCCAAGTACTGCGCCGAGCCGCCGTGCGGCACCCTGCAGCTCAACAACCCGACCGTGGACCGCTTCCTCGACACGCTGTTCGACGACGTGATGCCACGCGTCGCGCCGTACGCGAGCTACTTTCACACCGGCGGCGACGAGGTCAATGCCGAGGCGTACACGCTGGACCCGACGATGCGCACGAGCGACAAGTCAAAGATCCAGGCGCAGATCCAAAAGATGGTGGACCGCAACCATGCGCATGTGCGCAAGGCCGGGCTGACGCCGATTGTGTGGGAGGAGATGCTGCTCGACTGGAACCTCACGCTGCCGCGGGACGTGGTGGTGCAGACGTGGCGTGGGGATGTCGCCATTGCCGAGACTGTGAAGCAGGGCTACAAGGCGCTCGTCGGGAACAAGGCATCCTGGGTGAGTTCGAGACATGTACCTTCTTCTGTGTAGCAACTTTGCAAAAAAGCTAACCCCCTTGTCAGTACCTAAGCTGCGGCATGGGCTCCTGGTACAACGCCGCCAACGGCGCCGAGTTTCGGCAGCAGTATCCCTTCAACGACTACTGCTCGCCGGTCAAGAACTGGCGGCTCGTGTACGCGTTCGACCCGCTGGCGGGTGTGCCGGCCAATCTGACGCAGCTGGTGCTCGGCGGCGAGGTGCACCTGTGGTCGGAGCAGGCCGATGGCGTCAACGTCGACGGGCTGCTGTGGCCGCGCACGGCGGCCGCGGCCGAGGTGCTGTGGTCCGGACGACACGACGCGACGGGCCAGAACAGGAGCCAGGTGGACGCGGCGCCGCGGCTGGCGGAGATGCGGGAGAGGATGGTGCTGGGTGGTGTGCAGGCGGGACCGGTGCAGATGGTGTTTTGCACGCAAAAGGACGCACGGGAGTGTGTATTCTGAACAGGTTGGCGGGGTGGTCCTTGACACCATATTACTGATGCTCGATTGATAGGGTGTTGGGAATTGTAGTACATATCCATATGCACATTGGACAGTTTGTGGCGGAGTAACCCAGTACAAGTCATCCACTTACAACTTGTTTCTGAGACTACAAGAAAGATGCACAAGCACATTGCTTGTAGTGAAGAGATGTAAAAGAAATATTGTATCGTCATTACGCATCTAGTATACAGACCAAGTCTAGCTATGTAAAGAAAAGGGGGTATAGTTTAAATGTTCTTGGAGTTTGCGGCAATCATGTTGCGGACGGGGAACTGGATCCAGGCGGGCAGCGAGCGGAAGCCGGTGATGAACTGCAGCCTCTCGGGGCAGACGACCTGCGCGCCTCTACGGGCAAAGACCTGGTTGGTGAGCTGGCGGGCGACGTCGTCGCTGGTGAGGAGGCGGATGCCGCCCTTTTCGAGCTCGCTGCTAAACTTGGCGACGAGGGGCGTGGCGACAAAGTTGGGGTGGACGACGGTCGTGAGAACGCCGGTGGCGTCGTAGGTGTTGCGCAGCTCCGAGTTGAGGGACTCGTGGAAGGCGAGGGCGGCGGCCTTTGTGGCCGAGTAGTCGGCGCCCTTGGCGAGGGCGACAAACGAGGCCATGCTGGCGACGGTGACGACGTGGCCCTTGTTGACCTCGACCATGTGCGGGACAAAGGCCTGGACCGTGTACCAGTGAGAGATTGTGTTTACGGCAAAGACCTTGTTGAGGGTGGCGGGGGGGATCTCGAGGATGCTCTTGGGGACGGTGATGCCGGCGTTGTTGACGAGGATGGACGGATGGCCGTACTCGGCGCGGACGGCGTCGGCGGCCTTGTTGACCGACTCGGGGTCGGTGACGTCGCACTTGAAGTAGCGGATGTGGCGGTGGCCCTCGAGGCCCTTGGGCAGCGCCTGGACGTCGAGGATGGCGCACTTGACGCCCTTGGCCGTCAGCTGCTCGACGACGTTGCGGCCGATGCCGCTGCAGCCGCCGGTGACGACGGCCACCTCGTTCTGCCAGTCCCAGCCGGGGGCTTTCGTGAGGCGCCACGCGTTGGACGCGGCCGAGTTGAGGACCGCGTTGACGCCCTTGACCAGGCCCCAGCCAAAGACGACCTTGAGGGCCAGCTCGACCGTCTCGGGCTTGACGTTGTCGCCGAGAAAGGACAGGCGCCTGACGACTTCGGCCTGCAGCTCCGGCGGTGCCTGGGTGAAGGCGAGCAGGGCGGCGCCAGTGACGACGGGGCTCGTGAGCAGCTTGGCGAGCGAGCCGAGGGCCTGCACGGGCGAGGACTCGAGGTAGTGGATGAGAGTCATGATGTCGGTGGTGTGTTGGTCAAAGGAGTGTTCGGCTATTGGGTGGGAGGAGGAGGAGGAGGAGGAGGGGATGGAGTAGGTTGCCGAGGAGCAGAATCGAAGGCGAGCTGCAGGAATATTCGATTGGTCAACGGGACAGCTAGGATGATGAAATGAAGGAAAATCCAATTGTCAATGACGAGAGAGAGAGAGCGCGACAAGGCACAAAAAGATTTAAGTAGCCTGTCGACGGGCCGGATCTGGAGGGGCTCGCTGCTCTGATCCTCGGCTTGGAGAGACTTCTCTCGGCTGGGGAGCTGCCATTTTGTTGGAGAAGCATATGCGCTAACCTGGTTGGGTGCCTAGAGTGGGGAGGGTCGATTTAAGCTCAATGCACAAGTTACAGGGCCTTGTTGGGGGCGTTGAAGCTGCTGATTGTGGCCTGTCGAATGTCTTTCAGCGGCCTCTAGCACGGTGACGCCACCAATGCGGGGGAAGGGACACCGCTGTAGCCGAGAGACGCCGCCTGTAGCTCATGCTAAGGGTATAACGGAGACGGACACGCAAGCAGCCTCGACAAATGAATTAACACACGGACGGAGAAGAATGGCCTGAGATGATCAAGGGTGCACATATGGCCCCGAATTCAATGCGAAAAAAAAAAAAAAAGAGAGAAGAAGAAAAGAAGCCACTTCGAGGCGCAAAGCCCGGGGGCCGGGCCAACCAGCGACCCCGGCACTGGGCCGTCCCCGCCACCGAGGCTTGCGCCGGGACACCCAGCACACCGTTGGTACGTAGTACCACCAGCACCGGCTCTCTAGCACGATACGAGAACCCGAACCCAGCTTGTCTCCCCTGTTCTAGCATCGCCAATTCTCCATTGAATCAGCAGGGCATTCATTGGCACATCGTTCCTGAACAAAGTCGCTCCGCCTCTCCCCGCTCCCGCCTGGGCCGCCGAGAGCCACGAGGTTCAAGTGCATGTTGCGTCTACTGGTCTGACATTTTCCTCAGCTGTATGTGGCTTAAAAAATTACCAACGTGCACCCAAATCCCCCCCCTCTCCAGAATTGGCTCGTGAAAGCGCCCCCAACTCTCTCTCCCTTTTTGTGCTGAATTCTAGCGACCCTTTGGTTCTGGCTCACTAGCGGGCGATCCCTGGCCGGGACCGCTCGAGCGCAATCACATGCCTCCACAACCATTGACCAGACACGGCTGTCGATAGTACAGGCTGTCGATATTGCAGGCTGTTCACTGAATCATGCATACATATGTAGTTTGGCATGCACATGGTGCTCGCCATGACAACTTGCGGCCACCCAATAGCAGTCTGGGGATTACATTACCCATATCAAGCTCGGAAATAACAATGCTGGCCCTAGTTCATCATTGATTCCATTTTATCAGTCTTTGATCCCCTCATATTCGGCGCTAGTGTGTAAAATCGCGTCCAGGTGCACACTCGATCGAGTCTATCCGCCGTTGGTCCTCGTGGCTAGGTAGCACCGCCGGTGGTGACGACGCCTTGAAAACGCGGTGTCAACAAAATCTATTCCTAACGGCCTGACTAGAACCGCGGTTGCGATCTGTCAGTCAATTTTTTGGGGGGAGGGGGGCCCCTCGCCTCGATCGCGGCATGGCACTGCGATTTCTCGTCCAGAGAGACACTAATAATACACCCAGAACACGGCAACTCTACTTGCTCATAACTCATCAATTCAGAGAATTCTTGACAACATCAAATTCTTGACCACGCCAAATTCTCGATAACAAAGTCCACGGCGGACAGCACCAACGTCCGATCCGTTACATGGGCAGCCTGTGCCAAATGATCATCCGGTACAGACGCGGCAAGTTCCGTACCCAGAGCCCAGTGACTTCATCCCATGGTTGCGACAAGCCTGTTTCAGTCCTGCTCTCGCTTATAACTTGCTCGTTGATTGATGGCTATTCTGTATCAACTCCATCCACCGTAGGGCTAGCAACGTCAGCTCGTGCATTCTGCAGCCAACTATCCGTACTCAAACTCTAATCTCCGTAGCAATCAAGGCCCCTCCCCACCCTCGTATTTAGAGCTCTGAAGCCCTGTCCGTTGTCGATACTGTCGCCAGTCTTTCAATGCAGCCCTCACCCTTCATGCACCCGACGGCTCGTCGCCTCCAATCACAGCCAGCGCATAAAATACACGGAGTTTCATCTCATCGATGCCCAGCAGCCGCACCGGCTTCCACAGCCAAGCATCTCCAACTAACTAAACACACAAGAAGGACCAAAAAAAGTTCCAGCTTACCCCAGGTAGTTATGGTGGGGCGTGGTCCGGACAGAAGCAGCCCGCCACCCCGAGAGGCACACCAATTTGCGGTGCTTCCAAGCCTCATCTGCCCGGCCCGTCTGACTCGAAGCCATCATCACGCAACAACACGAAGCACCCAGCAGCTCTCCCTCTCGCCGTATCTCCAGCTTATAGAATCACCGTCACCGTGGCTTCCTCATGACGCACGTCAAGGCTGGCCAGCGACGCCGCGCCAAGGCACCCAAGGTCCGCACTGGCTGCCGCACTTGCAAGTGAGTACCGAGCCGGCCCCTCAACGCAGTCTCCACGAGGTACGAGATCCGATCTCTCGCGCTCCAGGACCATGCACCCCAGACCCGTGCAATGACACGTCGCTAACGAAATGCGTTTTCAGAAGTAAGAATTGTCACTTTCTTCGCAGCGAAATTGCGCCGCCCAATCACTCATGAGTGAATCATGGCCCGCCGCTGACATTGCTTTAGTCCGCCGCGTCAAGTGCGACGAGGGTCGCCCAGCCTGCCATAGATGTACGTCTAGAAACTCATATCAAAGACATATTCCAGTGTCTAACCCGACCCAGGTACATCCACTGGCCGCACATGCGATGGCTACGGCCCCATTGTCGTCGCCACGCCGTCCCCGCCAGTCTCCCTCTCCCAGGTCAAATACTCGGGACCGGAATGGCGCTCCTTTCAGTACTTTCACGAAAAGACGCTCAAGCAGCTGTGCACATTCTTCCCCGACGACTTTTGGACCTCGTACGTCCTGAAAATCGCAAACACCGAGACCAGCATCTGGCATTCCCTCATCGCCCTGTCCTCGTACCACGAGCTCTTCTCCGAGCAGCGCATGCCGCGCCAGCAGGTGGAAGACTACTTTGCGCTCAACCAATACAACTCCTCCATTAAACAGGTCTTGAACATGGACAAGAGCTCTAAAAGCGCCCACATACAGCTTGCGTCTTGTATCCTTTTCATCTGCGTCGAGGTGAGTCAAGTAGCCCCGGCTTACGCTGAACATGAGCTGATGGACACGACAGACGCTTCGAGGCCAAATCCTGCAAGTTGTAAGGCTAGTCACTCTAGGGTATAGAATCCTACAAGCAGAAGATGCCCTGGATAAAACGTTTCGGCCGCCCGCCCCGGACGCATCAGACAGGCGAAAGCTTTTTGCTCTCGCCCGCAACTTTCTCAGCCAAGTTGTCTGCCAAATATACATTGTAAGTCCAGCTACACGAACAACTTCACTCTGATACACGCCCCGTCCCTAACAATACCTAGCTTATAAACGATCTTGATCCTGGCGTCAATGCCATTGCCGCCAATATTATCGAGAGCGGCCACGGCCCCGGCCCGCGTGGCTACCGCTTCAACACCACCACCGACGCCCAGTCCGTCCTCAACAGCATGCGTCTGCACTTTGACCAGTACGACGAGGGCGCGATCGAGGTAGCGCGCTCCAACCTCGCCGCGTGGACCCTGGCCTTTGACGCCTTCAAGCGCGCTATGCCGGCCCACCTCGTCACGCCCGCCGAGCGCCGCGCCATGGCGCTCCTCGAGCTGCGCCGGCTGTACTTTGCCGCCGAGCTCTCCGTCAACCTCGTGCGCGGGCCCGTGGACCCCATGCTGTGGGACGCCCACCGCGAGTCCTTTGTCAAGATTCTCGCCCTCGCCGAGATTGCCATGGCGCAGGACGACGACGACGGCGGTGACGGCGACGGCGACGGCGGCGGCAGCCGGCCCCAGTTTCACATGAACTCGGGCCCCGTGCTCGTACTGTACGGCCTGGTGCAGAAGTGCCGCGACATGGAACTGCGCATGCGCGCGATCCGGCTGCTCGCGTCGCAGAACCGCCAAGAGGGCATATGGAGCAGCAGGATGGTGCTGGGTACCGTCCTGCGCGTCGTGGCGATTGAGCAGCGTGGCCTCGTCAATCCCAGGACATGTGCTGATATTCCCCGCGAAAACAGGGTGAGCACTATCAAGGTTGTCGAGAACAGCCCTGGTGACTACACGGTAGGATTTCTGCTGCACACCGGTTGGCACTGGGAGAATGCCAGCGCATTCCTATCATAAAGTCATGTTCTTCTGCGTGGAGAGGGGAGAAATCCTTCTTCGTCAATGTATATATGTGTATAGTAGATTCGTCATGACCTACTACGCAGCGCCACGGCACGTGTCTTGGTTTGACAGTCTGGATCTAGGCGGTTCATATGCCAAGGCCAAGGAAATGATTAAAAAATGTACATATTATCATTTAGCATCCCATATCTATGTTAGCATATCGCCTTGTAAAAGACTTTCCATCGCGGCCAGTTCTCCCGCTCCTCCTTTTCCTGGGCTATTAGTATCGGTAGGTTAAACTGCCGCCGCCCCGTATCAACGTCCAAATCCTCAATCTTGACGTATCGTGTTCTATAATACAGCTTGTGCCCGATGAAGAAGACAAACACGACCGGCGCGCCCATCCACTTGAGGAAGAAGTTTTCTACAATATCCCGCGTGGCCATGTGCTCCGAGTTGACCGGCGACACGCCCACCCAGAACTGCGTGACAATCACCAAGCAGTTGAGCGCGAGCCCGACGTACGAGCCCGCCACGCCAAAGTGCGCCTGGAAGGGCAGCTCGGCGGGCTCGTGGCCGTGGGCGGCCCACGCGCGGCGGAAGCGGATGTGGCAGAGGCAGATGGAACCCCAGGTGAAGATGGAGGACAGGCCCGACGCCGTCAGCAGCCACTCGAGCACGACACGCTGCTGCTTCAGGTCCGCGAGGTACGCGAGCACGCCAATCAGCGCGGCGAGGGAAATGGCCACCAGCGGGCGGCCCTTGCGGTCGACGTAGCCGAGGATACGCGGCGCCTGGCGCAGGTTGGCCATGGCGGCGAGCGTGCGCGTGGAGCCAAACACGGCCGAGTTGCCGACGGACAGGATGGCGATGAGGATGACGGCGTTCATGACGGACGGCAGGATCTGGATGCCCGCGTCCTCGATGGCGATGACAAAGGGCGACGTGTTGGCGTCGACCTGGCTCGTGCCGCCAAAGAGGCGCGGGCTGTCGTACGGCACCAGCAGGCCGACGAGCGTCAGCGCGACGACGTAGAAGAGCGTGATGCGCCAGAAGACCTGCTTGATGGCCGTGGGCAGCGACTTGCGCGGCGCGGCCGTCTCCGCGGCGGCAAGCCCCACGAGCTCTGTACCAGCGAAAGCAAAGGCCGCCGTCGTGAAGACGCTGCAGATGCCCTTGAAGCCGTTGTGGAAGGCACCGGGCTTGTGCCAGTATTCGCCGCCAATGTAGCCCCGGTCCGGCGTGCCGCCGAGGTTCATCACAATGGCAAGAAGGCTGTGAAAATGTCAGCAACACAAGGCACAGACACGGAGGGGGGCGTGTGGATTAATCAAAACGTACATGAAGCCAATGATGGCAATCACCTTGACCATGGAAAAGATGTATTCTGCTTCTCCGTACCCTTTGACCCCAAACATGTTGATGGTCAGGATGACGAATAAGAAAATGGTGACGAAGACGCTTCTTGGAAGAGAATTGTTCCAATACTCAATGGTAAGTGAGGCGGCAATGACCTCCAGCGGCAGTACAGACAGCCATTGCAGTGCATAGCTGATGGCACATGTGGTCAGCCCCGGCTCCCATACGCTTGAGGATTTCGAGCGAGCACTTACTTCCAGCCCATGGCAAATCCCCATGAAGGGTCTAAAAATCGCGTAGACCAGGATGAAAAGGACCCGGCAATCGGGAACACGACTGCTAGCTCACCAAGGGCTTGGCAGGTACAGAACAGCATAATGCCAACAACTGAGAATGCCAATAATAGCGATGCAGGGCCGCCGACGGCGAGGGCCTTGCCACTGGCGACAAATAATCCTGCTCCTGGAAAAAAAAGCGTCAGCTCTTGCACATTTCTCCAAAGTCATCTAAACGTCAAAACATACCGACTGAACCGCCTATCGCTATCATCTGGAGGTGGCGTCCCTTTAGACTGCGCATCAATCCTCCCGTCTGTGCATTCTCAACGGTAGCGCTACGCAGGTCGTAGTACGGGCCAACATTCGAGCGCACAATCGTGTCCGCATGGTCCCTCGAGTAAAACTCGGACTGCGGATCCCGTCTGAAGCCTTGCAAGAACCGCCGCACCCGCGCCGGCGCCTCCTCCTCAAAGGTCGGCTGCATCAGGTACCCCGTAGGCGTCGGCGATGCGCTGTGCTTGCTCCAGTGGTCGTCCATGGTGTCACGTTTGCGCGCAAGCGGTGCGACAGTCGCGGGCGGCGACACTGATCTGTCGCATCTATTCTGACACACTTCTTTTGAACCCGTCTTTGGCCGTGCCGTTTTCTTTCAGGCGAGAGATTTGGACTTCTGGGAATCTGACGAGAGACATTCGCGGGTTATCAGTCAGGTCCCTTTGTTCCCTTGGTGGTCAGCGAAAAAACGTGACCCTCAGCAGAGAGTTGAGCTAGCGTGGGGGGGCGACGCCGTTGTGGCAGGGCGCCGTTGCTTTTTTCTTTCAGTTGCCGATCATCTCACGGCTGAAAGGCTGACATGAGTCGCGCCCGTACAGAGCAGGATCGAGAAGGTTGTGAGGATCGGGTGCGCCAGAGGATCCAATAGGGGCGAAGCTATTGCGGCCCAAAACTGATAATTATCTGGCACAGAGAGCGCCTTGTCCGTTGATGGTCTTGGTAGGGCAATCTGTCTCGACGGCAGCGGTCCACTGGTCTCAGATCCACAACGTGGGTAGAGGGCAGGAGGGGAACAAGGAAGGACCAGGAGCTGTCAATTGTTCGTCAATATTTTATAGCAAACAGGCAATAGGAGAGAATGAGAAAAGGCGAGGCTTGTAACATCTTCAAAGATAGAGTGTAGGCATACATAGCTATGCGTCAGTACGAAAGAGTATGTAAGCAGCAAGGTCATGAAATAAGTTGATAAGGTGTCAGGTCTATTCCTTATCATAGGGCTATCTGGCTATATTGATGCCCTCTTGATATGATGTATGCGAGGTGTACATGGTGGCGCTCGAAATAGCCCGCCACCAGGCACACCAAAGATTGGCCGCCCTCTATAATCGCCCAAATGGTCCAATACTCGCCAACAGTCGCACAATACATCCACCCATTTTCATTTTACATCTCCCTTTCTAGTCGCAGCGAACAACGTAGCTGTGCTCGCGGGGCTCAAAGTGAGACATGCCGGGCGTGCACGGCACGACGGCGTAGACCTCGTCGGTCGCGTCGCAGCCCTTGCCGGCCGTAATGTACAGCTTGCAGTTGGCGTCGCCGGGGGTGCCGTGGTGCACCTTGTAGCACGAGTTGCTGTGCTTGTTGGAGCACTTGTCGCCCTCGGTCTGGTCGCCGACCTTGCCCGAGTCAGAGCACAGCTGCGGGAACTGGTCCTGGATGCGGTCAAACTTGCAGCGGTACGCCGAGGCGGCGACGGCAAGAGCGGCAAACACGACGGCGGTCTTCATGATGAACGATGGCAAAGTGGAAGAGAAGAGGAAGAGTTGTTTCGGTTTTGGTATGTAGAAAGAGAATATGAAGGCTGTTTATTTTACTGACCAAACCCAACAAATTTACGCAGGATGCCTGAGCCTTTTATAGTCAACGAGGAACCTCTCAAGCAACCCAACCTGCTACCTACTGAACAGTTCCAAGGAAAACTTGCCAGACCTTGCCGGAGAGCATAGTCCGCCCCGCACGTTATCCTGTTTATCGAGGGATCCATGAGCTAAAATGCTTAAAATTCGAGGCTGAAGTCCGTCGACGTCTAGCTTGGGCAAGGTCACAATCGACTTGTCGCCATCTCTCAATAGCGTGCGGCTCTTTGCACGTACAGTGCCTCAAGGCCTAGTAGTAGCGAACTGCAACCAAAACAACGCGAGGCAAGAGAAGCAAAGATGGTACTATAGCCCAAAACGACTTGTCCTATATTACCGACAGCTCATTGACTTCACAAGCACTGAATCTATACAATAGGCGTTGTATGAGGGAACAGATGCCGCTCGTATACACAAAGTCCGTTGTGCTGACTGGCGCGCGCTAGCAGGTCGGGATGTGGATGAGAGACCAAGGCTAGAATCATTCCCAGGCCATTTTTGCCCAGTGTAAACGTACTGGACTATGCTCTGGGGCGGAAGGATTCAGGGACCTCAGCTCAACCTGCAGCAGGGCCTGGAGGGATAACAGCTGCTATACTCTTTTCGCTGCGTACGCGGGCGGGGGCCAGGGCCGCTACGCTCTAGTTTCCGTGTATAAGCATTCAGCTGCCCCGCCGCTACGATCGAATGAGGCAGGTTGGAATCGTAGCACGGAAAATCTGGGTTCTAGAAGTGAACGAGAACTATCCTGCATGGCTTGCTCGGGGTTTGGTGTGCGCATGTCGGCCGGATGCAAAACCACCCGGCTTTTTACAACGGAGAAGAGAGGTGAGCCTCCCGGATCCCTCAGATGTCAACTCCGGTGGCTGCACGTTGAAGGCTTCATTGGCTCTTGCAACCCACCCTTGATGAACCACCGCCTGTTGCCTTGTTGCTACTGCATTTGTCCATCGCTTCCCCCGAAGATCCACGGTGGCTTGCAAGAACTGGGTCAAACGCACAGGTTATACACTCGCCTTGGGGGTCGCAGCGTAGGCCAGCGAGACATTTTGCGCGTTGACCTCGTGGGTGAATTGGCTTCGTTAACAACACCGCAGTCCAATTCAAGGTAAAATTGAATCCGTAACGATACCATGATGCATATAGCATAAATCTCAGCTGGTTCAGTGAGGCGGCATCGATCTAGCCAGCTCATGTGGACACAATCAATAGAGGCGAGTATTCTCCCACCAGTGCAGGGTAGCCTACTGCACCATTAAATACAGCTCTTGCGTCGCGAGGGCACATCCGTAAGCCACCAGATACAAACTTCTCTCTAGCCAGAAAATCAAATCGGACCTGCCGTTAAGTACAAAGACATTGTGCCTAGCTTCATGTCAAGTGCGGATGGTTTTCTTTGGGCATGCACTTTCCCACTACTATTGAGCCCATGGTTTGATAAAATACTTGCTTTCTTGCCTCACCGGAAATCGCTAAATAGGCAAGGCATTGTAAGTTCCAAAATGTTATTGCAGAATCTGCGTTCCTTCGGCGGCCACTTCTATCAACCTAAGTCTCCGATTGCTATACATACGTGAACATAATCGGCGCGGATAAATGGAGGAGTTGGAGCCTAGGTATGCTGCAGCGTCTTGCAGGCGCGACGCAGCACAGCAAAACGAGGAATCAACACAAAGTTCAAATACAACCGTGAAAAATAAAGTTTAAAAAATACATTGTATTATTTACAAACCGTATTCCTCTTTCATGTCGTCCTCGGGAGGCAACTTCATATGAGCACCGTTACCAAAAGGCGCTCTCGTAACAGTTGAGCAATTAGTCGCCAAAGGCTGTCCAGAGAACCTCGCGTCCATCCAATTAAGCCACTCTGGCGCAGAAGCCGAAACTGACGGAGAGTGCTCGATTCCAGGGTACAGGCTGAGATGTATAGTATTGCCAACCCGGCATGCTCTGTCGACCGCGTTCTTTGTTGTTTGAGGGAGAATGCTAGTGTCATTGAGGCCCTGTACAACGAGTATCGGCGTCAATGCGCGGCCGTCCGACGGTGCGGTCTTGTTCTGCCATTCTTGCAGCAAAGGCAAATCGCCGACCGCTCCCTCTAGGCTGATGATTTCTTCTAGCTTCAAGTCAATCGTCAGTCCCGCCAGAGCAGTCGCGCAAACCTGGGCGCGGTCCGCGATAGCCAACCGTTGGCGCATTTTAGGGCCGAGCAGAGTCAGGTTATAGGATGGCTGGAATCGCTGAATGCCTATAGCGAGTGACGGCGCATAGCTCGCGAATCCTCCAGAGTCTGAATCTTCGCCTCCAGAATCGAGCAATCCATCAATAGCCATGTCAATTATGTGTGTGGCTGGTGCCAAGGCGACAGTGCCCAAGTACTGATGAGTTTCCGAACTGAGAAGATCACTCTCCGCCAGCTTCCAGACAGCACCACCGCCCTCTGAGTGGCCAACGCTCATCCATTTGCGGCTGAGCACATTACCGAAAGCGCTTCTCGCAGCGACCATTGAGTAGTATATATCATTTGCCTGCGCAGGAAAACTGCAATATTTGTGCAGGGTTTCGTTGTTGCCAAGGCCAGCAAAGTCCGTCGCGATGACAGCGTAGCCGCGCTCCAGGAGCAGCTGCCAGCTATCGTAGTCAAAGAGCGCCGGGCCGTTGGACGGTGCGCACCCGCGATATACACCGATTGTGCCATGCGCAAACGCGACCGAGTGATATTTTGAACAGCTGGGGCTGCCAAGGGGCGCATAGGGAAAAGCAATGAACCCAGTCGATGGCACAATCGTTTTGCCGTCCAAGTCCAAGGAGGTGTATTGCATTCGATATACTGTCGTCCCGGCTTTGATGTTGAGGGGCACAGGGTCCGCTGCTTGGAGCTTTAGCAAGTCTCCGGGCTTGGAGGCTGTGAAGTTATGGGCCGTGTCGTAAAATCTAAAATCGAAATCGAGACCGACTTGCGTGTGGTCATAAACGTTCGCGTGTCGCAGAATGTTGAAGCAATTGGCATCGCAACCGTTGGCCGCCGCAAAGGCACTGCTGACGTTGAAATTGCAAGCAATGTCTGCCGAAATAGCTCTGGCCAAGGCCAAGGCCAAGGCCCCAATGGCTGTGATTTGTTTCATTTTGCATAGAGGAGAAGTCTGAAAATGCTGGCAGTCTGGGAACAAGCAGCTCCTCGACATGCTGGTCAACTGACGTTGATTGGCCCGTTTTGGCAGCTACATATGTGCACTTAGGACAACCTCGTCACGCTGGGGTCTCCCCAGACTGCCCGGCTGGACTGCGTGGTCACTCACGCTATTTAAACAATTCTGTTACCATAGCCGCTTAAGATCTACCGATAAATTGTATGCTGTGTTGATCGTTATTTTGCCTCAGAGTTTTATTCTTTGAGGTGTCCCTCTCAAGTCTCAACTACTGCGGTCGAAGCCGGCCAGACGGAGATGGGGCGAGGCCTCGGGCGTAGTGTCTTGTGCGGGGAACAACACTCACGGTTCAAAAAAAAAAAAAAGTCACTACATGTTCGCATTCAGTCAGACATAATAGGCCTTAGTCCAAAGGTTCATAGGCTGGTTGAATATCCTTTGGTGTCAAATAGCAAGTTCACCAGTATGTAAACAAGGCTTGTATCTGCATGCAGGGACCACCGAGTGGCTCGAAGTAGCAAATGATGCACATCAGGTGTCTAAAGTGTCGTACTTAACCCTTTAGGCTTCCGCGGCGGCTACTGCCGCCCAACTGGATAGCGAGAAGACCGTGCACATGGCTGGAAATATGTACAGACGACGTTGATTGATAAACAAACGTTAATCCAGTCATACCTTGGCCATGTGGAAGTCGCCAGATAAACTTTGGAATGCTTTCATATAGCGATAAGAGGCCATTCCACGTTTGGAAGGTCGCAATCTCCGACGCGTATGCATTAACTAGCGAGTAACTACTCCGCATTGAAGAGTCTAAGCTGGCTACGACCTTTCAAAACGTGAGAGCAGAACAAGGAGGAAATTTCAATTCCGACAGATCAGGCTGCCTCACTGTACAACGCATGTCGCTGTGGCTGCACGATGTAACTTCCACACAGCAATTGGCAAAGCGCCCAGCACTTTCGTCACACTAGCACCATGTCAAACCAGGCTCTAATTAATATACGCAGCCTCAATTGCTTTATAACTTATTAGTGGTCGTGGGGGCCGCGGAGAATAAATGGCCCCTATAACGAGCGAGAGCGGCCACTAGCTTTATCTGAGGGAGGGCGCAGCCTCAGATTGACTTTAGTGCACGGTAGTTATTGATAAAGACGATCGTCGCCACCCCTTTCTGCTCACATCTCAAACACCTTTTACGGCAACCGGACGATGCTCTTTCTTCTTGCTTGCCCTCTCAAAATTGCTGTGTAGCGATCCAGGCACAGCACCTTGGCTTTAAGCCGCAATGGCTTCTCACGAGGCAGTCGGCGAGAAACCAGCAGAGTCACTGCCGCTGCGAGCAACAAAGGACTCCCCCTCTTTTGATCGCCATACGTCCAACGAGCTCACAAACGCTTCTGGGCACAAGCAAGAGCTGGGGCGAAATTTTTCGTTACTCAATATATGCGGCATCGCTGCTACGACGGGCAACTCTTGGACGGCAATAGGCGGCAGCGTGGTCCGTTCACCCTCTTACAGCGACAGACTGTCGGTCAGCAAAGAACACGACGAAACTAACTATCGCCCGTTTTATAGGCTATTGCTATCTACAATGGAGGACCCCCTGGTGTCATATATGAGTTGTGAGTGCTCTCACGCCCGTTGCCAGTCGAATATTGATTTCTGACCGTGATGCGCTACAGCATCGCTGTATCGGTATTCTACTGGCTGATCGCAGCATCCATTGCCGAGCTGGCATCGGCGATGCCATCTTCGAGCGGAGGTTCGTTTTTAAACATGCTTGCATCCCAGATTCTTCTTCTGTGCATTCTAATTTGACACTAGTATACCACTGGGCAACCGTAAACGCCGGTCGATACGGACGCATCTTTGGCTGGTTTGCTGGCTGGTGGAACTTTTTCGCCTGGATCTTCGGCGCAGCCTCCATGTCCTCCATTGTCGCAAACCAGACTGTCAGCATGTACAGCCTGTTCCATGTCGACTTCAAAGCGCAGCCATGGCACGTCTTTGTCAGCTACATGATTTGCACCTGGATCTGCTGTGCCATTGTTCTCTTCGGCAACAAAGCTCTTCCTGCTCTGGGAAACATTGGGCTGTTCTTCATCATCTCTGGCGTCTTGGTCACAATCATTGTCTGCGCAGTGATGCCCAGCGTCAACAACACCCCGTACGCCTCCAACAAAGACGTGTGGCAGCAGTGGACAAACGAAACCGGATACTCGGACAACGGGTTTGTTTTCGTCGCCGGCATGTTGAATGGTGCCTTTGCCGTGGGCAGCACCGATTGCGTTGCGCATCTCGCAGAGGAGATACCCGAGTACGTACAACCTGACAAAAAGCACATCGATTGTACTTGCAGCTGACTCGAAAACCCATAGGCCGAGTCGCAACATCCCGAAAGCTATGGCCGCGCAGTACATCATCGGTTTCACTACAGCATTTGTCTACATGATTGCAATTTTTTACTCGATTCACGACCTTCCTGGTGCCCTCAGCTCAACGCCGATATTTCCTCTCGCAGGCCTGTATCATCAAGCGACGGGCACACGAAGCGGCGCACTAGGTTTACTCGTCATTGCCTTCATTCCGACTTTTATTACTGCCATTGGCTGCTACATTACGGCAGGTCGCACATTCTGGACCTTGTCCCGCGACAACGCCACGCCATTCAGCCGTGTCTTTCGCCAGATCCACCCCCGGTTTCACAACCCATTCAATGCGACGCTCCTCTGCGGTGGCATCTGCACAATCATGGGGTGCATCTACGTGGGTTCGACGACAGCCTTTAATGCATTTGTCGGGTCCTACATCATCCTTTCCACTCTTTCATATCTCACTGCCATTCTTCCGCATTTGGTCAATGGTCGCTCAAAGCTGACGCCTGGGTGGTTTTGGATGGGGGGCCCAGTGGGGTTCATCGTGAACGCCATTGTTTGCGTATACATCCTGGCTTTCATCGTCATTTTCTGCTTCCCCTACTCATTACCGGTGACAGCATCGAACATGAACTATTCGTCGTTGATAACAGGCGGATTGTCCATTTTTGTTTTGCTGTTCTGGTTCTGGCGGCGAGGGGAGTACGAAGCACCTCAGGTAGGAGCTACAAGGTGATTTCGAGTTCTTCGATTGCAAGTTACATTCTGGTAGACACAAAAGGCCTCTTGATATCCGGCTTCAGAGCATATTGGTGTTTGTTGTTCGACAGTAATAGATTGCGCGCGGGCCTGGCTCATGACGACATGTAGTTGCAGCCGATAGCGCCGAGATGCTGTCAATAACCCCGCCTAATGCAGTCACACCTTACACCACATTAATTGTCGGTTAGTATGTAGACATGTGTCTACTAATATCAAAATGTCTGTGATCGATGCACTGTCGCAAGGCTCGGGCTGGCTTCGAGCTCCATTTATACATTGCTGCCTGGGCTCGCCTCATCGTCAAGTTCAGCCTCACTGCCTGCCTGGGGGGGGTTTGAAGAGCCGCAATTTGCTCCAAATTCTGGCGGCTCTAGGAGGAACAGAAACCTCGATTTATACATCAGATCTCGAAGCGTTCTTGTTCATCTCCTCGTCTTTCCATTGCGCGCCCTTCAGGACATGAATGTCAGACAAGTTGCGCCATGTCTTGTGATGTGCACAACTTCCCGTTGTCACTCACCAAATGATGCTGGCGCCACCGATGGATTCTGTCTCGGCACGCTCACCCCGTCTATCCTATCGCGGGCTAGTGCTGGCGGTATAAGCCCACTTAACGGTCGGCCAGACCTAGACAGGGAAAAACCGTGTGTCCAGCTCGTCATTTTTTTTTATTACAATATGCTCGCATTTAAAAATTGCAATGGCCCCAGTCTCAAATTCCCTCCTTCTCTTTCCTTCTCTTGCACCCGTTCACTCGGTCCAATTGCTTGCGTCTCTACGAAAGAACCGAGCAGGTTACCCAGGTTCTCCGAGTCGAAAAGCTTGAACTGCGCCAGCGTTACTCATGGCCGGACAGATTAGTGGACGCTCCGAGGAGCAGCGCGGGGACTCCTGCAACCCCGCGAACCGTGCAGATGCATCTACGGCGCCGCAGCCACGGGAGCGTTCGAATGACGAGGGCGACGAATATGGGGCATTGGCAACGCCAACTGAATCCTCAGCGTTGCTGGGAAACATTGACGGCCGATATGACGCTGAGAGTGGCGAGCAGAAAAAAGGAAGCGATTGGGATGACTTGCCTGCTCAAGGGGACCCCAGCTGGGCAAGAGAGATCAAGATGGTCCTGAAATCCTCGCCGCCTCTCATCATCACATTTTTCCTGCAGTTCTCGATCAATGC
Organism: Akanthomyces muscarius; assembly: GCF_028009165.1. Taxonomy (NCBI): domain Eukaryota; kingdom Fungi; phylum Ascomycota; class Sordariomycetes; order Hypocreales; family Cordycipitaceae; genus Akanthomyces; species Akanthomyces muscarius. The sequence goes on along the minus strand of NW_026611615.1, from coordinate 542,508 downwards.
CACCAGCGTCTTCGCCGTGGGCAAACTTGGCAAGCAGCAGCTAGCCGCAGTCGCCTGTAAGTACACCACCTCTTTGTTCCGTCACACCGTGACAGGTTCGAAGCTGTCACTAGACCAGGCGCGTGTGCATGCTAACTCCTCACAGTGGCGAATATGACTGCAGCCATGACCTGCCTTGCGCCCTTCATCGGCCTCGCAACCAGCCTCGATACGTTGTGTGCGCAGGCTTATGGTGATGGCCGCAAGCACTTGGTAGGCATACAGTGCCAGAGATGCTTTTGGTTTCTGTCCTGCGCAGCTGTACCCGTCTCGATATTGTGGTTGTGCTCTGAGAGCATCCTGGGGCGTATTGTCGACGCAGAAACGGCCCGTCTTGCCAGCAGCTACCTCAAGGTTATGATTTTTTCCATCCCGGCGTACATCACTTTCGAGACCGGAAAGCGCATTCTTCAAGCACAAGGGCTGTTTCGCGAAATCTCGTACATCATCCTCATCGTTGCGCCGGTGAACATTTTCATCAACTGGCTGCTGGTGTGGAAGCTTGAGCTTGGATTCATTGGTGCCCCGATTGGTGTCGTGATATCGAGAAATTTTCTCGCCATGCTTCTTGTACTCTATATCAAATTCGTCAACGGTTCTCAGTGCTGGGGAGGGTTTGACAAGAAGGCTTTTGTCAACTGGGGCATCATGATCCGCCTTGCCTTGCCGGGAATGATCATGGTGCTGGCGGAATGGCTTGCGTTTGAGCTCATCACACTTTTGTCAAGTCGCTTTGGCACGGACTATCTCGCAGCGCAGAGCGCCATCTTCACGATTGTTGCGCTGCTGTATCAGATCCCCTTTTCGGTATCTGTGGCTTCCTCCACCAGAGTTGCCAGCTTGATAGGCGGTGGCGTCGTGGATTCGGCGAAAATAGCATCTAAAGTGGTAAGCTACGGCGTCAGCTTTCTTCTTCTTCTGGTATCGCAGGGAACTAATGGATTGAATAGGCTGTCATTGTTTCGTGCCTCATCAGCGCGATGAACATTGTTCTATGCGTGACGCTTCGATGGTACATACCTTTACTTCTCACAAGCGATGAGGCAGTCATCGCCATCACCGCAACTACCCTACCCGTTGTTGCCATTGCTGTTTTCTGGGACGGTGTCAGTGCAGGCGCCCACGGCATCCTCCGTGGCATCGGCAAGCAGTCGATCGGCGGGCCGGTGAATGTAATTGGTCACTATTTGATCGCACTACCCACATCATTGACGCTCGCCTTCTACTTCGATTGGAAAATCAAAGGCATGTGGACGGGCATCACAGGCGGTCTTTTTGTGTGAGTTATTCCCAACTTCCCCCGCGCAGCTTCAACTAACCTTGAAACAGTGTTTCTGTCATCGAATATTACTATATCTTAAAGGTCGACTGGCAGAAGGCCGCGTCAGAGGCGAGAGACCGTAATGCGTCCGGGTAGTGCGGGCAGCTACGCCACCTCTCACAATGCGCGCGCTAATACGGGAGGCGTGTTTGGACCCAAGGGGGGAAAGGGGCATCATGAGCAGCACGAGCAGAAACGGGTGTATCGATAGATTGCATATTTGCGGAGTTTTGAACAGCATTTTGTGCGAAAAGTTTGTTTCCTAGATTGCACGTTCAAGGCACACCCTAGTCAGAGAAAGAGAACCATGAAATATCTGGTAGCACAACTATGTCTGAAACGCGTATAACCTATGTGTGGCTGATGTTGGACCAAAAAAAATTGGCGAGACTTCTCACCACGCGTAGAAGTCTCCGATTTTGTTTCTCGGGTGCTCCGGGCACTTTCTTCATGCGCTAAACATATGCTATTGTCATTAGCACTGGACCAGAATCTTTTCGAGGCTCCCAGTTCTCCGCAATTTTACAGTTGTACAATTTTACTACAAGATGACTACGGGTGTGGCAGCCGTATTTGAGTCACTTCATCTACTATTTGTTAGCCTAGTCTTTAGCTTTCAGCTTGGCGTGCATCCACAGGCAAACAGGCTAGTAAATGCTCGTGTTGTGTTATTAGGGCGTCAAGGGGCGCGTCTTGGAAAAGCAACATCTGGAAGGCACGCCACATTGTCGCACGAATTGGTCTCCAGTGTGGCTGTCTGGGCGTAAGCAACCAAGAAGACGCTGCACAGCCTGGTCGCGTGCTCTCCCCATTTTCGCTGATCGTGGGCAGCTCGATCGTATTACCTGCTAGACCCAGCATATTACCGGCAGGCATTAATTTGCAGTGAATGCCTGCTCGCAAAGTCCAGCTACAATAAGCTCTATTTTAAATCTTTCCGTCAGGCCCGGTATAAATCCTTTTACGACCCACTCAGTAGAATAACACAAACCTGCTGTTTCCCGTCGTGAGATGCACGCCAAGCATAGGCGTCGCAAATAAACCGGGCGGCGCCAATGCCCGAACCGCTTCCCGTCAAAGGCAGCCAACAAAACAACAATGTGAGAGATCCTTGCCCACACGCAAGCCAGCTCTCGCAAGCTGCCCAACGGCCGGCAACTTCGGCCACGGCTGGCACGTTCGCCTACGTCATGCGCCTGGAAAGGGGCCGCTAAAATGTGTCTAATAATACAGAGACGGACTTTGGTGGAAGACGAGCCAGCACTACTGGCCAGCCACGGGGCGTCGCCAAGCCACTACTCCAGCTCTCAAGCCGCCTGCTCCAGTTGACGAGTCCGGACTTTTTCCCCCTGGCGTAAGGGGTGGTGGGTTTACGCGGTCGCTGTGTGCGGCGCCGAAGCGGCCCCCGTCTTGGCAACGCAAAACCTGTGCCAGTGTATAAGGGAGAAACATGCCGTTGCTTGGCTCTCCGGATCGTCTGGTTTGCTCACGCGACATTTGCATATCCTCCAAACCCTAAAAAGGTTGTTGTTGGAGTACTTTTTTGTTCGCCTTTCGACAACTCGATCGCCTCTGCCAATATGAATGGCAGCCACTCCCGGCCGATTGGCGATCGCCAGTGTCTGTCGAAAGCCCGGCAATATGCAGTCGCTGTAGCCTTGTTTGCGTCGCGCGCTCCTTTGGCTCTGCTCGCGCCGTTTCCCAAAGCAGCAAACCGAAAATTCGCCTTTGCCTTTGTGGCTGTCGCCATCGTCGCCGCCAAGATTATCCACGTCGTCGCTCGCGAGAGAGCGCTCCTGAGAAGAGACTTGGTCATTTGGATGCTGTCCTTTTTCATGCAAGACTTTGTCCTGCTCTTGGCCCTTCGATACTTGACAGAGTGGTCCCACAGCACCTCCCGAAAGCACATCCTGCTACGCATACTTGGACGGGCGTTGAACTCCATCGTGAGCCTTTTCTCGGCTCTGATCTCCGTCGTCAACATTACCTTTTTCCTCTATGCGAGAGCTGAGGTCCGCTGGCGCGATGTCGCCTTTGCTAGTGACTCGGGCTCTCGCGGCGTCCTCCTTTCTGGCCTCGTGACACTCCTCACAGTACTATGCTGCATTACGGCTGTCGCGGGTTTCTTCCAAAACAACATCTTCAGAATTGGGGGCGCCGCTATCGATGCGGTGAAATGGCCTTACCAGTATTTCGTGCAGCGACGCCGAGCCGATTCGAGCCACGGATTCGCCCGAATTCCCTCCGATGCGCTAGACGATCCTGTGAGCCTGGAAGAGAAACGAGACGACGACATCCGACCCGGGACCCCAGGATCAGCGGTCGAAAGCCGATTTTGGCGATCAGTGTGGAGCGGATTCATCGTTCTTCAGGTGATCTTCTATCTACTGCGCCCCTACGAGGGTGCCCTAATCTTCATGTCCTGGACGACGCCGCTCATTCCCTTTGTCGATTTCAAAGAGTCTGCTTCGATACTCCGCGATATCCGCCCTTACAACGACGTCGGTATCAACTACGCATGGGACGACAGAACAGCCCTTGCCGAGCCTATTCGGCTCGATTGGTTGCCCGAAGACAATGTACTGAAGGGATTTGAAGACTGGTATCAAGCAGGCCGGCCGCACTACAGCGCCGAGGCCGATCCCCTCAAGATTTCCAACATGGACCAAGACCTGCTGCCGGAGTTGAAAAATAGTCTGGCTGATGTGTCTATCAAGCATATTGTACTCGTTGTCTTGGAGAGTACTCGAAAGGACGTGTTCCCGCTTAAGAAGGACGACTTAATTTGGCGACGATTCGAAGAGGCAGCCCCTCACAACAAGCTCTCCGGCGAATCCATTGCTCGTCTCGAGACACTGACACAAACGGCAAACTATCTGACGGGCGATTACGACGACGGCTTCGAGCACGAAAACACCACTCGCAGAGGAGGAATCAACTTTAAGGACGCCAACACTGCCTCGACATATACGCGCAAGAGCATGATTGGAACAATGTGTGGCATCTGGCCCCTCGTTGCCGATTTCAACAAAGAGTACATCCACCACATTTACCAACCCTGCCTGCCGCAAATCCTGGAGGCCTTTTCGTTTCTCGATCAAAACGACACAGCAGAGAGCCCATGGCGTTCCCAATATCTTCAGTCCGTGACGCTTAGCTACGACCACGCCGACACGAGCACCGAACAATTCGGCTTTCCCAAAGACAATATTATCGGTGCACGCTACCTGCGGTCGAATGCCGCCAAATTTGGCAAGGTCGATCTTCCGGACATCAACTATTTCGGTATGGCGGAAGCGCCATTATTGGATTACTTCCGTGACACCTTCTCCTCTGCGAAGCAAAGCAATGAACGTGTGTTCTTGACGCATCTCACCAGTACGACTCATCATCCATACGCCATCCCGGCCGAAGAGCAATATGTTCCACTTGCCAGTGGCCGATGGGACGATTTATCGCATTACATCAACGCGGTCGGATACGATGATCGATGGCTCGGCAAGATCCTGGGCGTCCTGGACGACGAAGGGGTTGCCAATGAGACTCTTGTCATTGTCACTGGCGACCACGGCATCTCCCTGCCAGAGAACAACAAGCCAGCTTCGTACCACAACCCCAACGCTGGGTGCAACCATATCCCCGTCGTCATGTCTCACCCAAGCCTTCCTCCAATCGACGTCAACGACTCGGTGAGCACCATGGAAATTTTGCCTACGGTCCTGGATCTGCTTCGCGAGACGGGCTCTCTATCCGAAGCTGCCAGCAAAGCCGCCGGGGACCTAATGGTAAACTATGAAGGCCAGTCCCTCATTCGCAAGCTTAGACACTCTGACTACAGAGTTGAGAACCCGACAGAGGTCAGCAACGAGGACGAATTGCGCAATTGGCAATTTATCGTCATGAACCCCGGGCGAGCCATGCTGGGTGTCCGCGATAGACGGCACAAGACATGGCGCCTAGTCGTGCCCGTCATTCATGACGTGGAGTGGCAGTTTACAGACCTCGAGTCTGACCCCACCGACACGGATTCGGTGCAAGCTTTTGAGTTTCGCGCGTTTCTAGACAAGATCCAGAGACGCTACGGCAAGGAAGAAGCCAAATGGGCAGAGGAGGCGGCCTTCATTGCGCGGTGGTGGGTCGAAGAGAATAATAAGAGATACGAGTACGGACCTTACGCTGCTACACCAACATCGTCATGATTTGGCAGAAAGCCAGACAGCACATGCATCACAAGCGAGCATAGATATTCTTACACGATATATATCATGGGGTCAGTTCTTTTGACAAGGGCTCTGTCAGCTGAAATATTTAATACTGTATATATATTGTCATAATTCCAAGCACACTTTCTATCAACATAATAATACGGCGGTGCTCTAGCTTCTAACAACAGCCAGTGTGACCTTGATGCAGAGTCGGCTGGGACTGTCGACAACTACGCACGTGTTAGCATTTCTTGCACCAAGATGCGCACGACCATGCAGAAATTACTTACGGGTATTTCCTGGGGGCGAATAGCGGAATTCGTGTCGGTTGCCGGATGCCGACCTGATGCACAAATGGCCGCCCGTGACACCGGACCGTTCTTTGAAGACGAGCTCCGTCTGCACGGCGTCGGTGTCCGGGTTGCATCCGTACCTGACGTCGTAAATTGCACGAGGATCACCGCGCTCCGTCATGAACATTTTGGTGGTGTCGTCAGAGGCCGTGTACTGGTACGTCCATTAGCGGGTGTACATCAATTGCAGCAACACACGCGCTCATACCTCGCCGTTGATGACAGCCCTGATTGTCTTGCCGCCTTTGAGCTGCGTGATGACGCCGTTCACAAGAGTCAAGTCGCCCGCAGCGGCGCCAGCCGGGCTCAGATACAGGTGCTGATCACCCCCACCGGCGGCCCATTGGTTCATCAAACGGTTGTGAATAATGGGGTAGGACGCATTCTGGACCTGGATGGCAAAGCCCTGGTTGATGGTGTTGCTGGGCGTGTCCGTCGGCAGCGTACACGCAAGAGCCGCGGTGGCGGACGAGGCAGCGAGCATGATCTTGGAGAACCACATTGCGACGAGTTTTTGCTAGTAATCAAGATTTCTGTAGAGTGTTTAAATAGACAAAAGAGAGAAAAATGCTCCTCTGCGCTGAGTATTTATACCCGAATCTGTCTGTGGTACAGCTGCGGCCAGCCGGCGAGCCCTGCACGACGCTGCTGCAAGTATTCAGCTCCAACGCGCCAAGGCCATGCATGTAACCTGCAGCGGGCCATCCCAGCCTTTTTCTTGCATCAATACGAGACACAGTACTGGCACTATTAAAGCCATTTCCTGCAGGAGAAATGATGTACAATTGGTCGCCGGGCAGAACCTGGCAATCAAGGAGTGAAACATTGGGAGCTGGGAGGCATTTATGTCGCTGACTGCACCTCTGAAATGCCCATGCTCCAGCGGTTTTACGAAATATGGGAGTTTGTTTGCCTCAATGGGCAAGCTGCAGCTTCCACCATCTCAGCTGTCTGTCGCCCGCCGTCCATTTCATTTCAGCACCTTCAGCTGGACCCTCCTTCGTAGGTGGGACGCCGTTCTGGCCAGCAATCGAACGCAGAGACATGCATTTAATATCGACGACATTGGCGCGGGGTCCGTTTGCAAAGGATTTCGAGTGGCTCTTTTTGCAGCGCTGCCCTTGCGCCACAATAACAATGGCATGAAGCTGCAGATGCTGACAGGCACCAGGTGCAGCCGAGCGTTGCTTTCGCCATAGTCGTGCTACTGATTGCGACTCCTACTGGCTGTTGCGGTCTCGTGAGTATTGTTGAAAATTCCAGCAATGCTGCCGAGTATCAGTAGGCAGCGGCCGAGCTAAGACATATTTGACCCCAGTAGCTTTTGGGCTCACTTCCAGTGCACAACAGAACGATTGATGACCGGTCTAAGAAGTCAACCCCGCGCCAAACTAGTGCGAAAGAATGTCCGAAGTGGCGGTTCGGCAGGTTCTATACTTTGCTTCTCAAGTCGAACTACCAGGTCATCTCAAGTCCAGTCCAGATTAGCTCTCTGCGGCCGCGATTCCATCGTCATGGGGACGCTAGCTGTGGAAGAAGATCGGCGCGAGAGTCAGCATCACCCAGAGCGCGTCACGCTGCTGATCGTCGTTTGAGGCTCGATCCTTTTTCCTTTTCTGAAGGGGAAAATGGCTGCCGATATCTACCAAGCCCTCGATAGCTCCAATGGCGAGATACGATTGCTGCACCTCTGCTCTTCCAGCGGCGCCGCTCAGCGGTGGGAGCTAGTAACAAGCACTCTCCAGAGCTGCCCGCCTTTTACGGCCCTGTCCTATCTTTGGGGCGACGACGTAAAAAACGAATTCGTCACCGTCAATGACCAGCACATACCCATCACGTCCAATTTGGCCTGTGCTCTTCATCATGCCGCGCAGCATTGGGGTGGCGAGTTCCCGGCGCGGATGGATGCGGACTTTTACTTTTGGACAGACGCCGTATGCATCAACCAGGGCGACACCCGGGAGCGAGAGCAACAGGTGAAGCTCATGGGCCAGCTCTACGCAACGGCAGAGCTTGTTATTGCGTCCCTCGGTCCTCTCAACGAGGCGATAGAGCTCAGCATCGACACGCTTCATCGCGTACGCGACGAAATCAAGGACATTCCCGCAAATGCGTCGATGGACGAGAATATCAGCTGGCTGCAAAAACACCCAGATCTTATTGACGCCGACGTCGGGCTATTGGAGGACCAATTCGACGCAAGCAAACGCTGGAAGCTTTTGCGGCAATTTCTTTATCTGGAGTACTGGCATCGCGCGTGGGTCTTACAAGAGCTGGTTCTGGCACAACGCTTGCTCATCATCTCGGAGAGCAAGTCTCTGGACCCCGATGCTCTCTTTGCCGTGCTGAAATGGGTCCAATCCACGAAGGACATTGCACGGAACCGAGTACTTGTCCGTCCCGACTGGCTCATCACATCCGTGTGGAACTTTCTGACCTATGACAACCTGCTCGGATGGAAGTCTGTCCTGCGGATCAGCGATGCGCGGGAGAGCGACAAGAATGATCGTCTGCTGAGGGTCAATCTGGCATGGGCCGGAAACGACCTCCGAGCGACGGACCCCAGGGATCTCATCTACGGCACCATGGCGCTTACGAAAATGGGCTTTGACCCCGATTACTCCCCCACGTCGCAGCTCAGCACGCTGTATGCCCGGTTCATGCAGTGGTGGCTGGAAGAGGTCACGCTGTTGCAGACCAAAGATGACAATTGGGCGTATAACCATCTTGATCTTCTCGGAGAAGCTGGCATCGGCCAAGTGGCAGACGGCGATGACGAGAACAAGGACCTCGCGCGCATCGTCCCGTCGTGGGTGCCCAATTTCTCTCTCGGCACAAAGGTCTATACACCGCACCTCCTGCTGTCACCGCGAACCGCTGACAGTAAAGTCTTCCCAAGCGATGCGCCGCTACCTCGAGCAGACGGTCTTAGTCTCTTCGTTCCCGCCATCTCGCTTGACACAATTGTCAAGATTGACAAACTCAACGACATCAAGAACGGCCGAGGGCTTTTTGACTTTGTTGCCGCGTACTGCAGCCGACATGCACAGTATCCGACAGGATGCGCGTCGTTGCAGGGCCTATTTCGCACACTCATGAAGGACGTTCTGGAGACATCGGATCCTGATGATGACGATGTCATGATACGCTTCTTTGGGTTTGTGCGGGCTCTGATTCACGGTCCAGAAACGGGCACGCTGCCAGTGCAACCCGAAATTGCGTTGGAGAAGCTTGGATTATCTACCGAATCCGAAAGTCACTTCACCAAATCACTCTGCGCAGTCTATGGCTGCGACTTTGTTCCAGAAGAGCTGGAGGCGATGAAGAAATGGCTTCCGCTGCTGCTGCAACCGGCTTGGCACGGCCACTGGTCCGATCCCGAAGTGCTTGACCTATGTCTGCGGACTGTCCTGGAAATTAGGGAGCTTGATTATACATGCGTTGCCGAAACGTCGCTTGGCTATCTTGTCGTGGCGCCCGTGGGAGCAAAGTGCGGCGACCAGCTTTGCCTGCTCAACCGCAGCGACAGCGCCTCTATCCTCCGTGATGGAGGCGAATACTGGGAGCACGTTGGCCGATGCTATAGTTTTGGGCTCTCCGAGTACAGAACAGAGGTATTTGAGAAGACTATGAGCGAGTTTAGGATTTTAGAGCTACGTTGACTTGGATTGTGGCTTGTACTTCGTACGCGCTGCGGCTGACAAAAAGACTGCTGCCATCAAGCCAAAGGTGTGAAACTGTACTCCTGCATGATAGTCGTATTGTTCTCTTTCTGTTCGCGGTGGAAGTACGGTGACAAGCGACATGCGACGTGCTCATAAGTTTAAACCGAATTCTGGAGAGCAAATACGTAAAATCATCACGAAGTGGAAGCAGGCCACGACAGCAATTGCGCGTAGAAAGGGATTGCGGCCACGCGTTCTAGCCCATGAGGCAAGCCACTCGGTCAAGCCGCAGCCAGTCAGAAGTCGCGCGGCGCAGCCTTGTGATGCCCTCAAATATGTGATGAAAAAGCTCATGAAAGTCTCACCAGAGCAGCTCTCAACTTTCGCACCAGAACCCAGATCGATTCCAGGCGGTTATCCATACGCAAAAGATCATTACTGCTCGCAGAACAAATCGCGCATCATGTCCTCCGGCAGCGAGAACCCGCCACCCTCGTACAACGAGGCCACATCGCAGGCGACCAGCGGCAGCCTCCGCGACGAGGTCCGGCCCGAGGGCTGGGTCGAGGGCTACGTGGAACCTCCGCGCGCAGCTCATCAAGCCTCCGAATACCGTCCTCCGGCGGCGGCGACCGAGAAGCCCGCGCAAGCTACAGGAATAGCAGCGCTGGACGGAGAGCGCGGCAACGCTGCAGAGGAGAGCGCGCAGGACACAGCGACGGACCAGTCTCGCTCCCGGCTGGCCTTTGGCGGCCTGGACCTCGGGGGCCGTGTGCTCGGGTACGGCAGCGGCAACGACGTCGGCGGGTGGGGTGTCAAGATTGGGCCGGTGCTGTTCGGCCTGGTGGATGTGGAAGAGGAAAAGCAACGGCGGGAACGGGAAGAGGGCGGGAGAAGCTGATGGGTTGCGTTTACACACGGCCGGTGGTCTAAGCAAAGTGAGGGCGTGGGATGTACCCCGAAGCACTTGGAAGAGGGCACCCAATACCCATCATCGCTGGGACGGCGTAGAAAAAAAAAAGCAGTCCCTTATTAGCGCTCAATTCAGTTTAATGTTTTGGAATGAGTCAAAATTTATGCTTGTATCATAGACCGTCGCGCCAAGACGTTGCAAAGAAGCTCGGATACGACGCAAATTACCGTAATAACGTGTCTTGGGCGCCTTTTGGGCAGATGAGATGCCGAGATTGATGGGCGGCACGTGCCCCCTGCGGAGAACTGGTGCCAATCTACAAAACTAATAATAGTGTCGCATCAAACTCAATTCCAATGTCACAGCAAGCAGTAAGCCAGTGTCAGTGCAACGGGTAGTCTGAGACGCTGCTTGCCCCCAGGATGAGACGAGAGGCCGTCAGCTCCGCAGTTTGTGATCTGGCAATGGCTTTTGACAAAAGGGTTCGGCTTTCGCACAAAGTCCAAGAGAAAGAAACCGACGTCGAAGAATGAAGAAAAGGGAAAAGTCCCCCATTGGAGGATGCCCGTATCCGTACAGGCCTTTGGGGGATGGACACGCGGTTGCCGGCATGTTGGATGGTGGCTTTGGGACTAGGAGGGGGCGGTGTCTAAGATTTGGTTGAGGACCGACACCACACATGACCCAACAACCCTGGAAATTCATTTCACGCAAAAACACAACGTAATTTGACGCTTTTTACGGATACTGGAAAGATCATGTTGTGTCTTTGGTTTAGTGGTTTTGTTTTCTTGGCTTGGAAGCAGACTTGGCAGAGCATCTATCATTCTTGGCTGCAATCGTGACGGCGAACCAAGCCAAGCCAAGGCTGCACGGGATCTCGGATGTAAGCAGACCAAAGCCCAGCCAGGCAGCCATCCCCATCATGTCAGATTTCAAAAGAGATGGTCCCAGAAGCAACGGGATTTCCTATCGCGAGATGGCAACGAACCCCGACGTGAACTCCCCACGAGGCGCGCGTGGCATGCTGAGATGCTTGTCGCGGCCTCTCAACCTCTGCATCCACAAGGTAGTTTGTTCCGTCAGCATTCGCTGGCCGTCTTCTAGCGCCAAACGCTTCACCGCAAAAGAGACTCCAGCAGCCTAGATGCCATGTCGCAGGCAACAGGCTAGCAAGGTAGATCCCCCAACATGGTTGAGACTTGGCCTGGGAATGGAGACGAGGGGACCATCCGGGACTGGTCCCGAGTGGGGCCGGAGCGCCAGAAGATGGCGCTGCGTGCCTGCACCTGTATCGCCAAGAGGTTCTCTCCAACAGCAAAGCCCCCTCCCCTCCCTCATCCCAGTTGGTTCATCTTGTTTCCCCAACGATGGCCGCGCGTAGCTATTCCTGGAAAACGTCTAGACCGCTTGGCTGTGCCCTTGCATGTGTCCCCCGTGTTGGGCAAGAAAAAGAAGAAGGGGTTGGAAAAGTTGCAAGTTTTCAGTCGAGGAGGTATGGCTCTTGGCGGTATTTGTGTGTTTGTCAACGTGTCAGACAAGAGGTCGCGGGGGGTTCGGAGAATTGAACCACTGCTGCATTTGGCAGGGAGGGTAGCATCATTCCAGAAACGTATACGGACCATGGCAGTCTGGTATCTGTGTGGCCCCGTGGCAATCAGCGATGCAGCACACGTTTCTTGGGGAGACACGGTTCGCTTGGCAGATATGCACCATTACTACGGCGGACGGGGTCATGGTGGTGCGAGAGGGAGTAATACAAAATAAGCGTAAAGTGGTGTCTTACACGCAGAGCGGGTTTCGGATCCCGGGAGGGGGGGTGCAGTTTACTCACCAGACCTATTGCTTTCAGGAAACGAAGAAGAGATGACGACTGCTGCTGAAGAGGCATCTTTGTGCTCATCAGAGGTTCGCAAATAGCTTTACGTGTTGGCGCTGGCTTGCGTACTCGCAGCGGTGTCGGAGCCGTTGGATAGCGGCGGCGGGCGAGGGCCGCTAGCGGGGAAAACTGAAGCTGCCACGGCAAGATGGGAGCCAGCTTCTAGGGACCACAGGCAAGGAGGGACTCACCAAAATATGCCCGTTGATAGGAAGCACGAGGAGGGGTGTGTACAGCAATCAACTCTGACTTCTCAGTACTGATACGGATAGATAGGTAGGTAGGTAGATACAGAGCTTCTCCAAGGTAGGCAGAGATATCCAGGCCCACTCACTGTCCAGACACACACACACACACAGCGGTGCAGCTGCTGGAGCTTGCAGCGGGCCATCTCACTAAAAGCTCACTGTTTTGGGTGGCATTCTTGGTAATCCCCCATGTTCCCCTTACCCAGCAACCCGCTGTCTAAAAAGGTACCTCGTCGCCACGCGCTACTCTGCTGGATTCTGCAGGTACCTCTCCAGACCAGCAGGGCCTCGCGCACACACCCCGTCCCCATCACTGCTGCGCCCGCTGGGATTGTCGGCTTCAACATTTAAAAGCATCCGTCACGCGCCCTCCTCGCTCCCATCCTGTTCCCTCTCCCCTCTTCCAGCTCCTGGCTTCATCTCTGCTCCTAGCTCTGCTCGCTGGTGCTCGCTCCTCTTACGTACAAAAGCTTTTCAATACACTCAAGTCCGCCGCCTGACTCTTCTAATCTGCACGTCTACAAATCTGCTTGCCACTCCTGCACTTCTGTCAAGTACAGCGCTCCCCCATTTACACGGGCCCTCAACAAAACTTCAAACCACCACAAGACCTCTTTCCCCCCCATCACACACACAAACACACACACATCGCCGCCATCATGTCTAGAGTCACTGCTCCCGTCGCCAAGCTCTCCCGCGCCATCAGCTCGACCGCCGCGCCCGCCGCCGTCTCCCGCAGCAGCGGCTCCCTCCTCGACAGCACCGCTCACCACGGCGGCGCTCCTCTCATGCCCAAGTATGCCGATCTCCTCCGCGACCGCGAGCACAACAAGGTACGTCTCCATCACTTGCCCTCTCCTCAATCCCTCCCTTCTTGTCACCGAGCAGCCGCTGCTGACACGCATCCTCCCTCCCGCACAGTCCCGTGGCATCACCACCACCCACCGCCCTACTCCCCAGCCCAGCATCGCCGACCGGCCCCGCCCGCTCATGCAGACCTTCCACTCGAGCGCCAGCCAGGTCGGCGTGCCCCCGACGCACCTCGACGCCATGATCCTGCCCACCATGGACTTTTCCTCCGCAGCCCCCGTCGCCGCCGGCCCGCGCGTCCCTCTTCTCCCCGACAACTACGGCGCCGCGCACGCCCTCGCGCCGTCCGCCCCCGAGGTCGCCTTCTCCAAGCCCACCATCTTCGCCGCCGAGCCCGACCGAGTCGCGCCCGCCACGCCGCTCTCCGCCGTCGAGGGCCTCTCGCTCGACGGCATCGAGCTCAAGTTTGCGCATGACGCGCCTGCTGCCGACGGCAGCGGCAGCACAGCCGCCGAGCACGGCCACATGATCCGTGACTTCTGGAAGGGCATGGTCGACGACGTTCTCGGTCCCGTCCCCAAGACCATCTAATTGGCCTCTCAAGGACCAATCCTTACTCTAATGACTCTTGATGACCATTTGCTTCTCTCGGCACATTTTCTTTTTCCTTTGCAATCTGTTTCTTGCTCCAATCACCTCAAAGGAAACCTGTCCAGTGGACAACGGTGTTGCAACACCACTATATATATATACAACACGCAGGCTGGCATAATGCCACGAGCATAGTGCATGCGAGGCATTCCCTGCAAAACAAAACACAAACTCTTTTTAACTAGCTTTTTTTCTTGTACCTCTACCTATTGGCATAGCTTACTGTACAATCCATCTACCTAATACACTGCAGCTCCTCGCGGAAACGCCGGAGAGCTTCCCAATGCAAGCATGTCTTTTGTCTACCACCACAGTCTAATATCCTCTCGTGAAGCTTGCCTTGGTTTTCCATTCCTGCCCACTAGCGAGATTCTTCGTCTCGTCTTTAAACAGTATTTCCCGATTCATCCATTCATGCACGGCTATCGCCAGCTTTAGCTTCCTAGGTGGAGAATGCCGAGGTTCGAAAGACTGGGGCAGTCAGCGAAGGCAGACTCACGCGAGCTTCTGTCGTATTAGTCCTAGCTATTCGTATCTTTCCTACGTCCTATTTGATTCTTTTATCCTTTAAATTTCAAACCCATTCATCTCATCTCATCAAAGTTGTGCAGCCGCAGTCCTTCACGACCAATTGCAGCTACAAACCTCCGGTCGCTAGCATCACTCACACGGCTCTGAACCCACACAACACCGTTACAACACGCGGAACCATCTTCACCATGTCTTCGACTCTGGCCCAGCCCAGCTTTCTCAAAGCCCTCTATGTTGGCAATGCCGTATGTCCTCTAGCAACGTCATGCCCTCTCGTGCCGACTAACACATGGCCCTCCAGCTCTGGTTCACCAGGTACGCCCAGCTTCCCAACCGGACATCCCCCAGCTGCTAACACTCCCACCTCCCACAGCGCATTCTACCACTTCTCCTTCCGCCAGGATTTCATGATGCGCAAGCTCTCCCTGCGCCGCTCTTCCCCCGACGCCGCCGTCGCGGCCCTGCCTTCTGGCGACGCCTGGCACCACGACGTCATGGCCTACCTCGGGGGCATGAACACGGCCATGGCCGCGCTCGCCGTCTTTCGCGTCTACGGCCTCTTCAGGCGCGCCGTCACCGGCAGCACCGCCGCCTTTTCGATCCGCAACGCCGACGGCGACTTTTCGCCCGACTTCATGGTGCTGATTGTGCTGGGCATCGGCAACTGCTCGCAGGCGGTGCTCAACTTTACCCGGAGCCGCAGCTCGGACCGCTGGATCATGGGCAAAGGCCTGGATCGCATCACGGTCCTGGATGCCGTCTTCACGGTCCTGGACTGGGCTGCTGCTTTCGGCGGCCTATAAACAGCAAAGCGCGACGGCGTGGCAACGCAGAGTCAGAAAGGTTGCGGTCTGTACAAGTAGTGGACAGCATCTTCGTTACAATCATCCGGATCCAACGCACAACTCTGGATATGCAGTGTTTTAGTGGTATTGTGAGTGTGTCTGTGATTATGGCAAAAAGGGAGGTAGGAATGCATTCTAAAAATACAAAAAATGTACAACACCCGGAGTTCGCTGGTCGTCACCGACCCAGCTACTATTCGGGCGCTCGAGTGGTTGTCGCTCGGAGATCAGACGGGATCCAGAATTTGTCACTCGGCTATGGCCGTACATGTTAGAGCGCTCGTCAGACATGGTCTATAAAGCAAGTCGCAATCAGTGGTTATGCGGCAAGCCGCAAGTCTTCAAGAGCAGAACGTCAATGTTGGCGTAAGCCTGTACGTACTCGCGAAACACATCCGAGTTCCCTTCTTTTTTTGCCCATTTACTTGTACCTTCTACAAGAAGAGGAAGAAGAAGAAGAAGAAAAGAAAACCTGCTTGCATGGACACGTACAGAAAACAGAAGTCTGCAACTCGTTCATTGTCCGTACGATAGCAGACTGGGCTTCCACCTTTGGCTTTCGTAGCACCACAAAAAGCTAAAAGGGCCTTTAGAATCCAAACGACAGCAGTTCAGAGAATTGCGAGCAAAAATAAAAAAGATGGATCTCCGATGCGGGGAATCGAACCCCGGCCACTGCGGCACTCAATAAATCTTGAAAGCGCAGGATCCTAAAACCACTAGACGACATCGGAGTTTCGCCATGATGGGATGACCGGTCGGCTCGTTATTTCCAATTATACATGTGGCAGACTCTTAACTTTTGTAATGCTGTGCTCATCGGTTCAGTTCTCACCTGACGGCCTGCCATTTTTACTAGAGACGTAATTCGATCTTCTTTGTTTGTATCACGGCGTTTTACAGCTGTGGATCACAATGGGGTGTAGCAATCGAGTCTCAACACTTCGATTCCAGGGTGCACCACCAGACTACAAAACATGGACACACGCAGTGTAGTTCCTCGAGT
Source organism: Akanthomyces muscarius (assembly GCF_028009165.1). NCBI lineage: Eukaryota > Fungi > Ascomycota > Sordariomycetes > Hypocreales > Cordycipitaceae > Akanthomyces > Akanthomyces muscarius. Next base: position 526,042 of record NW_026611615.1, on the reverse strand, counting down.
GCAGCAAATTCATTTATACTAAGCCCTGGCCATCATAACTAACTACTATACAGAACATTTGTTCTTTACTTATTGGGATTTTATATCGTCCTTTCTTTCAGCAGCCCTGGTATCGCCTCCTTGTCTAACAAGGTTCTTCATCCAAATTGCAGCACGGTTTCTAATCCTTGGCACGAGAAAATGAAACGGAAATCTACCACCAGACACCATATCCTCCGTCTCTTCCTCTACCGCTTCTTCGTCGACGGGCGAGGCCTGCACTCGTCATTGTTGACGGGGTGCAGCATGACCTTGATGGGGTAGTTTTGCGTATTATGCTGGTACCCCTTACTCCAGTCGTAGCCGACGGCGTAGGCAAAGATGGTGCCGCTCTTGTTAAAGGTCGTGGCGGTGATGCTGCCTCCGACGTTGGGGTAGCCCTTGAGGCGGTGCTTGGCGTCCTTGTCCCAGAAGTGAAAGGTGCCGTCCGAGCCCGCGGTGCTAAAGGTGCCGTGGACGGGGTGGAAGGAGATGGCGTTGACGGCGTGCACGCTGACGCTGTTGTTGACGACGGGATCGCGGTGGCACTTGAAAGAAAAGTTTGATCTGTAAATGTTAGCAAGCATTTCCAGGACAAGGAGATGTAGAGGGGGGGCACAAACGTAGAATCCTTGTCCTCGACGTATTGAATCGCGCAGCGCCCCTCAATGCTGCCAATCGCAAAGCCGGCAGCGTCAGTGAAACAACTAACTACTCTGGTCTGCCATTTGAGCGGGCTCTGGAGCGTCTTGTAGATCTTGGTCGGGTCCTTGAGGTTGACAATGTTGATGTAACGGTCGGCGGTGCCTACGACACACAGGTTGTCGCGCACGTCGGCCGTGTACACGCGCTCCTGGCACTGCAGGGTAGCCGCAGCGCCCTGCTGACGCAGATCCCAGTACTTGACGGTCTTGTCCCACGAGCCGGTCACCACCATGGGGGTGCCGCTGCTGTCGAAGAAGCGGCACGAGCGCACGGGCTGGTCGTGGGTGCCAATGACAATGTCCTGCTGCGAGGCGAGGTCGCAGACCTTGACGTTCTTGTCGGCCGATGCGGAGGCGATTTTGGTTCCATCCTAGACGTCCCTCTGTTAGGATTTGCCGTAGGGCATGGCGTCGCATCGAGCACGTAGGAAAACTCACCTTGGAAAAGTCGCAGTCAAAGACGGGCTGGCTGTGCTCAAACGCGTGGCGGCCCTGGCTCTGGCCGTTCTGGTTGATCTCGTAGATGCGGACTTTGTTATCCCAGCTGGAGATGGCAAGGAAGTCCTGCTGGCTCTGGCCAGGCGAAAAGGACAGTGCCGTGATGGTGTCGGTGGGAGGATCGCTCAGCGCCACGTCTGACTTGAGGTCGCCGAGCGCATTCGACGTGGCCGACGCTGCCGATGTCGCGGATCCAAAGAGTCCCGACATGATGAGTTCTGCGAGATTGTGTCGTAGCGTAAATGGATGGTGGCTGGTGTTTTATCTCGAGTCCTCAAAGGCACGCGTGCTCGAGGGCGTCCAACTCGGGTTGGTTTTTCTTTGTGTCGGCGCCCTGTCAGCTCACGCGGAGAAAGCACGGCAGCGTGTTATTATATCTCTGCAGTTCCCCCTCGTGGCCAATCTCAGGAGCGCAGCTAGGCAGATAAGGCAGTAGTTGGCGGTTGTTCAAGGCAGAGACGGCAGTGAATCGTTGCCTGGGCTTCTAGCTGGAATCGCGAGCTTCGAGCAAGCTCCCGCTTAGAACGACACTCCCCTGTAAATGCATGCGCCCACCCAATCCGCTTTCCACCGCCCGGCGCCCAGCCCCACAATAGCACCAGGCAGAATTAAGAGCTCCAAATTTTCTGCCTCGACTTTTCTCTTTTCCCTTTCCTTCTTCATCTCCCCTTCGCTCAACAGATCGCTGTCGAAGCTCACACACAGAGATGTTTCATCTGAAAAATCTCTTCCTCTAGCTTTGGGAGAAAGTCCCCGGACACCTTCTTCTTCCTCACGGAAAAGAAGCATGCGGAAACGCGCCGCCATAAAAGCACTGCGGCTGACTTCCGTGCCTTGGCCGCCTCTGGCAATGACCATGCCCGGCTTGCCGCTACATTCGCCCGCCTCGAGCCGATGCGTCACCTCCTTCTCACAGCCGCCGCTCGAACCCTCACAGGATGAAGATACGAGTCCGAGTCGGGTGCGGTCCCGGGATGGAGTGTGCGTTTGGCAGACAGCAGGTGGGTGGTAGGTTGACGCTTGTGGCTCTTGCTGTGGTGGTTTCGGGCGCAGAAGGTATTTGTCGAGATCGATAGTAATGCGATTGCTGAGCTTCACGGCTCAGTTACTCGATGGGGCTCATTCTTGCGGCGAAGGGGGTTCCGAGTCTTTTTCCTTTTGGACTGGGCCCGTATTTCTTGTTGATGCTCTCCGGCATTGATCCCAAATCTTTTTTTTTACACTCTGGGATTTCTTTGGGAATTTCTTGGGAGATACGTCTGTTGTGCAGAAACGATCCAAGCTCATATGATGATGACAAATATTAGAGTCAAGCACCGAGCCAGAAAAACTGGCGATGTGGACCATATATATTTTTTGACTGATAGCTTGGATCTTCTCTTTTTTTTTCATTCTATTTTCCGTTACCCCTTCCTGCTTTGTTACTGTTTCTGTTTTTCTTTTGCTCCTCTCGTATCGCGTTGTCTGGCCGCCTCTATCCGTGCCTAGCTGCGCTTGCACTCGTAAATTTCCACCTCGCATTACGTCGCTGCTGAATGAACCACACGTCGCCCCCGGCAGTCGTGGTTATTCTTGTCTGGTTAACATGGTCATTCTAAGAGTATTCAGTCACCCGGTGGCAAAGAGATCAGGTGCTTGTAGGAGCGTTGCCGCGCACTCGAGCTGATGTGCTGTGGTGTAACAGCTCATGGGTGGACAGCTTGACGCCTATGTGGATTTACACGTATGGATTTTGTCTCCCGAGTACCGCAACCACTGTAAGAAGCAGCTCTAAGTCAAACCTAAAAAATTCAGCTTAATTCTGGGACTGAGTTTACTGCCTAGTCTTTTATCAATTGGCGTAACAATACAGGAGTTTGTTGCACGAGGAGCAACTGCCGGGTAGCTCCACGAGCTGGCACCCTGCAGGTCACTTGGGAGCTTGACACCGCCGACTCGGTTCATGGTTGCTTGCATTGAAGCCTCCGACTTAATCTGAAAATGTGATTGGCAAGAGTGTAGACTTTTTTGAGACGTTGACAAGTTTGAATCTGACTCTCAGTCATCCTGGCATTCGCCATTTTATATCCCAGCGTTTGACTCACAGGTGCAGCCTGAAATTTGTAAGGCTGCTACAAATACGGAAAGTCCGGTCATCCCCTTGCAGCACTGCGGCTGAAGTAGGAACAGCGTATTCTGGCAACTGCAACATCAGCCTGTAAACAAAACACCGCAAGCATGCCCATCTCTACCACTAATCTAAATACCATTGGCCTAGGTGTTGCCGCATTGTTTGCGGGTTTCAGCATCATTGGTATCGCGAATCCTCGGAAAGTCGATGACCTCTTTGGCGTCACCCACGAAAGCTCACTCAACACCGCCGAGGCGGGGGGAGCTACCGCTGCGGCGACCAGAACAATCGACTATACAACACTCGGTGTACTGGTCTGTGGGCGAGACTTGACCATCGCCGTCGCAATCTATTGCCTTGGCCGAGCAGGCAGAAATAAGGAAATGGGCACCGTGATCCTGAGCACCATGTGTGTCGCCATTCTGGATATTTGGCTTGCGTGGAGGAACAAGAAATACCCCGAGTAAGCCTTGAGCCATACATACCCAGACAGTCACTCGACGTGATGCTAATATAGGCTACAATATTCAGGGCATTGGTGGCCTCACTCGGAACTGTCGCAGTCGCCATGGTTGGTGTCAAGTTGCGAGGATGAATTCTTACGTCTTGGAAAGGCTGCAGCTGGCTGCGCTCGAGCAGACAAAGGCAAAATTACACACTCTCTACTCTATATGCCGTGATAGTTTTGAAATGATCGTTCCTCGTCATAACTGCATTTGCGATTAGATGCATTGTAGCGACCTTTGCCATAAATCAAGTACTTGCCGATTGGAGGTCCACAACATGACCGCGTAGAGTCTGGTGGCTTTGATGGAAAGAGACGAGAAGAAATGGCATACTCGAGGGGAATTGTCACGAATCCGTCATTCTTCTTGCAAAAGCCGTCGATACTCTGAGGTGGCGGTCTTCTCGCCCGTGCGATGAGGTGTAAGTCATGGCTGGACAAAACTACCCCCAAGTAGCACATGCGCCGACATACAGACTGATCGCATTTGACATGGCGGTCCTCATGCGCGACTGTAGATAGCCTCTAAAAAAAGCCATGGAAACTATACCGGCATGTCAAGCACCGGTTTTGGATCTGGTCGCAATGTTCTTCTTTCACATGGATTGCGTGCGACTGCTGCCCGCACCAGCAACGCCTGGGCATGTCCACGGTGCCAGAGGTGGGTGGTGCCGCCGACGACATGAGATGCTCGACCCGCAATGTTGACCGATCCGAGCAGAACGTGTTTTTGAGGTGGAAGATAAAACAAAAAAAGCATTGCGTCAATCCCACGATTATAACTCCCACAAGGACCAGACCAGGCTACTCAGCCCGATTCGCAATCCTCACGGCTGCGGCGTCACGGCTACAGCGGAGACGGGGATCCATACGATAGCGTAACTAGCAATTGGGGCCTTGGACAGCGGTGATATTTGAAGCCGTGTTCCGGGAGACAATGGCCAAGAAACCAAACAAGATAACCAGAGCTGAGAGGAGCGAAAAAAGCAGCGAGTCTTGCATGCCTGTTTAGACAACAGTTCGACTGCCGAGTCTGCAGTTTTGTCCCTTTGTCTCAGCTGCCAGAGTACCTTCTTGTCCCATCATCTTCATCACATGGCAAAGGTGGCGCTTTTTTCGGGAACCACGCAAAACCACGCTGTCATGCCGCTACTGCAGGCCACGAACCACATCTGCACCCATGCGAAACCAGACCAGGGGCTGCCGGCCTTGCTAGCTCTGGCCTGATGGCGCCGCTTAGGTTCACAACTTGATGCTAATAACGGGCGAAAACCAGGCTGAACTATAGCAGGATTTGGTCCTTGCATGTTGCCCCCCACAATTCCAACGCCTCTTTTCCTCTGCACGGATGTCCATTTCCCCTGCCCATCCCTGCGCATGCCGAGTAATGAGAATGCATAGTATGGGGAAACTATATAGCAGAGCGGGTGCTCCCTCCACTCCTTTGCCTTGACCTACTGGGTAGGTTTTTTGAAATTTGCGCATTTTGCCCCGTCGAAAGGTCGAGTTTGCTAGTTACACCCATCGTTGGCATACTGGCGGCTTACACCGAATCGTCGCAGCCACCCGCCAAAATCTATATCCTTTATCGACACCATAGAAAACCAACGCGATCAATAAATTGGCTTCGCCAAAGCCAATTGCATAAACCAGTACACCCACACCTCGATATGCGCGTCTTCCTCCTCCTCGCCGTCTTCGTCGCGGCCGCCCTCGCCGGGCTCAACCTCACCGCGCTCACCGAAGAGGTCCCGAAATGCGCCCTCGGGTGCGCCGTGGCCGGGCCGGGCCAGGCGGGCTGCGGGCTGCTGGACATGGAGTGCATCTGCGCGCGGCTGCCCAATATTTCCGCCCTCGGCGCGCCGTGCATGGTCAAGGCCGGCTGCAAGATTGACGACATCATGAGTGCGTCCTCTCTCCGCCTCGACACAACGACGGACGGGCTGTAGCTAACAAAGAGTTTACTTTCCACAGAAACCGGCATCGTCATTGTTGGCGAATGCGAAAAGGAGTACGCGCGAACGCACAATGGGAGCACCGAAGGCATGTATGCCCTGCCCACGGAGACGGGGTCGGCAAAGACGGGCGCAGCGGCGACGACGGGCGTGTACGGCGCTGGCTGGGCTATCATGTCTGCGGTATTCTTTACGGCGACGGCATTGTGGCTGTAGGTAATTGTTCTAAAAAAATTTGATCCGACTTGGTGGAGGCGTTATCAAGCAGGAGCTTTGGCGTTGGTGCTAGGCACGCCTTTTCCGTGCCCGTCGGCAAGTCTGGCTGACAAAATCGTGTTCTTGTATGTATTAAATTGGCGGACAGTTGATTCTAGCTGTCGCCCGGTTCTATAATGAATACGTGTCTATAATCAAGTTGAGGCAAGACGCCTCTCTATTCCTTTATCTTGCCGCGTTCATTGTCCGTTTTCCCTTTCGTAGTTAGTACACAGCAATGGCGCCGTTGTTACCGCCATCAAACGTGCCATGCAGTGACTCCAGTTCCTGGACGTGATGCGCCGTCGCCATGCCCCGGCGTCGCGCCGCCTCAACGCGCTGCCACGTGCACTCGCCGTCCGCCTCGAAATCAACAGGGCCCAGATCAGCCGACTCATCGCCAATGTGGTTCTCACCGCTCACCCAGCCACCCGGGCGCGGTGGCAACAGCCCGCTCGCCTCAAACACCACCGCCGGGTGCACCGTCAGCCGGCCGAGCTTGAAGACGTACTTGCTGATGGCCGTGGCGTGAATCTTGCTCTCCCAGCCGCCCGAGGCGTCCTGGCCCCTTCGGACGCGGCACCCCGCGAACCCTGGGTCGAGCCACTCGGTCGGCCGCGCGGCGCCCGCCGGCAGGAAGTGCGTCACAATGTACGCCCACTTGCGGTCCCAGCAGAGGATACGGCTCCACATCTCGTAGGAGCGGTAGGCGCCAATCTCGCGCTTGAAGCTGCACGAGACGGAGCCGAGCATGATGCCGAGCGAGCCCCGCGCGGGCCTGCCCGTCTTGGGGTCGAGCACGACCTTGAAGCGCGGGTTGGACGCGAGCTTGGCCAGCCCCGGCCGGCAGAGGTACGAGACGAGCTGCGTGCGCGACGAGTCGAGGTCGGCAAAGTACGTCGAGTTGGACTTGTGCAGGTTGTAGTCGATCTCGAGGAGCGGCGCGCGCGTGCGCGTGATGATGTGCCGGTAGAGGGCGCGGGGGCCGAGCTCGGGCGCGGGACGGATGACGTTGTGGTGGATGATGGGGTAGAAGATGCGATACTAGGAGGCAGGCAGGCAGACGTGAATTAGCATTGTTTTCGCGCGTGAAAGGGGTTTCCCGAGATTTGAGCCGCTTACGGTCCAGACAAAGGGCATGTTCTTCATGTTGAAGAGGACAAAGATGAGGAGGAGAATGCGCGAGGTGCGCCCAGGGCCGGTGAGAAAGGCGCGAACGGCCGTTTGCCAGTCGACGCGCGAGGCGGCGTAGCCCGCGGATCCGAGGACCAGCGGCACGCCGACGCGCACCATGACCTTGAAGGACATGTTTGGCGCAATGTGGTGGTGGCTGCTAGGTGACGAGAGTCTTGGTCGAGGGCGGGCGGAGGACGCGCTGAGCGATTGCGCCGCGCAGGGAGACGAGGACGACGAGGACCAGCGCAGCGGCCCAGAGAAGCAGTGTTTGGGAGTGGCAGATGATGGTCGTGGCGACACACTGACGCATGAAGAAAGGAGGAAACAAAGAGCGACAACAAGAAAAGGGAAGAGGAAAAATAGACAAGGTGGGAGAAATGGGCTTTGATGACGAGCTCCGGCTCCCCTTTAGCGTCGAGGACACCGAGAGGTCCGATGAGATAAAAATCGTCTGTGCCTGGGCCGAGGTACTTGCCTGTTCCAGCGGCCGCTGCGAGATGACTTATTGAACTTGTCCGCCCGCCGCAACGGGGGCGCCGTAGCGTAATTTTTGTTGGGGACGAGCCGCTCCGCCGACGAGATTCATTATTGTCAGCATGCCCGGCGATTTAGTTATTTCCCGAGTCCAACCCAGTCGGATGTATCTATTTCAATTTTCTCTTTCCCCCGTCGCCTGCCGAAGCTAATGCTGTATGCGCGTATATGAGAAAGTATCCGACTCGATCAAGCACTGGGCACATCAAACCTGACGGCGCAGGAGAAATAACAAAAGATGTACGGCATATTATAGCGCCTTTTCCAGCTCTTCCATGTCATCCAAGACGCACTTCCAGTTTGCCCATTCCGCATCACCACCGGGCAGTCCCCCCGCAAGCGGCAGCCTCGTGCCATCCTTGTCCCCAAAGCCTCGCAGGCGACTAATGGCCTCTTTGATCCCCGGAATCCCAAACCTGACCACAATCTCCTCCATGCAGCTCACGCGGTACTGCAGCAGCCTCCGCTCGCTCAGCTCTCCCTCGGACAGCGTCTGTTGACTGGACAGGTGAAACAGCCTGACCAGCGCCTTGGGAAAGAAGCCCGCCGAGCCGTCAATGGCGCCGCCGCAGCCCACGCTCACCACCGGCAGCAGCTGCTGACCCAGCCCTGTAAAGACGCGAAACATGCTCCCGTCAATGGCCGGGTTGGACGCAATCTGCGTGAGCTGCGAGACGTCCCCGTGGGAGAGCTTGCAGCCGACAATGTTGGGATGCTGCGCGAGCGTCGCAAAAGTAGCGGGCGTGACCTTGACCATGTTGGACACGCCCGGATAGTGATATCTGTAAATAAAAACATCAGTAACCTGTCATTCATACCAACGTCATCATTGATTACTTACACCAGAATCGGAATCGGGCTCTGGTCCGCCACGGCGCGGAACCACGCCACGATGCCTTCTTGCGGCGTCACCGGCGCATTGTACCCCGGCACGAGCACCATGCCCCATTGCGCGCCTGCGTCCTTCGCATCGCGCAGCTGCTCGACCGTCTCCTCGACGCTGTTCGTCGCCGTGCCCGCGATGAGCGGGTATTCCGGACACCCGGCCTCGTCGAGCGCGCCGCGGAGACCGGCCAGAAGCGCCCGGCGGTCGCGCGGGTGAATGTGCACCGCCTCGCCCGTGCTGCCGAGCACGACGAGGCCGGCGATGCCCGCGCGCGCGAGGTACACGGCGTGCGCGGCCTGCGTGCCGTGGTCGAGCGGCGGGGTGGTGGGGTTGTAGGCCGCCGAGGCGCGGGCCGCGAAGAAGGTTGGGATGGGCACGTAGATGCCGGGCGGAGGGGCAGACATTGTTGCTATTATAACGGGCGGATGCTTTTGATGAAATCAACTGGATGAATGTAAGTGGGCGAGGGAAGGTTGGGGCGTGGTTATGCGTCTATAAATGTTGCTTGCTTGCCATTCGGTCTTCGGGATAATGCATCACGGATCTGTTGGTGGGGGTCGCTCCGGTGGCGGAGAGCGGGCAAGCTTCCGGACTGCAAGACAGACGTGTATCTGGTACGAGCATCCTTGCATGTATGCACTTTGGGTACAGTGTTTTAAGTTTTGCACTTTTCTTATGTGTATAATGCATCGGGCTGGCCGTGACGCAGTTTGCTTGCCGGCAGAGTTGAACTGCCAGAGACGCTCGCTGCACCGACACCCAGCCAGACGCAGGGTATGCCTCTTTTCCGGCTTACCAATTTCACCATCTAACCAGATCTACGCCAAGTCCTGGTCTAATGAAGTCTACATTGTACCCCGCAAATCACGATCGAATGACCTCTGTCCCCCTGGCCGGCTCCAGCACCATCCAGCGACACTCCAACTCCTTGTTCTCGTTGTGCAGCTTGAGCTTCTCGATGATCTGGGAGGCAATCTCCTCAAAGTTGGACGTGGCCAGCGCCAGGATGGTCGGCCCGGCGCCCGACAGGCACACGCCGAGGAAGCCCGGCTGCGTCTTGGGCGACATGGACTCGACGACCTCGGTGAGGCCGGGGATGAGCGTCTGGCGGTACGGCTGGTGGATCCTGTCCTGCATGGCGAGGTGGATGAGCTCGGGGTCGGGCGGTGACTGGCCCAGCGCGACGGGCAGCAGGGCGATGCGCTGCAGGTTAAAGGTCTGTGATAAAGTCAGTCCCGGGGGGCGGTCTCCGTCTCTTGGCAGACCCGGGGAAAACATACCACATCGTTGCGCGCATACTTTTCCGGCAGCACGGCACGCGCCTCGGCGGTGGGCACGACAAACTCGGGCACAATGGCCACGGCCTTGATCTCCTTGTTCCAGGGAAACTCGATGCGGTGGCCGATGCCGACGGGTGGCTCGGGGGGCCTCTTGCCGGTGTCGACGCCGCCGGCCGGCGACGGCAGCACCTCGCTGAGCGGGACCTCTATGCGCGAGGCGTCCTCGGGCTTGAGCGGCATGAGGTACGTCCCGACGAAGCCACCAAACAGCGCCGCGCCAACGTTGTCCGGATGTCTCTCTACAAGTTCACAACGGTTAGCTTTCAAAGTCAGAACAGCTGGCCGACGGCCCGAGGGGTCACACGTGCCAATCATGAGGCAGTAGTCAAAGAGTCGGTTGTTGTCCAGGTGGTGCAGCCCGCCCAGCTCGCGGCCGAGAAAGACGCCCGCGACCACGGCGGCGCCGGAGCTGCCCAGGCCGCGGCCCAGCGGGATCGGGTTCTTGATGTGGACGTGCGTCTCGACGGGGAACGCGCGCTGGTCGTGGCAGCGCAGCACGTAGAGGGCGACGCGCGTGATGAGGTTGCTCTGCGGGTCGAGGCTGATGTCCGCGCCGCCCTCGCCCTGGCCCTCGTACGTGATGCGGCAGTTGAGCGGGTGCTCGGAGCGCGCCCGGCCCCGGTCGACCGTCACCTGCAGCTCGAGGTAGATGGACAGCGCGAGGCCGATGACGTCGAAGCCTGGGCCAATGTTGGCGCTCGAGCACGGCGTCTTGATCGTAAACGACTCCATTGGCTGTAGTTGAAACAGCAGGGAGACAGAGGCGCGGAGGGTCGGCGAGGGTAAAGTTCGAGGCCAATTGGTAAAAGGGAAAAGAAAAGTGGTGGTTTGTATGGCGGGGAGAAGCATTTTCGAAAACGGCCCATCTGACTCTTGGCGGGGCACCGATAATCGGAGCTCTGTTCTCAGACATAGGATGCAGCTTTGTTAGAGCACAAGGATACGTGGCTGCCACGACCAGGGTATACTACAAAACTGGAAGATAAAATGAAAATACCAACTCAGTCCTAATTGTTATTGCCGTTTCAATAGTACTGTTCTAGTCGTCCTCGTTTCTTTGGCGCATAGCCTCATCCACTGGCAGCTCCAGGATACTCAGTAGAGGCCGCTAATCTACAGTGGATCTTAGCGCCTCCAACAGGGCTGCCCGATCTGGCCATTCCATCGCCCTCACGGCCGCGATGTAAGAGAAATATAGAAATATGCATTCTTAAAACTAACGGCCGGGCGAAAGAGCCCAACCAAGTTCCATCAGGTTCAAATTCTAAATGATCAGGCTTCTTAGTGACTTGCGGTCCGGCGCTATGTATACCTCCTCGGCCTCCTTGCTCGCCCACAGCATCGACGTGTAATACACCAACGGAAGCTCCCTGTACGCCAGATGCGCATTAGCCCGAACAAACTCCCCAAAATCAGCTCCCTCAAACTTGCCTACCGCAAGCAAGACCTGCTGCACCCAAAACATCCTCTGCGTCAGGCCGTCGACGCTGGCGCAGGGGATGTCGAGTGCCTTGGCAATGGCCAGCGACTGTGTCCTCTGGCTCGCCGTCGGGTCCTGCTTCATCTCCTCGGTCGCGTGCAAGAGATCAAATAGTGCCTGCAGCATGATGCCATGATCTCTGCCAGTCCCGTCTTCGAGCTCTCGCGCAAGCACGGCGGCCATGACGGCGAGATCCTTGAGCGGCGGCATCTCCGACCGAGGCTCCTTTTCCGACGCGTAGCTCTCCACCATGGCGCCCCGTGCCGCGCTGACTCTTGCCTTGTCGTGCACGGCAATGACGTCGGGAAGGGGCTTCTTGTCCGGGGGATGGAACTGCATCCGCGCGGGGAGGCTGTTCCATGACTTGGCAGAGTAGTGCTCGCGCCACTCATCCCCGGTGATGCCAAAGAGGGCTTTGAAGGCTGGGAGTGTAAGCGACTCTATGGATCCAGACCAGTTGAGCGACTCAGCCTTTTCAACTTCTGAGTTGTTGGCCGCGGCGACTGCGGCGTGGACCATTTGCACCCAGAAATAGGCCTGGGTCTCCGAATATGGCGGGATGGCCGCGTTGACTGCGCGCTCCTGCATTGTCGAAGGCTGCAAGGCAGCCAGCGCCGCCTTGACGATCGCTCCTCTTCGCGCCCTAGATACTATTGTTTGCTTGACCACAGTCAACCCAAATCCGACCAGTCTGTCAACGTCAGAAGCCATTGCCGGTGGACCGAGCCCAGCTTTGAGGCGCCGTCTGGTTGTCACAGAGGGCAAGGGCTTCAGATTCGGTAGACACCAGCCGTCTTTGGCATCTTGCGTAAACAGTACATCCTCCGAATAGTGCTCACTCCACAGCCGTTCATCGGTGAGTTGGGGAGTTTTCAAAAGAACGTTCTTGAAATCGTCGCGCTGCAACGGCCGCGCCGAAGCCAAGCTGTTGATGTAATTGGCAGCAGCAACTTGAAGCTGCGCTAGCCAAAAAGTCGTCATTGTGCTACATCCTTTATTAGCAGGAGTTTTATGTAGAGTGACAGTTCTTGATGTCGCCTCACCGGTGACTTTCATCGCGAAAGAGCTCTGGATCCGCCGTTCGCAAGCGATCAAGATGCCCGACGAATGTCTCTGCCGCGTCTAGAATGGCACCACCCTGTTCAAACGTCTCGATGAGAACAAAGAATCCAGCTTTGAGATGGTTGTAGTGATCCCATGGGGCTAGTGATCCGTCTTCAAACGCGCTCCAAAAACTTTCCATGTTCTTGCCATCAGCATCCGTCATCGTCTTTGCTCGCTCAACGTCCGAAGCGCTCGGGGGAGAATTGGGGGCTTTTGTATCTGGGGTTTTAGTTGCATCACGACGCTTTCCCGGGAGCATCTTGGCGACCTCGTCAAGCACAGTCTCCGGGTTCTCAGTCGTTCTCGCAGAAAAGCCAGGGCAATTAAATATCTTTATAGGCTCTGGCCGCCTGTAGTTCGCAGCGACATTCGCGTATGCGGCCATGATTTTTGCCAAATCTTCAGTCTTTGTGTCTGGAGCCATGGTGTCTTGCACGGCGGGCACCACCAGGATCGGCGCATGATACAGCTCGCCATCGGTGGCCAAGGTTTTGAACCAGTCCAGCTGCTCGTCAAACATACTCATGTCTGCACAGTGATGGAGGAAAATGACTAACTCTACGTTGTCATAATAGTGCCGAAACAGGGGTCGCGCCTTGTCGCTTCCTGAGGAATAGTTAGCCGAACTCCTCAGCAGCAGACACAGTGGGAGCTTACCTCCTGGCTCCCACACCTCGAATGTGTGGCCGGAGGAATGTCTTATAGTCTCGACATTGAATCCAATAGTCGGTATCGAGTTCACCACCTCTCCAGTTTTCCAACGGTACAGAAGCGTCGTCTTGCCCGAGTAGTTGACACCCATGAGCAGCACCCGCCGCTCGTTGGTACGCCAGAACATCCACTTGGCACGTTCTGTAAAGAATTAGTGGCGATGCTACGCACAAGGATCAGATCACGCAACTCATTTTGTATTGACCGGCAGAATCAAGATATGTGAAGTCAGTTAGAAAGAGCGCCGCAAATCATGAGAGGGATGGCAGGTTATATATGCTGGTAGGCAGCAGGATATTCACCCCCTGGCACCGGCTATGCCCAGGCAGACGGCGATTCAGTATGATGAAGCCACGTCGCGATACTATCTAGGCAGCATAATAGCAGGGATTGGACATCGGGAGTTGGCATTTTGTTTATTTTAGGTTTGCCAAATAAGGGGACCAGCCCGGCATGGTAAGAGCAAGGCAGCTTTGACGCAATGGGCATTTATTACCACTCATTGCGCTCGCATACAATCCGAAACGCAAAAAAAGGCGCGACATCGACTCAAAATGAAAAGTGAACATTTTTTGTAGCCATGTGGCTAGCTAGTGCACTGGCAGTTCTGTATGGGCGGCATCCCTGTTCTCGGGTACATGGTGGCCAGCATTCCAGCGTGCAGACCCTCGAGGCACATAATAAAGAATGGCCTGGGACTTGGGCAACAGTCCCCAAACTAGCCATCGTTTGGAAATCCACACAATATCGAGGTTTATGCACATTTCATTAAAATCTGAGCCATCGCGGTTGGGCACCCGATATGCAATGCCTGATTTAGCTCCATCGTCCAGTGGACAGCGCCAGCTCGTATGCTGCGCGCCCGGACCGCTCACGCGGGACAGGGCGTACAGATCCGCACGCAGTGTGCCCCTGCAAGCCCATTTTCCATTCGCTACGTGATGTTCGCCTCCCCACGGGATCAATACGAAGTTCCCGCTGTTGCCGTGGCATACGTCGTCTGCCGGGTCACTCGGTCGCTCAGCCACCGAGGCCGTGGAGCGATTGTCCGTCCCGAGGGGATCACCGAAGAAAGAGGGCTGGCAGCTATTTTTAGTCGTTGCGAAGATGAACAAGATGGGAAATGCAACAGCGATGACAGGGTTAGAACAAAACAGTCGCTAAGGGATTTCTTTTCGATGGGTCGCCTGGTCTGATGAAAGTCGAACATCATCCGGTTCGACACCGTCTTGTTTGCGCGCGTCGCCTTTTCATGCCACTCACATGCCCGTGCCAGAAGACTGGGCTGAGATGCTGCATGTCTTGGAGTGACGGCCGCATCGTACTTGCGTCGGGCGATGATGCCAAACCCACATTTACACGGAACACTGCATGTCCAACTTCGTATCAGACGGGGCGACCTGACTGGCCGCTTCTCCAAGCATATTTTGCAAAGTGGTGTATATAAAGCTTTCAGCATGCCCGCATCAGCTTCATCATCTACATCTACATCTACATCTTCTGGAAAGCTTGCAATCCTGGCATCCATCGCTACATATAATTAAAACAACACCAAGCACTATTCTGCAGCTTTCGATCCCTGCACCTCGCTGCCTATAAATACAGCAACGCCAAACACGATGCATATCTCGGGAATCCTTGGACTCGCTGCTCTTGCCAGTACTGTCATGGGGGATACTGGTACGTACACACCATCAACCAAAGCAACTGAATCGCTAACATATCCAGTCTCCTACGACACTGGCTACGACAACGGCAGCCGCGCGCTCACAGACATTGCCTGTTCCGACGGCGACAACGGCCTCATCTCTCGCTACCACTGGCAGACCCAGAGCCAGATCCCACGCTTCCCGTACATTGGCGGCGCGCAGGCTGTCGGCGGCTGGAACTCGCCATCGTGCGGTACCTGCTGGAGGCTCGACTACAAGGGCCGCTCCGTTACCATTTTGGCCGTGGACCGCGCTGTAAATGGCTTCAACATCGGCCTGCACGCCTTGAACGATCTCACGGGGGGCCGCGGCGTCGAGGTCGGCCGCATCGAGGCCCAGGCTACCCAGGTTGACGTGAAGGAGTGCGGCCTGTAAATAGAATCTGCACTATTCGCTCGGGATGATGTAATGTTATTAACTATGTTATTATTAATGGAGATTATGGGCTAGTAATACAGGCTGTGCCCAGCCATCATAGCATGTCTTGCATATTCGCGGGGTTTTGGTCCACCATGCATATGTGCTCCTTCATATTCCCCCCCTCATGAAGCAGTGACCCCGTCGCTGAGATGCAACCAGCGATTTACTTGCCCAGCAGTTTCTCTAAACAGCGCCGAGGCGTATAATCTGTGAAACCGCAGTAGGACGCTGCTCCCGGTGGCGTCGCTCTTGGGATTGCAAGCGTAGCACTGCAACTGCACCTTTATCCTCTGCGTCCCTTCAGTGGCGTCCACTTCCTGTCGCTCCACGCTGATTCTATGACATCCCGCAAAAGTAGTCATGTCGGACCCAAACAAGAAATCGGCGTGGCTTTGCCCAGAGCTGCTTGGTGCCTTGCTCGCCTCATCGGCAAGATGAATGTCGGCCAGCCGAAACAGGCCGAATAGAACCGTATGCAGCCCAGGAAGTGCATTTTCAGAAAGCTCTGAAGCGCTCCATATGTGTGCAGGCACTGTAGTGGAAGCAAGCTCTGGAAGAAATGCATCAGTACCATATTAGATCAACGCAGTGCAGTGGGGGGTGAACATACTCGAGTATTTGCTGTCCTCTGGCTTGGATAGACCTAAAGCTGTTGCTTCGGGATAAAAGACCCAGCCATTGAAGAAACTCTTCGTCGCTTGCGCCAAGATTGTCTCATCCGAGATGCCCTTGTTGAGCGGCACAGTGAGTGTCACGCTGTGCGTGTCCAACACCCGACTTGCTTTATTCAGAGGGTTGACATAGTTGTGAATGGTGTGGGACTCGACAAAAGATGGTTCCGCAACATTTTCATCCGTAACACCCAATTTGGAGGATGCAGTGATGCGTCGCGCCGTGCGACTGACGTAGATGGATGTAGCAACAATAGCCGTGCCGGTAGCTAGGGTGGATGCAACACGCCAAACTGTTTGTGACCGGGTAGACATTGAAATGAAGAGCCGATATTCTGAATTGAGATGATTGGGTTATAGAGTGTTTCGTTTTATGGCTTTAGTTCATCACCCTTTATTTTTGCGCAGCTGTCAGCGACCTTTAAGAAGCTGGAGCTGGCGAAGCCTAGCCCGATTCAGCCCGGCTGGCCCCGGGTTGCACCGTGCCAACGGTCAGCTGAACACTTCGTACGCAAGCTTGACGGAATCTGTGCAAACAGGGCAACTATGACTCAATTTCAAAACTATCTATTATCGCAACCATGGCAACTTGCACTGCTGGCCGATTGCAAGTTTTCCGCTCCCGGATACCCACCAAACTCCGTCCGTCTCATTTTCGTGGCAGTCAATGCACGACCAATGACTCCATTGAGATACAGCCCGTCTCTCCATGCTAGGTTCCTCCAATTCACGATTCACGATCAATCAGGCCGTCCGAGTTTTGCGTGCTAGACTCGCCTCTCAGCAGCGCCCCGGACGGAGGGTGCGCATCTGTCCACGGCTCAAAGATGGCAGTGCTCTTCAGCATGCCGCCAATCGTCTCCCAAATTGTCAAAAATGCAATCAGTCCCATCACGATCACCATGAACTGAGTCGCGCTGAAATGCTCATGCGTAACTGGGATAATCATCAAGATGACGGCAATGACCAGACGCATGCCGATGCGCAGGTTCTTGGGCAGCATGAGGTCGTGGCGCACCTCGTCCGCCTTGTAGAGCATGCCGTAGGCCCAGAGGCACAGCACGCCAATACCCAGACCAGCGCCGAGCAGCCACCGCTGGCCCTCCTCAAACTCCTCCAACGCGACGCTCATGGCGCTGATGTGGCCGGCGATGAGAAACGCGGCCGCCATGGGGAGATGCAGCAGGAAGAAGCCAAACGCGGTCCACGGCGAGCGACGGATCGGGTGCGTGCCCGCGAGGCTGCCGTCGCCGCTGACATAGATCCAGTTAAGGCAAAACGCAATGACGAGGGTGCAGACGGCCTTGGCGTAGCCCGGCGTGAGGCCCGTGCCCGCCGGGTTGCCGACAATGACAATGTACACAAACTCGCCGAGGATGATGATGAAGAAGGCCGCCATGCGGTCAATCTCGTGCGCAATGTCCACGGCCGTGCTGTAGCGCAGCTTGAGGCGGCGCTTGAGCCACGGGCTCAGCGTCAGGCTCCACGTCAGCTCCTGGTAGACAACCATGACGGCGACGACGCCCGCCTTGGCGCCGACGCTCACGCCCTCGACAAACAGCGGGACGGTGATGAGCAGGCCCACAAACATGAAGCCGGCCATGATGCGCGCCTGCACCTGGTGCGCGTAGCTCGCAAAGGAGCTGATGAGGAAGACGAGCATCGTGGTGAAGCGCGCGGCGACGTACGCCCCCGCGGCGGTGCGCATCGCCGACAGGTCATCGTCGACGGCGTTGGCGTTGTTGGCGAACAGCACCAGCAGCGCCATGACCCAGAGGATGACGAGCCGCTGGATCAGGTCGTCGGTGTAGTACGAGTTCATAATCTCGCGCAGGTCCACCCAGATGTGCCACGCCGGCGTAAAGGTGAGAATGTACTTGGCGACGTGGGCGCCGTCCGGGTGCTCGCTGAGCTCATCGCTGAGGTTGGCAACGATTGCGACATCTACGCGGGCGCGCGCGTCGGCGTCAGTAAAGCATTCCTTTCATGTAGGGTGGCAATCGCCGGTTTCAATCGCACTCACACAGAAGGTCTAGGAACAGCTCGAAGCGACCGGCCTGGCGCTCCTCGTCGCTGTCCTTTTGCAGCTCTCCGTCACAGAACCACTGCAGCGCCTTGGGTCGCTTGATGATGTAGCGCTCGCCCTTGGCGCCCTCTTGAAGCTCGTCGCAGTTCATTGGTTCTCAGCGCACAGCGTTTGCGCGTGTGCTTTGATGCTTGTTTGCTCCCCGTGTGTCGTAGGACCTGCTTTTGATTGAGAAGGACGAACGGCAAAATTCTGGGAAGCTGCCCCGAAGTTTGGTGCCGGATATGGTTCACCGAGGCTAGCCCGAAACTCCAAGATTGTGTAATTAGAGTCACATTGCTGCTGCGCTAATGCTGGCTAGTGGCCCGACGCACGCAACTCTATTTTCGTCACGGCCTTGTGGCTTGTGTTTAGCAGCCGATTTGCGCACGACGACGAGGGGCCTGGAGGGATGGACCGTTTAAAATCTAAATTCGCCATCTCTTATATAGTGAGTATCGCTAAAAGGGGACTTTAAACATACGGCTTAGCTCTATCTGCTTAATGCATGATTTCACGACAACACCTCGGAGACAAAGGTTTGACGGACTCTATTTCTGGCCTACGCAGCAGAATCATGAATTCACAGGCTCAAGCATGTTTTCATTTATACATAAACGCATATTCGTACCAACTCTCGGCCCTGGATCGCCCTACGTTCTCATCTGCTTTCCACAATAGCGTTGAGCTAACTTAGCGCCGTGGACACCAAACAAGCCCTTTATACTAAAGTCGGCCATCCGAACTCTGGACACACCCCATCTTCGGCTAGAAGGCCTTGAAATCATGCTCCCTTTTTGGGTCCCAAAAGGTATTCCTAAAAGGTATTCCTAACACAATCCCTTAGTTCCACTCCTGAGGATGTCATCAGATGATGAGCTGGTAGCAGCCTCACGTTCGGCAATGCCGGATAGCTCGACGCAAACATACTTCAGCTTATCGGGCACATCATTTACAGCCTTCAAAACCAACCTTCGGAATGTTTGGTTGTCTGCTTTTGAGGGACAACTTTTGCGATATGATTCAGGGAGCGCCGGTGACGCCGTCGCACTGTTCCTTGGTTTTTCAAAGTATGCGGGCCCATGCGGTCAAGCTCTGTCAAGCTGTCGAATCCGAGCGTCTTGACTGGGAAAGGAAGCCGTAGTTCAGATGGCAGATAACAGTTTGTATACATAGTAACGTCGTCATCTTGGCTGGTAGATATCGAAATCGGCCTCTCGGGGTCTGAGAAGCGAATTCCCAAGACATCCGTACCAAGGTCGTCGATGTGCTGTCGCAGCTGTGCCAGGCATATATCTTCTGTTCCCTCAAGGTTTTCGTCTGATATCGGAGCCGAATTGCAATATGTAACTGAGAAATGCCTTCGCTGATCGAAATCGGTAATGTACCATGTGCAAGGCCCTCCACGAAGCAAGTTGCCGCTTCCAGCCCAGAGTCGATCTTCGGGACTGATCATAGCGAGCTGCCAGATGGCATTATAGAGAGGGCAAATATCAGACATGGGGAGTCGTTAGAAAATGCTATGCAGAGTAGAATATGAAACTCGAAGGTGACTCTAGACGCCGCTCGGGATCTATTTGTGCTAAATCGTGGTATGTCCGAGCAGACAAACAGCGTCGTGCATGGCAAACTGCTAGCAACTACGCTAGCTACATATACGCTGCTATTAGACTTTTCTTATACTATATTATAATATTAGTAAATATTTTATTTATATTAAAAGAAAAAGTTTATTAATTTATTTAACTAAAATTTATATTATAATGTTTTATAATAAGTTTTATCTTTTATGTTTTATAAAACTTTAATTTATATTAACTTATTTTTTATTTCTATTATAAAATAAAAATAAATAAAAATATTTATGATTTATACTTAGTTAATAGTTAATTTATATATAATAATTATAAGCTTTAAAAGATAAATTATTTAAATTTCAGATTTATTAGTATTTATATAATAAGTATTACTAAAATAGGACTTTAAAGATATAGTCTAGCTCTATCTGCTCAGTATATGTTCAACATGTCTCTCTTAAACCCGGGCCAGAACCTCTCTCTAGCATCCTCCGCAAATACCTGGAGGGAGGCGAGAAGCTGCACGAGGCCCCGTTGCGAGAAAGTATTTCCTAATGGCAGGATGTTCCCAACACCATGCAGGCTCCAGAGTCTACGGGAATAGACGCGCTGAATTGCCATTCGTGCCCTCTCACTATGATCCCGCACTGAAGTTTGGAATAAGTGTTGCCATCGTTTCCCCATTGCAGATTGCGCCATTGTAAAGTATGCCAGATGGTGGTACGCCTGGTTTCCGAGCCATAGGGTCCACCCGGGGAAGTCATGCTCACAGTTGAGTAGATCGGGTATCTCTTTGTAGAGCTGACGAAATTAATTGATTGGCCTGGTCGATCAATGCGGAGGTAATCAATTACTTCTTGCTCTCTCTCTTCGGGTCTGACCATGATGCAGAAGTCGCTCCTGCGGGTAACTGAACCAGCTGAGTATGCTGGTCCGTACTCTTTCATGAGGTCGATTCTATTTCTAAAATATCAGGAAATTCAATCGCCAGACTTCGCCAGACTCGAAAAGATACTGACCAGGGCTCATAGCAGATACTGTATTCACCACGATTGTTGTCTTTAAAATAGTCTAGAATTCTGGCATAAACCTTCTCTTCCATGAATCCAGATCGTTGTCATTGCAGTCACATTTGGTCGCTTGCTGGGTCATCTCATGGACGAACTGCAGAAAGCGATGTGGCCTCCAACGCTCTAGGGACCTGAGAGAGGTCGGTAAAATTGAATTCGTGCCAAAAAAGTAATCGGGGAGCCGAAAGGATCTGAACTAGACCTTATCAGCTGTAACTTTCTGGCACAATAGCGTACGACACAAACCTCATCTCTCAGCTCGGTCGGTAGAATACCAACACCATAATGGGAGACCCGAAGCTTTTTTCGCAGGGTCATCAAACACGGCGGCGTGAGCTGTTGCAGGTCTATACTTTGGTGATTTTCCGGCTCAATTACTGCGCTTACAAGCCATTCAAACCATTGAGCGCGTGTTACAGTGATGGGGTCTGCTGATTCTGCAAAATCCGTCGTGTTGCTCGTCATTTTATCATCTGTCGTACTTGTAGGTCTTGAGCCATGATGAAGTGTTTGACATGGTGAAAGGGGAGACGGGTACAGGGTCCCTGCGTCCATTGCGCGGGAAACGTCGTGGTGCTCCAGTTCACTTCCATTTTCCGGGTCTCGTAATCCCATGTGAGTTATGTCGGCTTCCTCGTGCTGCTGCATGGTTTCGATAATGAATAGTGTGCTGTCTGCAGTGCGACGTTGATCTGTGCGATGCGTTTGCAAGCTTCAGCAATCCGCTCTGCGTCACCCATCCGCAGGAATGGTATTTAAAGCTCGCTGGCCCCTTCCCTCGTAGCAATCATCAAAGTATAAACTTCGACAGGGTAAAGCCTTTTTTTTCGGGTAGTGACAGAGCAAGAGAAGCCAAGTACTTCTTTCCCTCACTGATGGAGTCTGGTTTTCAGGGTTTTTCAGACGCCTACCAGCCACAATCGGCAAGCATCGAGGCGCCGGATGCCACAGTGAGCAAAAATCAGATATAAGCATCCAACTGAATGATCACGAGCTACTTCATGACCGTCTGTTGAATCTGAGGCCCCATGCCCTGCTCGCAAAGCTTTGACGAGCCACGGGTAAGGATGAGTACCGCGCATTACCGATTCTTTGGACTGAAAAGTTTCTTCCAGAATTCGAGATGACGTTCCGAGAGACTAACCATATAGCAAACGAAGCGGATTTCCAGTCTGTGAGGAAGTCACAATCTAGTGCTGTACAAAGCATTGCGTTGCTCGAGCTCTGGAGAAACTTCAACCACGAAGGCTCAAAGGATACAAAGACTTTCTTTGCAGTGCGAATACTAAACGCATACGGAATGAAAACCCTCTTGTATGCCACCTAACCTATCTAAAAAAGATCCCTACAACGCATATCCTGGCTCTGGAGCACTGACAAATAAGATATGCGCGACGGTATTCGCAGGTACTGTCTAGGATCCGCTGTCGACGCAAGCTTCGCCGTCAACGCCTCCAGCTCCTGCCATGGGAATTGCCACTGCTATTTGGCGGCAGATTGGCATCAACAATAGTGATCCAAGCGCTTTTCACATCAGCAGAAGACTGCAGCTTGATGGCATATATTGACTTCTCCTCAATAACAAGGATCAGGTCCCGCCACTGCAATGTTCGGCATGATTCTTGGAAAACTCAACCGCACCGCGATCCATATCTAGTCTTTATTCTCCTTGCCCTGGTACAAAAGACTTCTGCCGCTTTTCAAGCCCGAAAAGAGCATTCTGTACATCTTCTCGCGGCAAAATCGAATGTCAAGGTCCAGGCGCTCTACCTGTACTCGGCAGTCTTTCCACAGACCCTTGTCGACGGCTTAAAGCGCCCACATGAAGTGCGAGATGCTTCTATCTTGAGACTCAATATTGAGTACTCGACAATTGATTTAGTCGACTTGCAGCCACAGATGGCTTCATGCCTTGTTCGGAAGACATTGGCGGAAAGGGGCCTGTGTTCAGGTGAATCAAGCTTGATCTCTATGGGAGAAAGTGAGGCAGGATGACTTTTGAACGACCGATGACATGGTATTGCAAGATGGAATTCACGATTTTTTTTCTCAAACACCAGGCAAAACAAGCAACCTGTACTGCAATTCGCTGAAGTGTATTTGTATTTTGTGCTGTCTATGTGCTCGAGCGTCGTTTGCCCATCAAACGGTAGCCACCAGCCCGGCCTGCCCTCCATCACTGCCGAACTGAGCTCCAACCGTCGCAGGTAACTACCATACTCATTCCAGCTAGCCTTTATGTTTGAGACCCAGTTGTCCGAGTGTTTTCCCCAATAAAGACAGACGTCGTCGCTACGAGGCTGCCAACGCTGTGTGTTCTGTTTAGCCACTCAAGTCACATAGCCAGGGCGTGGGAGTAATAACTAGATGCCTGCGGATACTTCGCAGCGTTCCCTACATTCAAGAAACAGTAAAGAACCTGCCAGCAGCTCTACGACACTTTGATATCACGCACGAAAGATACGTCTTTGCATACGCTGCGGCAATCGCACCCTTTATTTACCGAGATCTAAGCAAGGCCTTTCTCAAACACGTCCCCTGTCGCCCTCGAGTCATTTACACGCAGACATGAGAAGAAAAACCTCCTGGTAGATTTTTTTCTGTACAGAAAGTTTTGTTCCGCCGTTGCACGTTGCAGCCGTGGCCGATCATGGACGCGTTGCTACAAATGGCATCGCACACCGGCCGTGTAACGTGCCAACTCTCCTTGCTCACTGATAGCATGGCTCAACGAGTTTATGCTCTATGTTTGAACAAAGATGTGGAAAACTGGAACCCTTCGGCGCATTGACATTGATTCGGACAGGTGGCGGGTTACTGGGCACGGCAGCGGAGTCGGCTCGACGCTGAGCCAAGTCGCCGGGACTCCCAACGTCGGTTGGGTGGCATGGTGGGTGGCAAGATGGCAATGGTGGTGGCCGAAGGCCCAGGGTGTTGGGTCGCAGACCCAGCCCTTGTTACCTCGACGGTGGACTCTGGAATCACGAAAGTCGAGCAGCCAATAGCCAACTGCTTGGGACCACAGAAAGTGTCTGGCACGGACTGGGCTCTCACAAGCCACTGTGATGCTTCGTTGGGGCAGATCAGTATTCTATTGGTTTCGCGCTCCCAGTGTGCCTTCTCCACGACACGAAAAGTGGCTCCTCCCGAGGTCCGCCTCTTATTAGCACCATTATACTGTCTGTGTTATGAAAACGGCTTTTTTCTCTTCCGAGCTGCTCGAGCTCGACGTTACGCCACGGCAGATGTTAGTGGCCCGAACTAAGAATTCGTGGAGGTGCTTGTGCCTCGTTCGTCGCCGCGATGCTACCAGTTTCGTGGGACCGATTGTGCTATATACATGTTGCGTTTGCACTTGGAGGAGACGATTGTGTGTGCCTCTTTCAAAAGTCTAGAATTGCACCTGCGGATTCTGAGGTGAGGCTTTGTGGCGGCGGGCCAAGACAGGAACTATTAGCTACAACTTCCACCTGCCAAGCAGAAGTCTCGAAGCCGATGGCAAAGAAGCTAACTAACGTAGTGCTGTCGCTGCAAAACGCTAACAGGCCGCCAGAGTAGTGTATCTGTCATGACCCGGGCGCACCCCTGGCAATTTTGATACATCGTGTTTGGAGAGAGGGCTGATATCCGTGCGCGCGCGAGCAGGCTGGGCGTCTTCTACAGAATATTCCGTGGTCGGAGTGCCTCTCCTTGGCTTCGAAGGGATAGCTGCCAGCACATAAAAGCAAGTAGCCGAGACAGGCTGGCACACCAGAGACGAACATCTTGCACTAGAACTGTGCTAGTTTGATCGTTACAGTGCCTGCCCTAATCAAACAGCGAGACTACATTCACATGCGACGCTAGTCTAGCCAGTAGCGAGAGAAGGCAAAGAGGCACGAACCACCGTTCTAGTGCTGCTACGCTACGGAACTGGCACCAAGTCAACGCTAACACAAGACATGGCCGTGCCAGTAATTGCATCGAAACATTCTATGAGACGGTTACTTGCTCATCGCATTCCGATAATCTGGTCGATACTCAACGGAAGATAAATTGCCACACCACAGAGCTAGGATACATGTTGCCCTGTCTTGAAAGAGAGTGGCATCCCCCCAGAAGTTAGTCAGTGGATACTTGTTAACGGCTTCGGCCAGCTCACGCCTGGCTCTCATCGCCTCTCTCCTGTATCTCGTATGAGCTGCCAAACGGCAATGGGTTTGTTGAGTGGCTTGCATTGTGCAACATCAATTTGAGACGTGAGGGCGCTGCAAAGAGAGGAGTCTTCCTCCGCACAGCATGGGTAAGGGGTTCAAGGGTTCTCTGACGAAGCACGAGTCGCATCCAGTTCGCACAGGGTACATGGGGCCCTAGGAGCCGATCACCGGGGACCTCTTGCTCCGACACGATGGTCGACGCAACACTTAACAAGATTGATTGGCAAGCTCCTGTGCCAGTGTAACCTATTTCGATGGGCGCGTGGCGTTGAGACCTTTCCGGAGACGGTTATTTAATTCCGTTCTCGTAGGGCACGAGGAAGGTCTCATGCACACCTGCTTCTAGCGCCGAGCGCGTTGTACAAGGTGTTTCACAGTGCGGATTGCCGAGGAACTGCTCGACAGAGCCTGTGCAGCGTGTCCGCCAAGTGCTGCTTAGCTGTCTCTCCCTTTTTCATTTTACATTCGTCTCTCGGGGTTAATTTCTGGTCAAATTCAGCAGTGTGTGAGTGGGTTGTTCTTTGCCGCGCCCACCTTCAGCCAAGACGCCACCACGTTCGACAGTCCTTTTACAGCGAGTTTCTCTCTGTTGAGGCAGAGGGGCCGTCCGCCTCTATAACAGCGACCCTCTTTATAACTCTCCGCCTCCACCTACGTACATACAAACCACATGGTGTTGTTGCAGAACAGGGAGTTCGTGCAGGCCAGTCGAGGCGCAACGATTACCAGCTCTAGTTTAGCTCTTACTCCCATTGCAGAGTGCCGTCTGTGCCAATGTCTGTGCAGGACAATCCCGACTTGCCATCAGTGATCCATCGCTGCGATGTATCAGAGTGGAAGTGACGATCCACTGCCAGGTTCATGTGCAGCGGCCCAGGCAGACGGGTAGACGGACTGCCGATTGATAGGGAGGGGCAATATGGTAGTGGTGCTACGACGCTGTTTTGCGGAAGGAAAAGAAAGAACAACCTTTCATACCCTGTTGTATCACCAAGCGTAGAATTTGTATAACCGATCTGTCGGTTCATCTTTCGCAGCCTCAGAGATTT
The DNA here is from genome assembly GCF_028009165.1 of Akanthomyces muscarius. Classification (NCBI taxonomy): domain Eukaryota; kingdom Fungi; phylum Ascomycota; class Sordariomycetes; order Hypocreales; family Cordycipitaceae; genus Akanthomyces; species Akanthomyces muscarius. The sequence goes on along the minus strand of NW_026611615.1, from coordinate 500,009 downwards.
CAATCGGACATTTTCACGGCATAGCAAACTCTAATTACGCCTCGTAATAAGTTAGGGTGAGAGAGGCGGAGATGTTGTTCCTCGATTGGAAGCCAGAGCTTTAAAAAAAAATGGCATTCCAGCCAAGACTGCGCTAGCAGCAGCAGCGGCAGCACGGATGTAGACAGCAAGCCAGGAATAAGAAGAGCAGCAATACAACCACACCGTAAATTAGAAACCGAACGAAAAAAGAATAGATGCTACCGAGAGGACCCAGCGGGCGTAGACAACCCCAGTTTTAGTGACCCCTTGGCTGAAGCTGGGGGTGGATGTGTGTGGAGGAGCGCGCTGCGGTGCATCCTGACTCGGCGCATTGCCCATATAAACGGCGACAACCCTCATCCATTTTTTACTCTGGGATCTGCCGTTTCGATTCTCGTTTCTCCCGTTTTTGAATAATGGAGTGGACATGACATTTCGCCATCCCCGCGTTTGAATCCTTTCGCGACCAAAGATCTCTCGCTGCTTGATCGATGTTGGTGATGCGCCTACGTCGACTCATACTCCCTCAGACTATCAAGTGCGCCACCCGGGCAGCCTAACCGCTCATAACCGACAGCCCCGGCCTGAAGTCCCCGGACATTTACCACGTGCCATTCAATACATATTTCTGTATTTCTTGCTTGAAGAGGACGAATCCTCCACACCGAGCGCCAATCGCCGTCTCGACATGCGGTTCCTGTATGGTGTGTCGACGGTCCTGGCGGCCTCGATGCTACAGGGTGCCGCCGCCGCCGCCGCCCAACAGTCCAACGGGCTGTCATTAACTGATGCAATCAGCCAGATGCCCACATGCGCCGTATGTAATCACCACTTGGATGGTGCTGTCCTGAACATGGGCTAATTCGCTCGCAGTTGTCGTGCTTATTAAAAGTCGTCGGCGACACTGGCTGCAGCCCTACCGACAAGACTTGCATCTGCAAGACCAACTACCACAAGATTGAGACGATTGCCTCACCATGTATCCTCAAAGCATGCAGCTTCACAGACGCCCTGCGTAAGGAACCATACACCCTTCTCTACCATGGCGAGATTTATATACTCATACCCCAAAACAGAAGCCAGGAACCTAACCGCGCTGTCCTGCGACGCGCCCATCCGCGACAAGACGATGCGCTACAACGTCATGGCCATTGTCCTCGGCGTCATCACCAACCTCCTCGTCATCGTCCGCCTCATCTTCAAGCGCTTCTTCAGCTACCGCCAGTCGCTCGGCTGGGACGACTACACTATCATCGCCGCCATGCTCATCGGCATCCCCGCCACCATCATCAACGTCGTCGGCCTGACGGCCAACGGCATGGGCCGCGACGTCTGGACCCTCACCCACGACGAGATCAACCGCTTCGGCGCCTACTTCTACACCATGGAGGTGCTCTACCTCGCCGAGATTGCCTTTATCAAGCTCAGCCTCTCCATCTTTTACCTCTACATCTTCCCGGGCGAGTGGACGCGCCGTCTCCTTTGGGCCACCGTCGTCTTCAACACGGCCTCGGGCATCGCATTCGTCGTCGCCGGCATCGTGCAGTGCATGCCCATTGCCTTTTTCTGGTACCGCTACACCGACCCAAGCGCCGCGGGCCACTGCATCGACATCAACACGTTTGGATGGAGCCACGCGGCCGTCAGCATCGCCGTCGACGTGTGGCTGATTGCCATTCCGCTCAGCCAGCTGCGAAAGCTGCAGCTGCACTGGAAAAAGAAGATTGGCGTGACTTTGATGTTCTTGCTCGGTACTTTGTATGCTTCTCTCCCATCCCCCAACCTGTCCTTCCTACTAACCAGTCTAGTGTTACCGTCGTGTCCATTCTTCGCCTCCAGTCCCTCATCTATCTCGCCCGCTCCTTCAATCCGACCTGGGACCAGTGGATCGTGGCCTGGTGGTCGACTATTGAAGTACATGTGGGCATGATTTGCGCCTCTCTGCCTACACTCCGTCTCGTGCTGGTGCGGCTGTGCCCCCGAGTTTTCAGCACCAACATCTCGCGTAACAAGTCGTTCACGGAGCGCAATACACGGCCAAACAGCAGCACCTATATAATGCAAAGCAAAGAAGTGACACTATCAGAGATTGAGATTGAGCTAGGTGCTACGAGCAGCCCTGGAGCCAAACGTACGACTTTCTCTGCCCTCTCATTTCCTGTTCATCACTAACCCTTCACAGCTGTACCACCACCAAAAGACTACCCCGGGCCGCAGTCATCTAAGCCATACGTCCCACCCAAAGACTGGTGAGAGTGTCCAAAATAACATTCAAAGATACCCAATTATGTTATCATGTCTGCACAAGGTACCAACAGCACCAGTGGGATGCATGGCTGTTTTGTATGGCGTCTGTTTCTCTTTACTCCTAATTTGGCGTTTATGAGCGAGGTTACATAATCACTATTTTACCTATTTAATATTATGCTTTTCACGCAGTATATCATGAATAGCCTCCGCGGATATCGCGCACTAAATCCTCCAAAATGTCCTTGTAGCGTAATAGATCCGGTGATTCCTCAGCCCAAAATTCAAATTGTATCAAGACTTTCCCAATCTTGCCGCCGATGGGGTCCTGGCTCCCATGCCAGAACTGACCCGATGTTGGACCCCATATTGCGTCTGCACCGCCAGGGATCCAGTCGGCCTGGCCGCTTTTGACAATGGCGAGCAGAATCACGGACGCCGTCATGATGCTACGCAGATCATACCACAGGCCGTGGTGGCGGTGGCCCCTGGACCGCACGTCGATTGTCTTTAAGCAGCACTCAATGCCGGGCGCCACCAGCGAATGTAAGAGTTCCAATTCTTCATGGTCCAGTTTTGGCATATCGTCGATGGATTCGAGGCTGTCCGCGCCAAGGGTGGTGGTTGGCGGCGAGTTAAGTAGGCTGCTGATTGTGGGCTCCATGGCTTTTGACGCCGGAATACACCGCAACAGGTTCGGCTTAGCGACATGGATAAAATAAAACAGAAATGGTTGGTACAGCCACGTCTGCATCTCCAACAATCTATTGTCGACCGCCCAGCTAAGCTCTCGTGTAACGTGATTTGATGTTCCTTCATGTGGCGCGCGAATGACGGAGGTTGTTTCGTAGTGCTGCATGGCTGGAGGCAAGTGTGCCGACCAAGCGGATACCTGAACCTCAAACTCTTTTGCCATTCGTAGCAACGGCTTCATGTTCAGGATCCAAGCCGACCGCCCTTGACGAAAGAAGGTGTTGACGATGCGGTTGCCAATACGTCGAAGGGCGATTTCTGTCAGATAATAATACCAGCTTTCTTCCTCGTTGCAAAGACGCACCGCGTGTCGGCGAAGTTCCAAGTCTTCCGCGCCTGTCGAAGTGTGGTCATCAGTAGTCCCATCTTCGCTAGGGTTTTCTGTCGGTAGCGGCGAAGGCGGCGATGGGAACAAGTCAGGATATTCACTCAGGCTTATTTCAGACTGCTGCAGTGGCAACTCGACGCGAAATTCGCACTCTGACTTGAATGCAGACCAGTACAGGCTCTGTTCAAGACGCTTGAGCTTTCTTGTTGTGGAATCCAACTGGCTCGAGGGAGCGTTGAGAGCTTCTCCAACGTCCCCGGCTACCCCGTGAGTCATTCGGAGATGTACTTGGAAGAAGATCGAGGCATGTACAAAGTAGTGCCAAGATGCAAGTGGCCGTAATGTATACATGAGATATACTGCTTTTAGTCAGCGGGTCTCCCAGTTCTTCTTGATTCTCATGATTCCCCCGTGCCTCTAGGTCGTCATGTCGGAGAAAGGAAATTCGTGCCTACCTCCTGCGAAAAAGTGGCACTGAGCACCGAGAAGAGAGTATTTGAGGGAGCCGAGTCGTCGACATGCCAGCGCAAAGCAAGAGTCGGCCTGCTGTAGCTCCTTGGCATATATTGTTGAAGAGGATGCAGCAGGCCCTCTCATGGGATCATTCGTACACCGATAAATGTTTGGCGACTGTGGGATTGGCGTATCAAATGGCTTGACAACGGATCCCAGCGCACATGCCAGGAGCACCAAGCATGACCGGCCGTCCCATCCAATGCCTTGATCAGCGCATCGTCTGCCGTGCTTGACGAGCGCCTCGACGTCCAGGATTGGGTTCTTCGTATGTACATTTTGAAGGAACTTATCAACAAGCGATGGGATGTTCTCTTCATCCAGAGGCGTCAGACGCGAGGGGGAGGCAATGAGGTCGTCAGCTGTGTCAGCTAAACTGGGCTTAAAGAGGCTGCTTATCAAAGCGTTGGCAGGAAACTTGTCTTCGAAAATCTCCCAGCGAAGGACAGTGTCTGCACTAGCAGGGTGCTGCGGAATTTGCAAAAAGTCTCGAGACGGCTCCAGCTGTTGAGGCGGCAGAGGCGGCAGAGGCCGCTGAGGCGCGACATTAATTGAGGCTGGCGTGTGTACGGGTGCTGCTCGCTCAGAGACGTCGGGAGAAGGGCCATATGCTGGCCCTTGGTCTTTCAAAGTCAGTACTATAAATTTGATCACCCGCAACACTGCTTACATCGAGGCTGTACGAGGCCTTTGAGACTGGCAAGCTCAGAGCTAATATCCTCAAATCTCTGTAGCAGAGTGGTTGTGACAGTTTCCAGACTGAGCGCAAAGTCGTTAGCATGGTCGTGCGCACCAGCCGGGGCAATTCTTACGTCAGCTTCTCGGCCCCGTCCTCCAGGTACTTGCACTGCTGGCCTCCAGTGTCGCATATAGTACAAGATGGTCGTTTCTTATCGCATTTGATCTTGCGGAGTCGACATGGCTGGCACGCAGCTTGGCGTCTCTGTGGGGCCTGTATGAAAGCTGTATATTAGAGCTTGTCCACTACACATGAATAGAGGACAGAAGATTATTGCTGCCCAGCAGCTCATAATACGAAGGTACTGGGTTGGTGTGCTCACTGTATTGGGACTATCATTGTGTCGCTGTCGTTTCGCCGGAGGCTCAGCCGTCAATTCATCGGCAGCTGTCCGACTGTGGTAGCTGGCTGTGGCAGGGCTGCCATCTGGGGACCCCGGAGCCATGACGCGCGCAAACGGGTCCTTCCAAATATACTCTGGCCGTTTGTGCAAAGTCTTGGTTGCGCACAAGGCAGTCAGGGGACAATCTGGATGTCGTCTGAAAAAAAGATCGTGAGTGGTGCGGGAGTGCGGCGAGAGCGACCGAATGCCCCGAGGTGGGTGGTGGTTCGTTTTTATGTTGGCGGAGGCGTGGGGTGGCGCCTTAATTTCGGCGGGGGTAAAAAGAATGCTTTCGATCAGGCTAGGCGATGCCGGGGAACGAAATTGAAATGTTTGGACCATCGGCAAAAGTAATCATTATGCATTGGAAAGTTGAAGTCGGCCATCTACCGCTGGTTATGTAATTTCTTGGCTCAGCCAGCTGCCAGCAGTGGTACGTGCCAGCAGCCAGCAAACGGGTCTCTCCAGCCAGCGAGTCCTTGCCCAAACAGTTTCGCCCTTCCATCTGCATCGCGTGCATCGCGGCTGAGCTCTGTCGCCAGACTGCAGCATTAAATCTACTGCGAAAAGGTGGCCATATGGCCGCCCGACAAAGCTTGTGCCGCTGCACAGGTATGTGGTTTCCCCAGACTCGCTTTTCCCCGGATTCCCAGACAGTGCAGCAACAGCCGGCAGCCTGACTTTGACAGTGCCAGTAGCTCCCGGCCAGGTGTGTCCTTGTCAAGCCACAAAGCCAGACTAGAATCAAATTCAATTGCCGACCAGCCCGATCGCATCACCCGACGTCAACGATTTTCATTCGCGCGGCTAAGCAACAACGCCACGACTCGCTCGCTCGGGGACCCGAGTCCAACTCCCCGACGCCGCCCCAGTTCGCTCCGCTGAGGGGCCCCAGAAAATGCAAGACAAGGTTATTCTACCGCGTGCTGCCTTCGGGGAAGAAAAGCTGGGGAATTATTCTTCTCGAAACCGGGGCTTGATGCTTCCAATTGCCTGTTTTCTGCCGTTCAGCTGACCGAAAATCTGGGGGCAGGGCGTTGACGCGCTTTCTATATAAACAGCGGCATCGTCCCCTCTGTGTCTCTCATCAGCGTCGCAGTCAGTTCTTCTCACGCTAGCTCGAATACTTCCGGCTGGCATCTGTTTTGGGTTCCCCCACATGTTCTATTTGACTTAGGACCCGGACGCCTTCTTTCACCTTTGATTGAGTAACCATACGTGCATATACTCATCATGTTCGACTTCAAGGCCTTCACCGAGAAGCACAATGTCGCTCACAAGCTGTACAAGAGCTCTCTGCTCAACACCGTCTGTCTTGTGGCGGGCCTGTCCATCTTCTTCTTTGGCTATGACCAGGGTCTGATGGGCGGTGTCAACACGACGCGGAATTATGCCGAAATTATGGGCTTTGGACACTGGGACGAGCAGCAGGGTATCGTCGTGGTGGATAAGCCGCTGCTGCAGGGCGGTATTGTAAGTGCATACGACACGATTGGATGGCCTTGGCTGATCAGTATAGGTCGCCGTCTACTATCTTCCCGGTACTCTTGCCGGCTGCCTGCTCGGCGGCTGGATGGGTGATCGTTATGGTCGCATTACCACGATTGGTCTCGCTTGCATCTGGTGCATTTTCGCTGCTGCCCTTCAGTCTGCCGCCCAAAATGCCAATTGGATGTTTTGTGCGCGCGTGCTCAATGGTATTGGCACTGGCATTCTCAACGCCATTACCCCAGTTTGGGCCACGGAAACCGCAGCACACACCTCTCGCGGCCAGTTCGTCGCCTTTGAGTTTACTCTGAACATTTTTGGTGTAGTCGTCGCGTACTGGCTTGAGTTGTAAGTCTCCTATTCAAGCAGGCCCAGCATAAGAAATGCTTGTTGTCGCCTTTGCTCTTGTTGTCGTTGTTGTACTAACAGGAGCACAGCGGCACATCCAAGTACCATGATCCCGAGTCCTCCTTCATCTGGCGCTTCCCCGTTGCCTTCCAGATTCTGCCTCTTATTCTTCTCCTGGTAGTGATTTGGTTCATGCCCGAATCGCCGCGCTGGCTTGTCAAGGTCGGGCGCGAGGAAGAAGCCCGCTTCATCCTCGGCCGTCTGCGTGGTACTGAGGGCGAAGAAGGCGAGGCCGCTGAGGCTGAGCTCCAGGACATTGTCAACATCAAGAATCTCGAAGACGACACATCTGAGCAACAAAGCTACCTACACATGTTCTTTGGCATTGGATCCGGAAAGCTGCATACCGGCCGTCGCGTGCAGCTCGTCATTTGGCTGCAGATTCTCCAGGAGTGGATTGGTATTGCTGGCATTACCATCTATGGCCCTCAAATTTTTACCATTGCCGGCATCGGGGCTTCCGACCGTCTTTGGGTCAGCGGCATCAACAACATTACATACATGGTGAGTTGGCAAAACGTGCTGACAAGATCAAACGGCACAGAGCGCAGTCGCTAACGTGACCCAGTTTGCCACTCTGATTTGTGTCTTTACACTCGACCGTATCGGCCGCCGCTGGACTCTGTACTGGGGTGCTGTTGGCCAGGGCATCTGCATGTTTGCCGCCGGTGGCCTCGCCCGCGCCACCATCAACGCCTCCGACTCGAACCGCGCCCAGGTCGGCGGCGCCGCAACCTTTTTCGTGTTTCTCTATACTGCGATTTTCGGCGCCACCTGGCTGACCGTGCCGTGGCTGTATCCCGCCGAGATTTTCCCTCTCCAAGTCCGCGCCAAGGGCAATGCTTGGGGCGTCGTCGGCTGGTCCATTGGCAACGGCTGGTGTGTAGGTTACATATCCAAGCACACAGGCTCTAGAATTCGTTGCTGACTTTGTCAATTCCAGGTCCTTCTTCTGCCCACCATCTTTGACAAGCTCAAAGAAAAGACGCTGTACATTTTTGGCGCCGTCAACGCCCTCAGCATCGTCGCCGTCTGGGCGCTGTACCCCGAGTCCAACCAGCGCACGCTCGAGGAGATGGATCTGGTGTTTGCCAGCGACAGCATCTGGACGTGGGACGCCGAGCGCAACTTTGCCAAGCTCAAAGCCGAGAACCCGGACCTCATTAGAAGCCACAAGGATACGCGCGTCGTAGATGACCCGGAGCGCGGCATCTTCGGGTCACGACGCGCAAGCAAGGTGTCAACGGCACACCCTGTGGTTGAAAAGGAGACGACTTCAGATGATGTGGAAAAGTCGACTGCTTCTCATCACTAAACGTTGCGAGTATTATTTTCCCTCTGCGATCCCGGTTCGATCTAGGCCGTCTTTGTAAATTACTACTGTACAGAGCCAATATTTATTTGTCTTTCGCATCAGCCATGTCTTTCGTGCAATCATGTCTATATTCATGTTGCTCAAATCATTTCCAGAAGCCATATAAACATGCAACAGCTGCAAGAGATTCAACAGTTGCAACAGCTCTAGCTCTTCCATCTTTTTCTTGTTCTTCCCAACTTTACCTTACCGGCGTCTTCACTCACTTCTTCACCGTCGCCAGCTTTCCTCTCACCGGCACGTTCTCCTCCCTGCCCACCTGCGGCAGCCCTTCCAGCTCGACACCCTTCTGAAAGACCAAGCAATGGGTGCTCCCTCCAAAGTGAAACATGCCCAGCTCCGCGCCCTTCTTGACATGCTGGCCCTCCTTGACCGTAATGTCGCACGTGCTCACCTCATCCATGCCGATGCCCACAAACGCCACCAAGCCCAGGTCTTTATTGTCCGCCTCGAGCACAATCACCGCCCGCGCCGCCATGCACGCCAGGTAGCCCTGCGCGACGCTGATCCCACCGGTGTCAATCTCGCGCACCGCCGGGTCGCCGGGCCCCTCGAACAGCGGCTCGCTAAAGTACGTCCCGTCGACGACAAACGCGCGCCGGACGGTGCCCGACACGGGACTGTGCCAGCGGTGATAGGACAGCGCCGACAGGAACGCCTGGTACACGGTGCCGCCGACGAATTGCGGCGCGAGGGCGTCGTGCGCGAGCATGTCGACGAGCGAGTAGCGCTGGCCCTTGGCGAAGAAGTGATCGCGCAGCTGCACGTCCGTCTGGAGGTTGAAGACTTTGGACTCGCAGGCGTTGGCGATGACCGAGTCGTCGTCGGGGCTGGCGACGGGGCGGGCGGCGTCGTGCACCTTGCGGGTGAAGAAGTCTAGATTTTCCGGTCAGCATTCTCTTCTCTCTTCTTATTGGACTGCTTCCTGGAAGAAAGGGCAAAACGTACCGTCCCAGGATTTATAGCCCATGTGCTGCGCCTTTGGATCGCACTCAAACATTTCCTCAAAGCTGTGGTTGGACTTGTACGGCGCATTGGCGACTTGCAGTAGGTCATGACGGCCCGTCTCGCCAAACCAGCCGATGGCATGTTCCCCAAGCACCGATGCCGATTCGGGCGTCTTTTACAATCACAAAGTCAGCACCCATCGAAACCAAAAACGCCCGCATTGAAGTCACTCACCTGTAGATACTTGCCCCATTCATTGAGGACCTTTTTCAGCGCCCTGTTCACATCCGGGTCCAAAAACGCCGCATGCCCACTAACCATCCCAATCAATTAGCCTCCGGCTTTCCACCTGCAAACGACTCGGTGCGATTTTGGTTCAAAACTCACCTCGGGGTACCCATCGGGTAGTCAAACACGGCGCACATCGGCACTCCCACCACGCCCATGGCCGCGGCCGTCTTTGTCCACTCCGGCGCCCTCGTGACGATGTGGTTCAGCACCTGCAGCATGTGCGGGTAGTCGCGGACCTGCTTGTGGCCCGCCGGGTCGCGCAGGTACGGCTGCTTCTGGGGCACCTCGTCAAACATCTGCACAAAGTACATGTAGACGCGCGCATTGCCCTCGATCAGCTCCTTGAACTCTTGCAGCGCAGGCGTCAGCCCGCCCGTGGCCGTCCTGCCCGAGTCGACAGAGTCGATGACCTCGGCGAGGTACTGGCGGTGGATGCGGTGGTCGGCGGGCAGCCAAGCACCAGGTCTTTTTTTTTCACATCATAATCAGCTCATGCTATATAGATCAATGTATTGATTTGGGGTTCAGTACTTGTGCCTTCGATGCTCTGCCGGAATATCATGATGATCGCCGTGCTGATGAACCATGGTGTTTATTGTATGAAAAAAAAAATACCCTTTACTGTTTGTCAAGCTGGTGTGTTTGATAATGAAATGTGAAAACCATGGCTTGGATCTGGCTTCGATTTCTATATATATGAACTTCTCGATTTGAGGCTCTCCTGCCGAGTTATCCGACCGCGAGATGCCGACCTTGCGGTAATGATGTCTCGATGACGTACTGCACCGCCCGGTTTAAAACCACGCACAACGGCTAAGAGTGCCGCCATTGATGCCGGCGTTGCCAATGGTGATTTGACTTAAAATCCTGTTTGTTTAAAAATCTTCGATTTTTGATCATATAGACTTTGGTCGCGCAGACATCTCTTTATGCCTGCATGGCACGGGGTTGTAGCCGATTGGCGTCGTGCATGGTGGGCTGCCCTGTAGATCATTGAGGCAGTCAGAAGTGGTGGCCATTTTCTTTTGTCCCCAGGCGTTTCAAAGCGGGCTGGGGTGGTTCGCCTAGCAATTCAATACCGTGTTTCATGGCTTATTTGGATGAAGATTATTTCGTAGTCTTATTACAACCCCAACCAGGCAGGTGTGTTTTCTGGCATCCTCAGCAATTCCAAGCTGACATGGGCACCAGCGAGGCGCAACTCCAGACCAAGACGAACGAATCCCTCATTATCTCGTCTCTATTAATTTTTGTTTCAAAAAACCTGTAATTGAAACTCAAAAGGATATGATTGTACTGACGAAGTAGTACCAGCACATGGTTCAGCCATGGAGCGCCGTTTCACAGAAAGTACGATAGACCGTCTCTCTAGATCTCATGGGGATGAGCTAGCGGTTTCAAGATCCCAGTCTAATGAGAAAAGCTGGGCCAGGAGCTGCATTGTGCTACCACGGCCCAGTGCTAGACAATGCACCATCCCGTACTCCGTGGCAGCTTCCCCGCCTTTGCAATCATGATTTCACCGTGATGGTGGGAGGCAACCAGATATGGCAGACCGCTGCAGTGGGTGAAGAAGTTGGCGCGTCGGGTCCCAATCAGCTTGCAGGTACGCGATGGACAGGGGTGTGGTATCAGCCCAAGTGGTCCCGCTCGTTCATCATAGCTGCATTGAAGGGCCAGATAGCCGTGGAACATGCTCTGGTCTGCCTTGCGTTCTGTGGCGGCGAACGACAAGTGCGAGTCATGGAAAGGAGGCAATGGGGGACTGGCATGATCAAAGAGCGTTCCAAGAATCCTGTAAAACAATGCAAGGGCTGCTAAAAGAAGAGTTGGTACATGGTTGCGCCGAGGCGAAAGGCAATGACACAGGGATACAATATGGTCTGCTCGTGTGACTTTACATAATACCAGGGCTGGCAGAGATGTGAATTTCTCTGTCGTATCTGCCGGTAGCCGCGTCTTGTGCCTTGCGTATGGGTTGTTTCCGGTGATTCTTGTATCCAACCCACGTACTGGGAGCGTGCGAACCACAGAGTGTTACGCAAGAGCAAAGGTTCGAGAATATTCTTGTTGGTACAACCAGCCATATTATTCATGCATCAGCGTAGAAGGGTCGATGTTTGCGACAATATGCTCTTCTTGATTTAGGGCCTCGAGTTGTGCAACACTAATCATGACCCGACAGGGCCTAGAGCTTGTGTAATTGAGGGAGCCTCGTGTTTGTGTTGGTAGCACAGTGAGCATTTGCAGCACTCGCAGCCTCATATCAAACCCAAAGCCAGCTATGAGGACTATCGGGGCGCTTCACCAAGAGATAGCCATACTTTTCGTGTGCTGGTACGAATGGGAGTCGATTTTTGGCGAATCGCTGCACAGGTGAAATATTAGCGTCGGCGAAAGAATGATTCGCCGGTCGAGGGCCAGATGCTTGCTTAGACTATGCAGACAGGTTTAACGTAGGGCGCCTTCGCAGAACGGAATAGTCCTGTCCCAATCGGGATGGAAAACAAGACAAAGCCAGTATGCCAATGCGTGCATGGTGCGGCCGGTAGTTGTACGGAGACAATCAGGCGTAACAGTGCTCGGTGCCCAAGAAATCATATGCTCTTCACATTACGGATGAGCTGATATAAATGCCGATCGGATAGTTTAGGGCAAGACTGCGCATGGATGTATGGATCTGAAGTTCTAGGCAGCTGGTTCAGCAGCAAACTGCTAGAGGGGTGCAGCCAGTCGGGCATCTGTCCGTCAGAGCTTCGTTGGCAGGCAACCTACATGAAGTGCAAGAGGCGAGGCGAACCAGGAATATGACTATTGGATGTCGGTGCATGGCGCAAGCGGCAAAGGTCGCAGAACTGGCCCCCAAATAGGCGTGCATGACTGGCATATCTTGTGGGCGTAAAGGAGGAGGCTGGCCAGGTTTGGATCTGCACGCAGCGTACCCGTGCATGTGCGCAAGTGGCCCAGAAAGAAACGAGCCGCATTGAATGAACAGGCTTGCGTGGGAACAGTAGCGAAGCTAATGCTGCAGAACACAAGTTTAGCGTCTCCTGCAACACACAGGCAGAAGCGTCAACAGGGACATACAAGGCAAACTGCAAGGAATAGATGCAGTGACGGGTCCCTACACAACGCGGTTAAACTATTAGCAAAGGATTTGAAGGAGGATAGAGGGCCGAGAGATAGGTTGAGAGGTGTTACAGCGACGCTCACTGTGAGGTTAGCCTTCGAAAAATAAGAAGGCTGGGAGTCTGGTTAACCGACCGAGGTAAGCAGCTTGCCAGAACGGTTGACTGATGTGAGCGGGCCAGATCTGTATTGGTCATTTTGGGAAAAGGCTATTTGGCGGACGGGCAGGGAGGCGGGGAATAGGGTGGCGTTGCCATATGGCGAGCGACGGTTGAAAGGTTGTTACGAGGCATTGAGCCAATATCTTGTCTAGATATGAGACGCTAGGACGAGACCTCCGACTACAGATCCACGTAGGAGAGTTTTTGTTTCTAGCCACGAGTCAGTTACAGAAACGATTAGAATGGCAAGCTGCAGCTCCAGAGACCACATGGCTTTTTTTTTATGAGCCAAGTCACAGAGTCAGATAGTTGGGCATCTAATAAACGTACGAGCGGCTGGCGCTGCCTGGTGCGGTCTTCGTGCTCACCTTTTGGCTGGCGACAACTATGCACGAGGCCGAGCCCATGCTTGGGTCTGGATTAGCTTCACCAAGGCTGGCGGTTTGAGAATCATGGTCCGACTCTGCACTTTGAGAGCTGACTATTGAGGCTCTCTCGCTCGTTGGCGGCGAACAGGTCGGGCGCTCGTCCGGTTTTGGCGTCCATGTTGTGTTATCAGCGCCTGGAGGGCCATCGCGTAGAGGGCACCCTCGACGAGATCCAGAAACGGAAATGGCAGGTGATAAAAATAGAAAAGCGATGGCCAGGGGGATGTTGGAGAGTAAGACACGGAGTAGACCGGGGTATTGGCGGAGCGGAACAGCGAAGCTGGAATCAAGGGTTATGTTGTCAAAAGCAAAAAAGAAAAAGAAAAAGAAATTGATGATGCCGAGTGATGGGTGACCGTTCAGCAAACGCAGACCGAAGCGGGCAGCTGGCAGCTGGCAACAGAGAGTGGGCCTTGCAATCGCTCGAGTAGTTACCAGTGTGTGTGGTGGCTTGCAGTGGACAAGATGTGATGCTCGCGGTATAAAACAAATAAATTGACAGGTCCTGAGCTGTGCTTAGCGCCAGAAGAAAAATTGACGGGTTAAAGACACGGCACTTGAAATGTAGCGACAACTGTTGGGTGCTTCGATTCACAGTCAGGTGCAGGCCAGGAAAAGGACTGGCGTACCGTCGCAGCCGACTCCGATGTCTCTTCAGAATTTATACAAACAATACTGCCCTACTAGTGCATCCCTTCTGCAATGCAATCGGCCTGGCCAAGTACGGCGGCCTGTCCATACACAATATCCGGTTGACGCTCCGGTAGGACAATGTCCGGCTGGCTGTGTGCTGCTTGCAGATGCACCGGTCAGCCTCAATTTGGGGCAAAGGGGCGCGAAACATGCAGGCAGCCTCGCAGTCCCAAGGCTATTAGGTTTTTGGAATCATTCTGCCTTCTTTTCGTCTCATATGTAGGTATTGACTGGCTTTCCAGTACTTGCTTGCTCTCTGCGGCGACCCGACCGTGAGCATTGGGTCGATGATGCAAGGGGCTGCACAAGGGGACTACTGGGATCAGGTCTGGGTATTTCGGGGCGGGGAAGTTGCGAGCAAGGTACAGCATAAAGACATATGTCGGGTTTTATAGCGCAGATGAGATATAGCCTTCACATGGAATCGGGATAAATGGCCGAGTCGGGGGTGTTTGAGCAGGCCCGTCTATATCTGAAGCATCATAAGCTGCTCCATGTGGTGGCTGGTAGTTGTCGGCGGCCATTGATAGCGTGTCTTATCTTGCAGGCCCTTGGACCTTTTTCTGGTTAATGGTACGCTATATTTTTAGATGGCTCTGGGTTAGTTATTATTATCTGCCTGCCGTCAGCCTCAGACAACCAGAGCAGCCCAGCCGGACCAGTTTCGAGACATTCCCCTCCCGTCCAGACAGGATGCCAGGCACCACGGCATGGGCATGGGCAGGGGGGCCAGGATGGACAAGGGCAGGGCAGCAAGCGCATGTGGTGGCGCGCCGTTAGTTAGGGCCGCCTAATCTGGTAATTCTGGTGCACGCGGGCGCAGAGCCGGGATGACCTAGTCTTGGGGCCGCGAGGACGCTACTGGTAACCCGCACAGGCGACGAGGAACAGCGGCCAGGTTTCGCCGCCGAGGTGGTCGTCCAGCGGTGACGAGGAAACCTTAGATCGGGGGCAGCGACAAATAGCGTGGGCGACGACGCAGGGAATAGTCTTGTGATGGCGGCCATTCTGTGCTTATTGTTATGCGTGGCAGAATGGTGGTGATGGACGGCACTCGCATGACGGTGCACGGGGCTGGTTGACGGTCTGCACGATGAGGTTAGTACATTTGCATAAAAAGTCCAGGCGCCACAACAGATTGGCGTCTGAAGAAGAAACACCTGATGGGATTGGTCGGGCAGGGGGATAACGGCTGGGCGTGTTGATGACGGCCACGCTGCGACCGCCCCCGAGAGCCTGCAGGCAAGCAAGCCGACTCTATCAGCAACTTACCAGTAAACTAGTAGAGGGGTTGAGGGGCATCCGGGGCATGACGGCCGGGGCACAAGAACCAGACTAGGCAAGGTGATGGCGTCGTGCTCCGTCGTGGTGCCTTGGACGGGCTGGGGGCTCGTATTGGGAGCATGGCGCCAGCCATCCATTTTGGGTGCAAGTTCCACTAGGGTGCAGATTTTTCTGGGTGCTGATAGTGAGTCGTCGTGTTGTTGTATTTATCCCATGCTTTTGTTGTTGTTGGATTCGTGATTGTTGTGTCGTGTCGTGTCATGTCGTGTCGTGTCTGCTCTGCTCTGCATTGTCGTGTTTGGTGATGATGAAGCTTTCCCCCAACACAGCAAGCCTGTATCCGTAGCGTTGATCGCTGTAACCCGCTAAAAAAAAGTAGAGCCGCCACAGTGTTGGATAGCTCGCGCCACAAAGCCGGTCGGCATGGCTCCCTAGTCAAAGTCTCATACTGAACTAGTACCAGTATCCGGAATAGCCTGCTAGCTGCTGCTAAGAATAGTGGCCCTGCCGTTATTGCTACCAGCAGTTTGCCATCCGTTCCAACATTGAGTTGCCGCCAAACGCAGACTAGCATTAACTAATTCACTAACAATTCGCGCCTTGCCCGGCCTTGCCTTGCCTGGCCTTGCTCTGCCCCTCGTTCGGCCTCGTCACTCTCCCCTCTTTTGGCCTCGTCCCTTTCTTTTCCTTTCTTCTCCTTCGCTCGTACCATCACCAAACATCGTCGTCCTTCCAATTCTATCCTTTGTCATACTTCCCTCTGTCACCTCTCCCCCTCCCCCTTCACCACACCCCTCCCCCTTCCCTCTTCCCCTTTTGCCCCTACACACCCTGCTACACCCCCTCCCCTTGCCCATTGACTTTTTTTTCCTTTGGCGGGCCATTATCCTCACCTCAAAGCTTGCCCCCTTCCTCACACCATCTCACCTTGCTACACCTTTGTCTGCTTTCCGTTCTTTTTTTGGTACCTTTTCTGCACAAACCGTTCTCCAGCAGAGAGTGAGAGTCAGGGACGAAAAAAAAACTAAAAACAGCTCGCTTGTGTCTGTCTACCATCAATCAGATTTGGTAGTCTGAGCTTCTATACGCTTCACGTCACAACCGATTTGCATCTGCTGTTTCTCTCTGTTAGCTCTCGGTCAAGCTGCAGGCTTCTCCAAATTCTTGCTTGTGTCGTTCGTTTACCGCCATACAATCACCACATACTTACCACTAGTCGTTTGCCTCGAACGTCTTGCTCACGCCTCTTCTTTGTTCTCTTCATACACCTTAGAGCACCACTTGGCTGTGTGTTTGCTCTGCCTCGCTTTAGCTAGCCCGAAACGCGTCATTTGTCGCCATCTCGCCAGGACACGATTTGCGATTCTCGATTCTCGATTCTCTTCTCCGCCATCTCGCTCTTCTCGTGCCGCAACCCACGCAACTTGCCCGGTTACCAGATTCGTGTCTCTGCCGTCTCCGTTCCCGCTGAGCCTGGCCCCCATTCTCTACTCCGCCATACTTGATCCTCCCTCGCAAAACTCTATTCTTGTTTAGGTCCGCGCCTTTTTCATTAATCCTCCCCGCGGATCCACGTCGACGCCTGTCATCTCGCCTTGTCGCCCGGTTTTGTCGTTCGACTGCACGGCATCCACGCGCTCCGTTTCTTCGGGCTCCATCGATATCGTCCAGACCTTCTCACCACGCCCTGGCCGCGTCCTGGCCCACGCTCTCTCTTGTCGAAGCCTCTTCCTTCCTGTCATCCAGGCCACGAGGCCCCTGCCCCCTCGTCGTATATTGAGCTCAGCCTTTAGCTTTGGCGTCAGCTGGCTTTCGACGACCTCGACCCTTTTACTTGCAACTGTCCAGCAGTCATTAGGCGGAACTGGCAGAACATTCCCGTGTACCATTTCCAGGTTTACAAATCCTCGAGAGACAAACTTGATTGAACAGTGTTTTAGCTGAGCGTCTTCATCGCCTGCCAGTCTCCAGAGGCTCCTTTTCAGCAATAGCTTTCGGTACTGAGCTCGTCGATTTGATCGTCTTGCCCCCCATCCCCAGCTGGCAGACTCCTCTACAGTTCCTCCGGCCCAACCAGGAACTACGTCTTCAGCTGACTTGTCGATTTCCTCGCCATTGTCCTCTGAGCTTATTACCCGCCATGCCTAAATGAGTTTGGAATGCTCCATCCATAGATCCCGTACGCCCCTTCTGGTCCATCTCCGCCACCGTTCTCGAGCTGGCCGCCACATCCAGCTCGCTTGGTCGCCCTGTGCATTGACGAGGCAGCAGGAAAAAGTTCATACTGCTCACTCACCCGACCGTATGCTTTCCCTCCCACCCTTTTATTGCCAAGCCCCGGTCTTTCTTTTCTATAGCTTGTATTTTATTCCAGTCCCTTTTGTACTTGCTCTGCCATCTCTGCACATGTCTCAGCCTCTCAGCCTTGTTCATTTACGCTCCTCTTCTTGTCCTGCATGCCCATTGCCTCTCTTTCAACCGCTCCTTCTGCTTGCTTAATGACAGCATGCTGACCCTTCAGAAGCAACCAATACCGTCGTACGGTTATAGGGCTATCCATGACCTGCCGACACCGCCCGCAGCGATCGAATCCCCGGTTTTGACCACTTTGTCGAACATTTCGCATTGGCGAGAGCCTCAAGATCCCCTCACAATGTCGGTCCCTCACCGTGGCCTGCCACCTCCTGCAGGCATGCCCTTGCCGTCTCAGCAAGCCGCAGCACCCCATCCGCCAATTCACCCACCTTCCCATCAACCTCCGCCGCCGAGCCACCACAGTCGACAGCCATCCATGCCACCACAGCCGCCGCCTTCTGCCCCTTCTCATCACCACCACCGAGATTCTTGGGGTGGTGCTCCAGGCCCCGCGGGTCCTCTTCCGCCTGCTCCGCAGCAATGGAACTCAGACGAGATGCGGACTTGGCTGCAGGCTCGAACCGAAGAAGAAAAGACAAGGCAGGAGGAAGAGAAAACAAGACAGGAAGGACTCCGTCTAGAACAACGCAAAATTGAGATGGAAATGCTCCGGTCTTCCCTTGGCGGCGGCATCCCCCCTCCCATGATTCCTTTGGTATTTACCGGCATGGGCAGTGGTGGTGTCTTACCTCAGGCTGCTTTAGATTGGGCTCACCAGTTCATGAATACGCAACAAGCGCACTATCCACAGCTACCTCCTCCACCACCTCGACCAATCTCGCCTGAATCTCAGCGTGAGGCTGCAGCACAAGCCTCTAGTCAATATCATCCGGCTAATCCCCCACCCCCAGCGCATGGAGGTGGTTACGCCGCCTATGCAACTTCGCCAACAAGGGCCCGAGGGCAGAGTATCTCTGGCGTGATAGCCCGGCCAGCCGCCGGCTCCAACCTCTCATCAGCAGGGACAAACACACCACAATCCGGAGGACTTCAGCCAAGTACATCCACACTAGGCCCATTTCAGCTTCACCAGTCCAGTGGAGGGCAGTCGAATCAGCAGGAATCTGAGCTCTACTTTCATCATTGGCAACCTCCGGTAACCCAGTCAGGACAATCCGCTGGCGCATCAAACAGGCCCAGCAGCCCAGTAGGCGACTCGCAGAAGAAGCGCAAAGCTGGAGTAGATCCGCCACAGCACAGCCGTGCGAGCAGCAGCGCACAGCGTCCACGATCGCCGCCATCTTTTATTCAAAGCGAGTATGGAGGAACCTCGGGCCGCAGGCTTCACAAACGGCACAAGAGCGACGTCTCTTGGTATCACGGCCCGCGACATGGCATGGGTTCGAGCCACGAATCAGGGCGCCGCGATCCCACTCCTGCGCGGGACAATTCCTCAACCTCGTCCAAGGATCGAGAGGCACATGAAGGTAATATACCGAAAGAATATATCTCTACTTACCAACTAACCAGTGAAAGGATCTCGGCGGGAATCACAGCCAGAGACACACTCACGCCTACGTCGCGAAGACGACGGACAAGCCCGAGACCGCGATCGAGAAGCTGCAGCTCCCCCTGGCGAAAGAGCTGCGTAGCACCCCACAATTATCGTCGAATGTTTTATTTTGCTCAAGCATACACCATTTTTACACGACACGAATCTTATGAACAAGTCACGTCGACAAGAACGAATTTTCTATGTCAATTATGTCATTTCAGCATGGGAATGCGGGACATGTTGTCTGATGCACATTGGGTGCATCTTGTGTGTGCACTTTTGGATACAGTGCTGCTGCCTCTACTTTGGACGCAGTACTAGGTTGCGTCCATTTTTGGACGCAGTGTTTTGGGTCGTGTCTTTTCAATATTCGTTTCATATGCTGTTGTTTATTTGTATTTGGTCTGTTTCTACTTCTACCGTGCGCGCACTGCTTCCTCGAAAGCAGTCGCCACAATTGTTTTTATTCTTTTTTTCTCTGCTTGGGAAGTTTTCTGTTTTGGTACACGCTGCGACATCTTTTTTTAGTCATGACAGGACGTCATATCGTTAGACTGATGTGGCACAATCTGAACTTAAGGAGTTTCTGGATGTATTGTACATGGTAAAAAGTAAATGAATTGATTATCAGTCATGATGTATCTCACGCAATCTTTGGCGCATGTCTGCAAGCACACTTTTCAACGAGCCATTATACAATTATTGATTGCTCCTGTATGACGTGGTTGTATTTATTTTGTCCCAAGTCCCAGTAGATTCGTTACTCGCCGTATCCACGCCATGATTTGCGTCATCTTGCCGTTACCCCATGATTAACTACCATACACCTCGAGAGACTTGACTGGATCAAGTACGGAAAAACAAATAATCTTGAAGAAAGGAGAAGAACAGGTGTTGGGGGGTATGAAAAGGAAAGGTAATGGCTAGTAGACTAAAAAAATGTATAAACCTTTTTTCTTTCGCCGTAGTAGTAGTGTATCGAGAGAAAGATGAGAATAGGGTATCTATCGTGACAATGAAAGAAAAGGAAAAGAAGAACATTAGGAAATGGAAAGAATGGTGTAGCGGTTTGGTGGAGGAGGGGGTATTTTTCAAAAACACAAATCCGCTGATGGGCCAAAAGAAAAAGAAGGCATTGCCGAAAAAAAGATTCAGAGTCCATGCCCATACAAAAAGAACAAAGACCGGAGGCAGAAAAGATTCATGACCGTTTCTTAAGCTGCGTTTTCCATTCCGCCCTCGTCACCTTCATCAGCAGATCCTCGTCCTTGATCGGGATCCACGCCGTCAAAGCCTTCATGGCGTTTTCAAAGTCCGAGTCGAGGAGGACTTCGCGCAGCGCCTGGATGAGCGCCGCGCTCGTGGCATGCAGCACGTCCAGCCCACTGCTCGGCGTTTTTGCCTTTGTTGTTGATTTCGTGTGGACAGTCGTCAACGGTGCTGCTGCTGAGTTTTCCTTGATCGGCGGCATCGACGGGCTATCGCTCTGCTTCTGCGTCGCGTCGTCGGGGAGCTCGCCCTCGGCAGCGTCGCCGAGGAGCAGAAAGACGTCCCAGACGCGCAGCTGAGCGGCAAACGGAATCGAGAGGTTGAAGAGCGTCAGGTACCAGCGGGTGCCGTAGGCGGTGCTATCGATGCACAGGTCCGTCATCTTGCGCGCCACATCCTTGTGCAGCCACGTCGTCTCAAACTCGCGCAGCGCCGCCATGAGCCCATCAAAGCCCGGCTGATAGAGCCGTTCTAGCCCGCGCAGCTGCCACATGCGCACCAACATCACAAAGCACTTTTCCTCCTCAAAGTAGCATAGCAGCGTCGCCGCTAACGAGGCCATGCCTTGGACATAGCCTGTTTCGGGGAAATATAGCGACAGGGCGTGGAGCACGCGAAATAGCAGACGCTGGCCCCCGCGGTAGCGTCGTCGGAACATAATGTGGCGGCTGATGGTGCGGGGCACGTCGAGATCGATCTGGATGTCGTCGGCCGAGGCGCAGTCTTGAAGGCGGCGAAAGGCAGTTGTAATGTCGTCTTCGGTAGCGGAGCCGGGGTGCTCCTTGGCAGAGGTCGCGAGGAAGGACCACCAGGCGGCGGCGCGCCAACGATCGGGAATGCCTTTCCATGTGCGCTCAATGAGCTTCGGGTTCTTGGTGTCGAACTCAAACTCCATGCCCTGGCCTTGAGAACTATTGCGGTTGACTCGGGCCATGCGCCGCCACTTTTCGGAGCGATCAATTTCTTTGCGCTTTAAAGCTTCGGATATCTTTTCGACACGGGCCTCTTCAACGCTGTCTTGCAGGTTCGGGGAGACGGTCAGCATGTCGCCGGCCTCGTCCATCCAGCGACGATTTCTATTCTGTGGGAGCAGGTTGCCGGCCTGGCGAATGACGGAGCGCGAAGAGCGAAAGGACACAATCGAGACTTCGGAGTGCTGGGTGTTGAGGGAGCGCGCCGAGACCTTGCGACTGGGCAGGCGCATGCCGTTTTGGTTCGAAGTGAAGCCCATGGGGTCGCGCTTAGTGAGGACATTGCGGCGACGCGGCGAGTGATGCAAGGAGCGCATTTCGGTTGGGGTGCCGACACGCGACTGGGTGCGCGGGGTGCCAATGAAGCCGTAGCGGTCAACCATGGCGCCGTCGAGGTCGTCCCAGTCTTCGAAGCCGCCGGCCGGGTCGGTGGACTCTTTTCGGTCAGGACGGTCATTATGCTGCGACGAACAGCTTACGGATCTTGGCACGGAAAAGGCTGGCGCGAGAGTATTTCCGTTTCTGGGGAGACGAGAAACAAGAGTCAGTAGAGTCCGAGACTGGAGAGAGAGCGGCCGCAGCAGCCGGGGCAGCCAAGGAATATTCATACGCAACGGACTCGTCGTCTTCTGTCAGGACCTCGGGGGTAGGCTCCAACCGGTCGCAGTACGAATGCCTGACGGTGTCGAGCAGAGGGGCGGGGGGCTCCCCCGAGGCATAGAGCTGCCTGACTTTTTGCGACTCTTGCTCGACGTCGGGTGCCATGACGCGAACGTCGGGGGTCGGCGACGCGGTGCCGGGAGGCACGCGGGCATCGTCATCGGCGGCGGCGTAGCTGGTGGCCGAGGAGACAGGCCGGGGCACGGCAGCATTGGACGAGCGCTGGGTGGGCGTGGCGCTGCGGTCGTCGTCGGTGAGGGACATGCGGTCCATGGCGGCGACGCTGTCCGGGTCGAACATGAGGCTGCCGCGCTTGGAAAAGTTGAGAGAGGAGATAAAATCCTCATCCAGCAGGCTGTCGGTGGGAATGGCGATGCCCAGGGGCGAAAACTCGGCAAGGCTGTCGCGGGCAGGCTCAGGAGGAGACGACATGGCCAAGGTCGATCGGGAGGAGCTCTGCGCAGGGGACACGGGTGGCTGAAGCTTAGCGGAGGAGGCTGGGGCTGGGGTCGCGGTACCAGGGGCCAGGCCAGCAGCGATAGCAGGAGTGTTCCCAGCAATACCAGAAGCAAACTTGCCAGCAATATGAGCCGTAGCAGGTCTCGCGTTATTACCAGCAGTCGAACCGCCCCGCAGCTGGGATACGCTCTGCCAACGTCGGGGGGCTGTCGGCGCGGGCGCGGGCTTGCGCTGTTGCTGGTGCTGCTGCTGCGGGTGAGCAGGGGGGCCGTCGTCGTCGTCGCGGGAGCCGCCCCAGAAGGACAGGCGTAAGCTCTGTCGCCGGGTGGTGAGCCAGCGGAGGGACGAGGCGCGCGAGGGCGAAGCGGGCGGCGATATGGGGGCGGGCAGAAAGTCGGACGCGGTGATGGCGGCAGCAGGATGATGATTATAGGAAGAAGAAGAGGAGGAGGAGGAGGTCGCGAACGAGGAGATGCGCAGATCGAGGGGAGCAATAACAGACGAGGGCGAGGCTCTGGAGGCCCCAGCGGCTGCAGCGAGCACAGGGCTGCCGTTAGTGGATGCTCTAGTGCCCCAGGCGCTGTATCTGGAAGGAGCGGCGGCGGTGCTAGCGGCCACGGACGCCCTGGCTGTGACGGGCCGCACGCCGTTTAAGCTGTGCCGGCGCGGTTTGGTATTGCCAGAAATAGCAGAGCCAGTGACAGACACAGGGCTGTGCTCAATATGCGACGCTTCTCCCGACGAGCCGTCCTTGGACGTCGGCCGCCTCTCGATAAAGCAGTCGTCGTCCTCGTTGGGCTCGGCCACGTTGAAGCGCACCTCCTCCTCTGGGATGGTCTTGGTCACGAGGCTGCTGCCGTGGCCCGAGTCGCGCTTCCACACCTCGTCGAGCTGCGGCAGAGGCGATCGCAGGGCCGGGTGCTGCTCCGTCGGGGGCGCAATCACGGGCATGCTCAGCCGCGGCGGCGCGACAACGACGGGTCCTCCTGCGCCGTTGATCGAGGTGGCTGCAGTGCCGGCGAGCGAGACGGCAGATATCGACGCCGCACACGAGCACGACGAGGACGCCGTCGTCGTGGTCGAGCTCGACGGCGAGCGCTGCAGCGGCGGCGGCCGCGAGCGGGCAGACGCAGAGGTGGTGCTGCGCGTGATGTGGACAGGCGGCTCGGCGGCGACGGCCTTGTCGTAGCGGAAGCCAACGAGGTTGGAGTCGTCGCGAAAGGTTGGCTTGCGGGCGACAGGCCTGCTGCCGCCGGTCCTTACGGAGTTGAAACGTGTGGGCGGTGCCATGGGAGCGATGACTTCATCCGTGTCGTTGCTCAGTTGGATAACAAGAGTTTGAGTTGCAAAATGACGGAGCCTGTCGGTATGTATTTGGAATTGGTCGCAGCTTGGCTGGTTTGTGATTCAGCAAGGCTGGTCCGACGCCGGTGTATTTGTAAAAGTGCAGCGTGATTCTGCTCCAGGCGCAAAGGATGTCCTTGATGCCCACGGACGGAAGGATTTGTTGCGCTTTGAGCTTCGGCGCAAACGTTCTGTAAATGGCCCCAGGACGCAAAGCCAGGTGGTTAGAATCCTTCGCAAGAGAAATAGGTACTGATCTTTGACGGTGTCAAAGGCAGCGCAGGCCGTGATAAATGAAATGGTTCCAAGGCGCAAATAGTGTTAGATTGAGCAATCTAGCTGCGGGCGAAGCGAGCGATGCAGCGGGCTGAGAAGTGCGGAGAGCGGGCTGGTCTCGATTTTCTTTGATTTCCTTCTTTTCCGTATCCGGGTTGAATGTCTTGAAGTTTTGAGATTCCGGGGATGTTGCGCCGAGAATGCCCTGGTTCTGGTTTGCTGTGGCGTGGTTGTGTATGTGGTGTATGTCTTGATCGGCGGCGATGCGCAAACGTATGACGATGAGTGTTGGTGTTGTTTGTTTGGAGGGGGGATGACAAACGAGCCAGGGAGGGAAAGGGCAACAGAAGATAATGTATGGGGAGGTTTGGCAAAAGGGAAAGAAGAGAAGTTGAGAAAAGGGTAGAAACGATTGCCACACACACACACACACACACACACATCTCACGACATTATTGTCTCTGATTTCCAAAAAGACGGACAGCAGCAAAGGCCCTTGTTTAGGCTGGGAGGGGCGCAAAGGGAGCCTGCCGAAGGGCCATGTCCGTCTCCATAGCCGGGTGACCTGTTTGCTGCCAGTCTTGCATGTACTCTCTACCATCTCCATACAAGCGGTACATCTGTTGACTCGACAATTCTTTTTTTTTTTTTTTCCTTTTTTTTTTTTTCCTTTTCTCACCGTCAAGCTAACTCTGTTCTAGGCCGTCTACCGCCATCGTAAGCCCGCCCCTCGTCGAACCAGCTGGCACACGGTGGGGACGCCTGGCTCGGCAGGTGGAACGAGTTACAAAGGAGACGACAGTGACCTGTCATTGGGTGCGAGCTTGTATGCCCACTCAAGTACTCCCAGTCGCAAGTCCACCATTCTCTAACTCGCTGGTTTCATTTTCCGTTGCTATTCGTTACCATTGTTTTCTGTACCATTGTTGTTACTCTTGCGTTTTGCTCGTCTCTGGCTGTTACAGAATACCAAGACGTCTGTACTTTATGCAAACCCTCCGTGCTGCGCCAGGTGCCTGGGTGCTTGGCTTGTGCATCTCAGGTGCAAGAGTCAGTCAGTCAAGACAAGAGCAAACTCAACCCGTT
Source organism: Akanthomyces muscarius (assembly GCF_028009165.1). Lineage (NCBI taxonomy): Eukaryota > Fungi > Ascomycota > Sordariomycetes > Hypocreales > Cordycipitaceae > Akanthomyces > Akanthomyces muscarius. The sequence goes on along the minus strand of NW_026611615.1, from coordinate 474,846 downwards.
GTCACCAATAGCCACGCCCAGTTTACCAAGCCCATTCTAGCGCTCCGCCAGGCCTGGCTCGAATTTTCTAGCGTCCGGTGCGGCGGTATCCGTAGGTACCTACACAGGCATAATCGCTCACAGGCTGCCCAATCCGCCAATGCACATGTTGTACTCGCTGGTACCCATCCCACCCACGACCATCTGCAGCTAGCGACGGAACAGAGCGGTTCTGATTCCCGTGCATGGTCTGTTGTCATGCTCATGCTGCAGAGAAGGAAAACAGTGTGGCTCCCCAGCCCACCGGCTTTTACGGTGGTGGTCCAGCCAGGAACTGCCAGCTCGGTGGACTCTTTTACAAGAACGACTATTCTGGACCCTATTATTGCACCCCGAAAAAAGAGAGGCCTTTTCTTCCTCTGGTGCCTACCCAGGCGCTGGGAGTTGTGATTGAGCGCACATCGCAAATGCCCAGCGTTGCAGAGTCCTCTCCGAGAAAGCAAGTCGGTGGTCACAAGGGGCCCCCAATTGCCAGCAAAGCACACAACGTGACAATTCTAGCCCTGGGCAGCCCTTCTTCTACATTGGGCAATCTGCCCATGTCCAATCCCAGCACGACAAGTTTGCCTACTGCAGGTACAGACGACTTGGGGCGGTCGACTAGTCACCGCTGCCACCACACCGCTGCCCAATGTGGCCCAAGGTACATGCATGTACACCGCACATCGAACCTTTGCTGTCTGAGTTCACACGGGCTCCCGAGGAAGAAGCCCTAAAAGAAAACACCTGCTGAGTTCTCCGTTCAGGACAGAAACATGCTCTTGTCTCATTTCGCCACGCTCGCTTCCCCCGAAGGCGGCAACACGTAGTTGAAGTTTTGGTCCGTCGCATCGGAGGATAAAGCCAGCCATTCGTCTGTGCCCAAGCAGTCTTACTTAAAAAGTGGCGCGGCGAGAACCAGGGCCAGGAAAAGACATGGTGTGTAATAAAGTCGAGTGATACGGTTCCCGACGAATACTGCCTTTTCGGCAGGCGACTGATAGGCTGTTTGCTTTTGTTGTCTCTTTTCTGGATTCTTCATGTCCCTGCACGCACTTTACAGGGCGACCCTTGTCAGGCAGACAAAGAAGAGAAACGAATCAGCAGAGTCAGAACACCACCACACCCTTCCCGTCCTGCAAGGTACCAACGCACTGCAGCTGTAGCTACACGTCGCGGCATCTCACTGGTAGATGATTCAAATATTCTACCAATAGGGCGAAGGAGGCCAGCCTAGCGATCAGCATACTCCTAGTCCGCCTGCCTGGGTGGGCTGCTGCCTTGGTCGCCCAGCTGGACCACCTACTGGCACTTTCAGTATGGTACAACGCAACTACAAGCTGCTTTTTGGGATACGAATAGCTCATTTCCTGACCTTGGTCGCGCTCACGCCGACGATTGGCCAAAAAAAAGCAACAGCTCACTAATGAAGTGAAATAACGTGTTCCAGGCTAGAGGGCCAATAGCGTAGCGCAAGCCGTCAAAGTAGAGCGTTGGACGGTCAAGACTGTGTAAATGAGGGTACGCGAGTTGGTCGCCGAGAGCGGCCGCGGGCGTGCGCAATGACGCTCGTCAGCATGTGTTGATGCCGAAACCCAGAATTGGTTTGCGCCCGCTAGGCATCACGCCGCAGTACCTGTTGCTCCCTCCTTCAATGTGTTGTCTCAGGTCCCATCTCTCTGCCCGCCCCAACCAGGGCGGTATCACGCTCCTGCTGCGAGTCTGAGACAGGCGTGAGCGGCGACAACAACACCCGATGAGTGCGCCTCTCGTCATTTTTCAATTTCACGCTCCAAAGAAGAAAAAACAGGAGAAGGCGAGAGGCAATCTGCGCAGGCCGTGGCATTTTGACGCTGTTGCATGGCTTGTTCGTCCCGACGCTCACAGCGCTCATCCGGTGACGAGCGAATTTTGGGGCCTGTTCTTCAATGAATCCGAGAGAAAGAGAGATGGTTTTGCGCCCGCACCTCGGTCCAACAGCGCAAGCCAAGATTCAGGTACCAGCGGACATTGTGTTGTCACCGGGCCACCACCGTTCTTCGGCCCTGGCACCACAGAGGCCCCCGTGAGAAAAAGAAGGAAAAGAAGAAAGTTGAACGCCACTTCCGCCTGGTGGATGGGTCCGCCCTGATTCGGCAATTGGTCCTGTTTTTATTTTTTTCCTATTCATGTGCCAGCGCATCGCCAGCAGCGCATTAGTTGGATTTTGCGAGCGACAAGTAGGTGCACCACATTCCCTTTCCTCTTCTCGTCTTGACACGTCGCGCTGAAGAAGACGAAGAAGAGAAGAAGAATCCGCCAACGCAAAGGAGACCTGCTGCCTGCTACAGTGACCATCGCTGCCAATTATCCCGCTCAAAGGACTGGCCGCCGCTGCAGACGGCACCTGTTGTGGGGGAGGGGCGGCGCCGTGGCGGGCCAGGCGGACAGGCTCCTCTAAAATATTGCACGCCCGCACCACACCAAAACGGAGGATACTACCCTGCACCACAAGTTTGAAAAGTTTTTCCCTCTTTTGCCTGAAACTCGGCGTAACTATTCTTGGTCATGTAAAATGCCGTTGGTCCCTTGTTGGACTGTAGATCCAACAGACTCGACCGAGAGGGCTTGCGGCCTCTGGAGCCAACACGACGCATGTCAATGTATGAATGGCATGGTAAGGCGAGTTTTTTACGCCATGACTGTTTGCCACAACACACACACACAATCTACAAAGCACCAACAAAGACCCTTTTCTTCCCCATCCAATTCCCACTAGGTCTGCGTTCTAGACTTTGTCCTTCATGCAAGCACTTTAGCAAAAAGACCCTCTTTTCTTCCCGTGGTGGTTCCCTTGTTCCCTTCCCGCAAGGACCCAAAACCGATGACACAAAGACAATGCGTCATTGGTTCCATGTCCGGCTTCTCGCCCAGGAAGAAGAAGAGAAAAAAAACCTGCCGAGGAAAAAAAAAAAAGGCATGACCCCTACATGTAAATGTAAAAAGTCTGACAAGACTGAAATCAAGATGGTCCTGTTAAATGTCGCTCACAACCAAGACCATGTTTTCTCTCGTCATCGTGACCGCTGTATCCGGTATAGTCTTTCCGGTAGTGGTTTGTTGCCAAGTTTCCTAGCTTAAAATTCTTCTTCTTCTTTGCATTCCTTTTTCTTCCGAGGTACTGCGTAATTATACTGGTAGTGTCCAGCAACGGTTTCGGACCGCTCGGGTGTGCTGTGCCTCGACAAGCAACAAGTGTACCCTGTACTTAGTACATCGCTGGCAGTACCACACTAAAAGGGCTCGCGGTGGACCAAGGCCGAGAGGAGCCATTTGCTACATTGTATCCAGACAGCTGGGTCAAGCCCACACCCCCATGGCACAACTTCCTCTTTTGGCCACTCAAAGTCCTTGGAAGACCACTCGGACAGAGCTGGAAAAAGGCATGTGAGGTGAGCAGTCGGTGTCTCTTGAGATCGGGGCCTCTTCTCAAAGCAAAAGGGCCGCTCCTCAACGCCGTGGTTGAGAAACACCGTTGAGCAGCTTGCTCATCGACGGCATTGCTCCCTGATCGTCGGGCAAGCTTAGACAGCCGCGTTCTTGCCCTTGGATAACACTCTAATGAACTGCTTATACTTAAATCTCACATGCGTCCCCTGCCCATGCTCAGGAATAAAACGCAAATTCAGCACTTGCAGAGGTGAATACCCTTGCTGCCCGAAACTAAAAACGCAAGCAGCAAGAGCAGTAAGTTTTACGAGTTGAAAAAGCATTGTCGACTCTTGCTTAGCTGTACACTTCATCCATTCCGTGTAGACAAAATATGGTATTTCAACCGCAAGTAATTCATCACAAGCATTTCGCAACTGCAAACTCGTTTCACCTTCATGATTTGCAAGCCGAAGCCATTGACCGTGACATCCGTCCGTGGCCATGACAGTCACCTACACACAATCACATTAAAATCTCATTGATTTACACCATTGTATCAATCATCATCCATTGTATTCTGTAGATAGTCATTTTCATTCCATCGCCATGGCGGCCCTTCAAACCTCCTCATTTTCCCAGTCCTTTTCCGCAAACATGGGGTCCTTGCGCCCGCCGCCGCTCGCCACCTCGAGCTTGTCCAGGAACTCGGGCGGCACCGTCGGTATGTACTTGCGCTCGCGCTCCCTGTTGACGCCGCCAAAGCCCGCCCCATACGAGATTAGCATGTCCGTCACCGAGGGCAGCGTAAACGGCAGCATCAGCGCCGGGTCCATGAGCAGGTTCGGTGGCGCCTCGTCCTCGTCCCAGTCATCGGCCTCGAGGTCGTGGCCCCTGCCCGGCGTGCTTTGCGCGCTCGGCGGCGACGCGCTCAGACCGTTGCCGCTGCTTCTCTTGACCGGGGTTGAAGGCACGCTCGCGTCTTTGGGTAACGGCGACGCGGCTCTGCTCCGCCGGCGGTCGCGTTTCAGGGCTGCCTCCTTTTGAATCTCCAGCAGGTACTTAGTCGCGCTCTTGGGCAGTCGCTTCTCGCCCACCTCTGCGCGATAATGCGTCGCTGCATGAATCAGCTGCTGCGGCGTCAGTCGTTTGAGCTGCTGCAGCGTTCCCACCAGCGCCTCGAGGTCGTCCTCGCCCAGTGACGAGAAGCACTGTAGCCACTGCAGCAGCTGGATGACGGGAGCCAGATGACGCCTGCTAGCGTCTGCCGTTGTTTCTCCCGTTGACTTTGTCTCGCCACCCTCATAGTGCTCGGCCTGCCGGTTGTTCGTTCGAGCCCACTCTTCCAGAAGTGAAACATTCATGCGAATCTGCATGGCCTTGGTCCTCGCCAAGTATTTCCTATTGGACATGACACGGTTGAACAGCTCGGCTCCTATCCAGTACAGTAGCTGTGAAATGATCTGTGTCGTAATCACCGAGTGAATGTCGTACAGGTCCAGTACAAACACTGTAGAGGACAGCAGCGATGTGACGTTGCGCGGCGACGGCTTGGCTCTTGCCTTGGGTGACGGTGGTCTGTACCGCTTTTCCAGGGGCTCCTCTTTGACTGTAGTCTTTCGCTTAAATAGCTTCCACTCGTTTTGAAAGGTGATGCCTTCAAAGCCAGGGATCGTCTCGTGGTCCAACATGGCGGGATCCAGGACCTTGTCCAGCCGTCGCTCGGCGTCGCGCACAATGAGAATAAAAATCTCGTTTATGAGGTCTGCCAACTGTGTCTGAAATTCAGACGTTGCCTCTACCAGCCCTGCGTCCTTCTTGAGGTAGTGTAGCAGTAATGTGGCGTTGGAGATCCAGAAAGCTAGAATGGTCATGTCCCACTGGCATGCCTCGACCTTGTCGTTAATAAGGTCCATAGCAGTGACTAGTAATCGCTCCAAGAGGTCTGGACTGGCGTGGTAGTGTGCGTATCGCGCGCTGAGAAAAATCATATTTGCTGGTACCGGTTTTTGCGATGGCGATCGTTGCGGGGTCATCTTGGTAATAATGATATCGAGTATGCGGTCGAGTTCGTGTTCTTGGAAAACAAACATTTGGTCGTGTAGGCACCTTCCCCAGTCGAATTCCTGTTGCTCTTCTTCCAACTCTTCCGCGGGCTGCTGACGTTAGCAAATTGCAATAATCTTGTCCACACTGGGTACCGACCTCTGGTTGATCGTCCATTCCCACATTCCCCAGATCAACCTCCAGATCGCGCGCACTCTCCATCATGAGGCGACGGCGCATTTCGTTCTCGGCCATTTCTTCTTCAAATCGATCCTGAGAAAACCCGGGATTGTAAAAGTCGTCGCCCATTCCCGCATTTCCAATGTTGTAACCGTTATCGTGGAGGTAGAAGGACATGTCGCTGTCAGGCGGTACAAAGTCGAACGCAGTCCGGCCGGTGGAGGTTTTCTGGTCGGAGGAGGCACCGTTATCGAGAAGGAGTTTGGCAATATTCTTGTGACGATTTGTCATTGCCCACATCAGAGCACTCCATTGATTCTGATCTTGCTTGTTGACATCGACGCCAGTGTCGATGAGAGCCTTGACTACACCTTCGTGGCCCTGTGCAATGTTAGCATAATAGCAGACGCAGGTTTGCATGAGATAAACATACAAAGCAACTGGCGTAGATGAGCGGCGGCGTGCCGTCCTCGTCTGGAGCGTTGACATCGATATAGGCTTTGGCTTTGCCCGTAAGCATCTTTGTGATTTTTCCTACGTCACCATTGCTGGCGGCCATGTTGAGAGACTTTTGTAGGGCATCCTTCTTCTCATCTTCCGACATTTTTCCATCCTCAGCAATCGCGTTGTCGTCTTCCACGCCGTGGCCCGCTTGGTGAGCCGCGGCTTGGGCAGCAAGCATCTCCATGAGTCGAGCGTCGCTGTCCTGCGGGCGTTTTGTAATGTCGCCTTCGTAGTCGTTGTCGTTGAGTGAAAGATTGGCAAAATTGAGCGGCTTCGCAACGGCTGGTGTCGTGAGAAATTGAGATTCGCCTGGAGATTGCGCGTGTCAGAAGTTGATCAGGGGCGGGGAAGGGGACCGGCGGTGGGAGGTTGGACCGGCCCCCTTGGGGTCGACTCACCTTGCCAGCCGTCGTATATCTCCGTCTCGGGGACGATGTATTCCACGGGAGCATGACGGCGGTCGTTGAGAGAGGTCGGGAGGTTGGTCGGCATTGGGCGAGGTGGGTAGTGCTCGCCGTCGTCGACTGGCGATGTCGATTCCTCGGGATCCATGGTGCGCGAGAGGAAGGGAGGGGCAGCTCCGCACTGCCGGGCTCGTGCGAGGACTATGCGGCGAAGAAAAGTGTCATGTGCGCCGTGCTCGAGAAAAAAAGCACAGACAATCGGTAGCTGAAGCGCCTGCCAGGTTCAAGCGAAAAAAAAAAAGTTGCAGAAGCCAGGTCGTGTGAGGATTGATGCAGATGAAGGTTTGAAGCCCGAGGTGGGTGGTACGCGGTGTGGCGGGTCCAAGCCACACCATCGTCATTGCGGCATAGCAGCGGCGGCACAACCTCGACGTGACACATTCATTATATTGCCAGAATTTATTGCTTTCAATTTTATTTACTATGTAAACTTATGCTTCTGTCTTGGTATATGTATATATTTCACTCATGAGTTCGTCATCTATATACTACTGTGTTCAGCACATCGTCAGCACACACATACAGGGTCATTGAGCAGGGGCCTTTTGATGCCGGTGCCTAGATGGCTCTGCGGCCAAACGCGCGCACGCGCTTGACGCCGCCGTCGGGGATCATGACGAGCTTGATGTGAGTAAAGACGCTGTCGGTGTCAGCAGAGGCGAATTCGTGTTCCAGGTCAGCCTTGGTCTTGCTCGGCGCGACAACCTCTTTCCAGCCGGCGTCGTCGGCGGCCGGGCTGGCGCTCGTCGACTTGATGGCCTCGAGGCGGACCTTTTGCGGAAAGTTGCCGCGAAAGTGCGCCGTGTCGACGACCAGCTTGTCAATGTAGCCGGGCGCGCCGAGCTTGACAATCGTCCAGTCGACGTGGTCTTTACCGCGGGAGCGCGCCGTCTCCCAGCCGTCGCCCATGTCCTTACCGCGGCCAGGCAGCAGCAGGTTGTCCTTTGTGCCAAAGTGCTGGTCGCTGCAGGACACGGCGACGCCGCCATTCTGCGCGGCCGCGAGGTCGAGGACGGCGTTGGGGTCGGCCGGGAAGACGGGCACGGCGTGGCCAAACAGGCGGAAGCGGGCGATGCCGCCGTCGGCGTACATGTTGAGGCGCACATGCGTGTACTGCTTCTGGGTAGGTTCATCAAGCTTCCACGAATAGCGGTGGGAAGGACCGCACTCTCGGATACCCACAATGGTTTCCCACCCGCCGCGGGTGCCCTGCCACGACACCACCTCGTCGTCGTTGTCGCTGAAGCAGCCCTCGACCGAGATGAAGGGCGCGTAGTTGCCGGTGAAGAAGGCCGTGTCCACCTCGATGCCTTCGACGGTGCCCGAGGCCACGCCCAGCCGCATCACCACCCAGTCAAAGGGCTCTTGGTTGTGGCGGCGCGTCTCCCAGCCGTCGAACCAGGCACCGGTGAAGACCATCTTTCCGGGCTGCGAAATGGGTGCGGTGGGAGTCAGAAGATTGGACGCCTCCGCGAACCACTGGTCTGAAAAGGCAAGAATCTTACCGCCCAAAGTAGCCGAGATAAGGTCTGTACGCGTCAGCAGGGTAGGGGCTATGGCTTGCGGGGGCTTGACACCAGAAGGAGCGAAAAAGTACATACCAATGCATGTTGAACGGAACGTCTTGTCAATCTGGTCAGCAGGGACGACGCTGGTGCGAACGTCGTCGCTAATCTTGTAGCTGATTTCGTCAATGGTAGTAGCCATGGTGACTGTAGGTTGGGATAGGTATGTAAGTGAGTTGCGTGTAGGTTCAACTTAATGAGGTTCTTGTTTTCCGATCTTGTTCTTAGGATACCCCGCGATTTTTTGCTTGGATGAGTTGCTCACACGACCAGTGAATGGAGCCCCTCTAGCCGGGAAGACGGGCGAGGCTGTATTTAAATTGTGCGGCTTCTAATCAGTGGGCGCGCGACTTCGGGCCACTACGGAGGGAGTGGGCTATTGGAGGTGGGGATCGGGGACCTCCGACGCCGGGTCACGGCCGGTGCCCAAGCCCAAAGACCACAAGGGCAGCAGGCTGAAATCGCGTGCCGAAAGCATGAAATTGCGGCCGCTCAAGGGTGATTTGGGCGAGCTGCCCCTCCGTGCGGGGCTTTGGCCGCTGTTCTCGCAAGGTGAGGCATGGATATCTTACTTACGCAGCCGACAACAGGTGGATGTACATCCCGATGACGGCCTTGGCTTGGCTTTCCCGAGAGAATTGGACGCACATGGCATGTAAGTGCCAATCAAATGGTGCAAAGTGCATCAGTCAACGAAGCTATCAGGTAATAAGGCGCGTCTCGGCACAATGGTGATGGCGGCTTTACTCGATGGCTTGACGTAAAGTCGGAGCCCACTCTTGGCAGGCGGGTCTGGCATTTCGCTGGAAGTGTTTGAGGCTTCATATTGATTTGCGCGTCTATCTGTCGGCATACTGTGAGTCTAATCTGCCTGTGTGTGGTATGTAACTCTGCTTTACTATGAGTAGTTCATTTTCCTTAGATAAGGAAACGTAGCGTGGGGGATACAGCGTCTACTAGAGTTTCACAAGCCGACGACTTACACAGCTGACCCCCAAGTCACACAATTGCTAATCGATCTTGGGCTTGGCCAGACCTTGCCCATTTAGGAAGGCCACCTATACACTCGCTGCCTTGCAGGGGTTCATACCGACATCAAGCGTGTCAGCCACCACAGGACGTCTTGTTGCACAACGAACCAAAGGTGGCACAATGTGCTCTGGGCTGGCTGTCATGCTGCGAGCCGGAGGGCGCCGAGGCAGGCACGCGCCGCCGCTCTCTGCTTAGCTTGGCGCATCTCCCCTCTTACTGCCGATTGTCTGAAAAACAATGGACAGTTCATTTTCTGGAGAAAACTTTGCTCAGCCAGTCAGCCAGTGGCGAATGTATAGGTGGCCTTGTGGGCACGACTAGGTGGCCTGCATAAGTGGCTTTTGGGCTAAAGTTTAGCGCCATCGTCGTCCCTTGCTAGACCGACGCGGGCAAGTAGCCGGCCGAGAAGCGGTCGACGGCGAGCGACCGCCCGTGGGCTCTGAATTACGAATGAAGCTGGTAAAGATGGTGAGAACAATGGCGAGAAGTCGCATCCTGCTCGTCTGTAGATAGCGTTATCTCTGCCTATACTGCCTCCAAAAGGATGAAAAGGAAAAAGAGCAAGAGACGCCAGACAGTTACAGCGCGAGTAAACTTTGACTCAACGGACGCTCGGCGTTGCAGCTAGCTGACTCTTGGATTAGGATTAATATACCATCAGGCTCTCATCTTGGCCAGATGAAACCTTCAAAAGCATAATAGAGAATTTTCAAACCAATCCGATATGCATCTTTGCGCAAAAGCGAATTTAGATCTACGTAGCGACAGGACTAAAGCATAACTAAGAGAGTGTGCATGTTCATCCAGAGCGAGTCAACCTGGGGCCATAGTGCTGTCTCAACCTGTAGCATCCTCCACAAATGGCTCACCTAGCTGCAGCTAGCAGCCAACAAGCAAGCACTAAAATTTCTTCGCCGTTACGTATCAAGAGAAAATAGACAATCTGAAGACAGAGAGTCCATTCAAACTTCGTACACAATATCCTTCGACAGCTGGCGATAATGCGTGTCCACTAGCTTCCCTAGAGCATGGCCAAGAAAGAGGCTCTAATGGATGGCTTGTTGTATATCGCGACATCACCGTCTTTGTCTACTCTCGGAGCCAGGTGCATTCTGAGCGCAGACGGCTGCGGCTTCTTCAGCTTGTCTGCGTTGTCCACAGGAGCATGCTTGGGAGAGGCAGCGGGCAAAACAGCATTCACGGGCGTGGCCGGTGTGTCAGGCGCAGGTGGCGGGCGTGCAAACCCCTTCACCTTGTCCGGACAACCACCGGCAGTCTTCCCCTCGTCCGCATTCTACTGCAGCGAAAAGCTCCTGATGCATCGGATCCAAGACCATGAACATTGAGTTTGTGCCTTGTAAGCAATCTCGACGACTGTCTTGCACCATTCATCCCATTCGCGAAAGACTGTGCGAAGCTTCCAGATCCTAGCTTTTCGTGCGTCGTGATGGGGCGAAGGTCCTTGCCATTCGCTTTATCCACGAGGAAGAGATCGAACGCGAGGGCAAACTCGGCAACGCCCGCAACTTTCGTCAGCCGGCAGACGTTTTGCTCGTGGATTCGACTGGCCCAGTCGCGGTCTGGCATGACAAGGTGCCAATGGATCAGCTCGCCGATGTGGATGGAGATGTTCTTTACAATGCCTTTACCCCCGACAATCCATGTGAACTTTATCCTGCTAGTGTCGGGGGTCACTGTTCCCGTCGACGTAGTTCTTGAAGAGAATACAAGTGGCTGGCGAAAAATGTACGAGAACCATCAAGAATATATTTGCGACACTGTAAAAATTTCTTCCACTGGTACTTTACAGCAGACGATAGACGCAGCTCATCGCGGGCCGAGCCGCCTTGGAAATTGAAGGCAGATGCAATCGTGGTTACGCCCGCACGCGCCAAACACGCCCGTGGCCGCGGATAGCAGCCATCGAACCCTGGTGCTTCAACGCAGCATCCTAATCGCGGGGGCCAGAAGGCCATTTAAGCGTGCCAATTAACGATGATTCACAGATGCGGCACCCGGATCCTGTAGCCTCATCCGGTGTGGCGATCTGGGGAACCATCTTGTGCCTTTGGGTGGGCGGGTAAGACCGTTGTCGAGGCTGCAGTAGAGGTCGTCGTACCTTGACGCCACTGTAGCAAGTTGCACTCAGATGGTGCTATCCAACCCTGAATGCATGGCAAGCGGCTTCTATTCTGTGGTCAGCATAGTTTTGCGTTTACTTGGGCGTTCAATTTATGCGAGCTATCGTGCAAAAGCTAGGCACGCATTCAGGAGTCAGCAGGGCGGTTGGCGCCTAGAGTGGACTGCCGGTTCACCACCGGACCGGAGCGGATGGTTTGTAAGCGGCCGACTCCTATTGGCCCGCCCGTTTGAAGCTGTCGCCGGCTCTTCAAACATAACAACATAGACGCGGGACTGTTTAATACACGGCATACTTCCTTCTGCCGCAGGATCCGAAGCTAAACTGAGTTGATTGACTCTGTACCCGCCACAGCTGCTGTATAGTTACAATGGCCCCTAGCACCGCCCTTTCGCAGGGCTCGGCTCCCATCCAGCGCAAACAGGTGGCCGAGGATAAGACACAACCCAATCATGACACTTCGCAGCAGCAGGAAGATGAATTTTCCATGGCGCAGCTTTGGAACGGTGAGTGGTCATTGGATCCCGCACGCGCCGACTCTAACACAGCGCAGGCACCGGCTTCATCGCCCAGACAGCCGTCGTCACCTTTTCCCTCTCCCTGTCCGGCCGCCTCCTGGCGCGGCCGCTGGTCCTCTTCTCGTGGCACCCCCTCTCGCAAATCTCCGGCCTCTTCCTCCTCGTCCAGTCCATCCTCGCGCTGCAGCCAACGCACACGGCCGGCCAGAAGCGCGTCGGCCAGGCCGTGCACGCGTACCTCAACCTGGCCTCCTTTGCGGCCTTTACCGCCGGCTTCGCCGCCATCTACCTCAACAAGGAGCGCAACGGCGCCGAGCACTTTGCCAGCCTCCACGGCGCGCTGGGCTGCGCGCTGACGCTGCTCCTCTGGGGCCAGTACCTCGTCGGCTTCACCATGTGGGCCACGCCGGCGCTGTACGGCGGCGCGGCCCGCGCCAGGGCGCTCTGGAAGTGGCACCGCGTCGGCGGCTACGTCAACCTGCTGCTGCTGCTGGCGACGTTTTGCACCGCTGCGGACACGGGGTTCGTGCGCAACGCGCTCAAGGTTGAGTCGTGGGTCTTTTACGCGCCCATGGCTCTCATCGCCGTGGGGGTCCTGCCGCGCATTCACACCTACAAACTGGGCTTCTCGAAGAAGGCGTAGCGCTGGCACGGATGACAGAAAGGATAATATGTGTGCCTTGTGATATAGAGGTTGTTGCGACGTTTCAAATGCTGTTGATGCTTGGTTGATGTCATCTAGGATGGCATACTGATGACGAAAAGGGCAGCACTCGAACTGAGGAGTCACAGAGCGAGAGCTAATTGTTAGAAATAAAACTTGAGTCTCTGACATATTCTTCTAGCTGTTTTTTGTATCTACCGAGTAGCTACCGTATGCAGCTACCGCCCGTAGGGAACGGAAGACACTCGGTAAACGCAAACAAGTTCCCTTGGCTGCGTCTCGCTTTGCATTTGCATCCGCATCTTCCTAGTGCTCGAGTACGTTCGACACAACAAAATTCTCTCCAGCTCGAGGACTTATTTGATTGCTTTAGTCGTTCATTCATCAACATATCTTACGCGAGGTTTTTATCCATTTCATCCTAGCCCGTTCACCTTGCAGACAGCTGTTGGCGATGGCAGCAGGGTCGGAGGTTACCTTATCAGTGTACACAAGTATGTGAGATTTTTGTTATTTGTAATCAACCCGCTTATAAATCACTCTTCAATTTCCTAATCGGTTCACATGCTTGGCTATACAGTACTATATGTTTTAGCGCGCGGTACTCCATGAGCTTTCCCGCAACTCATCCCAACTCCAATCGTCACAACAACTATCAATACCTCACTTAAGCATTTCAACGACCATGCAATCTTCAAAAGGTCGCCCAGTAATTGTCGTGCTCGGCACGACAGGAAATCAAGGCGGCGGCGTTGTCCAGGCGCTCCTCAAGTCTGGAAAGTGGCACGTCCGAGCCGGAACAAGCAATCCCGATTCGAACAAGGCCAAGAAACTCCTGGAGGGATCTAAAGATAGCTTGGAGCTGGTTGAAGTTCATCCTTATCAGGTTGAAACGCTTCAAAAAGCTTTTGCTGGCGCCTATGGAGTTTTTGCCATTACCAGCGAGAGACATCCCGATCGGAAACTGGTGCACGAGGATGAGATGACGCACGAGATTGAGGCTGGCCGGAACATAGTGCAAGCTGCCGTGGAATGCAATGTGAAGCATTTCGTGTTCAGCAGTCTGCCTGATATGACCAAGGTGACTTCCGGTCGCTACCCCAAGCTCTACCACATGAGCAACAAGCACGCGGTCGAGGTGGTTGCGAGGGAACAGCTCCAGCAGAGGGTTACATGCCTGGTGCCAGGGTTCTTTTATTCCAATCTGCAGTGGGCACAGTACTCTCGGCGTCTGGGTAGGCCCTACTCGCAATATACGATATGGGTAGTCAATCGTCCTTACTGACAGTGCACTGTAGAAGACGGCACAATAAGATTTTGTTATCCTCTTCCATCGGACCAAAACGCCCAGTGGACTGATCCTGCATATGACATGGGAGTTTACGCAGCGAGTGAGTTCGGTGAAGATGAGCCGAGGTGTCAAAATTGTTACTGACTGCATTATGTGACAGAGGTATTCGAATTGGGCCCTGAACGCACAGGGGGCGAAACCTACTACCCAATGAGCTCTTCCATCACACCGCAGCAGATGGCTGAGACGTTTACCCGTATCACCGGCCAGAGGGCTTACCATGACCCGACCTCGGCGGAGGAGTTTGGTGACTTGACGGCTCCCTTGGTAGGACCAGCCTTTAAGGATGATGCGATGCAAATGATGCAATGGGCCGCGGAGACACCAAAGGACACGGTTGCATACGGCTCCAAACAAATCTCTGCGGACGCTCTCGGACTGGCTGCGAGCTCGTTTGAAGAATGGCTCAAGCGAACTGGCTGGACTGGACCGGAGCATGGCCAGTGAGGTGCATGAAAGTGGCAAATCAGGCAGCAAGCTGGGATATACTGAATGTACCAAGAGAAGAGTATGCCTCCAAAGTGCAAGGCCGACATGACGGGCAGCTTATTCAGAGTGCAGCAGGGCGGGGGAGCCATCCGGCACCCTGGGAAGCCATCAAGACCCAGTTGCCGCAAAAGCTCGCAGTGATGTCGGATCGGAACCATCTGCTCGGACACCATCGGTCGTATGTAGAAAGTGGAATGCTGAACTCCAAGCAGTCGCTAGTCCGTTGCAATACCCGAAGCAGCCTTATGTGCCTGTCCTAAGAGAAGCATTTTCCAAATTATCCCCACTGTGGAACGCGATGTCCATGTGATTGGGTTGCGTATTGCATATATATTCTACGATATGAAGTTTGGAGCACAGTTGTGGCTTGCCCCCGACATTCATTGGGACGGACTAGCCGCTGCTTTGGGACGAAAAGAACGGTCGGAGGATGGAGAGGATGGGGGGAGACAAGCGAGACTAGGAGACAAACGAGGAACTTGGCCGAAGGAAAGAAGGCCGCTAGAAGGAATGAAGACTTACAGGGGTGCAAGAAAAATAGTAGGAAATGCCCTGGGCGGCGACGCCACCGACGCCGTGGGCGGAAGCAACGAGCGACGGTTGGTTGGACTGCGGGGAGGGTCGACTGTTTTTCTTATTACATGGGTGCAGGCACGCAATGAGATAAAGGAGAGAATTAACGAGGCCGTTCGGTAGCTGCGGTGATTGGTCTGTGAGGGTGTTACTGGTAGCTCGCAAGAATTTGGATTTGTCAAGTGGCACAGTTGTTATGAATCGCTGTCTGCTCGAGTCGTTGTTGTTCGAAAACGTCACAATGGCCTGATGGGCAGGATGCAGGGCTGTATGCGTGTCTCGGTTAGTGTGAAGGCGGCGGGCAGGCGGGCTGAAGTCTTGGTTGAGCAGCAGGGCTCTGGGATGCGCTCAAAGGCCTTGTTTTATGTACACGCAGTGTTGGTACGGACTCGCGCAGCAGTGCGAGATCGCTTGTGTCTTGCTTGTCGTGCTCTTTTTACCTTTATTAATGAGCTGATGCGGTGGAGCGGGAGCGCCGTGGCAGTCGCACGCGAGAACCCGGCTGCCTTTTACCCTCTCCCTTCTCCATGCCCATACGACTCGCGATGTGTACCTGAAGTTTAATCTTAATCTTATTTTTCTTTCCTGCTCATCAGCCGGACGCGGTGCTAGATGGCTGCTGCCCGCGCACCGGAGCCGGGTGCTGGTGCAGAGCGGCGCGCCGCCAGGGTGAAAGCATCCGAGACGCCGTGTGACGAGAAGTGCCATGTCGAGGTTTTTATTATTCCCGGCAGGCTGAAGTTGCCATTCCGGGAGAAGCAAATGATGCGGGCGATGGATCTGGTACCGCAGTTACACCAGATGCTAATAACGGCGAGACACGATGGGGTGGTACTGGGTACGCCCGGCAGTCCCGGGAATGGCTTCAATGCGTGGGCCAGCTCTCGGCTGCTATTGCTGGAGACGCCGAAAAGGCCCGCCAGCTCTATCGAAAGGTTTCATGACAGATCAATTGTGCGCAATTTGGCGCGCCGTGCCCGACCATCAGACCATGGACTATTAAACGTTGGGCGGCGCATAAGGCTACGCGAAAGTCTGGTCAGATTCGGTGACTTGAAATGAGCAAGCGAAGAAGACTACGGTCGCTGGGCGGCAATAATTTAGTTATTTGTGGAGGGATGGCCCGGAAGCTTGGGCCGCAGGGCAGCCTTTGGAGAGCCCTAGGGGGAGGGGAGGGCGGAATGTGGTGCGAGTTGGGCATCAGGGAGATGAAGAAGTAACATTGGCAAGATTAGACGGACGGTCGGACAAGACGTAGAGAGATGTGGTGGTGTTCAAGGCGTTGTGAAGGACAAAGACCCTTGCTGTGTGATGGATGTGTCTGGCACACACACCGTCGTTCCGACGGGCCGGTACAGCGAGGGATCGCCATGACGTTGTCGTGGGTATGACGTCGGTTTTATTATTAAAGAAAAAGTGAAGGAAAAATGATGCCCAGATGACAGTGGCCAAGACCGTATTCGTGTCGAATCGAGTCTGGCGTAAGCGGGAGGCGAAAAAGATGTTCGTCTTTGTTGAGAGAGGCGTAGCGGCGTAGAGGCAAAATGGCCAAAGAAGAAATGGTGCTGAAAAGGGGAAAGAAACAGAAGCTAGTTATGACGACGTGTGTATCAGATGATGCCTGGGAGGAGAAGGGTGGGTGGCTCAAGCCGGGAGCCGTACTTTAGCTAGTTACCAGTCGGCTTTGGGTGGGTGGGCGGACACGCGCTGCCGGCCAGCATCTTGGAACCAGACTTGATGCTAAAAACAAAAAAAGAACGACAGCCAAGACACATGCCGATGTGGCAAAATGGATATTGGAGGATGGATATTTGTTATTCATGGTGATGGAATACGAGAGGTTAGCTTCATGTTTTAACTTGTTAGTGGGTGTTGTGTTGGCGAGCGAGCCGTTTTGGACACGAAGCCTGTCTGGTCTGGGGTGCGTTTTTTTTTAGTGGCTTGAGCGTGTGTCGCAGCCAGGTAGGTAGTAGGTACCTACCTACGTCATCGGCACGCGCGCGCACCAGGAGGTGATAATTCCAGCCGGACCCCACCCACCCGGGGGGGCCAACTGAGGCTTGCAGGGGGTGCAGAGGGAAGAGAAAAATAAGAGGGAGTAGATGAAAGGAGGGAGAGTGTATGGGAAAGTTAAAACAATGAAAGAAACGTGGTTGGAGTTGAGAGAAAAATCACAGAGCTGGAGTGTACGGAGTAGAGATATATCGACCTAGCATACGGATACCTCGTAGTTAGGGGCTCCAGGCGTCTGACTAGGTGCTGCTAGGTGAAAACATTTCCATCTCCATCTCCACCTCCACCTTATTTTGGGTATTAGCGCACAGCCAACCTCTTCTAGGTACACTAATGGCAGGTAGGTAGGTAGGTAGCTGCATAAACAGAACTGGTAGAAGCCGTTCTGCCCGTCGCCCGTCGCCCATCTGCCATCTGCCCTCCATTTACCGCCTTGCGCGCGCCCTCACCCGTCTGTCCTCTGCGACTCGCATATGCATGATCCTCCTCTAAGTCTCTACCAGCACCAGCAGCCACTTATCAACCGCTCTCTCTATCCTCTGGCTTGCTTGCCTGCTTGCCGTGCTGTGCTGGCATATGCACCTCCACATCAACTCCGCACTTGCTGCCTTTTTCCTTCTCACCAGTGACCAGCTACCTGTCGTCACTGTCTTGCCTCTCACCGTAGCCGCATCCTAACCCAGGTAGCTCCACCTCGACCACCACACCACCATTACCACCACCACCGCGCACCCGTTTTACTTCTCACCTGCGCCTCATCAACCGTCGTCTCCTCCATCTACCGACCACTCTTCTCCAGCCCAGCCATTCGGACCAAAACGATTCCTTGCCTCCTAGCCAGCTCGCCTAATTACACCCAAATTCGGCCCCCTCGACGTCAGCGCTGCTGCTTGGGAACCTCGCCACGCGCTGCAAGCTCCCTGGTTTGCAAACGCCAAGCAGCAGCCACCACGCTTTCTTCCAACGGCGGCCAGCACTTGCTTCCCCATCGCCACCCATACTCTCAGATCCGGTCGCCTGATTCTCGCCAAGCTCCGCCTCGTCGACAAGCTCGACTGATTTCTACCTACCGCCGCGACAGGTACTGGCTGCCGATACTGCCACCACGCGTCATTATAGCAGCCCGCCGCCCGATCCTGCCACTCGACATTCGTTCGACAAGTCATTCGCTGCACACGGGCTGCTCGCAAAGCCCCCAGTCCCCCCGCTGCCCGCCAGCTTGTTGAGACATGGACAAATGATCATTGACAGTGCCCCGAGTGCCCCTGCGCCTGGCCCCGACTCGACGATGCCATCTCGACGTTCCAGTTACCCGCTCTCGGCGGCCACCGAGGCCGCCGCTCGCGCCATGGCCATCAATGCCCGCGACGCTGCCCAGGGCAACGGAAGTGCAGACGCAGTCGACCCGGCCGACACCGCCGCCATTGCTGACATGGATGGCGCTTTCGACGGCCATGCCGGCCTAGACGGTCCTCCCTTGGCCGCCTCCATCTCTCCGCCCCAGCTCCAGCTTAACGAGTATCGAGAAAGGCTCGCTCGCGACCTCGAGCGCCGGGAGCTTCAAGCTAGAGGCTTGCTGCCCGTCACGCCCGCCGTCGACAAGATTCGCGTCGCCCCCATCCAAGAAGAAATCACGCCCTCCCCACCTTGGGTCTCCTCCAATCTCAACACCACCTCGTCTACAGAATCCGGCAATACCGTCCGCGGTGGCATGACGCCTGCCATCATCGCCCGTACGCCTTCCTACCCATTTCCCAGGATGGTCTCTACCCCAGGCGCTTTTGGTTCCAGTCACCCCTTTGCCAATATGGCCAATCCCGCCTCTCGCATGAACATCGCCATCCCTCAGCAGGAACCTAGAGGCGTCTTTGAGCGCGTTCTCTCCGAGTCGTCGACGCCCGCATCCGCCTTTTCCTTCAACCCCGCCGGCACGCCTATGCCTGAAAGCTATGACTTTCCTAGTCCCGATCTCTATAACCTGTCGCTGCTGCTTTCATCGGAACCGGGCTTGGATGCGTGGTGGAATACAGTGGTCCAGATTATGAGAGATGTCTTTCAGGCCGAGCGCGTTACTCTCTCCGTGCCAGCTGACGCTGCAGATTTGGAAAACGTGCCTTGGGGTCAAAAGGCTACTTACAATGAGCGCCAAGAAGACCATCTCAGTGTTGGCTACATGGCCAAGAACAGTAGCGCTGTTCAGAGCAGCGACGCCGATGCTACAGACACTCTGCCATCACTCGACGACATCACCTCGCCAGGAGACGCGGCTTCTCGCCCTGGAATTACCAGTCGCCACTCATTCACCAGCTACGAAGAGAAAAAGGACCCTATTCCAGTAACACCGCGTCGGCCTAACCATTTGTCGCGAAGCAAGACCTCGGCCCCATTCCCATCCAGAATCTTGCGCTCTGGGACCCGTCTTGACAAGTCCAAGCTCGAGCAGCACGACGCTCAAGTCGAAGACGACCCCGCCATACCGAGTTGGGAAATTCCCTTCCTAGCACGCTACGAAGGTCAAGGCAGAGTCCACTCTGTCCTTCAAGCCCTCGATTTCGAGGCCGATCCGCTCATTGACCACGCTGGCGTTGTCAGAGTTCTAGAGAGGGGTGGCGCCGTAACCCTGACAAGGTCATACCCGTATCTCCCCCCAGATAACCAAAAGGATGATGCCTCTAAAATGGCTGCTGCCGATTCACTCAAAAAGGCCAGGATACACTCATCCGAATCTCTGACCAAGCTCTCCTCCATGCTACCCAACAAACCTCCTTCCAAAGGCAAACAGTCTGGCTTGGACAGCGTCATTCACGAAGAGGAACAGACGACGCCCCCTACTCCAAGATATGAAGAATACGAGCAAATTGCAGCCTCTCCTTGGGCACAGTCACCCGCTCCCTCACCAGCCGTTCGCTCCGACACTGCTGAGAACCCCTTCTTTGCCGAGGCCACTGTTGACGAGGGCTCATTTGATCCAGCCACCGGTGCTGCCGACTACAGCGACATGCGACCACCCGAGGCCATTGGCCTGGACAATTCGTGGACTGTCATTCATGTTCCGCTCACCCATGTTCTTCAGTCACGGCAAACTCGACCATTTAAGCTCGACGCGACCAGCATGGAACAGAGACTGCAGGGCCAAAAGCCCGACAGCCCGCCCTCTCGGGCCAGTGATTCCAAGAAGAACAAGCCGGCGCCCATAGCCATCTTGTCCATCTTGAGCACCGTAACGCCTTATCCGCCAAATCTGCGCAAGTCGCTTGAGCACCTTTCGCATCACATGGCAACGTCTTTCTCTCTGGCGCGCCACTACACAAACCTCGAGACAGAACTTGCAGGCATACAAAGGCGGCGCCCTCCGACCACGGGCTTTGGTGCCGTCGCGCCATATGGACGATCGTATGAGAGCACAGCTGCGCTGGCTGCAGCCGATATCATGCAATTGAGATCATCTGCCGGGAGCATCACTAGTCCTAGCGACTACTCTGCCGTGTCAAAAAGTGCCGCGGGCTCCCCGCTCGGTACGCCTGGCTGGAAACGGCAGCCCATCCAGAGTCCTTCGGCTCTTTCCGGGGGTGGAGAAAGCTACTTTAACAGCAAGTCATCGTTGCCTAGTAGGCACGAAGCTTCACTTCAGAGGCCCAAATCTAGCTCCATGGAGCTTTCGCCAGGTGATAAGAGATCCTCGCGGCTCACTTACAGCAGCGCTTTGTACGATAACATGGAGGGATATGAAACATCTTTGGACGGCCACGAAGAAAGCATCGCGATGCCTTCTAAGAAATCCCAGTCAACGAGCAGTAGCGAGCCACTTTTTGAGTTGGGCGAGCCACCGGTATCCTCCAGTCTCGAAGAGAAATCGGAAACTGAGAGGCATGCTTCGCAGCATCAACACCATCACCACCCGCACACCAAGCTCCATTCCTATGGCGCCGACTTTGCTTCCACGTTTCAGTCTCTACCGCCCAGTTCGAGCTTGATGAGCCGGCCGCCTCCTACACCTCTCCTTTCAGGCCCGTCGCGCAGCATGTCGGTTCTTTCCTCGGCAGCGAGCGACATGCCCCCGCCATCCGACAGACTGAAGAGCCTCATCTTGGATTCCCTCCCAGCGCACGTTTTTGTCTCCTTACCACAAACCGGTGAAATTGTTTGGGTCAACAGCCGTTATCTGTCGTACCGTGGGCAGACTGTCAACGATCTTGCTGCCGACCCGTGGAAGAGTCTCCACCCTGACGATCGCGACGAGTATCTGAAAGATTGGGGACATTCTCTCCGAACGGGTGACCAATTTTCGCGGACAGTTCGCATCAAGCGGTTTGACGGTGCTTACCGCTGGTTCTATGCCCGAGCTGTCGCTTCCAAAGACAAGAGAGGTGTGATTATGCAGTTCCTTGGCTCGTACATGGACATTCATGATCAGCACATTGCCGAGCTCAAGGCTGCGCGCCAGGAGGAGATTGAAGCTTCCGAAGCCAAACACAGATTGCTGGCAAACCTCATACCGCAAATCATCTTCACGGCGACGGAAGACGATGGCGTCACGTTTGCTAATGAGCAGTGGCTCTCGTACACGGGCCAGAGCTTCGAAGACGCGCTTGGCCTGGGTTTCATGGACTTTGTACATCCCGAAGACTTGGCCAAGTGTCGTATCCCCATCACTAGGCCGTCGTCCGAAGCAAATCTCAACCCACAGAGAGGCAGCAGAAAAGGAAGCGATGCGGGCTCAAGGTCCGTGCGGTTCGGACATAGAAGTTCGGTTACTAGCTCTACCTATGAGATGCCGACGGCGGATCTGGCTGAGCTCGCGAAGAAGGGCATTGTTAGAATCGGCACCGACACCAACGGTAGAGTCTCATACACCACGGAACTGCGACTACGATCCAAAAATGGCGACTACCGCTGGCATCTTATCCGCTGTGTCGAAATTGACACGATTGATTTCGGCCGCGGTGCCAGCTCTTACTTTGGATCGGCGACGGACATTAATGATCACAAGCTCCTCGAGGCCAAGCTCAAAGAAGCCATGGAATCTAAAGGCCGCTTCCTTAGCAACATGTCTCATGAAATCCGAACACCCCTCATCGGCATCTCGGGCATGGCTAGCTTCTTGCAGGATACCACGCTGGACGAGGAGCAGCGCGACTACACAACCACCATACAAACCAGCGCCAATAGTCTCATCATGATTATTAATGACATTCTCGACTTGTCCAAGGCTGATGCCGGTATGATGAAGCTCAACTTTGAATGGTTCCGACCTCGATCCATCATGGAGGACGTCAACGAGCTTGTGTCTACCATGGCTATTGGCAAGGGCTTGGAGCTCAACTACCTCGTCGAAGCCGATGTACCATTGTGGGTTAAGGGCGACAAGATTCGGATCCGACAGGTTCTGCTCAACGTCGTGGGCAACGCCATCAAGTTTACCGATACTGGTGAGGTCTTCAGTCGCTGCAAGATTCACGCCGAAACGAATGGACAAACCGGCGACCACGAGATCATGCTAGAGGTTTCTATCACTGATACCGGACGTGGTTTCTCCAAAAAGGAAGCAGAATTGATTTTCAAGCCGTTCAGTCAGATTGACGGGAGCAGCACAAGACAGCACGGCGGCAGTGGATTGGGGCTTGTTATCTCTAGGCAGCTCGTTGAGCTGCACGGAGGCAAGCTCGAGGGTTCAGCTGTCCCTGGCAAGGGATCAACCTTTACCTTTACAGCACGGTTTGGTCTGCCCACTGCCGATGACCAACCGAATTTCCCTCAAAGCCCCGGCTCGACCATCTCGACCTTTTCACGCCAGGAGTCTGACAATGGATTCAGAGGATCGCCGCAGCTTTCTGCTACGTTGAAGCGTCGCAGCTCCGATGACCCAAGCCCAAGTGAGAGTGTGCCCGGCTCGGTTTTGGCCCGCCACGGCAGTCCTCGCGCGAGTGCCCTCGCCAAGCCGGCTGCAACTGCAGTCCCTTCTGGTCCTCTAGTCGGTGTAAATCCCGGTCTTGCGCGTTTCAGCGAGGCTGCCAAAGCCAGTGGGCATGATTTGAGTCAAATGAGACTGGAGATTCCGTCTGGTCGTGACTCACCTGGGCGAACCGCCACTCCGGACCACTCCGGACGACCACGACCAACTGGTATTGCGCCGCCTCCGGTGTACTCCATTCTCATCATATGCCCCCAATATCACAGTCGCGAAGCAACTGTACAGCATATTGAAATGACCTTGCCCAAGGATGTCCCACACGAAATCACTGCCATTCGCACAATTGAAGAGGCGCACGACCTGATTGGCGGCGACGATCCCGTTACCTTCAGCCATATTGTTATCAATCTGGGCTCAGCGGAAGCAATTCTCGCGTTCTTGGAGGAAGTCACGACCTTTCAAAAGGTGGAAAAGACTGTCATTGTGATTTTATCAGACTCGTTGCAACGCACTGCCGTGATGAAGTCTGCCGCAGGTACCAAGACGGAGCAAACGCTGGCTAGCAACTCAGTCACCTTTATTTACAAGCCCGTCAAGCCGTCGCGCTTTGCCGTCATCTTTGACCCAGACAAGCGACGAGATTTGAGTACCGACTGGAACCGATCGAATGCGCAGCAGCTTGTGGAGAAGCAGAAAGCAAGCTACAACGAGATGTCGATGCGCATGGGGCACAAGGGCTACAAGGTGCTCGTGGTGGAGGACAACAAGATCAACCAAAAGGTGCTGACCAAGTACCTGGAAAAGATTGGCGTTGAGGTGGAGATTGCCGAAGATGGTCTCGAGTGCACAGAGCTTGTGTTTAGCAAGCCGCACAATTATTATTCGTTGATTCTCGTACGTATTACCCTGCAAAGGTCCTTGGGAAGCATGCTAACAAATCAGTGCGATATTCAAATGCCACACAAGGATGGCTACGAGACGTGCCGCGATATTCGCGAGTGGGAGGGCAAGAATGGCTATGACAGGCTGCCGGTGATTGCGCTGTCGGCGAATGTCATGTCGGTCGTGTTTGACAAGTGCACGGCTGCCGGATTCAGCGACTACGTGACGAAGCCGGTCGACTTTATCAGCCTTAGCAAGGCCATGGTGAAATATTTCTCCTAATCACCTCGCGGCAAGCCGACTTGGAGACGAAACAGTCGAGCTTGCAAGAAGTCGACAGTATGGTCTGGCTAGAAGTTGACGGAGAGACCATAACTGTCGACGAAAAGAATTGTACATTAACAACCAATACACAAAAGACTACGGCATAAAAAAAAGAAACGGTGGGATGGACATGTGGAGTTTTTCTTGTTTGATATCTGATATCCTTGTTTTTCTACTCTTTGGTGCCGCAGAGACACCTGACACAGGACAACTGTGTACATTTTTTTTTGTTTCTTTGGGGATGATGTCGAAACGTCATTCTTAGTTTTCTTTTTCTTTTCTGCTACTAGCATGGCCTTTGCGAGGGGAATACCACATAAAAAAAAGACGGAACCCTGACGGATTGAATTGGACGGACGGCAGACGGACGAACGGATTGGTGGGTGGCTGGAAATGTACTTTTATATACACATTTTGTTTCTTATTCTACAATACCACTGTTAGACTTTTGCACCCAAAGGAGGCCCTTCGGTAAAATAAAATGTGGTTTATTGTGCCCTTTTTGCTTGCTTGCTATCCATATATAGAAAATGCCATGATGTAATTCATTATTCTTGATACAATTTTCAGTACACGCTCCCCTCGATACTCCGATCCGCCTTTTCCGCCGCCTCTAGATCCTCCAAGCTCCCGCTGCCCAGCTCCCCCTTTTCCTCGCCGGGCGTCTTGACCAAGCTTGCCCTCTTCGCCACGTCACCTTCAGAGTCGCTCAGCGGCGGCGCGTCGCCAAGCCTATTGACAAACGGGCCGATGCCCGGGCTCGCGGCGCTGCCGAGGCTGCTGGCCGAGAGCTGGCGCGCGTGGTTGTTGTGGCTGTTGATGGTGGACTGGAGGAGGCGCGCCTCGATGGAGTTGAGGATGCTGCCGCGGCGGCGGCGGTGGTGCAGACCCGTGGCGGCGGCGGTGGGGGCGTGCTTGGACTCGCTGTCGGAGTCTTCGTGCTGCTTGTCCGAGTCGGAGTCGACGACCGAGGTGTGGCCCGAGTAGCTGCCGCCAAAGTCGCGCCCGAGATGCATAAACTGCGGCGACTTGATGGTGGAGGCGGCGGTGGCGGCGTCGGGCTGCTGGAGGGTGGTGGTCTTTGTGGTTGATGCGGTGCGGGTGATTTCCACGACGGGCTTCTTCTTGTCGGCGCTGGTTGCGGTGGCGCTGCTGGAGGATGGGGTGCCGTGGTGGTTGCTGTGGATGTGGATGTGTTCGTCTTCGTCGTCGGAGCTCATTGCCGGACGCGGCCGGTGTCGATGATGCGCCGCGACCGCCTTGTTTGACGTCACGGCCGCCTGCTCCTCATCTTTTTGCCGTAGCGTCTCCAGGTCGTGCCTTTTCAGGTACTTGCTCGTGTGATTGCACCCGTCCGGACACCCTCCCCATCGTCTCGTCACGACAAAAGTCTTGTTTCTCTGCAGCTTGACTTCATCCCTGCCTGGCGTACCCTCCCCAATCTTGCCTTTTTCCTTTTCCTTTTCCTTCAGTGCCGCCCGTTCGCGCTTCAACTCCGACCACGTGCGCAGCTTCGTCTCGAGGTTGTATTTCCCGTTATCCTGCCTTCGCATGAGCAGAAACTCGCAGTGGTCGATATTCCGCAGATCCTCAAAGTACTCCACCGTGAAGTGGTACCACTTCATCAGGAACACGCGCGACATGAGCCCGTGCGTGACCAGCACGCACACGCTCGCAAAGTCGTCCTCGCCAAACTGTCGCCACAGGCTCTCGTTGAAGCCGCTCACGCGGTCGTAGGCGTCGGCCGCGCTCTCGCCGTTGGGGATGCGGTAGAAGAAGTGGCCGTAGTCGGCGCGCTCCTGCCACATGCGCTCCATCTCGGCGCTGCAGGGCTGGAAGTTGCCAAAGTCTTGCTCGCGGAGGCGCGGCTCCTCGTAGACTTTGATGTTGGCGCGGCGGAACGGAGAGGGGCCGTCGGTGTCGGAGGTCAAGGTGGTGAGGATGCCCTCAGTCGTGTCGCGGGTGCGGCGGTAGGGCGATGTGAAGAAGTGAATCTTGTCGTCGGGACGTAGGAGCGTGCGTAGGCGCCGGCCGGCGTCGTAGGCTTGGGCCCAACCATCGGAGGTGAGCTTGACTCGGTGGTCGGGGACGGACTGATGGATGTCTCTGTTTTCTAGGCCGGTCAGTTTGGTGGCGCGTAAGCTTTGTACGTTGTCGGTCAACTTACTGTTGCCCTCGGATTGGGCGTGGCGGATGAGGATGATGAGCCGTGGCTTGGCCATGTTGGGCAGCTAGCTGTTGCACCTCGACAGCTGATGGGAGGGCACAGCGTCTGTCTTGCTTGGCTGTGTAGTATCGCAGGTTCGGCTGGTTCGTACAAAAAGGGACGAAAATAGATTGGGGGCGGGAATCGGGTGGCGCTGCTGACAAAAGAGAATCACACGATTTGGGCGGATGATGGCATGTCACAGAAAGAAGGAAAAAAGAAGCTCCAGAAGACAAGTCAAGTGTCGCAAGTCAAACCCCATGGTGGGGGGGGGGCGGGAACCAGCCCACAAGGTTCCGATAACCGGCGACACTGAAAGACGCCAACGCTCGCTAATCTCGAAATAGACGCCATCGATGATTTCTTATTTACTGCCAGCATGACTTCAATGTCGCTGCCGGCTAAACTTGTTTGGAAGGTATATAGGTGGAGAATGAGACCACCAGCGATGTCGGTGCGAAGTAGCGATTTTGTAGCTATTAGACTGGCAAGACGCAGTTAGTCTTCGACTGCCTTGTGCCTCAGTTGCGCATTTTCGTCCCTGCCATTATTTCGCCAGCCAACTTGTATTCATGTCAGTCGTACGGTTTAAGTGTGTTTCCTGACTCTCGACCTGTTGTCATGGGAGTGGGCGGCAAACTGCGGGGTAAGGCTGAGCAAGAATGACCAGCTGAAAAATGCGCCAATCATCCTTCTTACTTAATCGCTACACGGATACTGGTCTGCCTTGGGGACTAGAGGGACCCAATGGGCGGTGTGATTCAGGTCTTTACTTCCTTGCTCGTTACCTGCAGGCGTTGGCGCCTTGGTCTATCTGACGACTTCATGTGGTTGACATTGATCCGCGTGTCTTGCGATAATCACGAGGCCGGTCGTCTACCCGACAAGGCAACATGTCTGACGCTTCATCTCATCATACGGACATGCCACGACGAACCTCGCTAGCACCGGTGATGTCCTTCAAAAAAAGCAAGACAAGTCAGGGCAACACCGATGACGAGGGCCTGGTAGCTAGTTCTTCAAAGAGACAGAGGCTAAAGGACAGAACGTACACCAAAGCCGCCACGGCGAACGATTTCTTTTACGAAGACTACACTATCGGTTGGATCTGTGCCCTTTGGAAAGAGAGGGCGGCAGCAAAGGCTATGTTGGATGTGGTACACGACACGCTACGAAGGGCCGAAAATGATAGCAACACGTATGACTTGGGCAGTATTGCCGGGCACAATGTTGTCATCGCATGCCTTCCGTCAGGCTACCACGGTAACAATAACGCGGCGATTGTTGCGAGCAATATGCGCCGGACTTTTTCGTCGATACGGCTATGCTTGATGGTTGGCATTGGCGGCGGCGTACCCGGCAAAACAGACATCAGACTCGGCGATGTTGTTGTTGGCGAAGGAGTAGTGCAACACGACATCGGAAAAAATGTCGCCCGAGGCAGTCTCGCGCGAACGGGCCATGTGAATAGGCCGCCCCAGGAACTGCTAACGGCTGTCGCCAAACTCCGAGCAGATCATGAAATAGGCTTCAGCCAAATTCCCTACCATATCTCTGAGATGCTCGAACGATATCCGAAAATAACACAGTACGTTTATCGTAATTCTTTGCAAGACCGATTATTCGACAGCAAATACGAGCATGTTCAATCGGCGGACGGAGTGATGAACAACTGCGAACTTTGCGACCCCTCCAGATTGGTCAAAAGACTGCCGCGAGAGCAAACAGATGCAGAAATTCACTACGGAATCATCGCGTCGGGAAATCAAGTCATGAGGAACGGCAAGACTAGAGACGAGCTAGCATACAAGCTAAATGCACTATGTGTCGAGATGGAGGGAGCGGGCGTAATGGACGGTTTTGCCGGTCTAATCGTCCGCGGAATCTGTGATTACTCCGACTCTCACAAAAACAAAGAATGGCAAGAAGTTGCAGCAGCTGCAGCTGCAGCCTATGCAAAAGAACTTCTTTCAGCCATACCTGTCTACGGAGACAGAATCGTGCCGACAATTGCGTCGTCTTCAGATCATGTGGGTAGGTAGAAGCCCGAGCCCTACGGCGTTGTGTTCCTCGCTAACGCGGAACCTAGATCGTCAAAGACATCTCTTGGACTCTTTGAAGTTTGATCGAATGGATACACGCCGCACAAACATTGAAGCAAAATATTCGACAACATGCCAGTGGCTATTGACCAGCTCTGACTATGTGGACTGGCTAGACCCGAACCAAGCCGACAACCACCATGGCTTTCTGTGGATAAGAGGCAACCCTGGCACTGGCAAGTCGACGATCATGAGCTTTACTTGCAAAGAAATGGTGAAAGAAAAAGAGAGGATAGTCATCTCCTTCTTCTTCAATGCAAGAGGCGATGGTTTGGAGCGCTCTACTCTTGGGATGTACCGTTCTCTCTTGTTTCAGGTTCTGAGCGCATTGCCAAGGCTCCTCGACGTGTTCGACGAGCCAGAACACAAGGCTTACCTGGAAGAGATGCATACTGCTATGCTGGGCCACCAACACTTCGAGTGGCACATTGGCGTGCTCCAGGATTTACTTCGACATGCGCTGGTGAAGCTCGGCCAAACAGTGTTGACAATCTTCGTTGATGCTCTTGATGAATGCGCTGCTGATCAAGTTGAAGAACTCGTTGAGTACTTCGAAGGTGTCGGAGAAAATGTAATGCTGAAAGGATCGCAGCTCAACATTTGCTTCTCTAGCCGCTACTATCCACATCTCGACATCCAGTACGGTCGGAAAATTAATCTGGAGGATCAAGACGGCCACAAAAAGGATATTGCTATGTACATACAAAACAAGCTCAAGGTCGGCAAAAGCAAGACTGCTGAGGAGGTCAAAACAGAGATTCAGACCAAGGCGAAAGGAATCTTCATGTGGGTTGTTCTGGTCGTCGACATTCTCAAGGCAGAATACAAGAACGGCCGGGTTTTCGACGTCAAGAAGAGGCTTTCTGCCTTGCCAGCCGAACTAGGCGACCTTTTCAAACAAATTCTGTTACGGGACCAAAACAACCTCCGAGACCTGCAGCTTTGCATTCGATGGATTTTATTTTCAAGACGTCCATTGAAGTTGGAGGAGTACTACTTCGCGGCTGTATCTGGGCTCAATCCTGGCGAGTTGCGGGCATGGGATCCAGTCGAGGTTACCACAGACGACATGAGCAGATTTGTCATAAGCTCTTCGAAAGGGCTCGCAGAGACGACCAAAACCAAACTCCGAACGGTTCAGTTCATTCACGAGTCGGTACGAGAATTTTTTCTCAAGGACGGCATGCATCAGTTGTGGCCCAATCTCGCTGCTGCAGATTTTGAAAGTGCAAGTCACGCTCAACTACAGCAATGTTGTTACTCCTATCTCGGAGTCGACACTTCAGGTTACGTACGCTTGTCTCTGCCAAAAGCAAAGTCCGATGACGCCAAACAACTGCGTGCAGCTGTGTCGGGCAAATATCCCTTTCTCAAATACGCAACTCGCCATATTCTGTTTCATGCAGATGCTGCAGCCCATTCTGCTTCACAATGCGACTTTTTGGATCGTTTTCCTCTCAAGGCCTGGATTACTGTGGATAACCTCTTCGAAACGCATGAATTCCGCCGCCACACGAATGCAAGTCTTCTGTACATTCTTGCGGAAAAGAACTTAGCAAGACTTATTGAAGAAGCACTACGCTTTAACCCAATGAATGGAATCAAAGGAGAGGTCAACGAAGAGCGATACCAATATCCACTATTTGTTGCCTTGGCTAATGGTCATCGAGATGCCGTCAGATCGTTATTGCAGACAGAGGCTGTCCGCTTAGAAGATGACATCTTGGCGCGGCTGGATTATGGTTCAGATTTTCGTGTAAGACGGGGGCAAACACCGCTGTCGTGGGCTGCCGCGAAAGGACACGAAGGTTTTGTCCGGCTACTGCTTGAGACAGGCAGTGCTGTGGAGGAGAAAGATCTATCATCAGCGAAGGCATTAGTATTTGCGGCCGAGAATGGACACACCGCTATTGTGCAGCTTCTACTTGCGAAAAACCGCGATATTGGGGCGAGAGTTTCACATTCATCTTTGCTACTTCTCGCTGCCGCTAGAAATGGGCATTTTGCTGTTGTGAAGCTTCTGCTCGAGCATGGCAGTGATCTTGACGCGAGACATAACTATTTACGCACACCACTAATGCAAGCTGCTGAGGGTGGGCATATTGATATTGTGCAGTTATTACTTGAGAATGGCGCAGATGTTGATTTGGAAGATAAAAATAGCTGGACGGCGCTCATGTTCGCCGCTAGAGGAGGAGAAGAGGCTATTGTGCGGCTGCTCCTCGAGAAAGGCGCAGCTTTTGATGCGAGTACTATGGACCAGACGCCGCTGCTGATAGCTGCTCGCAATGGCCAAGAGGCTATTGTGCGGCTACTCCTCGAGAAAACCGCAGCTACTATCAATGCGAAGAATGATAGGAGCGAGACGCCGCTACAGAATGCCGATTTAAATAGATGTGAGGCTGCTGTGCGGCTGCTCCTCGAGAAAGGCGCAGATATTGATAGGGGTTTTCACAAACACGGCATGACGCCGCTGCACTACGTCACTACCTTAGGCGATGAGGCTGTTGTACGGCTGCTCCTCGAGAAAGGCGCGGCTGTTGATGCGAAGGATAGCCTAAACCAGACGCCGCTACATTATGCCGTTTCATCAGGCGACGAGGCTGTTGTACGGCTGCTCCTCGAGAAAGGCGCAGCCGTTGATGCGAAGGATGACGCGAATTTGACGCCGCTAAGGATAGCCGCTCAACTAGCCGACGAGGCTGTTGTGCAGCTACTGCTCGAGAGAGGCGCAGCTATCAATACGGAGCATAAGATAGACAAGACGCTATTGGTAGCAGCTGCTAGTTGGGGCAACGAGGTTATTGTGCAGCTACTCCTCGAGGCGCAGCTGTTGATGCGAAGGATAACGCGAACGAGACGTCGCTAATGGTAGCTGCTTATAATGGCCACGAGGCTATTGTACGGCTGCTCCTCGAGAAAGGCGCAGATACCGAAAGTGAGTCCGACGTAAGGACAACGCTACTCTGCGCTGTTCAAGTGAAGCATGCCGCTATTGTGCGGCTGCTGCTGGAACACGGCGCGGATATCAAGGCAAGTGATTCTTGCGGCAACACCGCACTGTCGTTGGCCAGGGCGAACTGTGACGAAGCTACTATCAAGATATTGGAGTCCTGTTCTTGCCCATCTGCGGAATAGATATTGTGATATAGGCGTGATGAATACCCGAGACGGATAACGTCGGCCACCCACTTAGGAACACCCCCACCAAGGAACACCCTTAATAGCTTATAAAGCTATAAATAAAAAGCCTTATAGTAATTATAGATAAGTATAATTAATTATTAAATAATTATACCTTAATAGCCTTATTATTAGAGATCTTAATATCTAATAAATTAATAATACCTTACTCTTTTATACTAAGTAATTACTAGTTAAGCTAGTAATATATATTATTAACCTTAATAATTATTATAAATAATCTATTTAGATTTAACTAAACTTTTATATACTTTTTAGTATAAAAATTAATAATCTCTTATTAAAAATAATTAATCTTAGTTTCCTTTATAATAATAATATTATTTTATATATTAATTCCCTTTTAGAGCTTTTATAGTATTAAGTAGCTTATTAATAAGGTCTTTAATAAGTATTTAAGGCTAGAAAATAACCTTTTAATATTAAAACTATTTAATAGTATAATAATAATAAGAGATAGCTTTTTTAAAGACTTTTTTAGTATAATTAGATATTATTAAAACTTTATTATAAATAAGGGACTTATTAAGGGCTTTATAATATTAATAGGCTAAAATTTTAATATTTACTAGTTAATAAAAATATTTTTTTTAGTTATTCTAAGGTCTTATACTTTAAGATAATACTATAAGAAGAGCTTTTTACCTAATAATAATAAGTTAATAATAGTTAAATACCTTTTAAGATATAACTTATAATAGCTCTTTATAAGCTTAAAGATAGTTATATTAAGAAAGTAAAAGATATAAAAGCTATATATTAGTAAGAATAAGATATAAATATTATTATTATAATATTCTTATAAAGATTAGGCTATATAATAACTTTTATAACTATTAATAACTAATAATTAATAACTTAAAAGTAATAGTCTTATTTTAAAGATAAAAATTATTTATAACTAGTAAATAATAATATTATTATTTATCTAGTTTTTCTTTATAATATTGAAATACTAGTAAGTATATATAAGGAACTAGGGCGCTAGGTAAACCACTTAGCTATAGAGATTAAAAAGATTAAGCAATACTAGACTGTAGCTAAGTATCCCTAGCATCCACTATATAGCTTTAAGGTCCCTAATAATATAGAGCTTTTATTATAGACTAGCCCTAGGGCGTCTATAAATAGGCGTTATAATTATTATTAACTCTCTTAAAGAGAAGAAAGAGAAGAAATAAGAAGATAGTAAGCCCTTTCTATTTTATAGTAGTCTAGGTTTTATATAGAGTTAGTATAGAGTTTAGCTAATATCTTAGTGAAGTTAATTTAGAGCTTAGCTAGCTAAGACCTAACCTGTGCTATCTAAGTTATAATAGTGGGCTAAAGCCTAGTATCTTTATAGCTTTAAGTTATTAAGAAAGTACTATTATTAAATACTATTATCTTAGAAGATAACTAGTAGGTTAAACTTCCTATTTATAACTAATATATACTTAATAATTATACTCTAAAAGTGCTACTTAGACTGCCTTTTTAGAGCTATTTACTTTTCTAATAATCTTATTATTAAGCTATTCTTTTAGAGGCCTATTATAAGTCCTATCTTATTTATATTATATTAGTATCTTAGAAAGATATTATATAGTATAGGAATTTTAAGAAGTTAGAAAAAAGTCTTTATAGTATTAGTTAATATACTATTTACTCTCTTTAAATTAATTCTTTTATCTTCTAAGGTCTTAATCTCTTTATTTACTATAAAGATCTTACTAATTAGTTCTTTCTAATTAATTATAAGTTACTATTAGATAAAGAGATCTACTATATTATCTTTTAAATCTAATAATATATAAGTATATTACTAATAGAGTCTTAAGTTAGGATTTAGCTAGCTAAATATATCTTTTAAGCACTTAAAAGGTATTATATTAACTTAAAAGCCTCCTTTTTTAATTACTTTCCTCTTAGCTAGCTAATAAGTATTAGTTAAGGAATTCCTTAATACCTTATACTTATAGATTAGCTTATACTACTAATAATATCTTATATAGTATTTTAAAGGTCTTATTTAGTATATTTATCTTTTATAAAAATAATAATAAAAAATAGCTTAATAATAATAATAATTATTATATACGATATTATAATTATTATAATATAGTTAATAGAGAGTTAAAGACGTGTTAGGGGTGTTCCTAGGTGGGGGTGTTCCTAAGTAGGTGGCCGACGTTACCGCGCCCCATCGCCATGTCGGGTCACTTACAGTGGTGTAGATGGAGAGCAGATCTGCGGCAATACTACGTCAACACTCACCACAGACCGTCAATCCACTTTCCTTTAATTCCAGTTGATGGAAATGATCCTTGATTCATCATTTCTCCGTTTCGGCTATCAACTTCTTCTTCTTCTCCACCACCTTTTGCCAGACTACTTTGGAGTTAGTTGATTACACCGCGTTATGCAGTCGCTTACATAATGACCCCGGGTCGCATGCACGCCATCCAGGCACCAAAGCTGCAGGTCGTTTTGGTGAGCGCAGCGCTAAATTGGCTTGCTCTTGACAAAAGGCAGCCCTCAACGTTTGCAGCTTCATAGCCCTTTTACAATCTCGCTCACTACCTCGTTCATAATCACCGACTGCAACAACCAAAGAGTTCTTCGAATACCCATTCAGTCGACACCTCGCTCAACAGCGCATTCCAACAGGTTTCTCGCCATCGCAGTCCTCTCAGCGCTCCGCCTAGTCGCAAACTCTTGTCCAAGAACCGAAATCAAAACCACACATCCAGAGCCAAGGCGTGCATAGACACACAGTAACATCAGCAACATGTCCGCCGACGTCCCCGAATCCATCCCAACCTCCGCCGACCCTCGCTCCCAGCGTCCCACCAAGCGCCGCGCCCTCTCCCCGACCTCTGCGCAAGCCGCCTCCCTCGACGCGCTCTTCGCCAAGCCCGACCGTGACATCCGCCTCCCCTCGGACGGCCGCCCGACCAACTCCGGCAGCCGCCCTCCCGAAATCGTCACCAACGTGCAGGGCTCCTCGGCGGGCGCCGGCTCCGGCGAGTTCCACGTGTACAAGGCGGCGCGCCGCCGCGAGTACGAGCGCCTGCGGGCCATGGACGCAGAGGTCAAGCGCGAGACGGACCAGGAGGTGTTTCTGAGGGTAAAGACGGAGAGAGAGAAGCGGGACGAGGAGAAGACGAGGAAGAATAGGGAGCGGAGGGAGAAGATGAAGGCGCGCAAGGCGAAAAAGGGCAAAGCTGGCGGTGGCGGGGGTGAGGGAGGTGATGGGACGACGACGAATGGGCAGGGCATTAAGCCGGCGCGGGTCGTCGCTGATCGGGGAGATGACGATGAAATTACGAGCGAAAATGGCAATGCGACTGCGGCTGCGTCAGAGCCAGGACTCGTCATTCACGACGACGATTAAAATAGATCAGATGAACCCAAAAGCGAGATAGATTGTATATACAGTGATACCCATACTACCAACATCAGTCACCACCCGCATCTGTGCAGTATGCATCTCCGAAAGTCCTTCTTTCCTTCTTTCCGTTGATATCTATTCGCCAACATGGCCCTGCCTTGTCTCGTACAGTATCCGGGTATCTTACCCACGTTCTCTATCCCCTCTTGTGTGTCTATCTCTCTCTGGCATTGTTTAATTTTCGTTACTTGTTGTTTTTCTCGGCTTTTTCTTTTTCTTGTGCAGTTGAATTACTCGTCGACACCGCCGCCTCCAACACCAGGGGCGCCGCCCTGCAGCTTCTTGGCGCTGCAAATGTCGTCGACTCTCAACAGCAGGCAGGCAGACTAGGGCATGTTAGCACATCTTCCTTCACTCGCGTTTTGTGGGCAGTAAAGCTTACCTCGACAGCAGTCTTGATGCTCTGCAGCTTGATCGCCTGCGGCTCCCACACTCCATACTCCTTCATGTCCACTATCGTGCCGCTGTCGCCGTTTACACCCCACGAGCTCTTGCCCTCAGCCTGCTTGGCGCGGAGATCCGTGAGCACACGGACGGGGCTCTTGCCGGCGTTTTGGACAAGAGTTCTGGGAATGACCTCAAGGGCATCAGCAACAGCCTTGTAAGGCCACTGCTGAACACCCTCAATCGACTTGGCGCGCTGGTTCAGGCGCACTGACACAGCCATCTCGGTGGCACCACCACCGGGCGACAGGCGGGGGTGGAACATGACGTTGCGGGCGACGCCCATGGCGTCCTGCAGGTTACGCTCAATCTCGTTGAGCACGTCCTTGGAGGGACCGCGGAGCAGGACAGTGCAGGCCTTGGGGTCCTTGCACTTGGTGAGGAAGGTGAAATACTCGTCGCCAATCTTCTCAATCTCGAAAAGACCACACTTGGTGCCGACGTCCGAGTCGACGAGGTCCTCGACGCGATTGACAATGGTGGCGCCTGTAGCACGGGCTATTCTGTTGTTGTCGGTCTTGCGGACTCTGCGGAGAGCTGTGATGTTGGCCTTCATGAAGTAGTGCTGGGCGAGGTCTAATTGATAAATGTTAGCATAATTTTGGGACAAAAAGTGACGTTACTGACCAGATACACCCTTCTCGGTGATGACCAGGTCGGGCTTGACGGCAATGATGGCCTCGCAGATGGTCTTGATCTGCTCCTCCTCAATCTGCAGAATGCGGTTCCAGTCTTCCTCCTTGGAGATTTCAATGTTGGTCTGGGACTCGCCCTTCTTGTACTCGAGGGGGCAGTCGAGGAGAACGATGCGGGGGTTCTCGATGCGCCGGCGCATCTTGGGATGTGTGATATCTTTGTTGAGCATCAGGCCGTCGAGGACCTGGCTGTCCTCAATCTCGCCACCGGGCACCTTTTCAATACGTGCGTAGCGCTTGACGTCCACCTCGGTGTTTCCGTTGCCGGCCTCCCAGGTGACGGTACGGACAGCCTTGAGGGCAAGGTTGCACATCAGGTCCATCCAGCGGCTGACAAACTTGGTGCCGATGGAGGAGGAGATGAGCTTGGCCATGGCCTCGTCGTCGTTGACGTCGATCGGGGAGGAGACTTCTTCAATAATCTCGAGAGCATCTGCGAGGGCGCGCTTGAAGGCGGAGATGATGACTACGGGGTGAATGTTGCGCTCAAGCTGGGGGAGAGCCTGGGCAAGGATCTCACCAGCTGCTGGTGGTCAGTACGAGCATGCGATATGGATGCGTGGAGCTCTGCGTACCCAGGATGATGACGGTGGTGGTACCGTCACCGACTTCCTCGTCTTGTGTGCGGCTGAGCTCAATCATGCTCTTGGCGGCCGGGTGGGAAACCTCAATCTCGCGGAGGATAGCGTGGCCGTCGTTGGTGAGGACGATGCCGCCCATGGGGTCGAGCAGCATCTTGAGCATGGCCTTAGGACCGAGACATGATCGAATAATGTCGGCAACCCTATTAGCGCTTCTGGTTAGCGATATGGACCGAATTTGTCGAGTAGGCAAAGTGGCGGTGCACTGTTGAGGTCGTCGTCACGTACGTCTTGGCGGCAGCAATGTTGGAGAGCTGAGCTCTTCTTCCGGTCTGCCTTTCACCACCGGCATTGGTGTCTGCCGAGGATAGATTGTCAGTACCAATTGTATTTTGATTGTCTTAGCACGCGGCGCTCAGCCGAAGCAAAAGGCGGCGCAGGCAGCAAGCTGGAATCGGCGGAGGCGGGGGGTGCAAAAAGGATATTTTTGGTGGGACGTACTCATAACCACAACAGGAGCTTGCATGTTGGGCGAATGTGTGCTTCTTTGGGGGAAGAGATTTCAGAGGAA
This sequence comes from Akanthomyces muscarius, assembly GCF_028009165.1. Taxonomy (NCBI): domain Eukaryota; kingdom Fungi; phylum Ascomycota; class Sordariomycetes; order Hypocreales; family Cordycipitaceae; genus Akanthomyces; species Akanthomyces muscarius. Next base: position 437,528 of record NW_026611615.1, on the reverse strand, counting down.
GCAAGGGCACGTCGAGGACCAACACACGCGACAAGGAGAAGCAGTGAAGATATGTAAAAGGCAGGGAGGTAGCTGGTGACGGGTCGTGGAGGGGTGGTTTTGCAGGAGAAGGCGGATAAAAGTTGGGGTGGGCCGTATCACGACCTCTGCCTTTGCTAGGCGGTGCTGGCGCTGCCAACAGGGTGCTGATGTGAGGTACCACCCGTCAGCTCTTTGGTGCGCTTTTGGCGGAAAAGCGAGACGCTAGGTACATGGGCAGCCTAGCCCGCCAGATCCAGCAGCTTCCATCTACCCAGGGCTGTTGGGGCGCTGCCAGCCCTGCGCCTCCTGCTATTGGCCGCTGGCCTCTGCTGGCCCGCCCACACAAGACCGAAATTGGGGTCCCCTCACTCAGTCCTGTCCGTGCAGGAAGTATCTTTACACCCAAGGAAGCCGCAGGGGTACCTCGAACCTCAGCAACGCCGCGACCGCCTACCACGATAAGGATTTACGCATTCAGCTTCACTGATCCCCAATCTACAACTCTAATCTGTCGACAGTTGTGATAATCATATCTAGCTTGCTATACTCAATGCTCCAATTTATTGTCCTCTTTTCCAACCCCAAACCATCACATGTGCCCCCTGTACTCCCGCTATACGAAACGCCATCGCATCGCGGATTACCTCAGCGCCTTACCCGCTACAGTAACCAGCTTGCTACGTGAGATGCCCAAAGAGGCATTCTGCTCGGCAAATATCTGACACGCGCCCTCCGCTCCCCCAAAATTTACGCTATAAGCTCACCTCCGCACGCCGAATGCCATTTCTCCAACGTTAGCCCGCTGCCGCATGGCCGGTGCCTCGTCTGCGAACCGTTTGAGCCGAGGCGTAGCTCCTCAATGGGCCACATGTGTACCCTCCATCTTTTCAATGGACAACCAGGCACCCAAATCATCAGGATCGTAGCGCAGAGCGATGTGTGCTTCATCGAGCCCTTTGCGTCTTGCTTGTCGTGATGCGAACGTGTAGGCAAGTTCGTGTCACTGCGACGTGCCGTCCGGTATGCAGCCATGAGCAACGAAGCGCCAACCACAACCGCCGCATCGGCACCCCGTAGTCTGCGCACTGCCGTTTAGCCCCTGTTTCCAGGCCGATCACCACTGCTTCGGAAGACCGATCATCCACTTGCATATTCAGACTCGTTGTCCACTTCTGCAGCCTCATTGCCCGTGGCCTAGACCAAGAGGTTGGGCTTGCTCGAGCTGGTGAAGCTATCAGATACTCTTGTCGGCGCCCTGCGATCTTAATCACCCCAATGAGAGTATACGACCAAATATCAACATGTATTTAGGCCAGATTCCGTTCCGGCGCAATGCTCTCCCCAGTGGACTAGTAAATAACTACATCTCCGCCATGTCACTACCGGTAGCTAAAGCAAATTCCATTTCAAGCTATTGACAAGATGTCCTACAGTACTTGTACTCGGTTGAAAACTCACTGCTGCTGCTATATTTGAGCATCACAGCTCGCGCGACAAGGACGATGGCGTTCGGCTCGACCGTTTCGCGCCGTGGCGACGCATCCTCTGCGAAAAGAGGCTCGACTCCGGGAGTTTCTCAAGCGGCAGCTGGTCGCAGGTGGACAGCTGAAGCGCGACCTGCAGCCTCTAGCTATGTTTTCTTCTGCGTTTGGTGTGAGCAATCCAAGTACACGGTCGCGTTTAACGTAGTCTGAACCCACACGCTCCGCATCTTCCTTTCGAATTGCCCAGCTTCTTCTTCTTCTTCCTCGTCGTCCAGATCTGTATTGCTCCCGGCATGGAGTTTTTCGAGTAGCATCTCTGTTGACTGGCAAGCGCGCTTCGAGTTGCCCTTGGTCGCGGTGGCGGCCCTGTGCGGTGGAAAGATGCGGTCAAACGCAGCAGGATTCTGTTGGAGGCGGCCAAGATCCATCGAGATACCCTGAAGGAGTCTGTCCCGAACCGACATGATCTTTGGTGGCTTCGTAGTTGCAGAGGCAGGAGGACCTGTACTGGGTGCCACGATGGTCTTGGACAGATTTAGCTGTGCCGGTCGTCGTCGGACTTGGCGGAGCAGAGGATTTGGCAGAAGCTTGGGGTGCTTTATTGGTGGTGCTTTGGAAGAGCTGAGACGCTTGCTGACTCTCTCGTTCTCTGTTTCACCCATCGTGTGAATTTTGCTGTGAATCTTCGCAAGTGACCGAACCAGCTGGTCGGCCATGGCGCAGGCTTATAACAACGATTTGCGTAAATGAAGGACTGTGAAGAAACGAGAAACGAAAAACGAGAGTCGTTCTTCGTAAAAGACTTTATGGGCCGGAAAGAACGCATTTCGAGGGGCAAAACGTCTGGCAACTGTTTGTTGCCAGCTGGCAACAAACGGCGCGCTCCAGAGACTACATCCTTCAGCATCAAAATGGCTATTGCGGAAAAGCATCCTCCGTCTATCAATCCCGGGTTTGTGACAAATAGGTTGGTGTTAACTGCAATGCTACACAGGCGGGAAAACGCACAGCAGGCATGATGAGTTCTGCGCGCAACCCTGGCATTGCTGCCTTGCGCCCGCTGTCACTGTAGGGTCTGCACTGGCTGCCATTCTCGTCGCTGTCTCACCACCTCGACCGTGAACAAACACCACGGCCCAGTTGTGTAACCGTGAACGTGCACATACCTCGGTTGCCTAATATGGATTTACAACGATAAGAAGGATGGATATAAAAAGGATAGATAGCCCATCCCCCTTTTCCTGAAAGCCTTGACCAAACTACTCTCGAACAAAACAGCACACACTAGATCGAGGCTAATCGAATCGTCATGTCTTCACCCGAGCCCGAGCCCCAAGCCATCCCAGCCCTTGATGAACTGAAAAAAATTCTGGCCGAGGAAAAGCACTTGTACGCGTGCGGTGGTCGGATTCCCATTGCAACACCCACCGTTGAGAGCGAAGGCGAGGCATCACCATCGACTTCTTTCTCTACACGGCCGCGGCAATCGGCTCCAGTCACGATCCGATGGGATATGAGTGGACTATCGCATGCCGACGACTCTCCATGTCGTCGCAAAGTGACCCTTCCCGCTACCCAGAAAGCCGATCGCGATGCCCTTAGCGGTCTGATCAAAGATTGCCAACCAGCGACTTTTGGCTTGAAAGGCCAAGATGTTTATGACGAGACGTATCGCAAGGCACTAAAGATGAATCCAGACGCGTTTTGCAGCACTTTCGATCCATACTCGACTGGAATCATTGACATAGTCGCGCAAATGCTTCTTCCGAGCTTCGGCCATTCGACAACACGGCGAGCAGTAGATGCGAAGCTCTACAAACTCAATGTGAGTGGTCTAGTAGAGCCATTTCGTTTTACCGACAGTACTGACTGCGGACTCTTCTCTCTCCAGATTTACTCTGGCCCATCTGGCATGTTCAAGGCTCATGTTGACACGCCTCGTTCCCCGACACAATTTGGGTCTCTCGTCGTTTGTCTCCCCGTGGAGCACCGGGGCGGGCAGCTTAAAGTTCGCCACCAAGGTGAAGAGACGACCTTTGATTGGAGCATGCTTGCCGATCGGGACGAGACTATGCATATCGAGTGGGCAGCTTTTTACAGCGACTGCGAGCACGAAGTCATGCATGTTTCTAGCGGAAACCGGCTCACGCTTACTTACAATCTCTTCGCGGTTCATGGGGCCGGGCGCTTGACGGGCAATTCATTGACACTGGACCCGACGCGCCTGCCGTTGTACCACGCCATCGAGAGAATGGTCAACCAAGACCCTTTTTCTGGAAACGGTGCGTTACATTAGATTCAACATTACACAGACAACTTGTGCTGACTCGTGACGCTGTAGGCGGCACGCTGGGCTTCTGGTGCTCCCACGCCTACGCCTACAACGACAGTCAGGAAGCGCCCCTTCCTGCGACTCTGAAGGGCGCTGATGCAGCTATCTGGGAAATTCTTAAGGCACTCGGCATCCATGTTACGGTATCGCCAATCTTGAAAATGGACGATGACATTCGACCTTACCTTAAAGAACGCGTTGAGGATAACAAATACAACGAAAAATGGGTGCCTGCTCAGATGCCGTCACAGTGGATCATTGGGAAAAAATTCGGCATCATGGCAGACCGAGGAGGTTCAGTGGAAGAGACTAGAGACCATTACAAGATGTACAAACGTTGGGGGTCCTACAGTGACGGCCCAATTTATTGGCTCACGACGCCAACTCATGCTCAGCTCCAACTCATCTACGTAGCGGTAAGTTTCCAGCCCCATAGATCGAAGGGGTTCTTTTTTTTTGCACGCTAACTCTCCCATGTTAGTACGGCAACGAGGCCCGGGCCAAGGCCTTGTACTCACATTGTGCCATTCTCGCAACTCTGCCCCCAAAGGATTCGGCCTCTACCGGATAGAGACCATGCTTTTTTGGCTGCATCGCTGCGTTTATATCTGATTGCACACTTTTGGCCATCAGGGCTGAGCATAGCTGGAATTGGCATAGGCTAGTGAACGGGTTGCGGCGGTCCTAGAATGCCGGAGCATCATTTCACTACTTCGCGAAATATATATAGTGGAATAGCGATCAAGAAGATAAATTCAGAAACCGCGCTCACTGGTGATTCTTTTCACCTGCTTTCCGTTTGACTTACACGTGCCGGATCATCGGCCGCTGTGACAGCAGAGTTTCACGGCAGTTTTTAGTGAGCATTCCGTTACCGTAGAGTAATCGGACCGCCCGAGCGCAGCGCCGGGCCAATTTGTTCGGCCGCCTCCCTCGGCTAAGCGGAGTGTGGCGACGGATTAGCGTCTAGCGCCCTCCGCATTGGATCGAACCTTGCAGAAGATATATAACTGGCAGCCGTCACAGTTCGATCTGGCTTGAATTGACTTGAATCATAGAGGCACACAGAAAACAGTCGGCCAACATGGGAAGAGCCCAAGAACACAACCAACACTCCATGGTCGCGGATTGGCCCAAGGCCGATCCCAAGACGTGGAACAGAGCCCAGCGCCTCGTCGACTACCTCCGCCTGTATCCCATCTACCCGGACGAGCCGCCGCCCAAGTTCGCAAAGACGGACAAGATCCCGTTCATGCCCGCGTGGTCGCAGCACCGCTACATCCTCGTCTACGCCGCGGTGCCGCTGCTCCTGCACCAGGCGTGGGTCTCGCTGACGGGCATCCCCATGGGCAAGATCGCCGCGGCCCTCTTCTACTACACGGCGTACAAGCTCATCGCCGTGCGTGAGGTGCGCCTGCTGCGCGGGCTCATCTACCAGCACGGCGTGCTCGACGGCGACGTCGCCCGCGACGGCATCCCCAACACGGGCGCGTGGAAGATCATCGGCGAGCTGGAGAAGACGATGGGGTTCCGCATGGCCATGGCCGCGTTCCTGACGTACGACCCGGCCGTCTCCCCGCTGCAGGCGCTCCGCGACACGAGCACCTACGCGCCGTTCCTCGCCAAGCTGTGCCTCTACGGCGTGGTGCTCGACTTCTTCTTCTACTCGTACCACCGCGCGTGCCACGAGCTGCCGGGCCTGTGGAAGTACCACCGGACGCACCACCTGGCCAAGCACCCGACCGCCGTGCACTCTGGCTTCGCCGACGACGAGCAGGAAATCATCGAGATCCTGATTGTGCCGTTCCTGACGTACCTGACGCTGTCGGCCGTGGGCCTGCGGCTGGGCTTCTACGAGTGGTGGATCTGCTTCGAGTATCTGACCTGGGCCGAGGTCTGGGGTCACTGCGGCCTCCGCGTGCACGGCGTGGTGCCGTCGCCCATCTCTGCGGTGCTCGGCGTGCTGGGCATGGAGCTGGCGCTCGAGGACCACGACCTGCACCACCGCAAGGGCTGGAAGAAGAGCTTCAACTATGGCAAGCAGACGCGTGTCTGGGACCGCCTGTTTGGCACAACCACCGACAGGCTGGAGGCGGACAAGTCAAATATCGATTATACGAAACGCGTACCAATGTCTCTGCACTAGATAGACGTGTGTTCAATAGACGACTCTTGCATATTAATGTTTACTTGTTCTCTCGGTGATTGATAACGATTGTGCTGGTGCAACGAATCATAACATAAACTGGTTCAATAATAGGGATGAAGAATTGACTGCTTAATTGCCATGGTGAAAATTCGGACGTTCTTTTGCACGGGCTTTATCGGTAGTGAGACTTGCTGCTGACCACTGGTGTAGGGTAGGGGAAACCATTTACAGCAGGACTGGTAAAGGGCAGTAATTTTCCCGGCTACCAGATTAAGAAAATGAAATCAACGACGCGAAGCATCTGGATTGAGAGCTGATACGAGACGGAAGAGTGATGATGCTTTTTTCACTGGCCCTGTGGCTCCTCACCACTTCATTAGGTCGTCAGGAGCTTTCGCGCATTTCTGCTACAGCTACACACATGGGCAATCAACGAAAACGCAATTATATCGCCTGTAGTTCTACGTAACCTTGACAATGTTGCTATCCACGCGCGAAGAGGTTTTTGCTCTATTATCAGCTTTTCACATGTATCGCGCTGTAACTCGCAGTGCCTGGAGACCAGAGCAGTGCCCAGCCGGGCAACCTGGAGTCTGAGGTGCGCGAATACTTCCATCTAACAGTCGAGGGAGGCTAAAGAATGCGGGTAATACCGGCCTTAGGACATCGAGTACTGAGATTCTTCCTGATGAGGGAACACCTTTGCAGTCCTGCCAGGAAGCGGTATCCAACAGCGTCGTGATGTCCACAGCAGGCTCATCACTGAAAACGCAGCTGCGACAACACCATTTAGTGACAGGTTTATCCGCTTACCCGCAAAAAGCGCGAAAATCAAGTCAAAAATACAATCCAATTAATGAGAGTAAACCAAACGCCCCGATTCAGTCGCAATATACCTGTGAAACCTCGATCAGACACTTTCAGACGCCCAAGGTCGGCACATCTTGAGCGGGCATAATTCCGCAGGCAAGATTCAGGCATGGCGCCATGATTGATAAGGCGTACTATTACAGTCTCACAATGAAACATGGTTCGTCGGCTTGCATAATTTAATTTATCGTCGCCTTATGCGCCTGTTTCCTCACTGCCCCCTTGCACTGCAGGCCTGGCGCCACTGACATGTCTTCCCCGGACTGGTTCACCATGGTACACACGAAGTACGCGTATATGCAGCAAGTAAAACCAGTTTTTTGTCCTCAGTGTATTTTTATTTTTATATGCATGCTGCAACGGTTTGACATGGGGGGGCCTTCATATAAGTAGAGCTGCAATAATAGATGCGACCAGGTCACCCCCCTACCTACCCTCGGCAGGCTACATCGAGAGTGGCGAATATGCAGGAGACATGGTGTAATTTACCGTGCATATGCGCGCCGATAATAACAAAAATAACAAACCATAAATCAAGTGATTCTAGCCATCTATTCTGACCAGCATCATTCGGATGCTGGGTTCGGCGCCTAATGTTACGAACGTGAGCCGGCGACCATTTGGCCGGCGACCATTGGACCGGAGACAGCGACAGGCTGGACTCAAACTGGACATATTGAACGAGGCTACGCACGCCAAACGCGGCTCTGCGCCCTGACAGCAGCATTTTTCTTGACCAAAAACATTTGCACTAATTTGCAGTGTAAGGAACTGGTGGTGCAGTCTCCATTTGGGCTGCTGGATTGGACAGTCGCCACTGCTGGTGGCTTGGTGGCGTGGCTGCACCGACTAGGTAGTTAAGTTCCCTTGCCGCTTTGTTTTGTGTTCATCATCTGGTCGCTTTGCCAAGGCCCAAAATTGTGCATTTTATGCACAGCAAACGGTGGCGAATACGTTGGGGCAAAACGGTTGCCTGAGCGCTTCACTCACGGGTTTCAAGCTATCGCATCAGCGTGTGTAGACAATATTTATCGTATGCGACGCTAATGAGAAAACATAAGCATACTATTTAAGATGCGTTGCTTCGTATTCTGGGTATTAGTCTTTATTTGTGCAACATCCGGCTCGAGACTGTTTATTCCACCGTCTCAATCGTCCCATTTGCCATCATCTTTTCGTTACGTGCCTGGCTATGAATCCTCCAAAGGTAATAAAGCTGAGCAATGCCGGCGACTCTGTTGTATGGATTAGTTCTCCTCTTTCTGTTGAGGACACGTGCAGGACTGAACTAACACAGATGCGATGCAGCAGCAACCACCAACCAGCGCCAATCGCTGTTCAAGGCTCCCGCTGAAGCTGCCGTGGCTGATATATATCCGCTTGTCCAAGCCTTCCGAGCCAGCAGAGAGATCCCGTCGCGAGTAGCGTCCGTCACGGCTGCTATAGCCCTTGATCAAGAGTGCCGCCGCTGGAATGAGTGCCACCTGCGTTATGGCCAGTGCAGGCATAACCCAGGCTGAAGGTCGCGGGTCGGATTGCGATCGCGGCCCAATCAGAGGTACAAATAGCACCACACATAAGCCGGCCTGCTGTAGCGTTAGCAAATCATGAAGTGAGGCAAGGATCGGAGGCAACCCACGGCGCCGACAGAGTAGGCGGACGCGATCAGAAGGTCGTGGCCCGGGTTTCTGGCAAGAACGGGGATTGCAAAGCCTAAGATTGCAAGATCAACCACCCAGCGAACAATACCCCAGTATCTGAATCTCGTATATGCATTGTTGATGAATGGGTAATGCCCGAAATTCGTTCGGAGTAGATTGCTAGACATGATTCAATGGCGCTGGTTGCTTTTGAAGATGAAGAAGAATATTCCGATGAGCCCAGCCGCTCCGGGCGGGTTTTCAGGAGAATTTATTCAGTCGAAGCTTGCAAGATAGATTGCTTCGCCTTCGGTACTTGTTCAGCCTTATTTCCATCGATGACGCCAAACCCGACCCAATTCCCCGGTGCCAAGCCAGACCGGGCGCAAAAAGAGCCTGTGAGCGCGAACAGCCAAGAACTGGCCACCTTGGTTGTCAGACTGCCAAGATGATAGCATGTTCTTGGGCTACTGACGGAGGATCATTTCTTTTGGGACGTCAATGTGCACGTTCTTTGCTGCTGCTTCGCAGAGGTTTCTCCGAGCCGTTGCAGGCATAGGGGCAGGTCGCGATGTGACGTCATAACGAAGGCCTCACCTCAGCACCAATTCGGGCATAAGTCATGGACTCTCTGGTAATATATAAATAGCCTTGGAACAGATCTGAATGGTGTTTTCTTCTTGAAAACATGAGCTGAGAAAGCCTCAAGTATCAGGTCGCTGAGATGGCCAGCTCTGGTTTGGGACTACCAGCCTGCAGCATGATGACGGAGGTGCTACAAGTCGGAGAAATGTTACAGTCGACGTAGTAAGGCAAAGTTCGCTGGCCAGAGACCAACGATATGTCTGCACTTGTTGCACATGTGCTGTTCTACGAGGCCTTGAGCAACATGCCCTGTTGGCTGCTGTGATGACGTTTTACCCTCTCACGAATGACAGCCGACATACATTTCTAGGGTGTGCCAGCTCCGTTTCAAACGCTGCGCCGCGCATGAGATGCTCGTTTGCACATCTGCTTATGCTTGTGCTCCAATTTATGCACCGGTGGCGTTTTCTGTTCAGGAGGGCTAAAAGCAGCGAGGCTGAGGGCGAACCAACTCGCCACAGGGATGTCGACTCTCTCTCTGCACCGTTGAAGCAAGCGGCCAAGAATAAAAACAAAATAAAAATGGGTGGCCACAAAATTAACCCACGGGACGGGATAATTATGGGCGACGCGCCATCCAGCCCCTGCAACCTTGTGACTTTTGCCAGTCCCCCATCCCATGTGGTGTCGTGACGGGAGTGAGACTGCTCCCGGCGGATTGTGGAGGTGGCGTTCGAGCGAGAGAAAAAATATATTGAATCCTGCTCAGTATAGCCGACAGGGGCAAGCACACAGGAAGGAAAAAAAAAACTGACAGATCAGATCGCAAGCGAGTGGCTTCACGCTACCCATGTCGAGGTGCAACGGGCGCCTGCAGTGTCACCCCTGGCTCGTTGGACGGGCTGGGAGGGCCAGGAGGGTCACTCTACTCTGGGCGCGCCTCACCACAGCCTCCCTGAGGAGCGTCAGCTTATTGGTTCGTGTCCGCTAATTGAGCCAAGGCTGCGCTAGGCATCATGGGCAGCTATTGGGTGGAGGGCGCAAGAGGGCCGCCCGTGGGTTTGCGTCGTTTGAGATGTTGGAATTATCCAAGAGGGCCGCCGCCCGCTGAACCTCCGGGACGTCCGAGGATGCCGTTCTAGAAGGGGGCGTGATGAAAAATATGCTGGACTATGTCGATGATTGACACTCGAAACGGCATTGGTTCTGCGACAGGACGCCATGAGGCTGGGCTGATTACTGGCGTTCCCTGTGCCAGGCATGGAAATCATCATATTATGCGTCGGCAGTTGGGGTCGTGATGCGAGGCTTTGCATGGGCGGCATATTAAGCTCGCGGGGGCTCTCTTGTTTTTTCCCTTCCCTTGCACGAACCCAGTCCTGTGGCAGATCACCGTATTGTTTAGTTTGCAGGCCCGGGACATGTCTCGGAGAACGATGCTGCATTCCATCATTTTGGCCGGAGCTGACCTGCCGGAGCAGAAGATGGGCAGCACTTGTTTGAAGAAGAAGCACCACGAGGCTGAACCTGAGCCCTGTCGACTGCGCTGCCTCACGCACGACGCCACGTTTGTGCGAAAGCAAAAAGGAGGCTTGTTGGATCCAGAACCCTGGGACCAGGATAGTAAACCCTGCACTCGCTCTCGTGTGCCGCCATCCTCTCTCCATGCCGGTGTGATATGTCATTGAGCTGGCACAACGTGCATGTTGTGTCATGGGCGCGCGATGCCGTAATGTTGTACAACGTGGACGGCCAGACGAGGCAAACATCGTGTGGGCGGCCTAGGCGCCCGAAAATGCCAATACTTGAAATTGATTCCCTCGGGCCGTCATAAATGATACATCCACTCAAGGGTCTGCATTGATAGCATATCTTGCGATCAGCATATATCAGTGATTAGCCAATTGCACAGCCCAAGCCTCCAGCAGTAGATAGGCGACCATGGTGATTAGAATATTACCTGGCTGATAACCACTGTGTACTTGATTGTGACTGTGTGACCTCGGGACCTGGTGTCGGAAGGCTCGCCGTGACAGCTGACAGCTTCGCCGTGTGCACAGCGTATTTGCCAATTTGATGAGCTTCTTCTTGACACGCCGCGCCGGGTATCCGTAACGGGAAGGCCAAGCGCGCCGTGACGACGCTTTTACGGGGACATTGCCAGTTGGTGGTCAAGAAGCCCGACCCGTCGAATCACGGGCAGCCGTTTCTTCACGGGCCCTGCAACGAAGCAAACCAGTGGGGAGAGGGGTCTTTTGACGGAGTTACGAGGCAATAATTGAGATTGCCCTGAAGAGACCGTTTCACGGCATGTAATTTGCAAAATGGGGGTCAATGACGTAGAGAGCGAAATTATTTTCCAAAACTGGTGCACGAAGAAATGAAAAACTGTCGGCCCCATCCGAGCACCAGCCAGCACGGGCAAAGCTCACGATGCGACATCAAGCAAAACGTAATAGTGCGGTTTCGAGTGCAGCGACGATCGCCTCGTCAGTGGACAAGTGATGACGGCATCGTGGGCCAAAGGTCTGCAAGGACGATCTTTCCAAACAGCCGCCAAGGACTAGAATAAGATGAAATAAAATGAAAAGTTTTTTATTAAAAAAAAATGAAGAATAGAAAAAAGGTGGTGGTAGCGATGGCATAAAATTGTCTTGAATTATTACGAGATTTCAACCACACCGTGTCAGTCGCCGTGTTACTCGAGCGTAGCACCGCGCCCGTAACGTTTCCTCTTGGGCAAAAAAGTACGGCCGAGAGCAAAAAGAGAGCCCCCTTGCCAGAACAAAGAAAATCGGCGCGGCCGCGAAACGAAGAAGCTACCGGCCGGACGAGTGACCTTGAAGGGTAGCACCGGTCCGAATGGGCTGGGAATTGGGGGGGTGCATTCGGTGCTACCCGGCCTCCGAGGGTGCAAGCATATGATATCGCAGTCTCTTTATTATCATTTCCAAATGCGTATCATCAGAAATCAGATTCAAAGAATTAGTCAACGAATCCCAGATCGTAGTACTGCAACGGAAAGTTGCAAGATGCCGTGTGCCGAGGAACGTGCAATCCGCAGTTTGGCATCAGACTGTACGGCCGCCAGGCGCCCTGTCGTTCCTGGCCCAACGCTGTGCTCAACCGGGTTCGAGGGTCTGTGCCCGAGCAAGGCCAGGAAGGAGCCGAGGCAGAGAGGCCATATGCAGCGTTCCTGAGCTAATAAACGGGCTCTTTTGGTGCGCTTTTTCACTCTCTCTCGATGGGTTGACAATCCCGCCATGCATGAGCCAAGGGAGCCACGTCAAACGATGGGCGCGAGAGAGAGAGAAAAATCGCTCTCTAATAATAAACCGCTCTCCGATCCGTGCGTCTTGCAGCAGCCATACTCTGGGCGAGGCCCAAATCCTACTTGTCGCCTTGGTGCGCCGCCCGCCGGGAGCTCTAGCCACGGCGAGTTAGCGCTGGTGGTGTTGGTGTGGCCTTTTTGTCTAGTTGCATGTTGGACGGCAGTAGCGTGCGTTGCACTGCAGGTCCAACGATGATGCTAGGGGAGGAGGTGTGCGGGGATGAAATCGTTGAGAATGACGGGCTATGATTGTAGGCGAGCATAACTTTTCCTGGAGACTTTGCCGAGATGGTGACATTATGCTGTCAACGCCAGCGCGGTCGTGGCGAGAGTGAGGCTGATATGCCTTGATGCTGTGCATAAGCGAGCACTGTAACAGCCGTGAGGGCTAGTTACCTATATAAGCCATGGTTGGACTCCTGGTTAATGCTCGTCATTGAGATTAATGCCTAGTCTTTTGCCAGTTGGCGTAGCAGCACAGGAGAATGTTACAAGCACCGGAAGGCTACAGGGTAGTCGCCTGCATCAGGTTGTTCTTTCACGCATTCGTGTTTCTCACAACCAGCTTTCTGGTTGGGCATTGATATGTGGTATGAAGAGTCGTGGGCTTTGCAAGTACACTTCGTATGCAGTTAATGCTTGAAGAATGCTGCACGTAAGAATGTAAGAATGTAAGAAGACTGCTTGCCTCTAGCTGCAGAGCAAACTTGCCTCGCCGCGTCACGCAGCGCGAACATGCAGGCTTGGACAGCAATACAATAACGCGGGGTTTGTTTTCACTCAACATCTGCAAGTAGTGGAATGGCGCACGTTTACTGCCTCAGTATCGTATGGCTGTGCTTTGCATAACTTCATTTGCTGCAGCAGTCCATGGCATTCTATTACCAGTGGATTGTGCTGTTGGAATACGCACTGGTTTTGTTCTTCTCCCTTCTCTCTCGTCTCTGCAGTACTACACATTCATTCTCGATTCAATCACATCACGCATGCAGGGTACAATCACAATCTTTTTTCAAACCAGACTCATGTACTTATGAGCCTGCCTCATGACAAGTCCCAGCCCGCAACGAACAACGTGGGCATCATCGCACCGCAACACCCGCCCCCAACGCACTTATAACCACACAAAGTGCTAAAGGGTTTGCGTATTTGCTTTTTTTTTCATGTCTCTTGTCCCAACTGTCTCGGAGGCTTTGAACCTAGCGTGCGCCCACTGAGTCCAACCTGATGATTGCATGAACCTGCTTGTTCGCCTCAATCTCGCTCGGTCTGTCTCCGGTGGGCTGCACGGTGAAGAAGGACCAGGAGGATGACAGACCCTTGCAGATTGTGACGTGCATCACCCATTTGATGGCGGATCGTTGAAAATAAAAAAGTCAACGTAGCATTTTTTGAAGGGCATATGTACTACTACCTAAAAACAGAAACACAGAAACGGGCGATTCCGTATCTCTCTCTCTCTCTCGACGAATGACCCTGCAGCCGGGACCGAAGGAGCTGAATGCAAGCCTCGTCAAGCGAAAGCAACACTGACGGGCGGCCGCTAACAAGACACGGACCGTTGCCGCCCGCGACTCCATCGTCACCGTTTCAGCAAAGGACCCCCCCCCGCCGCACCCCTTTCAAGAAGAAAGCTCGCCCTTTTGATAATACATCTTTTATTTTTATTTCAGACTTTATTTCAAATACACATTGCATGTACATATGACACAAGACACAGATGTCTTGCTGCGTCGTGTCGTTTGCACGCTCGGCAATGTTCCGATTCACAAACGCCACCGGCCAACCCCTGCGCCAGACTCGGACAGATTGATGATGCCGCCGTCAATGAAAGAAGAAGCCACCAACTCTTTTTCCTGCCAAGCACACACACACCTTTGATGTGTGTGTGCGTGCAAGGCTTGGCCCTGCGCCCTTGGCCTGCGTAATGAACCAAGACCTTTTCTTCGCCACTAGCAACTTAGGCCAGCTGCCACACAACGCCCGTTCTTCTTTGTTCTTTTGGCTTGGATTAAGAACCCCCCCTGGTGGTCGTGAGGCTGAGGTTGATCAAGTGGTTTGCGCGCCGTGATCCCGGGCTTGTCCGTTTCGCCTCAGCTGTTGATACATCCGTGCCCGTCATGGGTTATTCTTTCATGCAGGGGGGGGTGGTTTGAATTATTCCCACTGCTGAGCTTATTGTGCAATTTTATTCAAACCATTTATTCCCGTGACGATGAGCCTCAACTCACACCGTGGTGTAGCAGCAACCCATCCTTTGAAGCCCTGCTGCTAGCGCCGCCAAGCCCACCGAGTCGAGAGGTCCGAATGACCTCTCATGCGGCAGCGCACCCGTATCGGCATGGTTCGAGGTCAGTCAGTCCAGCCGACCGTAATGTTCCACGAACGCGTTGAGCCAATACCAGGCCGTCCTCCTGCCACACCACTTTGTTGCGGGTTGGTTGCAATGGGGGGTTTGCCCACTGTCACTGTGCATGCGGCCATCTTGCCTCGCACGGGCTGTGCCGAGTCCCCCCCCTCCTACAATACGGGAAACCGGGTTTGCATTGTTGGTTATTGGGTGAATGTCTTTGACTGCCTGGCTGTGGCTTTTATTCTATTTCCAATTTGTCTCTTCTTTTCGAATTGGCAAGGTTTTGGTCGTGTGAAGTCGTCATTACCAAGACAGTAGGCTATGCCCGGCCGTCGACCGATGATGGCTCGTGCTGAATGGCATGGGCGCCCTCGTCAAAGTAATCGTCAAAAATTGCCTTGTTAATCCTAGGCTAGGTTTTGAGCCCCTCTGTTGGATTTTGCCAACGACGCACAGGGCAGGAAGAAATCTACTAGACGAGGCTTTATCACGCCTCTTTTTTTGGTCTTGGGCACGCGCTGCGGCGCTTTCTAAGCAAGTTGTCCTGTGCACTATCTGGAGCTGAACAGCCCCGAAGTAGCCTCGCCGTCGGAGAATTGCTGGGGTGCCAAACGCCTCATTCCATTTCCCAGCGGGTTGGCTCCAGAACTTCGTTTTGCGGATTTTGTCCGGATTGGACGGCAAAGTGTACCTCCGTACCAGCTCTGGTCTAGCGGGGGGCCCGACAAGAAAAGAGGCAAAAAGCCACCCGTCCAAGTGACAGTAAACGAGCCTTGCCAGAAGCTGCAGGTTTTTTTTTTTCTTTCTTTTTCATTTCAATTCGGTTCTTTGTTCACCCGAGCTGCTTTGTGAGACTCTTGCACAAAATCCCACCGTGATGAGGTCTTGGCTCCCGCTCTCCTGCCCCTGTTGGGAAAATCTTGGCCAGTGCGCGAGCGCGCCGGAATGTGGCACAAAATAAAAAAAAGTCATGTATTAAGTCAAGTTATTATTTTCTTGTCTCGCAGCCCTGCGTTGCTGGGCGCTTACGCCTGCCCTGGCTCCCTGAAGCAGCGAGGGGGGGGGGGCCTGCCGATCCCTCCTACTAAATCTCACCCTGCCACAACGAGTGTAGAGTAATCTGAATCGGCAACGTGAATCTATTTTTGTTTCGCCTTTTTTGGTCCGCTAGAGACGATGTGAACTCAAAAGGTGCATCTAGTTTGGCTGACAATTACTGCTCTTGTCCGCGGCCCTGACTCGAGGCAACGTGCCGGATAGAGACAAGATTCCAGCCTCGCGCGCGCCGCGCAACACTCAAAAAAACGGGTAGCGTCGAGATTCCCGTTTGTCTGTTCTTTTTGTCGCTAGCGGGGGATTTCTTTTATTCTTTTTTTTTTGTGCAACCCACACCGGACAGGGGGCGGGCCGGCCTGTCAAAGGGGAAGCGGGTGGTTTTGTTGCGCACACTCTGGACACGCCTCGCACAATTGTGAATTACAAGCCAGCAGCCTGTGTATGGCTGTGTTACGTCTAACAAGACACGGGGAAATAATGCCACAAAAGTAAAGCATCGCGAGCGCACAAGTCGTGTTTCTGTGGTCTTTCAACAAAAAATCTGCTGCTCTCGACTTGACCCGTCCATCGTGGACCAGCGAAATTCCCCAGCTCAACCCCCGCGGGGGATCCAGTCATCCCCAGAAAACCAAACCCGTAGGAAATCGAGCTCAATAACACAGAGTCGTTATAGACATGAGACGATATTGACTTGTTCTGACCCTATTTCCCGATCCAAAAAGACCATCCTCCTCCAGCAGCCTATAGTTTTTGCTTTTCCATGCTAGGGGGCTTTATTTTCTTTTCCTCCCGCTCCGGACTGGCATGCCGCGGACGATACACCACGCGAGCGCCTCCCAACGGGTCTGCAGAAACTAGCGAAAAAAAGGAGATTCGCAAAGAAGCAAAAAGGAAAGAATTTTTCCCACCATCTCTTGTTCTTTTTTTTTTTGCCACTTCTACACCATAAAAAAAAGGCCGCGCAGTCAAAAAGCCACCCAACGCAGCGTTAGTCACGGGCGAGGGCGATGGTGGCGCCCACGACTGGCTCTCATTAGCATAGAGATAGATTGAGCGGTTCTATTATTTTTGGTCCTGCATGGGATATCTGACCAGGCGGCGCAGAAGCTTAGGAACCAGGGGCTAGAACGCAGAATCTACTGTAGCTTTTTTTTTCCCGTTCGCCCAACTGTTCAGCGCCATGTGGCGAGGCACTCTTCATTGGCTTACTCAGTACCTGCGGACACTGGAATTTACTCCACAAAGCTTTGGCAATTTAACCCCCATTCATTTTCATTCGCTATTCCTTTTTCTTTTTCTATGATCCTCTGCCGGTTGGGAAAGGATGGATTAATTGGGGGGCGCATCTCCAATCCCCCCCCACGCCCCAATGGCATCCTGGAGAACAGCATGGCAGTGGATATGGCATGCGGTATTTGGGGCGGAGGGACACTCCACTGCCATGCGAGGTTTTGTGCTGGGCATCGCCAGGAAAAAGCAAATAACAGGTCCGGCGCACAAAACGGCGCAGGTTCCAACGGGCGACAGCTCCCTCCGTGCCTCCGTACTCGTACAAATTACGTGCCTTGTTGTCTGACTACTGGGTACTACTGAGCAAACCCCCAAGCAATGTCTGTTTCGCGTGCATGACTTGCCGAGACTATAAAAAGAAGACTAGACGGGCTTTCATGTCTTGCTTCGGTTGCTAGATTGGTCCTCCCGTCGCATCCGCCGCCGCTGCCGCCGCCATCGTGGACGACCGCTAGCCTGGTGTCTGTGTGTCTGGTGTGTCTGTCTTGAGTCCCCTCTGATCGGCCCCTCCCCCGTCGTAAATTGCATTTTGTCTGGGACCCTCTCTCCAACCCCATGCCCGTACCTCTGTTTTCCTTTGCAAGCCTCCCCCGCAATCATGTGCAGTCCTTTCCCGAGCCCAATGTTGCTCTCTTTTCACTTCCCGGCTCAACAAAGTCCAGGGGGCCAAGCAATCAGCTCTGTGGGGTTGGGTTGAAGCCTTTCCACTCGAGGGGCAGACAGACCGGGAAAGAGGGCCAAAAAAAGACGGGGTGGGAGAGATTTGAATGCGGAGAAGCCGCTTGGCAGGACGCTGTGATTCGTCAATAGCGTTGTAGTCCAGACGGGCACACGCTAATATCAAAGAAACCGGGTCTGGGATATGCTCCAAGCGAAGCTGCGCTCCTCCTCCCCAGTTTTCTTCTCTTTCAAATCTACCAGTACTACTCAGTAGCATCATCGCATTACTACAGGTGTGCGGAGAAGCATGCGGATGCGGACAAGGGAATAATATGTGGTGGCGTCTGATGGGCTGCAAGTTCGCTTCGTGATCGTCGCTCATTGGCGTTTGGGAAGGGGATGGCTGGCATTGCATCACTAGTTCGTCCTCCCCCCCCAGTCTAGCCCAGATGCCCAGCGAGCAGGACGAGGCCACGATGCATGGGCTTTTTTTTCTCTTCGCGGGGAATGTAACAGGTCAAATACGGCAGACGCAATCAACAATAACCACGACGAGGGTATCGGCATGGATTTGGGGGGTCATGCTCCAGGGCTGGGCATCATTGCAACGCTTTGTAAAGATGACCGGCTCGAGAGGTTTCGCGGCACTTGTCCGAGATTTCTTACCTGGTCTGCCCCCTGGGTTGGGCAATAATAAATATGGCTTTCTGGCACAAACATCAAGTATGTGGCGCGCCTTGTAATCTTGCCTGGCTCAAACACACAGCAACGTGAGCCAGAGACACTGCGTTTTCCCCCAAGACAGACAGGCAACGCCGCATTGTGGGTAACAGGAAAACGAGGCGCGCTTGGGATGCCTGCCTGCCCCCTCGAACTTGCACGAAGGAAATCCGGGGTCTTTGATCTGAGTGGCGAGGGGTCGTCAAACAGGTCTTGCTTCTACCTAGTGGTGGTGGCTTGCAGGCTGTACCAGTACCACTGTCGTCAGGATGTGCATCGCCCATCAAGAGTGCTAACAGCAGTCCAATGGGCGCATCTACACAACCACACACACGATGGCCCGCAGCGTCGCACTGCATCTCGGCATGGCTACGGGTATTAGAGCCAAGTTTTCTTTTTTCTGGTCCTTGTCTCTTTGTTGCCGGGCAGCACATCGCATTGCATCATGCTGCATCAAGCCCCCTTTCTGCATGGCTGTCTGTAGGTCGTCGTTTTTGGATGCAATACAGAAAATCCGCGACGGCAACATTCCGTGCAGCTTTCCAGACATGAATGACACAGCCGAGTCGAGACGCAGCGCTCTTTCGAGTAAAGCCGTCCGGCCTAGCGAGTAACCGTTGGACTTGCTAGACTTGCTAGTGCCGGTATAAGGAGTGATGAGCAGAGTGCACTCTCAGTATCCGCGGTGCGAAAAAAGATTGCGCATTCCAGCGTACCGCGAATAGCAAATGCGCATCTTGCTCAACAAGTGGCGAGACCCGTGCGTAGTCAGATTTTTTTTTGTACATCCTCGAGACCCGGTATTGGCTGGCTGTCGGCAGTCTTGGATCATCGAGCCCTTATCACCAACCATAGCCTGGTCGCCGATCTGGCTTCCCATTCTGCCCAGCCCGCTGCGTGGTGACGGAGGTGGTGGTGGTGGCCCTACTGATGGGCAGATACGCGGGAAAAATGCGACGACTTGCTGTAGTAGGCCAAGTAGTGGCGAAACCGAATCTCCTGAGAGCAGGCAACCAGACAGGTTTATTCGGCCCATGTTTCCTCAGTGCAACACACCATGGCCATCGGCAGACTGGTCCTAAACCTGCCCCGAGATCACATCGCACACAAGAAAAGGTGTGTGGCATCGCGGCAGCAGCCATACAGAGTCGACGACCCAGCACACAGGGTCGCAGCAGGCACACAGCGAGATGGAGAGGGGGGGAGAAAAGTTGGCCCTCGCCGCAGACCATCGCCACGATGGCTGGCGCCCAGGAAAATGGAACAAGTCGTGGTGGCTTGGGGCTGACGGATGATTGGGTCATGGCAAGTCGCCACCACCAAAAAAAAAAACGATGCAACGCTTTCTGCGTAGTGTCTGCAATGGTGTGGTCAAGCAACAAAGTACTGGAGACACTGGAAACGGGGTCCATTGGCCTGGACGGCAAGGCAGCCTCCGACACAAGCGTGCTGTGAGCCTGGAAGCCTGGTGAGCAGATTGTCTCGCTGCCTTGTGGGCTGGGCAGCATGCCGCCAAGACGTCGCAGAAATGCATTCCTTTGTTGGGTGCGCTGCGGATGCGGTGGCTGATTTGATGTGGGAAGCTATTGCTTTGGCTAGTGGCACCATCTCTACCAGTAGTTCCAGGTGGCACACACGGGACAGTGTTGATGAAGAAACCCGTCACGCCGTGTGCGAAGCAGGGGACTGCAAGTTGCGTAATGGGGTTCGCGGATGATGGAGAGACAAACCCGCGCGCCAGCACGCATGCATGCATGCAGCGATCAAGCCACGGGGCAAACACAAAAAAAAAAAAAAGAAGTCGAAAAAGAGGTGCAGGGTGAGGTGTTGGCAGCGGCACCTGGTACCTGTGTGGTGTTGCGTGATGTTATGGCGTCAGCTTGTATCCGTACCTGTCTGTACTCCGTACCTTGATGTGCCAGTCTTCGGGGCGACAAGCGTGCATGACGAGGCCTGCATACACAAGGACACCACATGGCCCCCAAGACACTAGGCAGACGACCGACGGGGTTGAATGAAGAACTTGTACATGAAAATTGTTCACTACTTGTTTTATTTTTGTGATGATGAGCACAATGCGTTTTTGGAATGTGAATGCCGGGAGTGCACGCCGTCACAAACGCACGGCAGTATGAGCAAAGCGGCCGATGTCGGGAACAGCTGGCCTGGGTGACTCTTTTTACAGAGTGTTGACTCGTTTTCTCTGGGCCCTCTTCTTGCGCTATCGACGGGAAGCAGATCCAACTCTATCCTGATGGGGGAGGTCGAGAAGGATTACACTGGGTAACGAGGGATGTGCTTCCAGTAAAGAGTAGAGGAATAAAAAAAAAATTACATCAACCGTAGCATTAAACAGAATTGCACCACCAGGTCCGTAATATCAGTCAACAGTCACCTCATCCAATGCGTGGGACGTTTTGGCAGCCGCCGTGGCAGACTCGGCTCCCACGGCGGCGCAAGCTGAGCTGCCACTGTCCCGTCACAGGGCATTGTTGTAGGGGGTCAGAACACGCAACAGCCCCCGTAAAACACACCACTGCGGTGGGAAATGTCGTCAGCGCCTCACTTTGTCTGCGCGTTGGAACCTTTTCCGGCTGCCCGGCTTGAGCCGGTTCTGGTGACGAAGAAGAATTTTTACTTTTTTCTTCTTCTTCATTTCTTCTAATCTGTGAGGAAGAAAAAAAAAAAAATCAGTCGTTGCACGGATTCTGTCTGAGTGGTGAAGCGGCGCGCTATGAAAACGGTAGAACCGGCCGCCCCGCGACGCCCACCACCGTCTAGACCGTCCCGCTGGCTTAAACATTTGGGAGAGTTACAAAAAAATTGTGCAGTGTGGCATAATTGTGCTTGACTGTACTCCGTAGGTAGTGCAGCTGCACCCCCTCCCCCCGGCGATCAAGTGCCCACCCCCAAGCTGGGTTGCAGCTGTGTATCCACACTGGCCGCCATCTGCTGCAGGGCATGTGGGACTTTGTGTTTTCCTTCTGTCCCATTTTATTTTATTCCATTTTATTCCTCACGGCAAGGATCCACTGTAGCACACCTCCACCCCTGTCACAGCGCTACCTCTCTGGCCTGGAGCCATCACTGCCCGTTCCGTACTAACGTCCGCCCGCCTGTCTCTCTCCTAGCTCGATATTATTTCTATTTTTTACGGGGCCTCCCAGCGCATGACGGCAGCAGAGGTAGGCAGGTACGCAGCGCTAAAACTTTCTCGTCTTGGGCCGTGTGGCCCTTGTCCGTCCTGACCTGCACAGGCTGCAGTCCTCCCAAGACCGGACCCACCTGGCCCAGCCCACTTCCCATGCCGCCATCTGCACAACGTACTGGGTACTGGTGGTGGTGGTGGTCTGGTGCTAGGTGCTGCTACAATTCACCCTCACTACTTTAACACGCCGCTGCCCTCCTCCTCGAACCAGACTCCAATCCTCCTCATCGAGCTTTTTCTTCAACCACAACTCTCTCTTACTCTTCTTCACATCTCACCTTCCTTTCTTATTACACAATCACCAGCCGAGATTGCAACGCTTGCTACGAGCTCACCACAACCTTTGACCTGCACCTCCGGTCCTCGCACCACCTTGCTGTCACCTATCCACGTACCACCCACCTCGAGAGTATCACGACTGCCACCACGACAGCCGTTCTTTTTTCTTCCTCGAACCGGTAGCTCGATTTGGTCCTTGACAAGGTCCTCATTCTACTACTACATCCACACATCCACGCAAACACCACACAACCGTCATCATGAGCCTCGATCTCTGGACCCATCAGTTCTGCCTCGCCTGCGACAAGCAGGTTCACGACGGCGGTGCCTACTGCTCCGAGTCCTGCCGCCTCGCCGACTTTGAAAAGTCGCCCTCATCACCATCCTCCCAGGCCAGCTCTCCGGGCTTCGCTCCCACGTCGGGCCCTTGGTCGACCGCCGCTCCGGCCACCAGCGCCCGCCCTGCTGCACGCTCCAAGTTCTACCTCTCGCCGGCATACGACTTTAGCAACGCCCAGCCGTACGGCACCACGCCCACGGCCAAGCCTCTGCTCGGATACTACTCGTCGTTGCGCTCCGAACGAGCCTCGCACTCGCTGCCCCTCCGCCAGCTGACGCCCTCGAGCTCCCACAGCAGCCTCTGCTCCATGCAGAGCACCTCCTCGGACGCCTCCCGCCTGTCCGATGGTGCCAAGAGGGAGCTGCAGGCCTATGCCGTGTCCTTTGAGCAGGTCCGCATGCAGAGACGACGATCTCAGTAATGGAGAAGCTTCAGACCTTTGACATCTGTACACCACTGGGCAGGGTTCATCAACGACATGCACACCAATCACCACACCACACCACACCACACCACACCGCACCGCACCACACCACACATTCTACATGACCACGACACGCACTCTACTCACTACTCAATCACATCTACCACCTTACGACGACGACTACAACCTTGACTCTTTCACACACTGTTTTCCTAGCGACCAATTTGTTGTACCAAGACGGGCATCACAACGGCGTCCTTGCATACCAGAAAAAAGCAAAATCATCTTGTTCATTATAATATCCTATTTCGCATTTCATTTCTCATGTTGGGGCAATCACCGCTGGGCGTGTGACTGAGAGAAGCTCAGCAGCGTCTGGACGGTTTCTGGAGTTTCTTGGTTTGATATTTTTCTGGGCTGCTGCAACCGAGCCTCGAGTGTTTTTTTTATTTTTATCTTGTGCATCAAACATAGAGGAGGAGTTGGCAGACCATGTTGAACAGCATAAGCAGGGTTTCATTGTTACGAAATTGGGCAACTTTTTCAGTCGACCATGACCCGGCGCGGTATGGCTTTTCATGAGATAGCAGAGAATGAATGAAACACACACACAAGCAAGCAAGCTATTTGCTTTCTTTGACTACAAATTTCTGCTGCCTTTTGACTGGACGTGAGACTGTATGCAGTAATAAAAACTGTGCTTACTGTTGAGAAGGGAGATGGAATGATGACTGTGACGAGGCGGGCCTAGCCTGGATCTCGATGGGCCAAGATTTTCTCCGTGGTCCTGCATTTTCTTACACATGCAGCGTTATTTAGTTACTGCCTACGTTGGGAAAAAGCCACGACGATGCAATGGATTTCTGTCTCAGACCCGCAAGCAATTTTTCACCACAAGTTCCTTTCTCATTTGATCGTAGCTTAACTTGGTAGGCGAAGCGGAACCTGCATGTCTGACAAGAGATCCCAGGGTTCAGATGGAACATGTGAAAATTTTTCATCAAGGGGATGATGGAGGGATGGGCAGTGTGAAAGAATGCTGGCGCCAGGAACGAGATTACACCAAAATGCTGCAAAGTTTTTTTTTCTTCCACCGAGGTGTGGTCGTGCCATGCCAGGGAGAGAGTGACCAAAAAAAAAACAAGATGTTGCACAAAAGTGGTGGCGCCCGATGTGAATTTCCCTTTGCGGAAGGATCATGTCGATGCACCCGCGCATGGGTCTGGCCCTTCGCCGCCCGAGGACACACACAAAAAAAAGATGATGGATGTGTGCATGAGTTCCGGGAATCGGGTCTGTCAGACACACGGGGCCGGGGACAGACTTGGTCTTTTCAGTGACACGGTGCACCGTGAAGGAGAAAAAAGTAATCATCGGTGAATCAGCCGTATGGGCAGTGACGCCGTGATGATGGGGCGCCGCAGTCCTTGGTGCACGCAAACCTGGCATCAGGCTACTCCGTCAACTCGTAGCATTTTGAAGCACCATATATCGTATCATCATTAAGCACGTGTATGCAGCGGGGAGAAACCCTCTTCCTCCCCCCTCCCAATTGTCCACTCTGTTACAAGTAGCCAGCGAATGAGGAAATGCAGAGACCAGACATTAATGCCTTCCAATTATTGCTTGCTTTGAAACGCACAATGCGCTGGCAAACACAAGCACCAAGGAATACGGAATACTATTCTTTCACCAGGGCAGAAGGGACAGACGAAGCAGAAGCATTGACCAGCAAGACGGAGAGAGAGAGGGTGTGAGCCATGGATATCCGCATCTGTCCGGCGCCATCCGTCGGCCGAAACACACAACGCACTCGGGGCTTGGGCTTGGGCTTTCTTTGCAGCTCGCATGCGCGGGTGGCGAAAAAGCAATCAGACGATGTGAAAAAAAAAAAAAAAAAAAAAAAAAAGCTAAATTCTCGGCTAGATTAGCAGAAATGAAAAGGCAAGAAGAAAAAGCCATCGCTTGATGCATTGGGCCAGGCACGGCCAATGCGTCCGTTCCCTTTTCTTCAGCCTCACCTAGTCTGGGCAAGCCATGGCGTCCGGTGTTGTCCGCCTACCATGGGCAGCCCAGCATCAAAATCGTCCGAGGATTGAAAAAAAAAAAAGATGGAGCGAACATTAAAAATCAAGAATTTCGAATTAAAATTAAATTATGCTGGGGAAAGGAAGGGCAAGAAATAAAATAAAATAAATCTGACAATTGCGGGATGTAGATTTGGCCCGTTCGACCTAAACCCAAAACTACCACCAAGGGAGCCTAGCGACCTGTGAAAACTTTTACGGGGGGTTACATTTCCGATGAATTTGGGGGGTTTTTTTTTTACTTTGTTTGCTTGGGGGCGGAGAATGGGTTGCGCCATGCACGGGTGCGAGAACCGGGGTTGCATTGGAAAAGCGCAACGCTAGCTACGGATTCGGAAGTAAAAGAGAGAGCCGTTTAACAAAGGTGAATTCAATTTGGAGAGTTGCCACTGATGGAGGGGTGTAATAGGAGACTGCGATGCTGCGCCGTTCTGTCTCATAAGCGTAATGTAGGAAGCGAGGGGGGCCAGTTGGGCGCACCCGCAAGTTGGACGCTGATTCGAGATGCTGCATTGATGCTGTGAATGCACATGAAACCAAACAGCACCAGCTTGGCTCCATCACATACAGCGTGCTCATTGGCAGAGAGCTTTGGATGCGCGGTGCCTGCGCCCAACCTCGGCCTGCTGGGATGGAAATCCGGAGTGACGATATCGAGGCCATAATCACGGCCAATGCGACTCTGCTGATGCACTTGCGTCCAGGCTATGTATGCAGTGTAAGCCCGAGTCGCCGACAGCAGTCAGCAATTCATCCCGACTCGCACCATGGTGTTCGCCCAATTGGAGAGGGACACGGCGAGGTAACGTTGATAAGCTGAGCTTGCATGTAGGTTGGGGCGCGACGTGCATCGCAGCCCAAGGCTCCATGCCAACAGGACAGCAAGAACAGCACAAATTTACACAACTGGTTAATTTCAGTTGACACGATAATTGTCGTTTTGTGCAGAAATTTGCCTAGGTCCCTGCATGGCCGTTATTTCAGTCCGTCTCCCTTGCAGCGCGTGTGCCTGGCCCGTCCCGTCCGCTCCGTGTCATGCCGTTGTTCCTCCCCCCCCCTTGATGCGTGCATCAAACAACACTTGCTTGTCCACCCTCACCTGTTCCACTCGGCCAGCCTTTTTGCTTTCTTTTTTGTGGAATAATCCTCTTCTCGACTGTCTTTGCGTGAATTGATGTACATGCACTGCTACGGGGAAGATCGGCCCTCTCGCATCGTGGGCATGCGACATTGGCCCTCCCTGCAGCACACATCCGTGGCAACGAGGCTACCCAAAAACAGCACGACGTCACCATCACAGACAAGCAACATGGTTTACATGTTGGATTAATTCCCTCAAGACACGACCAATTGAGCGAATTAATTGGCAATATGCTTTATTGAGAAAAAAAAAACGTGGCATCCTCTGAACCAGTCTCTCACAAAAGCTTCCTCGCCACCCGAAACAAGGCCCGAAACACAATTGTCCGATCGGCTCCCTGGGGGCGTCCGATGCAGACTCTCGACTCTTGACCTCTGGCCAATGGCTTCTGCCGGGAGCCATGTTTAACGTGGATGAAACGAGTGGGCGTAAAGCTGCGGCATTAAAAACGTAGTCGTCCAGAACTCTTTTCTCTGCCGTGTCCATCACCAAGCCCGAGATCTGCGGTTGTATGTCCCCTGCTACAAGGCTATATGTGGCTGGGTTGCTGAAACGATGCACACATCATAGCATGTCTTTTATACCCGGCATTCATCCATAATTGCGCATTGATTCTTGCGTAAGCGGTAGAGGTATAATGGCATAAAAAGTTGCCATTTATTCACGAAAAAAGCACAAGCTTTCTTTATTACTGTAAACTTGCACGCGACACACGGTGAATCAGTCATGCCTAGCCCGCCAGGGGGGGCTTAGCAGCCAGCCAGGGTCCCTAGCACAAAGGGGCCAAGAAAAAAAAAACAGAATTTTAATGTTTTTTCTTAGCAAAAATATGCCGAGGAATGATATTACTTTGCTAAAAATACAGAAAGCAGGGCCACCCCTGGCAAGCGTCATGGAGGATGGGAGCAATTTTGCCCCGAATGAGATCGATCGAGCAAAGCCGCCAGGCAGCAGAGCCGGGGTTCGGAAAAAGTTTTTCAAAAGGGATGAAAGCATGGATTACGACCAAGTAATTTTTTTTTTGTTGTACGGGCACCACTTTGCGCTGTGGATAGGCAGCAATCAAGCAATTTCTGCCCCTTGGTGACATTTTTTTCAGGGATGAAAGGGGTTTTTTTTTCCCATTCGTCTCGATTTTTTTTTATCTTGGGCGCTTGGCCCGGGTGCTGAAATGAATCTGCACGAACCATTCTTGGTTGCTTTTGTTGGCCCCCCACTGCTTCCTGGCCTTTGTCTCGGCTGATGCAGGCACGCCGTTCATATCCGGTCCATCAGTACCGGTGTTGCCTTGGAGTGTTGTATGTACACTTGTATATGTACACTTGCGTTGTATGTGCACTTGGCTTTGAAGTCAAGCTCTTGCACCCCTCTTTTCTTCTTTTCATCGAGTCAACAAGATGATTGTATACATTGGACAAGTCAAGAATAAAGGACCGAAGGTTGGGAGGAAACCTTTGAGGGTAAAGCCCAAAGCCGCTACAATAGCGCAAAGGTGTAAAAGAAGGATAATTTCTTCAAGTCTGACTGGGCTTAGAAAGAGCAGACGATGTGAAAGAAGCCTTGTTCTAAAATCAAACTGCCAAAGGCATCGTCAAGTCGAATGATGAAGCATACAGCGTCATGATCCTAGACTATTAAACCATGCCATTTATCCTCTTGCTTTTCCAAGATTGTCTTGCTGAAACAAGTCACTCACCATTACCGCACCTTTAACCATGAATCACAGCGCAGGCCAGACTCACCCTTTCCTCGACGCCACCACAGCCGAGCTGTCGTGCGTGTCCGTTGCCGACCGCGTCATCCTCGTCCACGACCTCTTTGAGCGCGCCATGGGCCTCCCGCAGCGCGTCGTCTGCCTCCCGAGCATGGGCGACCAGCTGCTGCGCTTCCAGATCTGGGCCGCCCGGATGGGCCTCGCCACCGCCGGGGACGACGCCTCGCGGGCTGCCGCCGCCGTCTGCTGGGAGCAGCGGCTACAGGACAGCCAGCAGACGGCGACGCTGCACGGCGTCCACCTCCACCTCGACCGCCTCGTCAGGGCGCTGCGCAGGAAGGGCCTGCAGCAGAGCAGTCCCGTCGCCGTGGTGGAGCACTTCCTGAGCCCGACGATGTCGAGGACGCGGTGGCGACGGCGACGCGTCCCGCCGGTGAGGCCCGAGGAGGGGGAGGAGATGCTCGTGGCGGCCGGGTGGGAGAATGGGCCGCTCCGCAGGCTGTGGCACGAGAACAACGCGCTGATTGAGAGCAAGATCCAGCCGGCGGTCTACGGGCTGTGGGATGTGCTGCACACGTGCGAGGGCATCGTCGAGCAGCCCGCGTACTGGGCAGATGACGAGGATTTGACCACGGACGATGATTAGCAAAAGAGGCCGGGTAGGTAACTGAAGGTAGATTGTGTATTTTCTCACGGGCGGGTTAAGATTGCCATTTTCTTTTTTCTCGCAAATGATGTTCAATTCCTCTTAATTCGTGCTCATTCGTGGGCTTTTCTTGTCTTGTAGTGTATGTGATTGGGAACTGTGCGATGGCTGCGCCGATGACCGGCCGCGGCGCTAGGCTCGGGCTAAGCCGACGGGCCGCCGATCCCGTCAACTTTGCGGCTCGCCTGCCATTGCAGGCATTCATTTGAAATTTTTTTTAAGATAGCGTTGGAAGGAATGACTGCATCATCTCGTCTGACCCGATACTAGACGGAAATTTGTCTAGTAGAGAATGCTTTTTTTGAAACTTGTTCGGAGGGAGTGAATCTAGCTAGCTGCTGGTGCGAAGCACACCCTGCAAGCTGTTCCCTTGGCGTGTGATGGCCGTAGTAATGTATTCTTTGTTCCGGCCGTGGGCCTTTGAGGAGTAAGAGGGCGTGTGATTGTGATCCACGCTGTTCGACACGAGCACCCTGGCGGTTGCAGTTGGCTGATGCTGTCGTGGCACCAAAAGCTGTGTTGGCTGTCAAACGTCCACGTCGAGAGGATCCACAGGAGCTTCCAGAGCTTCCAAGCTCCCTCTGACAAGTTCACGATGGAGCTTCTCGGAGACTCAGTGTTTCAACATGCCCATACCGATACACTGCATCGCCGGGCTCCATTCACGATGGATATTCACATTCTACAGTCCAGCTTCCCTGTCCCCCGACCAATCGCGGAGCCACCCGGGTGCTGTCGATGGCGCAGGGCTCCTCTTTTCCACACCGAGCTTTTGTTTGCTGCTAAATCTAAGCCCGGAGCCTAAATTTCGATATATTGAAAAAGGATTCTAGAAGCAACGACATTGACAAACACCGCTCATTTGCTCAGGCGGTGTCGTTGAAAACTGGTCTTATTTATGGAGCGCTTCGAACGGGCCAGGCTCCATTGTGCAGGGAAGGAGGCGAAAAGGATGCTAATTTACCGTCTTTTGGACTGTTTGTTAATTCCGCCTTGCAAGGGATGGTGGACGTTTGCGTAGTTCTGTTCTTCTTTATTTTCGATTCTTTATTTTTATTTCTTTGGGCTAGGGCGTCTGTCAGTAAAAAGGGCTCACACCCAAAAGTTGTGCAGTCTTCATAAAACTTGCATCTGCAGTTTTGTGTGGGCCCAACGTTGGCGCGGCGGAGGCCATTTCAAAGGCTTTTGCCATCAATATTGAATATGGCCCTAATGCTACAGGCAAATAAATGTATTCTGTCGAATCCTTGCCCACTCGGACGTGGCTGCGATGGCGTCTGTACCAGTGCATAAACCGCTCGTCATGCCAACCAGGGCGCTTCTACCTGCCTGCAAAAAGAAAAGAAAGGAAAGAAAAATAAATAAAAATCTAACAAAAACGAAGTCCCAGGGTTATTAGCTTGGTTCATTTCTTCTGCCTCCGTCTATCATGCTATTTAGCGCGTGCGAGTCGCATACTTGCTTTTCCTCTCCATCTTGGAGACAGGCTGCATGTCTCAGGTGCCAAGAACCCAAGCACGGGAAAGAAAACCGCCTCTCGCGATCCGCGGGGTGGTCGGCTCCTCTCTGGCGTGGCGTTGCATATTGATTCCTTCTGCCGCAAATCATTGGACGAAAATAAAGTGCTCGTCTGCGCATTGCACGTCTCATTGGCGGCTGCGGACTCGTCCACGTCACGAATGCTCTTGAGGCCTTTGCGTTGGCGCCCAATCTAAACGACTACACCCTCTGCCTAGCTATTGTTACTCGGCATTGCATGGTCGAGCCTGGAACAGCACACCTGATTTTCCAAGTGAGGCATCCATTCGCACCAGTCCTCGGTCTTTCGAGGATCGGGCTCGATGACCGACGCAAAACACTGGATGAGACATGCTGGCGCGGCGTGCATTCCAAGACCTCGTCGGCAGATGCAGAACAGATACTGGACCCTGACGACGTTCCAAGTAAATTGCAATCACATGTGGAAGAGTCCGGCCGCTCTATTACGCAGCCTAATAAAGCGCCCATTATCAGCAAAGGAGAGTAAGATTTGTGGCGATATCCATGTTCCCGTACCACCATTCTTATCCTTCATCGGGATGTGAGTGGAACATGGCGCGGGGTCTCGAGCTTCCCCTCCCCGACTTCCCCGCAGCCAAACCGGGTGATGGAGATAATTCGGTGTTTTGGAGGCTTTCAAACAACCGCAGATGACATTGCCGTCATAAGCTCTGATCCAAGTAGCAATACCTCAAGCGCAGCTTCCGACACACCGTTATTCCGTCTTCTAATTCTACGCCCAAACGCATCAAAATGTCCGACGCAAACAGACTCGCCAGTCTTGACGTACGTGCCTTGCACATCATCCCAGCATCACAGTGCAGCTCACAAAGCAAGAATTGCTGACACGACCATCCCCGCCAGACATCCATGGTAAGCCGCCTCCCGGCGCACAGCCAGGTGCTCTTCGAGGCCAAGACGGCCAAGGGCCTCACCTTTGCCGAGATTGCCTCGCACATTGGCCGCAACGAGGTCGCCTGTGCCGCGCTCTTCTACGGCCAGGCGCAGGCCACGGCCGACGACGTCGCCAAGCTGTCGGCCTTGCTGGGCGTGCCGCGCGAGACCCTCGCCGCCCAGATGATGGGCTTCCCGGATCGCGGCCGCGCGGGGCCCATGCCCCCCGTCGAGCCGCTCATCTACCGCCTCTACGAGATTGTGCAGAATTACGGCTACTCCTTCAAGGCGGTCCTCAACGAAAAGTTTGGCGACGGCATCATGAGCGCCATCAACTTTAGTGCCAAGGTCGAAAGGGAGGACGAGGAGAATGGGGACTCGTACGCCGTCATCACCCTGCGAGGAAAATGGTGCGTTTTTTCTAAGCCTCGGCCTTGAGAGACTGCTTACATCACTTCTTCTGACATGTACTGATGCTGTAACTCAGGCTTCCCTATTCCCGATTCTAGAGATCACGTACAAGGACGAGGGCCTTATATTATCGATCAAGTTCCAGTCACTCGCCCAGAGTAAGCATAGTATCATATTACAAGGAAGGCAAGCAAATAATGAAAATAGCACCCTGATACTGGTATGCCTTTGTCATTCGCAAGTGAGATTTGTGTCGTGAAGCGATGTGATAGACCGCGATGGCATCATCCGCAAAGTGCTACACCGCAGCGTCGTACACTAGCCCCCATCTGAGGACTGTCAGTGCCACACCAGAATGGAGAAAAGGAGCGATTAGGCCTGCTGGAAGTTCTTCCGACGAATTTCTGCACATGATCATGGAACTCGACAGGACATGGCCGACCAACTCGAGTATCGCCGTCTCTCACTTCACCAAGACGGCCGCTTCCTCCGCTGTCGTGTCATTGCGTCCACTGCAGTGCCCGAAAATCAGCGCATGGAGGGCAGCTGCTACGGCGACCAGTGCGAGACGTACGTGGCCGATGTCAAAGTGACTTCGGCCACGCCGCTGTACGAAAAGAGACAACTGCCACAAGTACCACCGCGGTACCTCTGTCGACACTGCCAGGTGCTGCAAGAAGGACCGCGGCGCAACGTCCTCTACGGCAAAGACTCCTCCGGCTCGTCGACCAAGCTATTTGTCAACCACCACTGTGTCGGTGCGTAGACGCTTCTGAAGGCGACTTCGGCAGCGTATGTTGTGGTGTACAAAGCACAACTGGCACAAGTACCGCCACAGCGGCTTTGTCCACATCCTCAGCTACTATGAGAAAGGCCGCCGGCGTAACATCCTCTGTGGCAAAAGTTGCATCCGCTCGTCAACCAAGTTATTTGTCAACCATCGCTGCCGGCGCGCCGAAGCTCCCGCCCAACTCAATCCGCAGAATACGAAAACTCCCGGGCACCATCGTATTCTTCCGTGCTTCCTGACGCAGTGCCACATCATCACGTTGACGCCGCCTTGCCACTTTCTGGAGAAGGTCTGCGATGTCGCGATGGAGAGTTTACGATGTTTTACGAAAGCAAGAGGTCACTTACAAACGTAATTTCCAGCTGCGACGCCAAGAGGTTGGAGAGCGCTTGCCTAGCTAGGCAGGTCCCCCGCACGCGCGTGAAGCCCCCAAATTTGTAAATGAGCGGCGTAATCACAATCAGATGAGAAATGCGAACTAGAGAGGATTTTCGCTACAAACAGCCTCAACAAGCTAGAAACAACTGCTCATGCAGGCGGCATCGGGGATCTTGCAGATTTGTGCCTGGAGCCTTGGCCAAGCCGTTCCCTCTGCGGCCTCTCACGCGCCATTCTCTCACACGACTGTGACAAAGTTCGCAGGCGTTCAGAAGGCGACACGTGGATTGTTGCCATTGCATTTTCTGTGACCGCGCGTTGCCTCGCCCGGAACACTCCAAATACACTTCTCTGCCGGACCATCGCACTTGTGTTGGAGATTGATGATGCGGAGAACCCGATGTGGGGTAATTGATAGAGCCGGCGCTAACATTGTCGGAGTCGACCAGAAATAGGCCAGAGAGCTACTCGTGACCAGATTCGGAGGGATGCTATGTGTCATGACTCGCTTCGATGAGCAGGATCCCGAGTGCTTCTCAAGCCCAAGTTCCCTTGTTACACGTCATGGCAAGTGCTGGCGGTCCAGTGTTTGGGCAGCAAGAGGACTGGAACCTTACGACATGAAGCGTCCTGCCTTTTTCGATGGCAGCACCGTTCTCAAAAGTGACATCTCGAGAAATGTCCAAGCGATGGCGGGTCGCGGTCGACGTCGACAAAGAAAGGGCCAAGCTCAGCCCGAAAGCCTCTTGACAGACTCGGCCAACCAACAATCAAATGTTCAGCCGCTATGCCTCGGTGACTATCAATTCCGAGTGCTTCTTGGTCCTAGCACTTGGCTATTTCGCCAAGGAGACCTGCTTTAGCGCGGACAGTTTTGCCCGGATTTCCAACTCTGCAGCCCCAAATAGCTAGTTAGCTGCCGTGAGGTTGCAGCCCGCGGCAATCGATTTTGGTATCTGCACTTGCCCGTGTAATCATTCGACGCTAGAAACCCCCCCGCAAGCCACTTGCAGTCAGCCATTTTCAAACCAACTTCCGTAATAGTAAGGTGGGCGGAACGGCCCCATAATGCTAGCCTACACGTTCATGGCTTCAACGGGAAGCTGGTCGCCAATCCGCCCAGCCTGTTGGATGCGCTAAAATAGGCTGCAAGTTTGAGTATTAATCAATCGGAGAAAGTGGTAATCAGCCGTTAAGCCACACTTTGCTCCAACTCTGTAGTCGTTATGTAACAGTATCGCTGGATCGTAGCCAGCTCTGTTTAGGAAGTTGATGATACGGCGACGAGCCGACACCGGACGGAAGACTTACTGCGTATATATACTCGATGAAGCGACGCAAAAAATGAAAGGAGTCTATCTCCAAGCATATTCAATCCCGACGCAGCAACTCTCATCTCAAGATGCAGCTCAGACACCTTTTCCTTTCGCTTGTGGCCGCTGCAACATGCAGAGCCGTGGCAGTTGATCGCCCGGCCATGTGCGGTAACCCGGCTCCGAGCAAGGAATATCTTCAGGTTCTCGCAGAAGCCTCAGTCGCAGAAGCGTCAGCTTCAGCTCATGCCTCTGTCAATGCGAGGGCGTCCAGGACCGTGAAGACGTGGGTTCATATCATCGCCTATGACCAGACACGCTCCGGTGGCTACGTTAGCGTATGTGCATTATCCAGAGTGGGAGAGGAAACAGGTCGAGGACCAAATGTTTGCTAACGGGTATTCTACAGCGCGACGTTGTAAATCAGCAGATTCAAGTCTTGAACAACAACTTTGCATCGACAGGCTACCAGTTCAGCCTTCAAGATGTGTCGTACACCGTCGATTACAGATGGTCGGACATTAGAACGACATGGGACTTGACAAGCCTCAAACAATCGCTTCGCAAGGGCACCTATTCCGACCTGAACCTGTACTACTTCCACAGCATCGTCGACAACGCCACCGGATACAAACTGACGGGATACTGCAACTACCCCGATAATGGAAACTATAACAGCGTCTTTTATAACGATGGATGCAACCTGCATGTCGAGAGCATGCCCGGAGGAAACTTTTCGCCATGGAACCAGGGCAAGATCACGTCCCACGAGGTTGGGCACTGGTTTGGCCTGATCCACCCCTGGGGCGACAGCTCTAGCAACGGCTGCTCTGGAGTTGGCGATCAGGTTGACGATACACCGGCGCAGTACGCAGCCGACTACGGTTGCTCCGTCTCCGACACCTGCCAGAATCTGCCTGGCAATGATCCCATTCACAACATTATGGGCTACAACGACAAGTACGTTTTCATCTCAAGAAAGAATAACTTGCTCTTTGTTCCCGTCACTGACTTTTCATTAGCTCTTGCGTCAATGAATTTACAGCTGGTCAAATCACGCGGATGAACACCATGTTTGGGTACTACCGAGGATAAATATCACAGAGCGCTGCGACATGGGTTTGGACTCGCATGGAAGCTCATGGGTGGGAACAGGCGTAAATGGTTCTACGAAAAGAAAGAAGATGTCAAAAAACAGGTGGAGTGCAAAAGGTCAGCGAGGAGTTATAAGGAGTTAGATTGAGAGGCGCATTGGGGTCGGATTGAAGCATCAGATAGGCAAACATGAAACGTTCAGGGGCAAGACGGAATTGGCTATTGAAAGTAACAGAAGTGTGTAGCTATCAGTAGACTCCAACGAGAAGATTCAGCGCAGTGCGTGGAAAGGCTTTTCGAAATTAGACCTCGTTGAATGCTAGCTACTCTATGTAAGTGAAAACATTGTTGCTATTTTTGTGCTTCCCCTTCCACGTTGAAATAATGTCAATGTGGTAAAGTCCCGCTTGTTGCCTAGCCCAAGCTCTGCTTTGACAGACCTTGACTCAGTCCATCATCTTCCGCTGATATAAGCTTTGTGTTTTCCAGGGTTGTATCCTCCGTCATACCAAGCATGAGTTTGTTGATCGGCGTCTGGCCCTCCTTCAGCGACCTCCACTTCCAAGCCTTGGCCAGCGGTTCGTCTTGGTCTTTGCCTTCCAGAATATTGACCACCCACTTCCCAATATTGGGCAGGTACTTGAATGCATGCCCACTACCTCCCGTGACACATACAAGTCCCTCGATGCCGGGGACTCGATCGATAAGATAGTGGTTGTCAAACGAATCCGTGTACCAACACAGACGGCTCATGGCGACTGGGATCTTCTCCTCCACGAGCGCCGGCAGGTAGGTCTCGACAAACTTGGAAATCACCTGGTATGCTTTTTCTGGGATATCTATAATGGCAGTGTCACCAGTCCAACGGGTCCTCGGCACGCTGCGGTCCTTGCCGTCTCCTTGCGCGACTGGGTTGGTGTACTTGATGCCGCGATACCCGATCTTGAGCACGCCGTTGTGGTCGACGGGGAAGCCATACAAACCGCCATCGACTCCTTCGCGTTGCTTGAACATGAAGGCAGGAAAGTTGGCGTGGCTGAACTTTTGTCGAAGGGGCGACTCCTCCGGGATCTTGTAGAGAACGACGGACCCTGCGGTGGTTTCGCAGAGGCCGTCAAGCTCTGGGATGAGAGACGGCGTCCAGCCTCCGCAGGCCATGATGACCGTTTCCGCGCGATGCTCCTTTCCATCTGCGGTTTTGATGCCAGACACCTTGCCGGTGTTTTCGACGCGGAGCAGAGAAGAAAAAGTCCCCGCTTCAGCGCCGAGGATAAACTTGACACCAAGCTTCTTTGCTTTGTAAAGGGCAAAGCAGCAGGCTTTGTCGGCGACGACAACTCCGCCCGTCGTATCAAGGACGCCGACGGTTTCTTTTGCGAACGGGGTCAGAGCGTGCTCAAAGCCCTTTGACTTGGCAATCTCCATGTCCTCGGCTTCGTTGGTGATCAGGGCAACTTTTTGCTGACCCGGAGGATTGGCATTTTTGGCGGAGGCTTTCTCAAAGTCGCTCAGGACCTTTTGATCAGTACACATCAGGACGCCATTGTTGATCCAGATCGAGTCGTTTTTGGACAGACCCAAGTCATTTTCGGAGCCGATGGACTTGATTTCCTCGTTCCACTTGTTCCAGAGTACGATTGCCTCGGAGCTGAGGTCTGTGTATTCTTTCTGGCTCCCGTAGGCAGATCTAATAATTTTTGACGCATCTAGACAGCGAAAGACTTAGAACATTATACTTGGAATAGCGTAGCGCAGCATGAAAACTTACCAACGGATGCTCCATCACAGCCTTTCAGGTATGAGTACCGTGACTTGTCGACAGAGTGGCGATCAAAGACCGTTACGTCGAGGTAGCCAGAGCTGGCCAGGTGCAGCGCCGTACTGAGACCGAAAATGCCGGCTCCGACGACGATGATGGGCCTTTCCTTGTCCATGGTGACTGGCATGTGAATGAGCAGTAGGAACAGGTCGGTGGCTTCACGTATTCGAGCACAGAGTAGACGAGATGGGAGCAGCTGTCAAGAATACTCGTCACAGAAGAGGCACCTTGACAATCACATGTATTTCAAATACAGCACCTTCCGCAGTAGAACCGGGGACCTTGAGAGTATCGAAGACACATCTCCACTGCTGACCATGAATGCCGAGAAGCGGCACCAGGCCCGTCGCCGGGAGGGGACGGGTAGACAGCTTGGCGATGACTATGTGGAAACGACGCCTCTGCCACGATATCCACCCACACTACGCATTCCTTCTCTTTACCCTGAAAGGAAAAGAAGAACCCCGGAAATATCGGCTCAGCTTGCCGACGACATAAACGAGAGCCTCGCCCATCAGGGTTCTTTCGTTCCCCCCGCACGCAGACTTTTGCCTTTGCTCGGGTTCGATCCCTCTTCGAAAAGCTATTACTAAAATCGAAACACTATGGATGGAACAAGACTCCTTCAGCCGCTCCGCATGGTCTGACTCGTAGGGCCAGTATGACTGTAAACTCGCGCAGCCAAGCCGTATTAGCAAGGGCCTCGCATGGCAAGGTGCGGGTCCAGACTAAGCTGCTGTGGAAGGAAATGTAACCCAGGGCACATAATCAATCTCGGTTGCTTTTAACGGAGTATTCTGTGGTGTGGATCTATATTCCCGGGCTGCTCAATAGTGGACGACTGATGCCGGCCGTACGTGTAAGTGCGTAAATCCGGTGGCCGAAATGGCCGCGATCTGACTTTGCGCATTTTGTCCAGCTTGTACAGTTCTGCATCGACCAATTTATTCCAATCTATTCTATACTCTATTTGCACATGAAACATCCAAAATGGCGTGAGGAAGACCATGAGTCACATTATAAGCAGAACCGATCGTGTAAAAGGGTCATCGCACGGAGTGTATCCGGCGACGGCACGACGCATGAGATGCTCCCATAATCGTCCGCTATCTTAGTAGTTAGCTTCCGAGAACCGGACCAGTGTAAGTTGTACGCACCGTGAGGTAGCAGCGTAGATTGTATGCTCTCATTTCTTAGATCTGCCAGTACCTGGCTCGCCAGCCGACGGCAACCCTCCGCGCGAGTGCAAACCAAGGTGATGACGCTCGCACTCTGCGCATGTGCAGATTTGCCGCGCCCCAGTAGTAGGCTTTTAGCACATGACAAGAAGAATGTTGGCGACTTTCGGGAAGTATTCGTCGTCGCGGTGATTTCCACTGTAGGACCCTTTCGGGTGGATGCAGTCCTGCCGAAACAAGACCATGTTTTTCGTGGTGCATGCAAGAAGCACACATCGCTCTTCACAGTGATGGCTCTGCAAAACGTGAGGCACGACTTGAGCGAAGCACAGTCCGTGTCCGAATCAGTAGACGACTCGGCCTTGTCCACGGCGGCGCGCACCACCATCGTGCCCGCTGCCGAGGGGTGCTTGACGTTTTTAATGCACAGCGCCATGCCCGTCGGCGCCGCAGCCATGATCTGCCTAATCGCCAGGGCGTGCACAACCTCTGATCCTTGCTGAGTGAGGGCCGCGACTTCTGGAAATGACATGTGTGGAATGAGCTGCGCGCTGGGCACGCGCGACGGATCGGCCGTCAGGATCCCGTCGACTTCTTTCCATATCTGCAGCTCGGCGGCGCCTAGACCGATGGCGCAGAGGGCGGCGCAGAGATCGGTGTATCCGCGACCAATCTCGGAGGCGAGCATGCCGCCGCGGTTGAGGCCGAAAAATCCTGTAATGACTGGCACGGGGGAACCGCAGGCTAGCAACCGGGAGGCAATCACGAACGCCAGTTCGGCGTATAACTCGTCCGCGGTCGTGGCGGAAGAAGATTGCGGTAGGATAGTCGATAAATCCACATATTCTGCTTCGACATTCTGTTTTGGGCCGCTGTTAGCGCTGCAGACACCGTGGATCGCGGAATCCTCACCAGGTCTTGTAAAATCGCAACCATGGATAGACAGCTGAGTTTCTCTCCCAGGCTGATCACCAAGTCCTGTGCCCAACCATAGTCATAGTCGGAAGAAAATAGAGTTTCAGCAACGGCGGAAACTGTATATTGACCTTCCAACTTCAGCTTTTCAGCAAGCATATCTCGCGATTCTTTGCTCGGAAGCGAAGGTGCTGTAGCCCTGATATGCTCGTATATAATTACCCGGAGGCTATTCTGTAGCGTCGCCAAGTTGTCAGTCGGCCGTGCACCACGAACTCTTCCCGCCTCCAACGTGTTGAAAATCTCTATTAATCTAAATTTGCGCCTTGTTAGTATTTAATGCGTTTTTCTTTTACTTTTGCCCCAATCTCATATGTTGCGCTCACCGTGTTGTGGTGCCCGCCGCCTTGGAGGTTGTGCTCCATGCCGAGCACACCACTGCAACCCGATGCTGGGCCAACGTTTCCCTGCATAATTTGTCCCAACGTTAGTTTTATGCTTTTATTTTGTGTTTCTTCGATGATTTCATTGTTCTATGCGAAAGGTAGTCTGACTACCACACCAACCATAGTTACCTGATGATATTTTTCGCAATCTGCAACCAGAATATGGTAGGTAAGCTAAATGTAGATTGCAGAGCGGCAATAGGTAGAGCGACGTACATGGACAGCATACTTTCCTATGCTCGTGCCGCCATATTTTTGGACTACCCAATCCGCCTCTAGGTCGTTGCCGTATGTCAAAACCCCCATTGTGAAGGCAGTTGAGTTTACTGTCGCTCGCCGTGCAGAGTTGCCTTGGGTCTCTATTCTACTTACTATGCTTGCAATCCCGCGCTTACCCTTATCAATGATAAGTTTCTCCGAGGCTCTCTCCTAGATGCGCAAATAGAGAATATCCCGAATGTGGAACATCGCATCACGCCCCGAATCGCCCGTACCAGCCCGAACCTTGATGAGGCCTGATTCGCCCGAGCTTCGCACCACGCCTTTTCTTGCGTAATTATT
Organism: Akanthomyces muscarius; assembly: GCF_028009165.1. Lineage (NCBI taxonomy): Eukaryota > Fungi > Ascomycota > Sordariomycetes > Hypocreales > Cordycipitaceae > Akanthomyces > Akanthomyces muscarius. The sequence continues at coordinate 397,799 of NW_026611615.1, read as the reverse complement.
GGCGGAACTGGTTATAAGCTACGAGAGCCTGGCTTTCCCTCTCCTGCATGCACACGAATCGCTATCAGGGTTGTATGCAGTGGTGCTAATTACGCAGCATCGCCATTGTTGCACAGCCTCGCTCGCGAATACCACCTCGAGCGACGACGCTCTTCTGTTGCTATGCCCTCTCGCCCAGGTGCAGGGCTGGCTCGTTTGAGCAGATTCTCGAGCTCTGGATCGTGAACCTAAACCCGGCTCGTTCCACTTCTCCGCCCCGGTAGTGACAGTCTTGGCAGCGCCTTGCAGATGAGATGCCGTTTAGCCGGCCCTTTCTGCCTTTGGGTCTGGCCGCTTGGATGCTGACTATACGACATGCATGCGTCAAGTTTATGCGCCAAGTTGATGCGAACGGACCGCATTTCCTGCCACCTTCAAGTTTCCACTGCCGGCGCGGAATTCGCTGCTGCGTTCCTTTTTAGGACGACAGTTTTTCCGTCGCAATTGCTTGCCCGGGGGGGGGAGAGCTCGCCATTCGAGGTGGGGGAGGAGAAGAAAATCCAGCCCGGTCCGAGGAATATCAGGAACGCATTATACATGTGGCACAGCTTGCTTCCCGCCCCTCTTGCTCACTTACATGTCCACACATGGGCCGGGAACAATTTAGATCATCTTTAACCATGCATTGACTCCGTAAACTAGCGAAAAACTAACAAAGCAGGGTCCTAAATCTGCTGCACAAGTGTCGTAGGGCGGGCCAGAGGCACCGAGTCGAGACCAGAAACTACATCCATGCCGACAGCGACATCGTCCTCCCTGTTGACGACCGCATCCGCCGCTCGCATCGCCACCAAGCACGCCATGGCGAGCGCCTTCTGGTCCTCCAGCCCGACCGAGATGCGCACAATGGCCTCGCTCAGCCCGTACCGCGCCGCCCACGGCTTCTCCTTGGCGAAGACGACCTGCACGTACGGCAGGGCCAGCGTCACCTGCGCGCCAATGGAGGGGCCCTTGCAGACCTGCAGGGCGTCGAAAAAGGCACCCGCCGCCTCGACGCTGCAGAACTCGAGGGTGAGCAGGTAGCCAAATCCCGGGACGAAGCCGTCGGTGGGCTGCCGCATGCGCGCCACGTAGTTCTTGGTGGACCAGCAGGTGCTGGGGTAGTAGACGTGGTTGAGCGGGCTGCGGTCGTGGTGGTGCTTGGTGAGCGGCTCCAGGAGGGAGACGAGGTAGGAGGCGTTTTGGTTGAGGACGGCGGTGCGCTCCAGGTAGTCCCGGCTGTTGAGCTCCAGCTGCACGGCATCGGCGCCGTAGAGGGTCGGCACGAAGCTGGCGGCGAGCGTGCCGCGCAGCTTCTGGTAGTGTGGGCTGCATGGGTTGATGGCGATGCTGCCACCCATGACGTCGGCGTAGCCGCTGAAGGTCTTGGTCAGCGATGTGGCCACAATGTCAGCGACGCCGAGGACATCCACATTTGCGGAGCTGCCAATTGTGTCGTCGACGACGACGACAAAGCCATATTTGTCGGCGAGTTTGCGGATGCGGTCCAAGTCCACAGTTCGCAGGAGCGGGTTCGAGGCACACTCGCACCACACTGCCTGAACCGGTAGCTCGCTGCTCTCCGCTGCTTTGGAGACGAGCAAGTGCTCGAACTGATCCAATTCGTCGTCCGTACCAAATCCATAAAACGTGCAAGACTTGGAGAAGTCCTCTTGCACCTTCAAGGTAAGCTCGTAAGGGAAGCCAAAGACGACCATCTGAGAGCCGGGCCAGCTTCCCAGGGCGCTGGTGCAGTTGTAGATGGCCGACATGCCTGTTGGATACAGGAAGACATCTTCAGACTTGACCAGTGCTTTTCTTGGGCCTCCGGCGGGAGCACGATCTAAGAGACTGGCGATGCGCTGCTGAATGACCGTCTCGGCTTTCTCATCTCTGGGAAGCGGCGTGTCGTCTGCACTGGCCACTGAGACTGATTCAAGTCCTGGAAGCAAATCCTGTGCCAGACGGGACGAGATGCCGCATCCAGTGAGGCGCCAGAAAATCATGGCAGTTTTGGTGTTTTCCGCAGGGAAGAAGATTGCATGCAAAGTCTGCCTGCCCGCGTGCTCAACCTCAAAGCCGAAGGATTGAATCGAGATGTCTTGCTCATCCAAGCCTGCTGAACCGTCGGGAGGAGAGCACAAATAGGCTTTGCACGCAACAGCGTAGGTATGTGTCGGAAATAGCAGACAAGACTGCTTGTCGTTGCCAAACTTGCCGAGGACAACATTTTGAGCTTTGGCAATGGCCTCGTGAAGGAACGATCGCGGATAGCCTCCTTTCTGGACAGTCCGAACGCGAGACTCGCCAGCCGAGAAATCAACCACGTCTCGCCATTTGGGCAGATGGACTGAGACGGCGTGCGGTCTATCAGGCACGCACTGGCCGAGGGAGGGGGGTTGCGGCAGAGCAGAGTATACAGGCATTGTGCTGGGTCTTGCGAGTAGCGACAATAATAAGAAAAGCTTGTAATGAAGCGTGATGACTCTTGCTATATCTGCAAAGACAGAAGTTGACCGTATCGACTCGTCTGTATATTTAAGAATTACACTTGCCGGCAGAATTGCCAAGCTTCAGTCTGCCAATGGAACGGGCAGTCACCCGTGGCCAAAGGGCCCTCCCCGAAAGCCGGAAGAGCCCTTGACAGGGAGATCCCGCTCGCTTCATCTTGCCAGCCTCAGAGCCTTTCTTCTCCAGAAGAATTACTCATATCGGGGACCCATCACGGCTATGTCGGAATCAGCTCGCTGAACGAAGCATCCACATCTCGACAATTCCCATGCGGGCCGCCCTTCATGTACCTCTCAAGGTCGTGCATGGAGAGCCGAGTCAGCTCTGCCGACCAGGCTCGTGGCGTTCCTGATCGGATTCCGGCTCGATGGGGTCTTATAGTAAGATTTTATGAAATTACGTTATATCCATCGGCGTATCTCGGGGGCGCAGCAGACTATATCAATGCGCACGCTCATCAGGCTCTGGCAGTCAATGCAGTGAGCTGAGTCGCCATTATCCGAGTTCTAGTGTTGCTACACTTTCATACTGAAACAAACAAAGGAGAATAGAGATCTTGCATTGATCATCATGGAGTACACGGTATATGGCTACGAGGTAATATGCGCAGAGAATTCTAAATTTCGTGTGGAATCGGTGCTAATCTAGTCTAGGGTAACCCGCGGACACGGATTATCCGAATTATTGTAAGTGATGATGACACGCAACAAATTTTGAGCCATGTTTCTGACAATTTTTCTTCATGATAGGCCCATTCGCAAGCTATCAAAATTAATCTGTCCGAGGTAATACCACGTCAAAATCTCAACAGAGATGCGTTGACGGAAAAGTTTCCGCGCGGTCGCGGGAAGATTCCGGCGCTCGAAGGCGAAAACATTAAGTTGACAGAGGTACCGGCAATTGCTCATGTAAGTAGCATTACATCAAATCATTGTTATTAGAAACGATTTTTTTTCTAACTGCACGTAGTATCTAGCAAAGGTTAAGCCCGGTCGCTTACTTGGTGATGGGTCGCTGGAGCAAGAGGTTGAGGTCATGTCCTGGGTCAACTGGGCGAACCAAGAAATGCTCATGATCATGAGCAAGTGGTGCGAAAAAAAAAATCTCATCATTCCCATGTGTGCGAGAAGCAGCCGCTAATAATCTCCTCACTACTTCCCAGGTTTCTGCCGCTCATCCCCGGACTGGCCCGGCCCGCGTCATACGACAAGGCCGCCGTCGACGCGGGCAAGGCCGCCACGCTCGCGTTCCTCGACGAGCACGAGGCGGCCATCAAGGACAAGGAATTTCTCGTCGGCGACGGCTTCACCCTTGCAGACATTTTCGTTGCGATCTACATCTCGCGCGGGCTCGAGTGGGTTCTCGGAGCGGAGTGGCGGCGGCAGCATCCTGCGACGATGAAGCATTTCGAGAGGGTCGCCAGCTGGGAGCACTGCAAGGCGATTGTGCCCGAGTTTAAGCAGGTTGAGGTGGAAGTGCCCAATGTCAATCCATACGCCTCCTAGAGTTGAATGGCGAGGATAAAACAGGGTTTCGAACAAGCTCGGATCATCACTTGAAAACAAAAGATTTATCGAGAAGACCATATTGTGTAAGCCGGCGACATTATAAAAGTTAGACAGCCACCAAGAATTCCGTGGAAAATAGTGTTTATATAATTTTAAACAGGTATTACAATTTATCTATATCAACAGCTATTCCAATATTCCTTTTTACTTCATAGTAACCAGCTCCTCGGCGCTCGTGGGGTGAATGGCGACGCAGCTGTCAAAGTCGGCCTTGGTGGCGCCCATCTTGATGGCGACGCCGAATCCCTGGAGCATCTCGCCGCTGCCGAGGCCCATGATGTGCAGGCCGACGACCTTTTCCTCGGGGCCGGTGGTGACGAGCTTGTAGCTGGTCGGGCCTTTGTCCTCCTGCTCCATCATGGCGTAGTACATGGCCGTGAAGCTCGTCTTGTAGACTTTGACGTTGTCCTTGCCGTACTTTTCAATCGCCTGGGGCTCCGTCAGGCCGATGCTGCCGATCTCGGGGTGGGCAAAGACGACCGAGGGGATGTTGTCGTAGTCGAGCCTGGTGGCGGAGAACTGCTCGCCGCCAAACAGACGGTGGGCGAGCTTGCGGCCGGCGGCAATGGCGACGGGGGTGAGCTCGACCTTGCCGGTGGCGTCGCCGAGGGCGAAAATGTTCTCGACGCTGCTGTTCTGGTACTGGTCCACCTCGATGTAGCCCTTGTCGTTGATCTTGACGCCGGCTTCCTCCAGACCGATGCCGCGTGTCTCGGGAGTGCGGCCGATGGCCCAAATCAGGTGGTCGACATCGGTCAGGGTGGTCTCCTTGCCGGAGCCATCCTTGTAGGTCACCGACAGCTTGCCGTTGGCGTCCTTCTCGACCTTGGTGGCATTGCTCTGCTTGTGCAGGTTGACGCCCAGACGCTCGTATTCTTTGGTGACGGACTCCTGAATCATGGGATCAAAGCTGCGGAGGAAGGTATCGTGGCGGATGAGCAGATGGGTCTCGGTGCCGAGAGCGTTAAACATGCCAGCAAACTCGACAGCAATGTAACCTGCACCGACAATGGCAACCTTTTTGGGCTGGGTAGCAATGTCGAAGAACCCATCCGAGTTGGTGCCGAGCTCAGCGCCAGGAATGGAGGGAGGCGCGCTGGGCTTGCCGCCCACGGCAACGAGGATCTTCTTGGCATTGACAAGGACCTTGGAGCCATCGTCGAGAATGACCTCGACCTGGTTTTTGGAGACGAGGCGACCGCTGCCGTGGAGGTATTCGACCTTGTCGTTGCCGAGATTGCGCTCGTAGATGCCATTGAGGCGCTTGATGTAGGCGTCGCGCTTGTTCTTGAAGGTGGGCCAGTCGAAGGGGGCACTCTGCTGGACGGAGAAGCCGTAGGCCTTGGCGTCGTGGATGGTCTCGGCAATGGCGGCGGCGTTGAAGGTGACCTTTTTGGGAACACATCTAATCACGGTTTTGTTAGCGCTTGGTGCGTCATGGAAAATGGTGCGAACGCATCATCGGTAACATACCCAACGTTGACACAGGTACCGCCGAGGCGCTTGTTCTCAATGACCATGGCCTTGACGCCAAACTTGGAGCTGGCCATGCGGGCAGAGCCCAGGCCACCGCTACCGCCGCCGAGGACGAGGTAGTCGGTCTCTTTCACCGTGGGCGCCATGGCGGGCGAGGTTGTCGATAGGTGTCGGGATAACGAAGCGATTCGCAGCGGGGCAGCAGCCGAGGTGACTTGGGTGGTTCGAGCTATGCGGGCGAACGATTGCATGGAAGGAAATAGCTTCAACAGAGGAACTGCGAAGCGGCGGGATGTGTTTATAACACCGGCGACAAGTAGAGAGGATAGTAGAGGGGTAGTAGTGGTGGGGGGAGGGGATGACGTCTTTTATGGTGAGCGATTGAAGCTGTATTTTGGAATCTTTTGACATTAGCGTCGAGGCTCAGGGCGGGTTTGGTTGGCTGGCGAGCTTCAGTGGATGCTGCATGCAGTCGGTAGCGGCCGGAGCTGCTGAATAATCGCGCCTATCAAGTTGAAGAGGAGAGAATCTCAAATACCACCATACCGAGCTAACCACAGCAGGCGCGAAAAGTCCGTGGATGCCAGTCATTTGTCAGCCCTTCGGCCGAATCTCGAACGACATCTCTGTACATTCGGACTTGATCGTATATTCTCTACATACGTGCGAATATTCCATATTCCATATTCCATATTGCTTCTGTTTGTGATTCAACCAACGATGATGTCAGTGTCGCAGATTGGACCAAGCTTAAATTACAGGCGGCGCGCCCCTAGCAACTGGTGCTACTGGTATGCCTACAGCGAGCAAACTCAACGGGTGCCTGTGTGGCTGACGCGCCGCTCGCCCGCCATCAATCAAACTTTGAAGCCCCCCAGGCATCGCTGCTGGGGGCTAAAAAAAAAGAAAAATTACAGAGTTGGCAGTAGGAACAAAGATTGGAATTGATGGTTTATAGAAAAATTCCGCAACGCCATACAAGACGCTGGCGATCCCAACTCTCTCTCCCCACCCCACACTTGCATGGCTCTGCTGGCTGGTAGCCTGGTAACTACTGGAGACGCTTGCGCCACACCCCCAGCAAATAAAGCACAGCCACCCAGCGCCCAAGCTCGCCAGCACCTCCAGCCTCCAGCCTCGCCTCCAGCCGCCGGCAAGCTGAAATTACGTAGTCCTTCACACCTCCTGCACAGCTCCCGACATCCCCGTCGCCTGGCCTGCATGGCGCATTGCTGCCCTTTCTGATTCATTTAGCAAAGCCATTGAAGCTCTACCGAGACAGCGTCCTCAAAACCGCCACATCCGATCGCCCCTTACACGGCGCTTCTTCAACCCCCACCTCATTCATCGTAGAGACGACCAAGCTCGACTGCAGCCCAACATGTCGGCCGACGCGGGCCCCAGCTCTGGTATTAAATCACCAATTCTGTTAAAGTGAGGACCGTCGCAGTATTGACAACGTCATCTCTAGCTGCCCAGCCGAACCTCAACTTGACCCCCGACGAGAAGCGAGTCTATGGCCAGCTCTTCCGTCAGGCTGACACCGATGGCGTCGGTGTTGTCACTGGCGACGTCGCCGTCACATTCTTCGACAAAACACGTCTTGATTCTCGTGTCCTAGGAGAAGTTTGTTTCTTCCTGCGAATTCATACAATCAGGATATACACTAACCTACTCATCCTCTAGATCTGGCAAATCGCCGACAAGGAGAACAGAGGCTTCCTCACGCCTACAGGCTTTGGCATCGTCCTGCGCCTCATTGGCCATGCGCAAGCCGGATCGGAACCGACAAAAGAGCTGGCACTTCAGCCTGGGCCTCTGCCGCGATTCGACGGCTTCGCGCTACCCTCAGTGGCATCCCCTATACCAGCCCAGCATTCCGGCACCCCAGCCGGTGCTCGCATCCCACCCCTGACGCCCGACAAGATCACACAATACAAAAGCCTCTTCGATCGCCAGCCTCTGCAAGGCGGCATGCTCCCTGGAGAGCAGGCTCGCTCTATTTTCGATCGATCTGGGCTCCCAAACGAGACTCTTGGCTCCATCTGGGGTCTGGTCGACACCCAGCAGCGTGGAGCGCTTTCTGCGCCTGAGTTTATAGTCGCTATGCACCTCCTCACATCTACAAACTCTGGTGCCCTCCGCTCGCTGCCTACTGTCCTGCCACCTGCTATTCTAGAAGTCGCTGCTGGACGTGGACCGGCGAGACAATCCCCACGAACCAGTAACGCTGGCCTCCCCCGCCAGCTCACTGGGCAGCTCTCTGGGCAGCAGAGAACAGGAAGCCCTCTTGGACGTCCTCCTCAACCAGGCGGCGACTGGCTCGTAACGTCCGCTGACAAGGCGAGGTTTGACCAGCTCTATGCAACCCTGGATAAGACAAACAAGGGCTACATCACTGGCGAGGAGGCTGTTCCTTTCCTTAGCCAGTCCAATCTCTCCGAAGATGCCTTGGCACAGGTCTGGGACCTGGCCGATGTCAATTCGCAAGGCCAGCTCACTCGCGATGAGTTTGCTGTTGCCATGTACCTCATCAGGCAGCAGAGGCTTAATCCTTCTACACCACTTCCCTCTACTCTGCCCCCTAACCTCATCCCCCCTAGCCTGCGTACCCAGGCGCGCCCGCCTCCTGCCACTGGCTCGCCATTTGACCCGCCGCCCATGGTCAGGCCCCCTCCGCCGCAACCGAAATCTGCCATGGATGACCTATTTGGTCTTGACACATCGCCCATACCGGCGCCTCCCGCCCCACGACAAGACCCCATGTCCACTGGCGGCTCTGGTACCGACCCCTTTGCTGGCGGTCCTACTAATGCCACCCCATCCTCACCTATCACTGGTGGCAATAACTTCAAGGCGTTTGTACCAAGCTCCTCTTTCGGTAGGGGCCTAACCACGCATAACACTGGCTCCCCTGTCACATCTCAGCCCCCAGCCTCCGAAGATCTTCTCGCAGACAACAACCCTGAGGAGAGCAAGAATATCACTGGTGAAAGCACTGAGCTTGCCAATCTTTCTAACCAAATCAGCACTCTCTCTACGCAGATGCAAGAGACTCAGTCTAAGCGCACGGCGACTCAGAATGATTTGAACCAAACAAACACCCAGAAGCAAAACTTTCAGCAAAGGCTGGCTCAGCTACGCACGCTTTATGAAAAGGAGGCCCAAGACACACGTTCCCTGGAAGAGCAGCTGCGGACCTCGAGAACCGAGACGCAAAAGCTGCAAGGTGAATGCATGACATTGGAGGGCACCCTGTCGGACGCCCAAGCCCAGCGCCAGCAAGTCCTGACTGCGCTGCAGTCTGATCAGCAGGAGAATACCAGCCTTCGTGAGCGTATCCGGGTGGCCAATGCCGAGCTAACGCAGCTGAAGCCTCAAATTGAAAAGCTCAAAATGGAGGCTCGCCAGCAAAAAGGTCTGGTAGCCATCAATAAGAAGCAGCTTCTGACTACAGAGGGTGAACGTGATAAGCTCAAGACAGAAGTGGCGGACCTTGGTAAGGCCCCAAGCGAGGAGACGTCTCGTGGAGGTGATACTACCTCTGCCGCCAATACTCCTGGCGCTGGTGTCACCAGCCCTGCGCTCTCGACGGCGAGTGGAAACAACCCTTTCTTCAAGCGCACCGCTAGCTCCGACATCATGGGCGTCTTTTCACCCCCTGCCGGTACGGCCGGTACGGACGACATTTTCGGCCCCTCGGGTGGTGCAGCTGGACAGGCCCCTGCCCCGTTCCGTCCCCAGACCACTGGAAACTCGACTTCGAGTGGTGGACAGGCCCCTGCTCCGTTCCGACCCCAGACCACGGGAACTTCCACTGCAAGCGCTGGCTCCTTCTCAACTCCTCCCAGTTCAACACCGGTCTTGAGCCGCCAGACTACTCTCCGAGTTGACAACCCACCCCCTCCACCGGAGTCGCGACAGATTAGCTCTAGTTTCCTGCCTTTTGGCGCTCCGGCCGAGTCTGTCTCATCTTCTCGTCAAGTATCACCACCGGCTTCTCGGGCTGACGGGTCGGTTACCGATGGACCAAGTGCTGCTAGCAAGTCAATTGACGAGGGCGGCAAAGAGGAGGAGGCGAAGACCCCCACTGCAGGCGATGGCAAGGCTATTGCGAGCCCCGGCAAAGAAAATGCGGCGCCATTCAGCGATGATACGGACAAGGCCAAGGCTGACTTTGACAATGCTTTTGCGGCTTTTACTTCGTCCAAGTCTGCGCCCACTGCTGAGGCTACTGCGCCCAAAACCCAGTCGGCATTTGACACCGAATTCCCTCCCATTTCAGAGATTGAGCGTGACGATGAGTCTGACTCTGAGAGCGACCAGGGTGGCTTTGATGACGATTTCGCTCCTACCTCTCCAGGAAAGGATAAGGCTGCCCAAAAGGCCACTCCTCCTGTCGCTGCACCCTTGCCTGAGAAGGTCGAAGAGACTGCTGAAGCCCCCAAAGAAGAGAAGTCTACTTTTCCTGCCATTGTAGCGGCTCCCACAGCTGTTCCCACAGCTGCCCCAACAGCTGCTCAAGGGTCATCTGTGGACGATATCTTTGGCCCCTCTGCCTCTAGTACTGGTGCCGCGGCTCCTGTCGCTGCCACCCAGCACAAGGGCGTGTTCGACGATCTAGATGATGACTTTGAGGGACTGGAAGAGGCCAAGGAGGGCTCTGCGGATGATGACTTTGCCAACATCTCTCGGTCTGGCTTTGAGGACTACAATGCTGGTTTTGACAGCCCGCCCGCAAGCCAGGCCAAGGGTGACCACGGCGGCTTCGGCAACGAAAGCAGTTTTGACTTTATCCCGTCCAATCCCGCTGGTGCCGAGTCAAAAGGCGCCGAGTCGCATGACTGGGACGCCATCTTTTCGGGCCTCGACTCGTCTGACCCTGCCGGCAGCACGGCGGCAGACTCCAAGAAGGACGAGAGCAAACTGCTCGATCGACCTCCCGCCGTCGGGCGTGCCCTTACCGACAAGGGCGAGCACGACGATCCGATTCTGAAGAGCCTCACAGGAATGGGCTATTCACGACCCGATGCCCTCGCTGCTCTGGAAAAGTACGACTACAACCTAGAGAGGGTGAGTAACGAACCAACTTGGATTTATCGCACCACTGGCTAATACAGTAACTCCAGGCCGCCAACTTTCTCGCCAGCAAATCTTAGATGTCCTTTGCCATGAGACTGGTCTTTGTTTGAGGACAACAGCCAGGCCTGACCAAAGGCTTACGACATATGAAAGGGCGGATGGAGCATATTTTACTGACAGCTAGTGACATTGCCTCTATAATATTGGGTCGGAAGCTATCAGAATGGGGAAGTACGAACTGTCACTCTCATTTGAACGTTTTTTCTTTATCATTTGTTGTGTGTACCTTTTCCTTGATGGAGTTGTTTTAGGTCCCTCATTTGCACAGTATTTTCTAGTCATTCCGCATTACTTGTAGTAATTCATAACTCTTACTATCCGCACACGACACTGGCACCCCGTGAATGCACTATAATGTGCCATTGCAAGAGACGCTCTATTCTTCTGCAGCATAATTGTGTAGACGGGTCTTGCATGTTCTTGTAAATTCCATCTCTCTTTACAAGAGCAACCTTCATCATTCAGCTTTCCCAACATGGCCTCTGTTATTTAATCTTGGCCATGATGGTCTCTGGTCCGCGCGACACCTCGACCTGCGCGGCCCTCGCCTTGACGGCATTCAGCATGGCGCGCTCAAAGTCGTCCCTGCTGCGCAGCGCGGCCTCGACCCAGCTGATCTGCAGGTCCCAGTACCTAGCTTTGAGCGCCGCAAACTCGTCGGGCACGGCCGCGCGGTCCGCCGAGAGCAGGGCGAGGAAGCCCTCGGTGACGCGCCACGTCTGCTTGATGGAGGCGCCGACGTCTGGGTTCGGCAGGCTGCCGAAATACTCAAACGCGGTGGCGATGTCGTTGAAGAGCTTGTCGCGAAAGGGGTCGGCGCGGCGAAACTTGGCGCCCTTGTTGCGCACGCTGGAGAGGTAGCGCACGAGCAGCTCGTCGGCAAAGATTTCGATGAAGATGTCGACGAGGGAGTGGTGGAGGACGGCGCGGTAGTCGTTGACGTACTCGTCGAGGGTGACGACCATCTGCTTCATGGCCGTGGCGGTGTACCACCGCGGGGTGAAGAAGTCGGGCATGACGGCCTTGAAGTCGATGGCGAAGACGAGCTGCGCAAACTTGTTGATGCACCAGGTGCTGCAGTCGACGTAGCCGTCGCGCAGCGCGCCGAGCTCCTGCTCGACGCGCTCGAGGTACTGCGGCGTGACGTGGGGCTCAAACTTTTGCCGGAACGAGGAGAGGTAGCCGAGGCGCGTCTCGTCCTCGCCGTCGTCGATGCACGCAATCTGGTCGTTGGCCGTCGCGACGAGCCAGTCCTGCAGCGCCTGGAAGCCCTCGAGGTCGGGCACCTTGCCCGTCTCGTAGCGCAGGGCCTCGTCCTCGAGCATGCGCTGCTGCTGCTGCTGGCGCTGGCGGAGCCGCACAAACATGGCGTCGATGACGCCCTCGACGACGTCGGCGCGCTGCGAGTTGACGGCCGCGTCGACCTGCTCCCGCAGCATGCGCCACAGCGCGACGAGGTTCTTGGTGCGAAAGTACCCGTACTCGTCCGTGTCGAGGTTGCTGCCCTCGACGGCGTTGCGCTCGGCAAAGTCGCGCTCCTCCTGCGCAAAGATGCGCTCGATCCACTCGTCGAGGAAGCGGATGATGAGCTGGCGAAAGTCGCGCACGAGCTCCGCCTCGCGGTTGTCGATGACGTGCGGCGAGAGGTCGGCCTGCGCGTAGCCCATCTTGGCCATTTTGCGATAGTACTTCTCGGGGAAGCTGATGATTTCGAGCGTGTGCGCCGACGAAGCCTCGGGGTCGTCGACCATGCCGACGAGAAAGTCGCGCATGAGGGCGTGGTAGATGTCCGCGTAGACTTTACCGATGTTCCAGCGCTTCGGCATGAGCGGCGTCATGCCGACGCGCACGGCGTTGAGGTCGTTGAAGAACCACTTCATAATCTTTTCCAGGCTCTTCGGGTCGTCGAGGAACTCTTCGCGCGAGGCTTCAAACTGTGATTCGGCGCCAAGCTTGATGGCCGCAAGGAACTTGTCCTTGTAGCCGCGGACCTTTTTGGCGCCGTCGGCGATGCCCTGGAAGCGCACGGCGATTTCTTTATGGTCTTTTAGGGCGTCCTGCAGGGCGAGGACGCGCCGGTCGCTCTTCTCCTCGGCCTCCATGATGACGGCGAAGCGCACCACCAGGCCGTTGTTGTCGTTGACGACGAGGCTGATGAGGTTCATGGCGACGAGGCCGACGTGCTCGTCGAACCAGTCAATGACGTCGTCGAGACGCGCAAAGTAGTCTTCCAGGGTCGCCTCGAGGGAGGAGTCGTCAGCGCGCTGAATCTGCTCCATGGCGTCGTCGCGGATGTTGCGCAGCTGCGTGAGCTCGTAGTGGCAGGGCAGCAGATTGGGCATGTTTTCTTGGTCCTCGTCGTCGGCGCGCAGCATCGTCTCGACGACGTTGAGGCGGTCGTCAAACGCCTCGAGGTTGCGGCGCATCGTCTCGACGGCGACAAAGTTGCGATGGGCCTGCGAGACCAGGTTGATGCTGGCAAAGTCCTGGATCATGGTCTGCGACTCGGAGCAGAGGCGGTCAATGTGCATCATCTCGTCCTTGATGAGCTGCACGGTGCGCTGGCCGTCGGCGAGGCCGTTCATGCCCGACTGGGTGCGCTCGAGCTGCTCGCGCAGGCCGTTGCGCAGCTGCCCGTCGACGGCACCCTTTTTGCGCGCAAACTCCTGCTTGAGCCCGGGGATCTTGTCGAGGTCGTCGGGGTGCCGCAGCAGCTCCGAGAGCTTCGGCGCGGGCGTGTCGTCCATGGCAGTGGTCGGGGGTTGTGTTGTCGTCGGCAGAGAGGCTGCAGCGGACGGCCAATCAGACCATGGTGCGGGGCGTTGAGAGGCCAGTCAAATGCACCAATTGCTGTGCCTGTAGACTGAGTTGTATTTTAATTCTGCCGCTCGTTGAATTCGGTTTCGCTATGTCGTGAGGTTCCTGTGTTTCCCAGCCCCTGGTGACAAGCTGGTTTCGAGGTTGAGTGGCCTTCAGCCACAGCAGCGCACGCTAACTTGTGGCGCCCGGCCAAAACCCAAAACGCACCTGCGGCTTGACGGGCGGCTGTGAGAAGCATCTGCTTGTACGTGCCACGCACCCACCCAAGGCACGTGTATGCAGTAACACCGCCACTATACTTTCACAGCTACTAGTAATATACTAGTAAAATATTTTTCTTAAGTAAAGACTTATTAGCTAATTGTATTCTATAGAAAAAAATATAAATAACTTTCTAACAAATTTTCATTTTTTATTTTAAGCTTATTTAAAATATAACTATTTTCTTTTAAAAACAATCAAAAAAAAAGCTTTTTAATGTGTTAAAAGTCTAAGTGGCTATAAATGTATAGTAGCTATATTACTATACAGCACCCACCTTGCATGGGTGCGTGGCACATGTACCTGAAGAACCTACACTTACCCGACGTGATAAGTGCGCATCACGCAACAATGCCATCAAAGCCAACTCAAATCATCAAGGTCTCATTAAAGCCAGCAGAGATTTAATTGCATTTCGATGGCACTGTCTCACTAGGTCTGCATAAGCCGTAATAAGTTGTGTATTGGCGCTCGACGATACTATAGTAAACGACTGGGCGAGTTCTAAGAAAAAATGCACCTGGCAGCGCAGGTCATATAAGAGAAAGCAAAGCACCTGCAAGAACGCGTTGGCACATTTCTCAACGCAGTACTGCGGTGATGGTGTTGGAAGCAGCAATGCACACCAACCCTCATTTTGCCACTCCCGCGCCGCGTGAATGTCATCACCAGCAACGTGCTATATTTTTCAAATGCAATTGCAAATCACAAGTATAAAATAAAACACGTGCCTAATCAACCAGTTCCGAGTCTCACGTCGACGCTAAAGCTTGCGCCGAACTGCCACTCCCAGTCTGCAAGACCTGCAATTCATTCTCAGGTCGTCGTGGAGCCGTTGCCAGAGGCATATCCTAGGCAGAAACGCGTCAGTTTTGCTGCTGAGGACATGGAGCACAATGCCTTACCTTCCAAGCCTCATCGAAGCCTGCGGATCTTACGTAGAGATTGCCGGGCCCTTCCAGCGCATCGACTGCCATGTGTTGGATCTTCCGCCAAACATCGTCGTCTTTTAGAATGGCCCATGGCTTATCTTGCCACTGCTTCATAAATTCGTGGCCCAGGGCGATTGCTCTAGCTTGTTTGATGCCGTGGCCATCGTCGCCAAAGCTCTGCAGCCTGTTGCCAATATCTATATCCAAACGACCGCATCAGCCACAGAACAACACCGAGAATATACATGGAATCTGTAACGAATGATTTCCACTAGAAGTCTTCTCATGAAAAAGCAAAACAGGAGTCTTGCGTACCTCTGACAGATTGTCCGCCAGACGGGACTTTTGGCTGGTATGATCGAACGTGGTCGAGGCCAAGCGGTGTCCGACCTCGTGCCACATACTCAATGAGATCCATCCGAATCTTCCACTCCAGAAAACGACGCTTCTCCTCGCGCGTAAGCCAGGGCAAATTGAGCATAGTCAGGTAGATGAGAGCCGAATTGACGTGGTGACTAACAGATCGAATGAGTAAAATGACTCCCCAAGCGGCTCCGCGCGATGTCGAAAGAGCGACACCCCCCCCCCCCCCCAAAAAAAAGAAGAACTCACACGAGGAAGAAATCATATTTCACATGGTAAGGAGGGCGAATAGCAGCCGCTGACGCGACAAGGTTGATAGTATGTATCATTTCCGCAGTGCGCTCCTCAAGCTCGTCATCATGAACTCTCACCTGTTCGAGTACAGACAACATCGGCTCTTTGACCCGTGTCAAGATACCATCAACAACTTTGCTCTTATCGGTGAATTTCGTAGCACCATCAAAACGACGGTCGGCCCGAACTCGCTCAAACATAGTCGACAAAGCCGGCATATGATCAGTCGGATCTTGCGCGACAGGAGCATTGGCGACATTGTTTGCCCGGCGCTCGCTCTCAAGCAGCAGCTGGTCAAGTCCCTCTCCTTGATGGACACAAGTCTGCGCAAGTGCTTCTGCCACAATAGCTGGCTGTTCCCATTCCAGGCCATACATGAGCTGAATGAGGGGGTGCAAAACGCTGGAATGCAGGCGAACGAGCAAGTCATCTGCCGCAGCATCTCCCTTGAATAGGTATTCCCGCAGGACCCATTCGTATCCATGTTCTTCAATCTGGGCTTGGAAGTATGCTAGGAAGTCAGGGTAGTACTTCTCATCCCCTAGAAAGGGTGCAGCTGATGCCCACGAGGCCTCAAGGTCGGCCAAAACTCCGTCATGTAGCGGCTGTACTGGTTTTTGAAGTTCGTGGCGCAGATCAAATGCCTTTTGAATCTGGGCAGCATTGGCACCTGTCCCAAAAAGCGCAAGGATATGATGTGGCATCTAATAAAGAGTGTTTAGCTAAGCCGGCTGGGAGATCGACTGGTTTGCGCGTTGTGAACGCCTCGTTCACACCTACTTACATGATCGTGGAAGCCAAGGCTGTTGAGGAATACATGATGCAGCTATATTAGGGCCATGCGTCAGCAACCGGCGTAAGGAGATGGTGCGCAAGTCGAACTTGCATTGAGATCTTTTTCCAGGAGTACTGCAGCGCAACTGGCAGCCTCGTCACTTTGAGTAATCCGCCACAACCCAGTATTCGAGGGCGATATACGAATCTTGGTTGAGGTTGGTTTAGATAGAGACATGCTTTACGCTCGGTGGTGTAAATATTCACGAGTTTTCGAGGATGTTTCCGGTTGCTCGATAAAAACAAAAAGAAATATCCAACGTTGAACGACGCAGCGCCATGGAAATATAAATACTTTGCGGCGCTGCGAGTAGCGTATTTTCACATTCAAGCCCCGTGGATAATGCACAAGCACCTTCTTGAGAGAAATCCCATGTTGAAACAAAGTTTGCCCAAAATGCGCAGAATTCTGTTGTATGACGTGGTCCTTTCCGGCTTACGAGAGGCCAAACATCTCGCGGCGCGAGAAAGAGCGAGACAGGGCAATAAAGTGGCGATTTAGTAGCAGATTATCAAGCAAAATTTGCGGGGCAACAAATCAACGAGCTGCGATTGGATTTGCAACTAACCTGACCGTTACAGGTATGCAAAGAGCTCGTAGGGCCACACCGATGCGTGGCTAGCGTAGGGTCAAAATACCGCTTTCGGGAGACGCGGGGCGACATTATAGCGCAGAATTTTGCAATCCAAATTGTACTACCCGTCTTCCCCGGAACAGAAAAGAGGAAGGACGAAATAAACCTTGCGTAGTATATTGGTCTCCACAAGCCCTTCTTGTCAAAGCCAAGTTCGGCGGTTATGTTTCTTGTCGCCAGCTACCTGGGCCTGAAGAGAAGATGCTCACATGAGACCAATGTACTGCAGTGAGGTTTCTAAAGCAGGGTAAATTCTAAAGTATACTATAACTCAGGTGCAAGCATGTGTGGAAACACTGATTTCCCCGGTTCCCTGCGTTTTCGAATGTTTGCCATCTGCTGCGTAACTGTTTAAGTGGGAGTTTACAAAATTTCTCTCTCGAAGAGTCTTGGACCATGGCCTCAAACTTGTCAAATGCTTGTAGGAACTCATTGCTCCATCCTCAGTAGACTTTTTCGGGCCGTGTCTACCACGGCTACTGGTACATCTGCTGTCAAGGGTGGATGGATTCGCCCTGCCGACGATTTCTTTTGTAGGTTTTCCGTTTATGCACCCTAAGTAAAGCATACTCTCGGGATACATGCTCTTATGAACTGATGTATTTGATTTATGCGAGAGAGCCCTAGCTAGTCATAGCGGTTGAGCGTTGATTGGTATAGTCGCTGTAGATGCGAGTCGCCGGAATGAGCAGATGTAATCTCAAGCCCGAGAAAAGCAGAATGATAAGGAACATCGAGTGAGAGCATGTCAAGTAGTTGAAGCTCGTTCTTTGAGAATGTTGGGAGATACTGTTGCGCCTTGACTTAGAAGTCTGGGAATGGGCAAACACGGCACGCACGCTGAGACAAGATTTGAGCAATAATATTCAACTAAACAAAACGAGAGCACGGTTGTCTGCGGATGCATCGACGACGAAAACGATGTCAAGCCCTCGAGTATTCGGCTGATGTGTCCACATTATGCTTAAACCTTGGATAGCGTCGGGTCGTGAGACGCTGGGTCGTTCTGACTTATGACTGTGCTAATTAGTCAGGGCGAGTCGCGAAAAGGCGAGGCACGAAAGAAGCCGCGCCACAGGCAATTGCGCAATTGAGTGAGCTCGAGGCGAGGAGACAGATTTTCTCAATCTCTCTCATCACCCAACTCACTATAAAAGTCGTTGCACCGCCGCGTCGTGTTGTATATCGTGCGGTTCAATCAAGTCGTCTCATTTCGAAAGGCAGCTTGAGCTTTATCCACGATATTCACCAAAAGATCATTCACCTGCAACACACGAGACCAGAAATGACGAAAGCCAATCTCACGCTCTCCTACACCGGCGGGCGGCCGTCCACGATCGGCATCGCGGCCGTCAACGAGGTTCTGCGCGCCGTGGGCGTCCGCGTCAGCCAGACTCCCGTCCCCGCGGAGGCCTACCCCATCCTGGAGGCGTCAAAGACTCGGGCCATCTCGGAGGACGAGCAGGCCGAGCTCATCTCCAAGTTTAGCCTGGACCGCAATGGTCTCCTGGCGCAGGTTCAGCTCGCCGGCCGCACGCCCGAGGTCCGCGACGGCGGCAACCTGAATACCTCTGAGCACAACGTCGCCCCCTACCCCAAGGTCTACGACATGCAGGCCATGGACGAGGCCGGCAGGAAGTTTGTCCTCGGCCGCTTCGGTCGCCTCCACGTAAACACCGCCGACGAGGGCGGCGTCGGCATCGACGAGGTCATGACTGTGGTGTCGGGCGGCCCGATGACGTGGTTCTTCCGGCTCCCCGACGGCGTCATCGTCAAGCTCTCGGTGCCCGCCGTGGAGATTGGCGACCAAGCCTGGCGCCTCAGCTATCCCGGCAAGCGTCCCCACGGCGCGTTCCTGGACGCGCAGCATGGTCTCGTCGTGGCGTACGCACACGGCCCCAAGGAGTTTGTCATACGCTACGAGTCCTCGAGCGCCGAAGGCGCAGCGGCGTTGGGCACCAATCCGTGGATTGACTTTGGCGGCAACGCGCCCCGGATGCTCGACAACGTCTCGTCATGAACTGATCGTACACCACCTTGTGAACAGGGCGACCGGGGCCATGCGCGCTGCACGCGACAGCCCGCTTTCGGATCAGCCCTGGTTGCCTGAGACTTCGAACTTCGAAACTACATGTTTTGCTTTTCACAGGCTGATTACAGCACGGCTCGGCGAGGCGGCCTAGGTAGACAAATAGCGAATGCAGAGAAGATTGGCGGGATATAACTTAAAGTGACGAGCAAGAGTGCAAAGAGGAAGGGTAAAAAAAGATAGAGAACAAATGGTTGATATTTAAACCTGCATTTAGGTCTATGTCTCCTCGCACCAATCGCGTAATAATTTTGCCTCGCATCTACACCGTCCTGGACTGCTATGAACCTCATCTACCATTCAAAAAGTATAGTGCATCGCGGATCTCCTCGTCTTGTCCTGACAAACCCTGCATATTCCAATGACAAAAGACAAGTCCAAGGGGCGAGGCTCCAACAATCGCGGATCCTCGCCTTGACCAGGTATATATCATGTCATAGTGTAGATCATGCCAACTCACGGCCAAGGCTGGTCCGGGCCTGGAGGTTGGGACTGCGTGGATCCCATCTCCAGCCCACTGATACTCTGATCCCAGTCTTGCCAATCAAAGTCATTTTCTATCTCCCCGTCATTGGCCAATATATCGTCGAGTCGCACTCCGGGGGCTGAGAACGTGTCAGCCCACAGATAGGGTTGTGTATTGGTGCCCCCCAGAGGCTGCATGTCAAGTCCCGAATTCTGCAGCTCCTGTTGAGCCGACCTATTAAGGGCTGCCGCCGGATTCAGATTGCCGATATCCCAAAAGTCAGTTACCGGTTCGTTGTGATGAGGCATGCGCACATCCACGTAGGAGAAGGTGTAATCGACGCCACCTGACGATACTGCTTTTGCGCACTGTGGCAATAGCGTAGCGGCGGGGGGAACACTCTGGAGCTGTGCTTCCTGGGGAAATTGTTCAGTTGTTGAATGCAAGTTGCCTGCGGCGGCCTGGGGGTCAAAGCAAGGCGTGGTACTGGCGCCTTCTGACTGCAGCAGCAGCCTCCAACGCTCTCTGGCCTCATCCATAATGTGCTCTGCTCCAGGCACAGGACCGAAGCGAGTCGTCTCCGGGTCCATGCGCTCCGCGGAATCTAGTCGCCGCGCCTCCTCTGGGTCGGCCCGAAGCCTAGCAATCTCCGTAGCGCGATGTTTTCGAGCCCGGGCAAACATCCTACGCAGAGGAATAAACACAGCCGCATAATCGGCCTTCTTTTCCAGCTCTGCGGGTACTCCCCCGTACGGCGTCACAGCCTGCCAAGCACGTTCAATGAGAGCCGTCCAGGAGCGCCGACAGATCTCCACCAGAACGTGGGTGACGGCATGACAGACTGTATATGTCTTGAACAGCCAACGGTATTGCTTATAGCGAGCGTCGGTGCCTAGTTTGTGATTACATTCCATGATCTCAATCGCAGCAACAAAGAGTCTTTGACGGGCCTCGCACGGCAGCTGCTCTTTAGCGCCAGGGAGAAGGAGGGGGTAGTAGATATCCAAGCATGTCTTGGCTATGTTGAGACGCGTAATCATAGCAACGGCCCAACATAATGGACTAGCCTCGTCGACTACATGTCGAAAAAGGTTATCTTCTATCCTTTGATATACCTTGATAATCATTTGCTCCTTTTCAGCAGTGCTGCTTCTATCTAAGCTGCTTTTGTCGGAGCGCAATGCCGTCGTAGACGATGTACTGTAGATGCGTCGCGTCATGGAGCATAATTCAAATCGCACTAGAGCGACTGCGCAGTCCGACCTCCCTTCGCGTGGCTCTGGAAAATCGGTAGATTCCAAACAGATATCAGCATCGTTGATGTTTAGTGGCATTTTAGTATCGTATTCGTCGTCAGGAATCACCATGCTAGTGCCGAGATCTTCTGCGGATCGTAGGTCGAGTGTCAAAATTGCCCACCATAATCTTCTTCGGATCTCTGTCTCGAAAGGGGATAGGCCTATGTGGCTGCCGTCTCGGTGTAGGCCCATGCCTTGTGCCAGGCGCACAACTAAACTTGTCAGAGCCCAGCAGAACCTGCTGGTATCAGGTCGCCTGCTGATGAGAAGGTATAACGTGAAGGCTTGTAAGACGGTAATATCCGAGGTATCTAAAAGATTTGCTCTGGCTAAAGCTTGCTCGACAGCGAAGCGATACTGTGCAAGTACCGTAGACTTTGCTGCTCTAAAATTTGTTTGGACCTCTTCTGGTTCTAGCGCCGTAAGAGCGGAAAAGTAAATGGCAAAAGCTAGAGCCTCGTTTGCCGGCGACAGCGACGTGGCATCTTTTCTTGCCTCTCGCAGTAGTGGTTCAACAGTCGGGATATGCAGAATCTTGACTAATGGCTCGACGTTTTCTTTGTAAATCGACCAGAGGAACGTAGCTTGGGGTGGATAAGGGTACAACTTGGTTAGATCGGCGTCGACCGATGGAAATCCTAAGAAGAATGAAGGATGGTCGTGGAGGGTCTCAAGAGACTCTGTTGTTTCTATGGGGTATTCATCGTAGTCGGATACGTTGTCGTCGTCGTCGATACTGAGTCTCTGTGATTCGGCACGAATATCGTCAATCTGCCTGCTGGTTAGCACATCTGTGACGGCGAAGCGCGAGGGGTGATCGAGGCTCACCTCGTCATTCATCTTGGACCAAAAGCCGCTGCTAACATATCGAACAGTGCCTTTATGGTCTCCAATAACCATACGACCAAGCTGCTGGCCAACATCTCCCCCCGGCAGGACATCGGCATTCGTCTCATCAACACCCTCGGTGGCAGGCCGACCAAAGAAATCCGTGCCCGAGCCTTGCGAGACGCCATCACCGCCGACGGCCACTTGTGGAGACTCTAGATGCGCGAGCCGGCTGCTCCCGGAATCGACGGCAATCTGCCCGCTCAGCTCTTCCACAATACACTCGAGCTTGCGCAGCCGCGTAGTCAGCTCAACCTCTCGCTGGCCAGGACTCTTTGGCGGCGCATCGGGGTCCTTGTTGGATTTCTGCCGGCGCGCGGCGCGACCGGGGGCGGGGAAGATGCACGGAGTCTTGGCACGTCGGCAGTTGGAGCAGGGCATCTGCTTGTCGCAGCGGACTCTGCGACGACGGCAGGTGACGCAGGAGCGCGGATTGAGGGCAGTAGTAGAGCCACCAGGTGACGTGATGGCGGAGGTATGGGCATCGGGGCCCGCGGTGTGGTATATCGTGGCATTCCCAAAAGAGTGCGGCTGGCTGGCTGTATGTATAGCTCTGCCTATAGCTTGACCGGTTCGCTCCTGGAGTGGTGGCGAGGCCAATGCGGTAGCGGGAGGCTCGTGGCGTTCCGAATTGCCGTGTTGATGTAGGTCATCGGAGTAATTCATGCCGCTGTATGATTACTGACACTTTCACGTGGTTTGACTGTTCAGTGCTGCAGTAGCAAACAACGAGAATTGTTCGGATACTTTGCCCAATGTTTCTTTTGCCACTGTTAGTCACAGGTTGATAGTATCGCGATACAAGTAAAAGCAGTATTCCGTTCTTATTCGTGGTGTTGAAGGTCTATGATACATAACTCGTTTGCGGCCACACAGAGCTCTGTGGTGAGCTCGTACATAAGTGGGGTAATCGGTGGCTCTGGCCAATGAGAGGCCTCCATGCAACCTCTTCGCCAGCCACTGCCACCAGAGGCTGGGCAGGCTGTAACAGCCAGTCCTAAAAAAGAAGAAAGTTTCT
This sequence comes from Akanthomyces muscarius, assembly GCF_028009165.1. Lineage (NCBI taxonomy): Eukaryota > Fungi > Ascomycota > Sordariomycetes > Hypocreales > Cordycipitaceae > Akanthomyces > Akanthomyces muscarius. The sequence goes on along the minus strand of NW_026611615.1, from coordinate 375,186 downwards.
ATCTAACTATACACTATAATACCTATATATTATAACTATAAAAGATTAGTACCTTATAGTAGATAGCTAAAAAAAACTACTTTTTTTCCCTAATATACTATATTTTTAAAATACTATAAGTAATTAATTATAGAACCCTACTTTTATAAGTAGGAACTACCATTTGCCACAAAAGGAAGCAAAGGACCCCTGGTGCTATGATCAAGCTTGTCGATAAACACCCAGAGCTTGGGGTGGTCCGGGATGCAGACTGCCTCGATACGATTGGGGCTATTGGCATCGGCCGAGTGTTTGAGGACGGCTATGCCAAGACGACGAGATCGCTCGGAGGCACTTTGAAGCACTTTGATGAGAAGCTCCTGCATCTGGTGCCGCTCATGAAGACGCGGGACGGCCGAAAAATGGCCGAGAAGCGGACGAAGCGCCTGCGCCAGTTTAAGCAGTGGTGTGACGAAGAAAACGAAATCACTATACCCGTGCCTCGCGAATAATGCGCAGGAACTGCGTCATTGTTGGACAATAGTCTTGGGAGCTGCAAACAGCCGCTTGCTCAATTTACCTCAGAGACCCCTACAATGCGTTGGTAAGGTATTCTCCACGACTCGCCAGGATTCAGTGACCGTGATGCGGCGGCATCATTTGCAAAGGGAGCTACAAGTTTCTCCTTCAAAGAAAGAAGTTCATCCGTATTTCCACGTCATAACTGTGGGAGACCATAATATATTCTCACAAAGAGTACATGTATAATACAAGGCATCATGGCCTAAAATGCATAGTAAACCTAAAACGCCTCGCAATGCGTTTGCTTCGCAAGCCCCGAGCTGTCAAATGCTACTCGACCATTTCGTTTTCTGATTCGCTCGACGTTCCCGCGCTGCTGGTATCATCATCGTCATCGTCCTCGCCCATGCTCTGCTCCGCAATAACATCGCCCTCCAACAGCCCTCCCACCGCACCATCACTGTCCTCATTGTCGTCCTCGTTCACCTCGCCCTCCTCCACATCCTCGCTCTTGCGCTTCTTGGCCGCTTTGTCGCCGCCGCTCTTAGCATCAGCGGGCCCATCCTTGCGTTTCGTCCCAATAGTACCTGGTGCCGCCGCCGCCGGTGATACAGTATCCTTGGGCCCTAGTATATACGTTTCTGGCAGGGGCTGCCCGCTGCGAAGCACGACAATCGCGGGAAACTCGAGGACGCGCGTATTGGCCAAGGCGTCGCGGAAGCAGTCACTTGTTTGCAGTGGCGAAACTGTGGTGCGTTGATCGGGGCGCCGTGTTTGCGGACGAGCGAGGAAGAATTGGTATTCGCGCTGCTTTTCATGGGGCCACAGGTCGATGCCCGGCCCTGTGCAAGCGAACCACAAGCCAGTCTGCGGATCTTGCATGGTCGTCGGCGACGGCCAGCAGCGTGACTCTGGGCAGCTTCCGTAGTATAGGGTTTGCTCTTCGGTCGCGCGGCCTTCTTTCTTCGCCTGTCGTCGCTTTGCGGCTTGTTGCTCATCAAGCATCGTCCGGTATGCTTCGTGTAGCGGTATATTGTCCATGACTTTTGACAGGAACCTCGTGGCGTTGGTTGCTGTTCTCCCCTCGTCTTGCGTTTGCGCACCGGCGTCGGTCATCACAAACCATTCCACTTGCCAGTTAATCCTCGACGTCCTCCTATTCAACGTCGTATTGTTTTCCTTTTGCCTCGTCATGCCCGTTGGGACGCAAATCACCTCGATGTTGAGCTTGCGCAGCTTCTGCGCCAGGAACCGCTCAAAGTTCCGGCCCTTGGCTTCGCGCAGCAGCCGCGTCACGAGCACTTTTCGCTTGCGCCCGTCGCGGCCCGTCTTCCAGCGCACCTCTTGCATCGTCATCGGTCGCAGCTCCTCGGGCTGCACTAGGCGGCGCTCGTCGACGAGCACGCGCTCGGTGCGCTCCAGTGATCGCTCGATGCCGTGTAGGAAATTGTAGTCGTGGTCGACGCCGGCGGGCGTGCGCAGCCGTGATGGCGGCAGGTAGGTCGTTGGGTCGCGCGCGCCGCTGCACTCGGACCACGCCTTGTGCTTCTTGATGCAGGCGAGCGAGCAGCTGCGCAAGCCGCACCGCGGGCACTTGTATTTGGGCGCCGCGATGTGGCAGATGGCGCACAGCGACGTTAGCATTGGGTCAGCCATGCTGTGCGTCAGCGTTGAACCTTGGAGAAAGTGGGCGTTTGAGAAGAACTGAGGTGGAAAGACGAAAGCCGTTGCGGTGGCTGTGGAAAAAAAAGTTGGAGACTGTCGCGCAATCTTATCGCGCCCGCTCACTACTGTCGGTTGTCGGCGGCCCGGCGCGCCACCAAACGGCACTTACATGAAACGGAAATGTTGATCCTGCCAAAGGGCAGACTTTATTTTCTTATATTTTAAAAGAAGATAGGATGCCAATGCTTGCATTCTTTCGAGTCATTTCTTTCTGTGTGTGGCCATTTGTGTCCCAGTTCTGTAACCTTGTCTCTGGGCGGTACCATGAGAGTGCTTAAATGCTGTGGGAGGACTTGTGTCCAACGACTGCCATTTCATTTTAAGCAGAGCCGTATGCGGTTTGTCGGGTGTACCTTACGAGTAAACGGCGTGTGATTCACACACGATGTATGGAGAGAGCGAAGTAAGCCATCGACGAGAAAATGAGAGCAACGAAATAAAACAAAATTACGACATGAGAAAATGAGTAAAGAACTGAGCAGTGCGAAACAAATGAACAAGTACGGTAGGCTCAAGCAAAAAATTAAAACGTAAAACAAGAGGAAAGGAGCAAAGCCAGACAATGGTAGGGAAGCGACATGGAAACAGCGACGTAAATAGAAACGCAGAGCCAAGACAAGGCCGACGGAACGAGGAAAAAAAGAAGAAGAAAAGAATAGCAGCAACAAACAAACAAGTAAAGCGAACAGACTATTCTGGGTTTGCGTCAAGCTGTAGCATAAGCCGACTAGACGACGAACAGGGCGCTCCATATTGTCGGCTCTGCTCGTGATGACTGGGCCAAATTGGTGCATAATCAAGAATTCATCCGCAGAGAGCAGGACTCGCGGATGTTGAGATCGAAGAGCCCTGCTCCCCGAAGTAGGTTTCTTTTCGTCGCCCCGTACCATATGCGAGAGTCGAACGTTCTCGACACCCATCACTTTGGCCTGTTCACTATACGAGGCTGAGCCCCTGGCTGCCTTTCGGTTTTCCTCAAGATCAAACTTGTCCAGCGGTAGCGGTAGCGGTGCCTTGGCAAGCCAGGCAGCATTACCTGTGATGTATACCCCGTACTTTGACCCATACTCTCCAATAATTATGTAAATCTCGTGGCGATCCTGCGAAATCATCAGCCGTCTCTTTGCGCCACCAGCACATGATTGCAAGAAACCGTCACGTTTGTTGCCGTGGCGCTCTGCGATCCAGCATGCCATGTCCACGGTTTCCTGGCGGAGAATTGCGTCATATCTGTCGGTTTTCATGCACGGCATCGCTTCGCAAATGGCCAAGGGAGCATTGGAGAAATCATCGGGAATTCGGCGACAAAGATAGCCGTCGACTTGGGCCTCCATGAGGTTATTCATTGCTGACTTGAGAAATCCGGCAGTCGTTAGGTATGGCATGGCCCTCAGATGCAGGCCTAACCGCAGCATGACCCAATTGGATAAAGGTGTCTTTTCCGCCACTTCATTTCCTGTTTTCTCACGCATCTTCTCGGCATTCTCCTTTTTGAATTTCTCACACAGTAAGACCCGCGCCGTAGCAATCTCCTTTCGTACCTCCTCGAGCAAGAAAAGCAACGCCGAGTTAGCGTACATTTCATTGACCGAAGGTCAATTAAAATCAGAGCGCTTAACCATGTCGACATTCTCTGTCTATGATGTGTCGTGAGGGCCTGCTTCATCTTCTTTAATTGGATCCACACCCGAAATTGTCATGTTCTCAAATGCTTGCCAAAGATCATCATCACCGTCTACAGCGGTTAGTTCATGATCGAACTTAAGCACTTTGGGCATATATACGGCGCTATCGTTTTTAACATAACGCCGTGCCATGTCCTAGCAGGAGCGTGCAGTGCGAAAGAGCGTGCATTCGATACCGTTAAGCCCATTCGGGACGCATAGCAAGCGATAACAGTCATTATTTGCTCAACATCATTTATTTTGCTGCCGAAATGAATTCTGACGCGGCCACCGAAGTCTCGTGGAGAAGGTGCAGGGTTCTTCACCACTTCGCCGCATCTTTTCACCTCACGTTACTGTACTGGTACTTTAGTTTACCGAGAGTCTTGGGACTGGCACTGGCAGCACATGGATGACCTGTCGAATTTTTCATCCACTTCATCAATCGGGCAACACACACACTCACCAATATTTACTCAATTTTGCAGCTCGCCGGCGTAAAATTTCCAGCGAATAAGCTCGTTTTCCTCCTCCTCAAGGGATTATACCCGGCGGTATCCCGAAGCCCTCGTGGCTGCGCGAGCTCCATAGGCCACCCCGCTACTTTGGTGATGATGAAAACCACCGATTGATGCGACAGCGAATCAACGCGATTGTGTCAAGAGACGGCACATGGGGCTTCGCTGTTGTGCGTGTTAGCTTTGAATACGATGCGCTATTTAAAAATGCTATCCAAATTCTTCACCGCCTCGTCGAGCATCAAAATGAGGGGGACGCGAGAGACAGGGCAGCAGACCAGGCAAGGGCTCTAAAGCAGCCAGGAAACTATGGCCATCCGCCGGTGCCTGTCGATACGGAACCCAACGACGAGTTTCTTTGGCGATTCCGTCTAGATCTGCTCGAGGACCACGCGCTACAAGACGCCAGCGTACAACAGGTGCGGGCGTACTTTAACGATTGGCTGCAGTTCGTCGGGCGACCCTACGACTCCTTGGATACACGGTACCGGGCGTGCATCATGATGGACAAGGAAACTATGGAGCTGCTGGGGCAGCTGCCGCCTGATTTTCCAGAACCGGACAAAGCATACTTTAGAAGTGACTACTGCGTTAAGATGGTCGAGGCTGTGGCTAAACCTGATGAGGCGTATCTAGTGCATCTCTTTGGTGAAGACGGTCTGGTAGAGTACTGGTTTAAGCGCAACTTTTTTGAGCGGCCTATAGAAAACAGTACTGGATATGTGGAGGAAAATGGCAAAAGAGTCCTGTACTACGGATCGATGTGGAAAAGAAAGCCGCGACAGAGAACGTTGCAGGCTCCTGTCGATGCGAGGTCTGTTAAGCCCGGGCCATAAGTAAGCATTAGACATTACTTATACGGCGTTGAGCACTAACCCACTAAGTGCATCAAACTTTAGTGGAGCACGAACACTAGGCGCCGTGTCTTGGGCACAAGTCGCTGCGCATGCCAAAGGCTCTCCGCGATTCCCCGGCCAGTGTCCCAAGACACGTCCGCCACGAAGAACCGACCTACAGTCACAACATATAAGGACCGTACAGTCACAGTCAATCTCAAAGACAACGGGATTATTCAGCGACACCGGACGCGCCCAGAATCATGGACCAAACTGCAAGTCGAGGCAGCAGTACGCGCCGACGCAGCCACCAGGTCGATCACGGTAGTGGCTGCACACCTGTTACAGTCGGGATCGGTCAGGTAGATGCATTCAAAGACAGCGCGTAGTACTTGGTTCTCTATCTAAAAGATGGTCTTAATTACTTCTAATATAGTCAGTTAAGATGACTCCTTGTGGCGAATATCTTCAGCTGTACAGGGACAATTCAGTTGTACAGGGATACGGGTTGCGGCAAAAGGTGCCTTATATTGTGACAACACCAACTCAAGAGCGGCGACGTTCAAGTTATCACCCGTCTAAAAGAAGCGAAACTGCTTACAGAAAACTAAGGGTGGACCAGTAACTTGGGCGAAAATGCGGAACTCGTCGTACCAACCTACGGAGTTATCGTCCACGGCATCCCTACTAAGTCACTCAACGTCAAGGACCAGGAAGCTACGATCCACCAGATGCTAGCGGACAACTACGCAGTCATCCCAAATGCCAAGATTTCCTACATTAGGTGGCTTACAAAAGTAGGCCACCTCAAGCGAGCATCGTCAATCGTAGTTGAATATACAGAACCAGAGATGGCCAAGGCCGTCATCTACGCCGGCATGGTATGGGATGGCCAGATCCATCAATGCCAGCTTTATGACCGCGCCAACCGAGTGAAGCAATACTTTAACTGCTATAATTACGGACATATTAGCACTCAATACAACGCATCCCAAATTTGTGACTATTGCGCCGAGCAACATGAGTCTAAACACTGTATGCGGAAAGGTGTGGACAGTGTGGCTAACAGACAGACCGTCTGACAGACCGTCTGGCAGACTATCTTCAGACCGCAGACCGACCGACCGGCGATTGTCGTCAGACCGACAGACCAGAGCACCTGGTCGGATTGGGTGGTCTGAGTCGGTCTGGGATGAGTACTCGTCTGGGATAGGGTGCTATTGACGGCCGCGCTGACCGCCGCTGATTCAGCGCGCCCCGGGTGCTAGCTCGGGATGTTGTTTGGAGAAGGCTCACCAAGGCTAGCGTTATAGCAGCATTGCCCAGGTTCCTCTCCCGGAGAGGAAAATAAGGCAGTCGGTTTTCCATAAACGTTTAAGCTATAACTGTAGCACATCTTTTAGCGGCTAAATGTAATTTGACGCTGTTTCGTCGCGAGAGTTGGAATTATCGCGCTGCCGTGGCCAGGCCTAGCATCATTCTCGTGGCTGGTGTAAGTCAGTTTTAGGTTGTTGAAACCAGTTAATGGGTCGTCGTTGAGCCTCATTGGCATTTTACGTGGGCAGGTGCTCGAAGCACTTTTACAACAAAGAAATTGTAGAAACTTGTCCTAGCCTTGATATGCATTGAGTAATTGATATCTCTCTGGAGGGTTGACGAAAGCCATCGCATGTGGGATCCCACATCTGCTGTTGCGTGCCATTTACCCAAGCACTGTCTCTACAACTTTGAGTAATAGTTCTACAGGGCCAGCGGTTTTCTTTCGACACCGAAAATCTCTTCGTGCGTGATTTCTACGAGACATCGGTTGTTGTAAGGCGGCTACACCCCTATACCCCATGCTAAGTTTAATAACTGCCCTGTGTCTCGCCACTTTCTTTGCTACGTTAGTCAATCACCGCATCACAAGAAGAGTCGAGGGTTTTGTACTTCTTTCGATTTTATTTTACCGCCATCTAATGTACGACTTCTAGCTTGAATAAGTGATAGAGATAGTGATAGTGGAATGCGCCGACGAAAAAGTGTGCCTAGCAATTTCGTCTGGCCAACCGGCGATGGCGAGCTCCCCGTCAATAGAAACTTTTCGAATTAGCTGGAAATTGTAATATGCGGTGGGCGGCTAGAGCTCTCCTCGCGGAAGTCTTTTGGCGGACTCGTAGGTGGCTGATACTGAGTTGGGCCGACCGGGCTGGAGACCATCCAGCGAAGCATAAGCCAAGCATCCGGAGGAGTTTCAGCCCCCCTCAGTTCGAGAACTCGAGACTGGCGGAGGATCAGCCTCCCGATTTTCGCATCGAAATATGCCTGCGTAATGCGAGCTACCTGTTTGCCAAATTGAGTGCAGACTAGGATCAACTTGGTATGATGATTGGTGAAACAGGCTTGCTGGTACTGGAACTCTATCATCTTGACTGTAGCCTCGACTTCAGATTTTGTAGCGATACCTTCCCCTGGAATGGACGAGTCAAGCATGACGCAGACGGCATGCGGCTTATCAGCCGCTGGAACGGCAAAATATGCCCAGGTTCCTCTATACGGGTAGTTTACCTCATCCACCGTGTCGTAGTAGTATTCTCACCGAGGTAGCTCGAGACGAATGGCTTCTTTGATATGCTCTCGATCGCAACTCCAACGCGTTCTTCCATCGTGGCGGCTAGACTGCGGTCAGCATTCTGTTATATTAGATGAACGGGCATAAAGGGCAGATTGAAGCTCACACGGCCGGCTCCCATACATTTCCCTCAACGCTCTCAAGGGTCAAAAGACGAGCTCTAAACCAGTCTGATCTGAAGAGTGCGACTTCCAACAGCAACAAATTCTCTACGCGCCACCGAGTCAAGTCCAGCCACTCCCTATCATCCCAGCCGCTGTCCGATTCCGACTCAAGAATCACCAGCGTCCAATCGCAGGGGCTGAAGAATTGCAAAGAATCGCCGCTCTGCTGCGGCGCGTTCAGGCCGTCAACATCCAGAGGCGCGCCTCGAGCGATGCCCACGAATTCCGAGCTGCTCGTCCGGGATAGTGGTTTCTCTGTCCTCGCGCAGAATGCCGTATAATTTGGTAAGGCAATCCAGTTGTGAACGCTCTAGCACGAGACGCTGCGCGGCACCCGCGTTCGGATCCAAATTGTTCCCAGTGCACGACATTTGAACAGCAGGGGTTTTCAGAGCAAGCCCAGGAAGATGCTCTCGATGTTGTGATGAGATTGTGGGTAGGTAGGCGTGAGCTGGAGTGCGAGTAAGAGATAGAATGTAGATGCAAAATGCATGTTGCCCCTGTTGCTGGCCTGGATCTATATTGGTGTTTGGTGGTTGTTTGCTTGCCCGTCTGACGTCGATATGGCGTGTCGTCCGAGCAACGAAGGTGTCACGACCTGCGAGCTAGGTAAGACGCGGGATCAGAAGTAGGAAACGGGTGATAGACGGGTGTACTACATAACATCTTGCATCGCTTGCAATCAGTACCCAGGTACTCAATTCCACCTACATTTCTCCTTCACGGGCCTCGTCAGGCAGGCGAGTGGAGCACGCAGCATCGGCACAGGCGCCAGCTGCCATTCCGCCGCCACCAACAGGGCCGATCATATTTTACGTTTGTCTAACTTCTTATGAAGGCTTATCAATTAGACCGATATATACCACGCATCTTTCAAGGCAAGTGAGGTGGAATTAATATCAATTCATCCGACTTTCTCAAACACATAGAACAAAAGATTATCAAGCCGTTGGTAAGTGCAATAGATACAACATATAGAAATTTCAAAGGAACGCCAGGCCACAGGACCCATCAACTGAAAGCAAAAGACCTGATAACTGTCAAGCGCAGAAATAAGAGAATGGCTCAAAAACTCGCCTGCCAAGTACATATAGCCAATTGGCTACATATACACCCAATAACAATCTCAACGCAAGAGGATATATAGTAACCCGTCATCATGACGCGACAAGAGGACTTGTTCGAGAGAACAAGACAGAATGATACAATGAAAAACACAAAAAGAACTATCCAAACCTGTCATTTTCCATAGCCGATACTTTATATACGTGCTTAGCGAGTGCCACCAAGGGCGCTGATGCGGGCACCAGACGGCCTGTGCAGAAGAGAGTCGCTGTGTTTGGCGACGACGCCATTCTCGTTGGCGCCAGCAGCGCTGTCGCTGCGGTTCTCCTCGTAGTCCTCCGCCTCGTCCTCGACAATCTTGGTGGGCACGTCCTCGCGCTGGTGGTAGTACTGAGCGCTGTTGCGCTCGGGCGTTGTCGTCGACGAGACAAACGACATGGCGGTGCTGCTGCGGTTGGGCACCAGGTCGGGCGTCGGGGGGATGCTGGACGGGCGGCCGGAGCGGCGGCGCAGTCTCTCCTCACCAACCTCGGAGGTGGCGGCAGAGTGGCTGTCGTCGTCGCTCTGAGCGGCACCGGACAGGTTGCTGTGGCGGCGCGAAGGCGTCTCGGCATCTTGCGCCATGTGTAGGCTCTCGACAGCAGCCTGGCACTGATCGGCAATGTTGCGAACAATGTGCGCAATCGCGTCCGTCTTGTCCTTGAGGTGACGGTCCGCGACATCGGCAAAGCTGGCAGCGGAGAGTCTCTTGGCGCTGCGAGACAGTCTAAGAGACTGAGTCTGCTCCATAGTCATGCCTTCGGTGCTCTCCTCCTCTTCGCCGGGCACGTCGTCGTAGAAGCCCTCCTCAATCTCCTTGACAAGTTCGTCGGGCTTGGTCAGCGACTGGATCAGGTGCTCCATGTGATGGCTTTGACCACCGATGAGGCTGCGAAGATGCAGAACAACACGGCGAGCCTCATCACGTTGGCGCATGAGAGTGCTGCTAGTGTGTTGCAGCTGTGAAAGCTCCTTCTTGTTCTTCTTGCGCTCACGCTCGAGCTCCTCAGCAATCTCTTGCTGGAGAACAAGAGCCTCAAGAGCATCATCGCGCTGCTTCTCGGTGCCGCTGAGGCGGGTGGACATGCGGGCGTTGTCCTCCTTCTGTTGGTCAATGAGACCGCCGAGACGACGGTTCTCGCGCTTGTGTGTCTCAATCTTGACCTTGAGATCCTGCGTCTCCTTGGTGAGTTGCTCGGCAAAAGCCTGGAACTTGAGGAACTGTTGCTTCCAGCTCTCAAGCTCCTCGACGAGGTAGTTGTTGCGCTTGTTAACCTTGTTAAGCTCAGTGTCCATGCGGCCCTTCAGGTTGATGAAGTCCTGCCAAGCCTCCTGGGCATCACGAGAGTACTGGTTGCGCTCTCGTACAATTTCGTTGAGGTGGCGCATAGAGACCTTGGTCATCAGCGGCTTCTTGACGGATCCGCCAAAGACCGCTTTGATGCCGGTGTTGCGTCCGAGCTTCTCACAGACGTGGTCCATGACAGCCATGACAGAGTCCTGGTTCCACCACTCGGGATCTTGGATGGATTCGACCTCTCCGCGCATGACAATAATCTGGCCAGCAGGGACAAGCTTGCCACCGCCGTAAGCGGAACGAAGGTGGTGTGGTACACCAGCAGGGACAACATCGCCGTTGAGCGCCTGGGTCAGGCGAGTCACGAACTTATTGCGCTGGCCAGGAGTGAGAGCGGTAGGGGGGCTAGAAGTAAGAACAAAATTGCGGTCTAAGTCTACGACGAGGGCGTCGTTGGGTGCATTGAAGAGTGATCGGCACTCAGCAGTCACACCGAGGATGTAAGGGCCGGGCTCCTGGACAAGCTCACTAGCATGGCGTGCATGTACAACAGGAACGTACAGACCACTCCACTCATAGACTCGCACACAATATCGGACCGTCTCAGCCGCAACAGTGAGCATGGCAGGGTAGTGACTGACGAAAATGACGCGGCGGGTAGGGGAAATCGCAGCCTCAATGACACCGACAATGTTGGGAATGGACAGGCAGTTGAAGAGCGGCCACATGGCGAAGTTCTGGAATCCAGTGGGCGACGAAGGAAACTGGTAGCAGAGCGCGTAGTCTTTCATGTCAATACGGACGAGATCGTTGAGGCGCGGCGCGGGGAAGCTGAGAATGCGAGAGACTTCCTCGGCGTGGAAGAGGTTCGTCGCCTTGTTCCAATGAATCCACATGCCACGGAGGTAATCGCCGAGGAGGTTGTACAGAGGGTATCGGGAGAGGAAAGAAAGACAGTACGGGATCCAGTACGTCTCGTCCGGATTGTCGTAGAAGTCAGACTCTGTTCGCTTGCGAAGGTCACGGATTGTCTCGGCTCGTTTCTCATCGGCCCGTGACCACACACGCAGGCAAATACCGTAGAGGGTCTGGGAAGAATCCTGCTGCAGAACGAAAGAATGGTGAGAGCAGTGAGGCTGGTTACGGCCAGTGCAAATCTCGACGTCGTGAGGGAAACAGGCCTAAGCAGGCGCGGTTAGCGACAGTTTCACCCAAGATTGCGACTTTCATGTACGAACCCTCATAGCGGCGTGAAGAGCTCTGGCAATTTCGTTGTCCTGCTCCAGGCGAGGACTGCTTCCTAGAATCTCTGGCAGCCAGAATTGGCTAACAGCACCTTTCATGTGGCCAATTTTGCCCTGAACAGGCGCGGGGGCCCGGACCCATTGCGACGGCTCGCGGCCGACACCACACACGAGGTAGGCATGCGTGAGAGTCTTGGGAGTACGTTGTTGGGGCTTGGCGTTGAAGCTCGAGGGAATTGGCTGGGTAATGCGCGAATGCAGCGAGGACGTTCGGCTGGGGATGAGCATCGTGTCGCCGTTTTGGTCGCGAGTCAACGGGCGGCCCTCACGCTCGCCGGTGCGCGGGCGCGTGAAGCTAGGATGAGCGCTGAGAGATGGAGGCATGATGAATGAGTAAAGCTCTGCTTCGCTCAAGACTCTCGATGCCTAGACTAGTCGGTCGAAGAAAAAAAATGGAAGGACGTTTGAAACCAATTTTTATCTAGCCATCGACACCTAGGTGGGAAAGGCAAGTGAGAGGAAGGGCGAGGCGGTGGCACGGTTGATATTAGGACTAGAAGTGGACTGGTCAGGGGGGCCAACAAGATGACAATGCCGTGCCACCATGTACAACAGTACCAGTATCGAGAAGTACCTACAGGTACAAGTATGATTACAGGTAAAGCGAGGATGCTTGCGAGCGGGACCTGCAGAAGCTGCTGCAGTAGGCGGGAGATCCGGGTCTCAACCTTGTCCATGTTCACATCAGGGGCTCTCGGCAGGGAGCATGGGCCGCCTGGACTCATGACTAGCCTGTTGGTGGACAAGTGGACGACGCCGGAAGAGCAGCGGCAGCCCGGGAGAAGAGAGAGCTTCAGGAGCCGTCCCCAGACACTTGACACCCCAGCAGGGTACCGCCGCCAACGCGGAGCCCGTCGACCATTGTGGGTGAGGATTTGCAGAGTCCAGTGCCCTGCGGTGCCGGTGGTGGAGCTTGACGGGAGCGTTAGCAGCTTGATTTGGAGCGATTCTTCGTTTCAGCCCATGGGTGACCCCTGTTGCCTTTGCCCGGTAACGACGGGCTTTGGTCTGTTCTTTAATTGCATCAACTAGAGTTTTATCGAGCCCCTAACCAGCTGGTAGATCGCGACAGCAGCACTCAACACAGGCTCCCAGATAACGGAGAGCGCTGAGGAGGCCCTGGCAATTCGGCAAAGACAGACTCGTCTGTACCGGTGTACCAGTACAACGCTCTCTGTCAGGTCTCCATTGCACCAAGCCGCTAGTCACTCTGGTAGAGCGGCGCGTGTGGCGCCGCGCAGGGGCCCCCTGGACAGAGACCAAAATTGAACTCGGCAGGCTGCAGGCGTGCTGGTCTTTCAAGTCCTCCTCTTCGGCAGGGCGTTGGACAAAGGAAATTGTTCGTCAATGTGCGCTAGGTCGGTGGAGAAAGCGGACGAACAGACGGAACCTGGCTGGAACATTGTATCAGCCAAAGCAAAAAGTGACAGGTACTCTCCGCACTAGGAGAGAAGGAAGAAGGAAGAAAAGAAAAGACTGACAGCGGATGCTGGGGCGAAAGAAAACAATCATCGCAGGAAACAGGCGGCAGGAATCAGATTACTGGCCGCGCTGAAGCGTGGGGTTCTGTCTCGGCCCCCTACAGATGACCCTTCTCCTTGCAGTCTCGTGTCGACTTTTTGTCTTTTCTCGTGTTATAGGTTGATCTTTCAGAATGTAGTTGCGGAGAGCAATGGCGAAGTATCGCTCAAAGGCTGTTGGTGATGATGAAGCTCGTCCGTTTGTCAAGCTTGCCAGTCTGCTAGCTGCCGGCGCCCTACCACTCACTACCAAGGAGCCTCCGCCAGGCAAAGCAGGGAGCGAGCCCCCGCGAGTCCGTACAGCCTAGCAATATGTGCTCTTGCAATTTTTATTATAGCCTGCATGCGCAATCTATTTCAAACTCGGATTATCTGCTGCGCATCTGCTTCTCATCTGCCGATACACTCAGTTACTCTGCACGACGAACAAGCTTATAAGTACCAAATGCTAAATGCTCTCAATGTACTGGTAGGGCGGCAGCGTTGGTCCAGCCACTCCGTTTGCTGGAGCTCTGCCATCTTTCCTGACAAACCCTCGGGCACAACGCATTGCGCTCATATCTAATGATTCTTCCGGGACCTGTCATCCTTGCCATCAAGCATGATGATGTGCTGCTCGTTATCGTGGCCCGCCTCAGGTACGACGTTGGCATCCATGACCACTGAACTAATGCGGCTGATGGTCCGTCAATAGTCTGCTCCCTCACCTGAACAAGTGCGCATTCTGTGTCGCAAGCCTAGCCTAGTTAACATCTTTGGTCAAAAGATGATCCGGTTTCATCAAGTTGTCAACACATCGCAAGTTGCCACAGCCATGTCAATTTGCAAGCGTTGGCGTGTCTGAAAAGGGAGCTGCGGGAACAATCCTGCGGACCATCCAACCATCGTATCAAGGCCGCGCTCCGCCACAATTTTTTACCGACAAATGCAAAGCAAAACGTCCGACCACAGCGCATGAATTTGACGGCGATCAGCCAATAGCGGTGCCGAGCCACTCAACCCGCAGAGACGGGCAGCCTGCCTGCGCAACTTCGCAACCAACCGTGTTTTCTCTGGAACGGCTCTGTCGACTCCAGTCGCGCTGCCCCTGGACCAGGGGCTTGAGATGACTAGCGCCCTTTTATCCCAGCTTAGCTCTCCCGGATCCCAGCAAGTCCAGTGGCCCAATCGCTAGTCTCGCTACCATGCCATGTGCCGCCTGCGGCCCGGCTCGTTTCATACCGCATTGTTAGGCATGGTCTCTCATCAACGAGACGAAAGCTGTCAATTGATATTTCAAGAGTCCAAACGCTCATCGCGACTCTCGATACGATGCGCTGCGCGGGGCGTTCTAGAGTGCCCTTGTTGGTGCGTGCTGCTTATCTCCGAGCCCATCAGCCCGTGCCCCTGTGGTCGATGCTTTCTATCAGTAAATTGACAGCTTGCTTGTCCGTCGCGCCATGGCCGCCGGGCGCTCTACCCGCCAGCAAAACAGCCACCGGGCAAAGTTATCAGCAAGCCCCTCTCTCCTCTGTTCGATGGGTTATCAATTACCAGTCGCGTCGTGCCAGTATGTCCAGCTGCAGTCTCCGAGAGTGGCTGCATGCTTCTAATAATTCTCGAACGATGATCACCTCCGAAAAACAGGCTCGGCGAAAGCCTGTCTTCCCGTACCCGCAAGTCGCCCATCATGCAAGCGTGGCAAAAAGGGTCCGAGCCACAGGCCAACGAGAATCGAGCTGCAAGCCACCATCACCTTTTAGGCGGCATCACTCTCTAATTTGCTTTTGACGTGCAGTAGTGTGCATATGCGACGCCCTGCTGCATTGCATCAAAGAAGACCGGCGCAAGTACTTGTCGAGATTGGTTGCGCTACCAGTAGTAAAATGCCCCCCAAGAAGGACCCTTCGCCAGTCGACCTTTAGTGGCATTCGTCATCAAGTGTCCACTGCGTTCTTGACTGAACGCCTCTCGCAGTGGCCGTACTTTTGCTTCTTTGCGTGGCCGTCTAGTCTGAGGACTGCGCGCGGTGGTCTCAAATCGTGGCGAGCGCTGAATCATTTGTCTGATTCTCACCAGCATCCGCCTCCCAAGACGGCCAACTGGAGCGGAGGATTGCAAAATGCTCGCTCGCTCACCAAGTTCTCGTCGCAAACCTGCCCGTGCCTGCCAACTGTCTCGGCCAGATGCCACGCGAGTTGCAGTCCCAGACTGATCGGGGTCTCTTTGCTTTTTATGTCTACTCTTCCTGTCTCGCCACAGAACTCAGCCATATTTGTTTCGCCAAGTTTGCAACACTTTTCTTTTGCTTGTTTGAATCTTTGTCTCTTATTAGCTCCGCCATTCAAGAGCCACACGTCATGGTGGTGTGGTTTGTGCCAATACTCGCCGGGTCTTTTCAGTGGCACATCCCCTGCTCGTTCAACATCTGTGTTTAGCAATGCGCTATTCCGCTATGACACGGACCGCACAGCCAAAGGACGAATATCAAGCGCAGGAAGATGTTCTTATAAACATGCGTAAGCTTGCCAGAGTTTGTACAAACTAGTTGGGTTTGATGGTTCCGTGCTCTTTAATTTTTATTTGCTGAGGATGTCTCGCTGCCCCGCGGTCTCCCTGCAGGTATAAGACATGTTAGCCCCTCAGCCGTGCAGGTGAGCAAGTGAGGAACCAAACAAAGACAACCAGCCACCAGCTTGACAGACAAACAGATAGCGTCGCGGGAAACTGGGGTGGTAACGGGGCCTGTGGGGTAATCGGGCATATCAATACAGTTGCATGCGGCTGTTTGATACATCGTGAGTGACGAAGCTCGATCATGACCCAGTAGCAGTTGCTTCTTTGGGGGGCTGGCTATCTTCTCACGCTACCTTTCTATACATGTGCTATGTACGTACTGTTTACGACCCTAAATCCAATCGATCGGGCGGAAAAGGTTGGCCTGGTCTCGCCGAAAGTACAATGGTCCTCATTGCATGCGCTCTTGCCAGCATATCCTGGTCCCGGCTCATTGTCTTCTCCAAGATTGAGTACGGGTCATCCCAGCCCCTGTCTCGCATTGCATCAATGGCTCTTTTCAGCCGGGCAATGTACCATTGGTGTGCTTCCGATCCTTCTTCCGCAGCAACGGCGCCCAGAATCAGCGAGCAAGACGTAAGGTCCATGTACATACATGACCTTCCAGGCAGCTCCGATAGTGCTTCCTTCAACTGGGCTGCCAATTCTGTTGCTCGTCCTATCGGTTGCGGCGGGCAGGTCATGTTGAGTATCAACTCCATCGCCTTTGCAGTGGACCGAACAAATGGGTTTTGATGCGTTCGCAAGACGTGGCACTTGATCGACACACGAAGCCAAGCCTCTGAAGCGCGCAGCGGTACTTTGTTCGCCTGTGCTACCGAATCCGGGCTCTGGTTTCGAAGCTGGCGCAAGTACGCTACATCTTTTGCCATGGAAGCTATCGTCAACACTGCTTGGTTGCTGCTGCTGTCCAGTGTCAACTCGCGAATAATGTCTGAATGAAACACCCGAGGGAATCCGAAGACCTCATTGGGGCCGTCTCTACAGAAAACGAGTCAGTTCCTGTTTAAATACCAGAAGTAAAGAACTTGCCTTACAGCACCATCAGGTCGTCGAATGTAGCTGAGAGTCCTTTAATCCCACGCTGCCGTCGCGCTTGAACGGCCCCAGTGATGCCGCGGATATGCATCTGCCAGTTTTGTTCAGTCCCCAAAAGTCTTTCGCTTACCGCCATAGTCAATGCAGCCCCGAGAAAGCCGTCCGTGTGCAATTGGTGGTTTTTAATTCGGTCAATCATCATATCCACTGCTTTTTCACGATGCTTTTGGGCCCTGCTTTTCAAGTTACTGGCGCACCAGTAATTCATGGCTGCCGCCATCGTGGCCTCGAGGAAAGCCGGCTCGGAGGCGAGCATTTCTCGCCACGATGCATACTCCAAGTCAGCACCACCTCCACCATCATGTCCGCTCAGAATAATGGACCAGAATTCTTCCACTTTGAAAGGTCAGTACCTCCACTCACTAATCTCTTGTAGTAGTAGGCATCGCAGACTTACATATCTCTGCGGACCTGTGTGGATCTGAGTGTGATATGGCTTTTGACAAAACGATTGCTAGCTCTTTCGCAGTGTACTTGTGACAGGGTGCCAGTGGTATAGAGACGTTGGATATGGCACCGTTTGCCGAAGCTTGCGTCTCACCTCTATTCTTTACAGCTGCTTTGCGCTTTGCCTGAAACTTTTGCTTTGTAGTTCCACTATGGCCGCGATCTTGGGCCTGTGCTCGATCCGCTCTCCGTTGGGCGAAGACAACCCTCGTGACATGCCCGCGAACTTTTTTGGCGGCGGACGGTGACTGCCCAGCGCCGGTCGACGTTACAAATGTAAAGCTCATCAGAGAACCGAATGCCTCATTTAGGTTGTTCAGCTTTTGCATAAGGACGAACCCAAGTGAGCGGGAAGTGCTTGGAACTCGGGAGGCCAAGCAGATTGGCGAATTCGTCAGCATCCGGCCTTACCGGATTAGGCAATTGAGTTTGCATTTCCAATCGCAGCGCGGAGCTGCTACCAATCAGACAAGCTTACCGCCACAGGGGCGGGGTCTGTACCAATGCTGCTCATTAAGGGTTCTATACTGAGTTACCCGAAGAGGACTGACAGTTCACTCGAGGTTGATATTCGTCTAGGGGGTGAGTATTCAAGATGTTTGGTCATTAGGAACACGCCTGCTAGGTGAGAATATAAGTATCTCCAGATTCCTCTATGTGTGAACCGAAAAGGCAGGCACTTCACAATTACTTCATCTTCTGATCAGTCTGTTCCATCTAATAGGCAATCGGCACATACTATCATGGCTAGACAATGGATCTTGACTGGCCAAGAGGGCTTTGAAAAGTCACTCGAGTTCCATGAAAACGTCAAAATCACCCCTTCCAACGAACTCGGCCCGAAAGAATGCCTTGTTCGTTTGCACTCTGCGAGCCTAAACTATCGCGAACTCGTCATTGCCGGGCCTATCGTAGGCAATCCTTTGGTCTCAATCTCGGGTTCTAGTATGCTAACAAATTGCATAGGGTGTCAACGGTCCGATTACACCTCCCGTCGTCCCTGCTTGCGACGGAGCCGGAACCGTCGAGGCCGTTGGTGCATCCGTCAGCGAATTTAAAGCAGGCGACAGAGTCATCGTTCACCAAAGCCCAGATCTTGCCAAGAGAGAGGGGAACGATGCTCGCCCTAGCCTTCGCGATGCTCTCAGCGCCCTTGGTCAAGTCCCCGACGGCACTCTCCGCACGCACGCGGTCTTCAAGGAAGCTGGACTTGTCCGCGCTCCAGAGTCCCTGGACTGGCTTGAAGCTGGCACTCTAACTTGTACTTGGCTCACTGCATGGAACTTGCTCTTTGGCGTCAAAGGCCAAGAGATCAGACCAGGTTCCTGGGTCTTGGTGCAGGGGACGGCTGGCGTCAGCATTGCCGTTCTGCAGCTCGCCGTCGCGGCGGGCGCCACAGTCGTCGCGACCACCTCGAGCGAAGCAAAGGGCGCAAGACTGGTGAAGCTGGGTGCGACTCGCGTGGTCAACTATCGCACAACTGTTGCATGGGGAGCCGAAGCACGAAAGTGCACTCCCGGGGGCCGAGGTTTCGACGTTGTAGCTGACATTGGTGGCAACGAGACGCTGCCGCAGTCGCTTGCTGCTGTCCGCGTCGACGGCCAGGTCGTTGTTGTCGGAGGTGTTGGCGAGCCGAATGCCCAGCCGGTGCCTGCCTTTTCCGCGCTGCTTCATACATGCATTCTCCGCGGTATCCTGGGTGGCAGCAGGAATGACCTGATGGCTGCCGTGGATTTTATCGATGCGAAGGGTATCCGGCCGGCGGTGGATGGTGTGGTGTTTGAGCTGGCCGAGGCCAAGAATGCGTACCGACGATTGAAGGAGAAGAAGCACTTCGCCAAGATACTGATTCGCATCGACTAGTTGTTTGATTTGGCCATAGCCACGGCCAAAATGAACTTGATAGTCTCCTGATATGTCGGACAATAACCGTGGTATTGAACTTTAAGTTTCACTTACTGCATGCCAATTGCTAGCTCCTTGATCTTCTTCAGTACCTCATCTATAGCGGCCGAACCGCTAATTTGCCTATCAGCATCGATGTCCAAGCAATACAGCACCACGTTGCGGTACTTTGTTCCCATCACAGCCGGCAACCGCTCGACGACTAGTCTCTTGAGAAAGTCCCTCACAATCCCACTAACAATGCCAACCTCTGATTAATTTTTAAGCCTCGCAACCCCCGTAGTCGCGAACGGTCTCCATAGCCTTAACTCGAGCAGCACGACGTCAAGGCTGTAAGGGTCGTGGTTCATCATATACCGCTGTTCGGGCTGAAGGCGACGAGGCTGTGGGTGCCACGGGGGATGCATGCACAGCTGTCCTGATGCACTTTGGAGCGGATCTGGAAGCGCGCAACTCTCAACGCGAGACAGCTCTTGTACAGGCGGTGCCAGAAGGTAATTATCGAACGGCAGACTTTCTGGTGAGAATAAGCGCAGGTGCTTGGTCGAGGGACGATGATGGCAATGTGTCGCTACTGTCTATCGAGTCCGAGGAGGCTCGGAAGTGGTGCGTAGAACATGGGCTAACGGCGACTTAGGATGGGATGCGGCGAGGCTATAGACGCTATTTTGCTACACAGTTCGAGGACGCCGTTCTGCAACGCAATGGACGACGAAGATTGCCCTGCTGGCCTGGCGGCGCCAAGTCGGCCCCCAGCGCCCGATCTCCAAATGCATCCTTTCCGCTTCCGTGCCGCCGCAGGCCATGCTGCCACTGGTTTCAACCGGCTGAAAGCAGGAAACAGGAAGAAATAAATCGCGGCAGTCGAGTTTTGTCTCTCGAAGCGTTCGGACGGCTGGTAGATGCCGAAATGACAGACGCCACAGCCGCTAGAGCTGCAGAGTACACCAACGGGCGCATTCAATTACAATAGTTCCGAACGAGTGAGTCACGGCCAACGAAACGAGGCTGGACTTATCTCATTACAATTCGTTCATCCAATGAATGGTAGTGGAGCTACGATTCGTCTATCAAATAAATGACAGTGAACATGCTGCCAGTAAAGTCCCTTCCCTTACATTTGTTTCCAAGTTTCCTCCGTCTTCCCTAACTACCGTTATTTTTTTCAATTACATCTCCCTGTTGGTGCCCGACTTCTGCCAGTGCTCAACAATGGCCCCGTCTAGCATCTTGGCCAAGGCCCTCCAGCCCGGCGACACAATCGCCTTCGTCTCCCTCTCCGCGCGCCTCAATGACATATTCCCTGACGCACTCGCGCGCGCCACCTCTCTCTTTCAGAGTCACGGCTACAAAGTCCGTGTACTCTTCACATCCCGGCAAGACCCTGACGTGCAATGCGGTATTGCCGATCGACTCAGCGAGCTCCGTGAGGCAATGCTCGACCCAGATATTGCCGCCGTCGTCTGCACCATTGGCGGCGAGACCTTCACAGAGCTGCTGCCCGCGCTCGTGGCGGACGCGGCGCTGCACGCGCATGTCCGGGCGAATCCAAAAGTCGTCGTCGGATATTCTGACAACACAGGACTGCATTGGCTCCTGCATGCCCTAACTGGACTGCGCACATTCTACGGGCCGACGGCGATCCCAGAACTAGGCACCGCTGATGTCCGAGACGACCAGGAGTCGCCGCTGACGTTTTGCGTCAATGCGCTCTTGAATGCTGTCACAAAAGCCGAGCCTCTTGGTAAGATATCGCGGTCACAGGTGTATGCACCAGAGCATCCCGCATTCTTTCAAGGCCCGACCTCTGTCGAGGTGCAAAAGGTAGCGCCATCACCTGCGTGGCAGTGGCTTCGTCCAGGCAAGGCTCAAGGAAGGCTGTTTGGAGGCCTACTAGGCGCCGTAGTCCGCTTAAATGGAGTGCATGCGATTGCTCCCGATTGGTGCGACCGCATTGTATTCCTGGAGACGGCTGTAAGTGAAGCCGACGATCTTGGGGCTGTGCGCACCGCCTTTGCCGATTTGATTGCACAAGGCGTATTCGACGCGGCGGCTGGCCTGGTCGTCGGGCGGCCATTTGGCTATGACTCGAAAGAGGCGAGGGAGGAATATGCACAAGTTATTACAAGCCTCTTGTGCGACGCTCACCATGGGCCGCTTGCCGGCAACCGATTTCCTATATTGTTCAATGTGGACATTGGGCACACGACCCCGATGGTCACTCTACCTATCGGTGCACTGGCGGTGCTGGACTCGGAAACCGACGAATTTGCGATATTGGAGGCCGGGGTAGAGAGCGGGTAAAGTATACAGCGTCTGGATACTGTTTGCCTTTGTGCGGACTGCTTGAACACAAGTGGGGGTGTATAAAATTGGATATATATATCAGTCTTGCGTCCGTTCTCTACAATGTTTTTCAGCGATGGCCATGTACTTATTACTTATTGTGCATGAATGCCTGTGAAATGCCATTGTAGCATACCGCACACTCGTGCGCTCAGCATCGTGGCGGCGGGCTTAGTAGGACGCCTGCATCTGCAGCTGACAGCAAAGAGGGATGCTCAGCCTCGAGGCGAGGCCTCAACAACTGTGTCATCCATCTACTGAGTTCAAATATATCTAAAAACCTCCCAGCATGCACGGCATACCCGATCAAATTGATTGGCGATTTCGGCGTGGACAAACAAATGGAAGCTGCGGGTTTGGCGTTGGCCATCGCGGGGCTCGCCGGACAAGCCATCTCGGGGATCACGACGCTCAAGGCTTTCTTCGCAGCCATGCGCAACCCAAACTCTCTACTTTGAATTCCGAGTTGGATTCCTTGACATCGATTTTGCTCGGGGTCCAGCAAATTCTGCGGCAAGCACGACGGGATGACGGACACGCCCAGCGTGATCAGCGGCATGCAGCATCTCAAGTGGCATCAACCGTCGCCGACTGCCTATCCGAGAAAGAAGCTGCACCATCCACGACTAATGAAGCAAGTGCTAATTCAGCGCTAAAGCATACTGCACTCACGGCGCTCGACAAGCGCATGGCACTGTGCGCAAAAGAGGTCGTGACCTGGAATACAGCTTCCAACGGACTCAACATTGGTGTCTGGTCTGACATGCGGACATCTGCCCGCAAAATAAAAATTGCGACGAGTAAAGATCTCTTCGAAGAGATTTCCACCAGGATTACTTCTCATAGACAAGCGATTGGAAACTCACTATCTAGCTTGATCTTGTGGGTGACTTACCCCAAGCACCTTTCGGAAGACCAATTCGTGCTGACAAAAACTGCCATAGCTAGCGCCGCTGCTGAAGAAAATCTATCGTTGAGACCGTATAGCTGACGACGCTGTCGTGGAGGAGATCTGGTACAAAAGTACCGAGCTCATCCCCCTTGGAGTAAGATCTCGCTGGTTCTCCCAGATACTGTCGGCTGATTCGTTGTCTGGTCGAGTTGACCGGTGAATGTTGCGTTGCTTTCTCATGTCACACAACTTCAGGACTTTATTTCGAACTTTTTCGGCTCCGATACAACGCTTTGCGCAATCTTGGGGAGATTGGTCGATTGAAGTACTTCGCCACTGTGAAAGCGCCAAGGTCAGCTTCCTCGAGCACCCAGTCACTGACCCATCAAACCGTGCTGTGAAACAGTCGTGATCATACAGCTTCACTACCCAGTACCAAGGGCAGCATCGCACGGCCGGCCGCAGTCGGAGCTGAAAGCGAAGCCCATACATGTATCCATCAAAGCTGCAGCTCACGATTTAAAACTTGGCGACAGATGAAACGCCATCTGTAAGATGTGCACAGATTAGAGCTTGAGTCGCGAAAAGTTCTTCACAATGGGGGGCCAACCACCAAACACCGCTGCGAGCGCATCAACCCTCTCACCGGAGAGCCATGTGGAGTTGTATTTTCTCGTGCGTATGACCTTACACGCCATTAATATACAGTTCACAATACAGCAAATTTGAAGGTCAAGTGTGAACTTTGCACGGAGGAGCGGACATTTTCCAGGCTTAATGCGCTGAACAGGCACTACAGAGTGTGCCGCCCCAAGGCTGAAATACCACAGGGAAGTAAAAGTGCAGATGCTACAACAAAGACCCGTGGATGTTTCTTCTTATTTTTTCTTTTTTTTTTTTCTTTTGTTGATATTCGAAGCAGTGGTCAGATACTACCGGGTGCGTCATTCTGACGACAAGGTCACCGAGCGCCTAGTTGAGAGCAGCAAGCGAAAGCTACCACAGACTGCAGAAAATCGTTATCGGGTCAATCATAGACCAGTCTGCGTGGCTAGTCGTAATGAAGATGTGGCTCGACTGTACCTTGCCAGGCTAGAGCCCTGATCGTGGAGAGCCCCGCGAGACCCTTTCTCAATAGATCAGCGCAGCCATCTTTCAGCCGCACATCACCGCCCAAAGAGGCGGAATAAACCAAGTCTTGTATCGTCAGTCTAGCCAAAGATCTTAGCTGGGTGGCTTGTTATGATCATGTCGTGTCCTCGTAAGGGCTCCCTCCAATCGGGCTCGGGGACACGATGGCATCCGGCCGGTGGCAGGGTCTGCGCCGTGACGACAGCCAAGTCTTCCGCTGCCTCTTCTCTCTGCAGTCACGTAAAAGCACCTTTCGGGGAATATTTGCAAGGATATAAGCTGGCTACAGGCAAGTGCAAGTTGGATGTCACGGAAAGCAGGGGTCTGTCCCGAAAGCGAATCTTCTGGTACTAGTGACAGAGGCTTGCATAGAGGCGGAGGAGACGTTGCGTGCAACACCAGCTTTGCAAATAATAAGAGGCTTACATGGACGAGCTGGCCATCGTGTCGCAGCGCCATAGGCAGAATAGGTCGGGGTGTTACATTGAGGAGACGCACTTGATCGACCCAGGATTGTATGCAGACATGTATCTAGTAGAACATGGTGGTGGTGTGCTCCCTCGGCCATCTAGTGAAAATAAGACGGCAATTAGTGGTGTACATCACAATCGTGTTCTCGCGTTGCTCTTTGCTTAGCATGAGCAGCTATCGCGCCACCGATTGTTGTGACGGGCAAGTAGTTCATCCGAGGTACGTCGCATCCAGCACCGGAAGACAGATTGCCGCTGTCAGCCCTGCAAATCGAGGCCAATTGCGTTGAACAAGGCAAACAGGCTATATGCCCAAATCGGCTGCGACAAAGAGGCTAGGCGGGGTTGCGAAGGAGGGGAAATCAAGCGGTAGGAGGGATCTACCCGTTCAGCTGACAGAAGTTGTTGGCAGAGCGCCTGAGGAAGACGATCATTGGACAATTGAGTTCAACAAAATCTTGTGAGGGTGGTTTGCCACATGCACATTGAGCCCTGAATTTTGGAACCCTGGAAAGATAACGGCGCGTGCTTTCTGGACCCCTCTGGATGTCACTGATTGACGTGTCGCATAAGAGAAAACAGCCCACCATCCGACAGATCTGAGGAAGAGCATGTGCTTGACGCCCCTCTTTCCCTTGAGTCAGTGGAAGAGAGAATTAGGGCTAATAGATGAAATGTCGATGGAGAATTTGTCGACATTTTCTTTTCTTTGCGTTTGCATGCAAAACATGAAGACCAGGATACAGCGATTCTGACATGTGAAGGTGGGTGGACATGGTACAGCGAACCAGGATGATCCACAGTAAATTAGGTGAGCCCGATTTAGATTTGCCAGGCGAGGCGACATTTTGATGGATGGGATGGCATGATGGATCCTCGGAAGCAGTCTCCGTGAGCGACGGGTACTGAAAATTTGACGCCTGGCCTGATTGAAACCCGGTTGCACTGTCACTTGACGTTTGAGCAAGGGAGAGTCTGTGTTGGACAGGGGTAAAAGGATCCGGTCGCCGAAGCTGGCATGCGACGCCATAGGCCCATAGCCAAGCCTTTTTGACAGCAAAAGAAAAACTTGCAATGCCCGAGATGCAAGACTCCGCGGCTAGGGCCGGACTTTTTCGTTTGGCGCGTTTTGTTGCCTCGTTGGAATAGGCATTTCACCATGCGTGCAGGCTAGACCCAACTTTTCTTTCTCGTGCTCATTTCGGCCGGCCGATACCATCTCGGCGCGCCAGTGGGCTCCGACCGGGTGGCGTTTTTCGAAAATAATTGGCCGATTTTTTTAAGAAACAAAAAAGGCTCATGGGTGTCGTACGTAATTACTAGTCACGCCCCGTAGGAGCGCCGACTGTGGCGATCAAATTGGGCGGCGAGCGCTCATGCTCAACTAGGACTGGCTTGGCTGTGCAGCTTCGGCTCGGAGCATTCGTGCATGGCAGGATGGCAGGACCACGATGGCAAACATGTGGTGAGCAATTTCGCCATGTTGAAACCAGGCTGGACATGCCCATGTTGACGTTCCGGTTGCTTTTCGTAAACAGAGTTCATGCTAGCAGTCATTAGCTCGAGCTTACCTGTCAACTGTGCCTGCCGAATGCAACACGGGGTAATCGACTTCGCTGCTTTGCGACGAAACAGCGACTGAATTAGCTTTGATCTGACAGCGGTGACGAGAGTCAAGATTGGGGCGGGTGCTGAAACAGGGACGCGATGTAGCGCAAGATAGGAGGCTCGATGATTGTGGCACGGCAGCTATCGGTATGGTGTTATCGGCAGCACACACACCACACCTGATGGCTTGGCTTTGATACAGAACTATGCTTATCACTGCAAGCCACATACGAGCCAGCGGTACAGCGCCGTATCATGGTGCAGCGTTTTGGCCATATCCGTATGGCAATTACGCTGATTGTCCACGCCGGCAGTCAATTGAGCAGGCCAGCGGAGCTGCTATCGCAGGAATGCTGTCTGCTGCACCGTAGATGATAAGTTCCCATGATGCAATACGCATAGCGAGATGTGCCGTACATTCTGGAGCAGCTCGTGTATGTATCAGTGCGTAGGGGGCCGTAGTGTCGCATTCGCCATCGCTGACAGGAGGTATATTTGCCGTGCGTGCGTGTACATATGCTCGACTCTTGTTTTGGGCAGTGCCCGACCAGTTCTCGTGGCGGGATAAGGCTTCCGCCATCGATACCGTCACGGCATGGCCTTGGGGCCAGTGGCTTATGCGGACAAAGGTACCAGTATGGCCCCTCCCATCCAAGAGCAGTGTAGCAGCACGCACGTATCGTGGCCGCAACGGTTGGGCGAGGAGAGAGCGCGCAAGCGTGGTGGCAGGAGAAGGTTGAGGGAGACGGTGGATCCTGACGCCGGAAAAAGGAGCCAGCGCAGGCTGCAAGGACTTCCTAGACTCGAGTTGGCTTGGCTGTGCAACATACTAGCGTCGAGATATGGAGTGTAGCGTTGGAAGTAGATTAGATGTTTGGGTGAATCAGAGCAAGCTGCTGGCAGACAACAGGGTGGCATTGGTGGCATGGTGGGCAGAGCTTTCACATGCCAGAAATCGCAAGCGTGCGCAAGAATGGTGTGGGTGGCGGGCGGACCAATCAGCGGCCTGGATTGGCCCACCAGCTTCCCTGCTCGCCAGCTGCCAGCGACAAACGGACGCTGCCAGCTGGCGGCCCGTTTGCACCTCACGCACCTGCAAGGTTGGGGCCATAAAACAGCATACTAGTTGGTGAATTAGTACTGCTAGAGAGCAAGTGCGGCCGCACTAGGAAGAAAAAACCAAGATTAAAAAAAAATCCAGCGCCCGCGCATGGCTGCTTAATGGTGGCCACTATCACATGCGTGGCGCCCACCAAGACGTAACCATCCCTGCTCGAAATCAAGAAACGGTCTTGCACCTATCGACGAGTCAGAAGTAGATAAAGACCTGCCGCATGCTTCCCTTCTGCTTTGCGTGCTCCTCTCTGCTGCTCTCGATATTTCCTTCATCCAACATCTCTCGAATTCAACGAGATTATCCTCGATTCCATCTTCGACCCGAACATACCCCTCATCCACCATTTCTACAACACCTCCACACTCTACAATGGCTGTCGCTCAGGTCAACGGCAACGTCGAGAGCTCTGCTCCTCAGTCTGCCTTTATCCAGGTACGTGCTCGACGCCATCCACGATGATGAAGCCATCGCCAGCTAACACTGCCTTGCAGCACCTCCTCAACTACCCCGTCATCTCCGACAGCGTCAACACCGTCTCCAGCACCGTCCACTCCAACCCCTACGCCCAGCGCTCTCTCCAGCTCGGCGACTCTGCCTACAAGACCTTTGCCGCCCCCATCCTCCCCTACTTCGCCAAGCCCTACCAGTTCGTCTCGCCGTACGTCCAGCGCGCCGACTCGCTCGGCGAGCAGACGCTGACCCGCATCGACGAGCGCTTCCCCATTGTCAAGAAGCCCACCGCCGAGCTCTACAGCGACGCCAAGGCCCTCGTTTTCCTGCCCTACAACAAGGGCCTCGAGGGTCGCGACCACGTCTTTGACGTCTACAGCGCCGAGGCCAAGAAGCAGTCTGAGAAGGGCTACCTGGGCCAGGGCAAGGCCGCCGTCGCCACCATCTTCCAGGTCAGCAACGAGACCCTCGCCCTCGCCAGCAGCTACGTCGCTGTCAAGAAGGCCGAGGTCACCAAGGAGGTCAAGGAGAAGATTAACCAGTAACTGTCTGGCAACACTATCTCTGTGTGAAATCATCGCCAGCCGTGGCAATGACTGATATTCTTGTTATGGCGTTTTTGTGACTTTAGCCTGATGGAATGTGACTCCATGTCGAGACACCCCCCACTCTCTGTCTGGTACACTACATCACGGCGCCTTGGTCTGGGCTTATACCTTTTTATATTTGCTTCCCTCCTTTTTTCTTGGTTCAAAAAACCTCGGGTTCATTGGGCAAACAGTGCTTGCCAGTTGTTGATTGGTTCTCGTCTTTCTTTTGTGGCTACCCTCTTTTGCAGCTCAAGGGCGATCTGCTGCCCTGACCAGTCGTTGACTGGCGCGGTCTGGAGAACAATCACTACTTGGCACGAAAACAGGCGCAAAACGCATTTGGTATATTTGTTTATTCTTTTCTGGTTTCAAATTGCATAAAATGGCGATGACTTGGATGACGCAATAAAAAGCGAGCTACCGATTGGACGTGTTTTTCTATCCTTAATAGACATTTTTTCTCATGACTGCTCTTCAACACATGTGTTTATCGTGACTGCGCATTTAATCACCCCACCAGTTGGCGGATCAGCGACCGTTGTGATAACACAGCTGTATTGAGTCAGTGCTTCGCATACAGCCGTTCATCAAATTTAGCATCGTGCTTTGCCTCATGACATGTGAAAATGTTTTAGTGCGCCCGCTATCCCTTCGTGCTAAGAAAAAAATTCTTCAGGAGATGGCTCGTGAGCCTATACTGATTTCCCGGGCGCACCCGCGCCGCACCGAATTCCTGGTCCCAGACTCACAAGCATCGGGACCCCGATCGTACGTCTCCCTTGCCTAGCGCCTTTCGGCTCCGAGGCCGCCCAGAGGACGCCAACTCCCTGAATTTTTTCTTCTTCCAAAGTCGCCACCGCCGAGCCGAGGCGGAGGATTTTCTTGCTTTCCCAAGGGGAAGAGAAAACCTAGTAACCGAGCTGCGCATGATAACCATGCTGCGAAGAGAAGCTGCTGAGAATCTTGAATCACTCCGCATTGGTTGTAAGTAGACGCGGCAAGCCATCCTCAGGAGAAGTACAGTTGCCACCTGTAGGGTAGTACCTGTGATACTTGACATCTATCATTGCCGCTGGTCGATTGTGAGTCAGGCGGCCGGAAGGGCAATGTTGTTGCTGTTTTTATTGTTGTTCGTCATATAGATAGGCCTATTACAAGTTTCCTGCATCATTTAAATAGAGTGTAGTCCGTTTTGAACTTTGTGCAGTTGCTTCCATCTCCTGTCTCCTGCACATAGATAGCATGACAAAGCTTTTAGATTTACCCCGGAGCTCTTGAATGGGGCAAGTCGAAGAAGATGATCCTCCATGTCCCTACCTGACACTAGAATTCCGCACAGATTGTACGCCAAATCGGCGGCGTTGATGAGCTCGGCCGGATCTTTGGCGATGTAAGAATGTATAGCATCTTGCCACAGCATCGCTGGATCCTAGCCGAAATGCGCCTGGTCAGCAAAGCTCTCTGCAGGGCCGCCTCACCGATGCTGTTTCAGCATATTGTTGCACTCTTCTCTTTGTACTGGCCGGAATTCACCGTGGATGACATTCGCGACTTATGCAACAGCAGCTACGCCTCGCATGTCTGTCATTTGCAAATCGGGCTAGGATATTTCACTGACTATCATCTACTCGAAGCACAGGCTTATCTCGAGGAGCTCGCGGCGAGTCTTCCGACTCTACTTTCAAAACTGCCCAATCTGTACTCGGTTAGCTTTGAGCTTGACGAGTTTTCGAGCCTGAATTCAGATCTCATCGAGGCGGGGAGGCAATTCGCTAGTGTTGTTGCCTCGACTCTTCACTCTACGGATCTACCAAATCTAAGGAAACTGAAAATCCATCTCCCTCTTACTCACTCCTTCAGTTATCTCTTTCCTACGAACAATATGAGCTCTCACCTTTCTGTGGCTGCCAAATGCCAACGACTGCGACACCTGTGTCTCACTGTGACGAGAAGGACCAGCCTTCTTGGCGATCATTTTAAGAAAGGTCGTATTCTGCCCGAGGATGCAGCTTTGCCGAACGAGGATTTTGCGGGGAATTTGTTCCAGCTTCTGGAAGCTGCTGAGAATCTTGAATCACTCCGCATTGGTTGTACCAATCCTCTGGACTTTGATGGTGTTACCTTTCCGTTACGCCTCCGAACTGTCATTCTCTCGAGACGTATCTTGACCTCCAACAACTTATCCTTGATTCTGGGTAACTCTCATGCAATCAGATGGGTTAAGCTGAATCGTGTTCAGTTGAAGAGCGGGACGTGGCGGCACGCGTTAATGCCTTTCGCAATCTCCACCCAAGCAGCTGCTCAAGTTCTCCATGAGCATTTGTGGCTATTCATCGACTGGCGAAAGCGCACATCTGCGGAACCATATTGTGCGTGATCGGAGACGGTATGATGCGGTTTCTATAGAGACAAAAAGCGAATCGGACCTACCAGCTCTATACTGTCTGCAGAGAATTGCTAGCAAGAACAGGGCTGCATTGGGACTTTCAGCCAATTTCGAAACAGCCATGGAGAGGGACTTGAGACTTGAATCAGAACCAGAAGAGCTGCTGCTGAGCATACAGGATGACGGCGAATGGAATGAAAGTCCTCCTTAAAATTTAAGTAGAGTTGATAAGCGTGGCCGGTCCTCAACCCTTTTGTCAACGCATCTCCAGAGGTCTGTTTGCTTCGGTCCAGAGTGGGCTCGACTAGAAGACCCCAAGGCAACTTCCATATCACAACTACCTCGATTAGAAATCAATACATAAAATAGTGCTGTAAAGATTTTGTCTGTCTGTTGCTTGCGCGTCAGGCAGTTAAAATTGCTCTACCTTTCTAGGCGACAAGAGCCCAATCAAGCAGTGAAACGATCGAGGTACAAAAGCGGCGGAAGAAAGAGTTTTCATTAAAAATTCTAGTCCATGTCAACCTAGAAAGCAGGACCATTCTGTCGATCCATGAAGAAACCATGCGGATCATATTCTGACTGGATGGACATGAGTCGCGCCCGGTTTTGCTCGCCATAGCTCTTGAGCACTGGCTGGGTATCCAGCGCATCATTCATAAAGACGGGGTTATAACTGAAAAAAGGTAAATGTTAGCAACTATATCGCGGGAGGGAGATTGATCTGCGTACCTGATGGTTTCCAAATCGCCGCTCTTGTAGTTTGTCGGGTAGATGCCCGAATACCTTTGCACATGCAGGTCGTGCGCATCCTGCACCATGGCCTTGATCCAATCCGTGCAGACCGAGTCGCAGAGGGGGTTCGCCCACGCCAGGTCGTACTCGATCCAGACGCGATCTCCATTGTCCGGGTTGACGCCGAGCGCGTTGCCGCCGTTTCTGTCCTTGGACGCCTGCGCAATCATGCGCGGCATCGGCTGCACGGCAAACGCAAAGATTTTAAAATCGAGCAGGTCAAAGAGCGCTGCGTCGGCCGACTTCTTCTTGACCAGGTTCCAGTGGTCGACGAGGAAGTCCGTCATGTTGCCGACGGGCATGGCGGGGAACGAGTTGACGCCGATGCGGAAGCGCAGGCCCTTCATGTCGCCGGCGATGATCTCCTTGCTCAGGCTCTCAAAGGTGCGCACGCCCGTGTCGGAGCTGAGGTACTTGATGGCGAGGAACGCGTCAAAAACGCCCGCGGGGACGGTGAGGCCGTCGTAGAAAAAGGTCACGAGGATGACGGGCACGCTGAGGGCGACGACGCCGGCAAAGTCAAAGGTCGGGATGATGGCTGCCTTGGGGTCTGTGTTTTCGGAAGTGAAGCGCGCTACGGCGTTGAGTACTGCCTCGTGCTTGTCCTCGGTGTAGGTGCGCACGCCGCCCCAGACCTGGCCCTTGACGCCGACCTCAAAGGTCTCCATTGTTGTCTTGGTGACGACCGCATAACGGTTTCCGCCGCCGCACAGTGCAAAGTATAGATCGGGGTTCGATGTGGCGTTGGCGTGGGCGATGGTGCCGTTGGCAAGGACCGTCTCAAAGTTGAGAACATTGTCGCAGGCAAATCCCTGGGTATCATGTGAGTTTGGTGGATCGTGGCAATGCGTAACAGGCTTGGCTGAATTATAGTGGGAGCAACAGTAATAAAAAAGGGGAATGCAATGGCGTGAAATAAGAAGATCATTCATAAGAAAGTAGGGAGATGTTGCTTGTGCCACTTACATGCTGCGCAGAGAGGTAGGAGAGGCCACCGCCGAGAATGAGACCTGTAGTGCCCACATCACCAAGACGGCCGCCCGTGACCGTCTGGCCGAGCGGTTGCAGAGTGCCATACACATCTTCCCACTTACACCCGGCGCCAATTTCGACAGAGCTGCCGTCCTCGGATGGCGTCGCCGTCTGGAAGTTGGGCCGGAACGCGACCAGGACACCGCCGCTGACGCTGGAGAAGCCCAGGTTGGGGTTGTGCCCACCCGCCTTGAGCGCGAATTGGACAGACTCGTACTTGTTCAGTGTCTGCACGGCAAAGGCCACCTCCTCCGTCGAAGAGGGGAAGAAGGCGCATGCAGCGCGGTTCAGGCTGTTGGCGGCGTTCCAGTAGTCGAGGTTGGCCGAGTTGTACTTGCTCGCGTGCAGGACGGTGTGGATGCCGTACGGTCCGAGGGGATCCCATACGAGATTATCTGGGTACTGTTTAATAAGGGCGTCGCAAACCGCCTTGGTGTCTTTGGAGGGCCAGTAGCTCCCGGCGTGGATGCTCGTGACGAAGAAGGCCAGGAACGGCACAATGACCGCAAAGAGGCGCGCCATGGTTCAACTCAAAGGTACCTCGAAATGTATAATGAAAACGGCAAAGTATAGAAGTGGCGTCCGATGTGGAAAAGGCCCCATCTGCGTGCTGCAATACTCGACTTCTTATATACATGCCCATTATTGGGAAATATGAACAGTGGGACGGCATTGGTGACGATCAGCTCGGGTTGCGTTCAGAGTCAGATAGGCTCACCGCCAAGAAAAGGAAACAATGGATATAGATGGCCTCGATGGATGCCCGAGCCAGTTGGGAAATCAATGCCCCCTCAAGGAAAACCCCGCAGCGGGAATCATGAGATTGCCCGAGGGTGGTTGCATCTACGGCTTAACAGTCACGACTTGCACTACTTTCTTTTTGCTTTTTTTTCTCTCGCTACCACTGACATCGACGGTCCAATTACAGTTTCAGCTGTCTCTAGAACGGTATAGCCCGTACGAGCTGTTGTCTCCCATTCTTTTCGGGGAAAATAAACCAATTGGGCCAGAAAGTTATTAGTGTTATTGCTTCCCCAGAATCTTCGTGGAGCCCGGCCGTTGTGGCGCCATGTCAGCATACTTGCCAGTAGGAAGTTGTCCCGTCCTCCGAGCCTGTGCTTACGAACCCCGGCACATATGAGCCATCCTTGGGCAATATAGAGAATACGCGGAAATGGAAAATTAACTAGCCCATGCCTGCCCCTACCCCTGTTCGGAAACGGAAAATTTACATCTTTTGTTGTTTGCGATTGGGCTCTCATGCACGAATGACAAGAGTCCCACTAACTAAGTTAGAGTGCGCTTTGACTTTTCGCCTCGAGATCAGGCGAGCAGCGACGGCTTTGTGGAATTTTCCAGTATCGGGCTCATATTTTTCTTCTTCTCTTTCCAAAAAGGCAAGAGAAGGACAAAATTGGCTTATGATGCTCATCAACACTGTGTTCCTGAGTCATCCAGTTGATATGCGCTGTGAGATTGGGATGCTCGCCCGAGACATTTGCTGCTTGACGGAGGCGTTCCGGCGGGGAACCCAGATGTGGTCTGCTCAGCTCGGCTCGCTACCGCCACCTTGGGCTCTCGCTGATTCCGAGGTATGGCAGTGGTTCACATGTTTTTGAAGCACCATGGGCGAGAGCAGGGGTCTAAAGTAGGCACTAAAAAGACGTGCGGCTTTTGCATCGGCGAAATGAAGATGTGCGATTGTTAGTCGCTGGTGGCTTTGCATAACTGGGTCCATCTTGCATCGGAATCCAAAGCACCCGACGCGAAGCTGCATATGAATGCACAACTGCAGACTGCAGTGCAGGATCGGACTTGCGGAGTTGTCCAGCTTGCTTGCATAAATGAGACAAAAGCAGGGGTCCGTACGATGATGTTCGGCTATTTTCGCTGCATTGTCTTTTTGGCAAGGCCCCATGCAAGGCAAGGATACGGAAAGGCGACATCGGAAAACAGGACCAGCTTGGCTTGCAGCCGTTGAGGCGTTCCCTTCAGACCAAGACAAGTTGCTATTTTGGAACCCAAGACCGAGACATTGTTTGCCCGCTAATGCATATATTCAGTAAACGCTATTTAATTTTTTGGAACAGGAATCTCCTGCGTCGAGCAGTGGATCCCTCCGCCGTAAAAGGGCAACTCGTAAATGTACACTGGCTCAATCTCTCGCTGAGGATACAAGTCTTGAATAATCTTGAGAGCGGCCTTGTCTGACTTTTTATCGCCAAACTGTGGGAAAATGACGCCATCATTCACCACCAGGTAATTCACATACGTCAGCGACGGATAGTCCTCCTTTCCGCTCTCAATTTCCTTGCGCGCCCGCCGGCCAATGTCCAGCTTGCCCAGGTCCGCCTCGCCGACCTCTGTGATGTGGAACCGCCGCCCGCGCGCATCAGTCGTGCTTGCGAGGATATCGTATGCCTCCTGGTACATTTGCACAAACGCGTCGCTGCCATCCTCGGTGCTGCTCGGTCGGCTCAGGAGTACTTTGCCCGGCGCGACGAAGCGCACGAGGCCGTCGACATGGCCGTCGGTGATGTCGAGGTTGCGGCGGCCGGGCAGCCATATAATCTTTTCCACGCCGAGCGTGCGGTAGATCTCCTCCTCAACCTGCGTCTTGTCCCGGCCCGGGTTGCGGTTGTCGATGAGCACGGAGCTCTCGGTGATGAGCAGCGTGCCGTCGCCGTCGACCTCCAGGGAGCCGCCCTCGGTGACGAGCCACGACTGGACAGCGGGGATGTTCCTGAGGGCGGCAATGATTCCCGCGAGTGAGTTGTTGGTGCCCGTGGGGTATTTGTTTCCCCACCCGTTGAAGTTGAAGTCGACGGCGTGGAGTTTGGCGTCTCGGTCGTCGTCATTTACTACAAAAGTTGGCGCCATGTCGCGCATCCACAGGTCGAGCTTAGGATAGCCGTCGACGGGGAGGAGCGTGATGTTTTTGGCGCGCTTGAAGCGCGACTCGGCGTCTTTAAGACGCTCCGGTGTGACGACGAGCGTGACGGGCTCAAACATCGCTACAGCTTCGGCGATGGTGGTGATGTCCTTGGTCACGTCCTTGAGGCCCTGCTTGTCGTCGAGGTAGGCGTTGTTGGCGGCGGCCGGCCAGGCCATGATGACGCCGGACTGCTTGTCCCATTCCGCGGGGCGGAAGAAGGCGGCGGTTGCAAGATGAGCCATGGTAGCTATGTTCAAGATTATTGTCAGTTTTGACTGTAGAAATATGGTTGGAGGGTCTGCTCACCCTTTGTGTGGTTCTCTGGTTGCAATATTCAATTTGCCTTTTGTACATGCACTTCTATCTACTCTCACATTGCGACCGTAGATGAGATGAAGTCTACCGGGAGGCCGCTCCTGATCCGCAGTCGATACGGAAAAGTAAGATGCGAGTCCTGCGGAGGCTGAGCTATGCCCAATGGCAAAATTTTTAAGGTTCCCGTCCTTGAAGCGCTAGCCTTCGCCTCGCGCAAGGCGCAGCGGCGAATAGTCCAGTGACTGGTTAAGGGTGCGGCTAGTAGGTACTTGTAAGTGTATCGATTGCTTTACAAATGAGAATCATGCAAGAAATATTATAAATCGACTTTTCTCGCTTTTAATATGCCTTCAACAATTTAACTACAAATACAAGCACAAATAGCGTGCTCTTTGAGCAGCGCAACAACCGGCTACTACTCCCTTGGCAGCCGGTCCACAGGCACATGTACCGTCACCAATTACATCAGTAGCGAACCAGGTAAAAGTTATCGCAGGTTTTGCAAACTCATCATTTAGTCTAAGTTCCATACTCTAACTCTTTACAGTTTGCCACTGCTAGCGGGAGCTCGCAGAATAGATTGCTGACTCATTGAAGCAATTAAATTCCCATCCTCTTCCCACTGCTTACTCTCGCTAAATGTTCGACCATACCCAGCTCGGTGATTGACTGCCTCGCTTAGGTGCTAATTGTTTAAGTTTAGCTGCGGCACGAATACCCGCAGAGCAAAATCCAAGCTTGCGCAAGCCTCTGCATCATAAAACGACAGGTGATTTTGTGCCGCAAAAACGACAACAAGCCGTCTAGCGCAAAACCCAAGGAGGCCATCTAGCCCTCTTCTGCGTGTAGTTGGTGTTTCAGTTTGAACCAATCTGCAGAAGACTTGGTCGTTAGGGTCAATTGGTCCTGGCTTGTTTCGATTTCGTTTACCAAGCCTAGCAGATTCTAAGCTGTGACGCCTTCTGGACACGGACGAGCGTCAAATATCTCATGCGACAGTCCAAAGAGGGTGTTAAACATGTCCGATTTTGCTTCTAATAGCTTGCCAGTCTTGACCCATTTCTCTTCCGCAAGGCGGTCCCACCTCAGGCAGTGTTGCCAATGACTGTACCGACGAGTTGGGGTGGCCGAGTAGTTGAGAATTTCCGGTTCATCGCGGTGGAAGTCTGCCAGCAATTCCACGCAAAGACGTGGCATCCCCGTCGTTTGATCCTTCTGTTGGACGGTCACGCGATACGTGACGAAGCTTTTCGTGCGACGCAGTTCGCTTGGTGTACAAATCAGCTTCGCATCTGTAGATAGCCCGCGCAGGAAGTGGCCTAGAGCCGAGTAAAGGCGGAACCCATCGGGCACAGACTGGCACGCAATTTGAATTGCGAGGCCAATGGCATAGCCTCCATAGGCAATCGGGGTGGTATTGCCCATTTGCCGGGGAAAGTGCGAAGAAACATAATGCCCATCAGCTTATTCGAGAGATAAGTGCTGAGCTAGGGTAGTTGCCATGGTTGTTGAGGTTGAAGTGTTAAAAGGATTGACGGACACAACGGGAATGATTTAATATATAAATAAACATTTAGAAACACGTGTTTACTCCTCGGGATCTCCAAATTATTTTTATATAACCAATCCAGGCCATGAAACTCTGCCAAAAAAAAAAAAGTGTAGCCGCCCTAACCTTTCGATTACTCTTGTCACCACTCGACAGGAACACATCGAAGCCGAGGATGTCGTGCCCGGATTCGGCGGAGAACTGGACTTGCACAAGGGGATTTGTTATCTTCTACGGCGGCGTTGGAAATAAATAGAGTTTACTGAGTTTGGGTGGATCGTAACCTATCTCCCACGTGTTTCAGCTTGCGGTGGCTTACACAAATCACCAACTGAAGACGTCCTCGTGGAAGTACTAAACCCGTCAGCCTGTACTAGAGCCGCGGGCGACGTAGATGATCCCCCACAGACAAGTCAAATATGTTGCCCTAGGTTGACCGCGCCTCTTTCAAAACTAGACTAACAAGGTAAGACCTCATGACTTGGCCGTAGTAGGCGCGTCAAAGTGCAGTCTCGCGCCTGGGCGGAGGAGACGGCTGGCGCAGACAGTTAAAGTGAAGCCTACCACGCGCAAAAGGCCGCAAAAGTCCGCAAACAACCGACTGACATCGAAGCGGCAATTTCCAATCAGATTTTTCAGCCACCAATATATGTCGCAATAGACCCCCAGCACGTCGGTTTTTTTTTGGAATCGTAGCACGCGAGAGGGTCTTGTCTGCCGAGGTTTCTCTGGACAGAGCGCTGAAGGTGATCCCTGCTCGTGGCCCAACTTCGGCGGGATGGCCTCATCATTCACATCGCGTGCATACTGTACTATGGACAATTTAGCCTTTGCATCAAAAGTCTCTAATAATCGAAGGCCGACGTATATTACAAATGCATATTTACATCCGTTGTCCCGCATTGCGCTATTCATCTTGCTGATAAATTGCGTTCTCGAAGCCTCGACGTAACAATGTCGACGGATATAAAAGTATGGCCTTGGCAGTATCATCCATACAAGTATCAAACCCTCCACCAATAATCGGAAAGGGCACATTGAGCAATACTCATCCATCTCGTCCATCACAAATGTCTAGCATCACGAAAGTCGCGATTATCGGCGTATGTTAACAAATAAATAAGATCTTTCTCAATTTGAGTGCACAACTAAACATTCGCAACAGGCAAATGGCAACCTAGGACAGGCCGTCCTGCCGTCCATCATCAACGCGTCGTTTGAAGTGACAGTGATCACTAGAGCAGAGTCGACCTCAGCGTTCCCGCCCAATGTGAAGGTGGTGAAAACGGAATATACTGAGAAGAATATTGCAAAAGCCTTACAAGGACAAGATGCCGTTCTCTGTCTTATCGATGCCGGGGCTCTACAGGTAGAGAGTCTGATCATCGACGCTGCAGCTTCAGCTGGCGTGAAATGGTTCATACCTAGCGAATTCGGCCACAATACCTTGGACAGCCGCGTTTTGGAGGCACTGCCGATCTTGAAGGGAAAAGTTAAAGTCACAGCACAGCTGCGATCTAAGGAACAACAAGCAATGCAATGGACGGGTATCGTCACTGGTCTGTTTTTTGACTGGGTACATTAGACAAATTTCGCTGCAATGAAGAGCTGCTGACTACTTTTAGGGCTTGACAAGGGGCACCTTCGGCTTTGATCTTGCCAAGAAAACAGCCCAGATTTGGGACGATGGAAACACAAAGTTTCTGGCCACGAATATTCAGGATATTGCTGCAGCGTTGGTGACGCTGCTCAGCGACGCGCACGCCAGAGAAAATGCTAAGAATCGGTTTGTCCATATTTCGTCCTTTGCTACGACGCAGAATGAGACCCTCGGCTTGTTGGAGAAGTTCTCTGGGACCCAGTTCACCGCTACCCACCTCGACAGCGACGGACTGAAGCAGCAGTCACTTGCGGATTTAAGCAAAGGGAACTACAGTGCGGTTTTGCCATTAATTCAATACGCAGCTCTGGGTCGGGATGGGTTGAGTCAGTGGTATGAAGAAGCTGAACAGGGCAGGCAGCTGCTTCTCCCCACTCCCCGAGAGTCGCTCGAAGAGGCGGTACAGAGGGTTGTGACTGAAGTGGCAGAAAGTCAGAGAAGCTCCCTTTAAATGGTCTGCTAGAGGAGGATATTGTTGATTCTCGCAGTCAAAAAGTGTGTAGAGTTGGAGAGGAATATGTCAGCACATCTAGTTGCAGTACGCCTACGTGTATTAGGGCTGGATTCTAGGATCTAAAAGACTCTGCTAAAAAATAACAGCAAAAGCTCTGCTATCCAAAAAGTACAAGAATGTGTTTTCTAGCATTCTAAAGACGGGCGCGTACTCGGGCAGGTGCTAGTTCTGTGGCCTGTCGCCTGTTTGGCGGCTGACCTGTTACATTTTCTGGGCCACTAAATACAAGCCAACTAGCTAACTTTGACCAATATCTGCAAGAATATCCGTACAATGTAGCTATTAGCCGATAAGTTCTGGTTGTCCTCCCCTTCTGTCCCCACTCACATCGTGGCTACCACGGTGGAATACTACATCCAACTCCTGAATGTTTCCCGCTTTTGAATCTCTTCCTGCACTTCTATTCTCACTCTCTACAGCCAATTCGCTTCATTTTCGTGCACAAACTCCTTCCAGGTAGTCGGCTCTTCGTTAAGCAGTTTTAAGCTCTCCGCTAAATCAGCTTTCTCGTAGTAACCCGGATCGTCGAGGAGGAGCAAGGTTTCGAGCATCTCCTGGGCCATAACGTCCGGAAAGAATGACTTTGCTACCTTGGAGGGAACATGTACGTAGGTAGCAGGCATATTTAGTACACTTGAGAACTCTGAAACAATCTCAGAGGGCGTGTAGTACTTTGTGCAGGCGTAAATTTGCTTTCCCAGACAAGTTGGGTAGTTTCGCATTGTAGCTGCCACGAATTTGCCTTTCATAATATTAGCCTTAAGTCATAGTAAAACCAAACTTCAACTTACCAGTGTCGCCGGCAGCGTCAAACAAAGGGAACTGTGCTTTCTCTGATACCGGGACGGCCATGGAATAATGGCCATTGTCTCCCTTGCGAATCATTGAGAACAAGTTGGACATGTATAAA
Organism: Akanthomyces muscarius; assembly: GCF_028009165.1. Lineage (NCBI taxonomy): Eukaryota > Fungi > Ascomycota > Sordariomycetes > Hypocreales > Cordycipitaceae > Akanthomyces > Akanthomyces muscarius. Next base: position 335,236 of record NW_026611615.1, on the reverse strand, counting down.
CCTGCCAACACAAATGTAGCTGGCACACCACTGTCCCGAATGTACTGCTCAATCTTTGACTTTCCCACAAAATGCGTAATATTGGGAAGACGGCCATCACTGGCTTTGGTTGTGTTGATCAACGAAGAAAAGATCAAGTGTTGCACACCAGCAGCCTTACAAGCATCTGTGACAGCTTTGCCCTGCGAGATCTCAACCTCTTCCGAGAAATTCTCCCAGAAATTGGTAACCAAGAAAACTGTGTGAGCTTTTTCGACGGCTGACGCAACTAGTTCAACTGAAGACATGTCCGCCTGACACCACAGGTTAGCCATCAACCACGTGCATAGATTCGGTGACTCGTACTGTTACGATCTCGACCCCTTTAGCAGCAAACTCCTGTGCGGCTGGCTTGGAGGCATCTCGAGTGATGGCTCGAATCTTGAACTCTGAAGAAAGAGCGTTGTCATTGAGGATAGCCCGGACAACCGAACCGCCTTGAATGCCAGTGGCACCAAACACAGCAAGAATCTTAGACATGGTCGTTTTTGTCGACGAGCACGGAAGTGGTTGGTTGGTTGGAGGATGATTTTAGTCTATGAACAAAAGGATACGGTGCGCAGATCGAGTATTAATAGTTGAAGGAAGTGGTTCACCAACGCGCCTCATAAGCTCTAGTCATTCTGCCAATATACTTAGAATAGACACGATACTGAGAATAAACAGCAAATTCTACGGCCAATCTCTCGCACTTCGCACCTTGAGCAATGCCGAGGAAGTCTTGTCGATGAGTCAATTGAGATATACCGGATATAAATTATACCTGGCCCAATCAGATCACGGCTTACGCAGTTCGGACTTCAAACGATCCCGAGAAGTCTCGCCGATGAGTCAATCGAAACGTAGTCGACAGGCAAAAGTCGACCAGCAGAAAGTCCGCAAGTCCGCAAGCAGCAAGTCCGCAACAGCATGGCATTATTACCGAGAAGTCTACAATCGTTAGCTGAACAGGGAATGTTGAGCGGAGGAAACCTAAATGAGACTCCCCGGCGTCCTGAAATAGATGGCGCGTAAATCCACGTGCGCATAAGTGGAAAGCTGATGGCTGGTCAAGAAATGGACAAGTGCGGGCATGCTTGCATACCTTTCTGTTAAAGATCAGCCAAAATCCCCGTCTTTCCAGCCTTGTAACTTTTCTAGTTCTAGCTCCCGTCCATATTGTGACCACTTTTGAGTGCGTGGCACCTGTGATGTTCTGATCTATGTTGTGTATTAAACGTGAGTCTTGCCCCCATCTCAACACTAGTCGAGCAACCTCGACTAGCGCAAGTTGCTAGCACAAGAATGAACTTAGTGTCACTAGAAACATGGGGAACACTCAGATTTCGTTAATCTGATAAAGATCGTTAAAACAGTAAACTTTTAGGTCGTCAGAGGAGCTCAAAGCTTCTGATCCGGCCTAAAAAGACATTGAGATGTCGAAATCATAAGTCGCTTGGTTTTGTAGGATCACTTGATCCTCACTGTCTCGAGCCGCCTTCTAGGCCCCCATTCAGTTTTCACGCTCATGCGAAGTAGCCCTATCTCAAGTATACAGAGTATTATACCGCATTTTCTGAAACTCGAGTGCTGACACAGGGAAACTGTTGGCGTTGGCAATTTGAAGCAAACTACGGTATCAGGGCAATCGAGACATTTCGCTTCGCTTTAAAAGGAAAAGCCGTGTATACCTTTTTGGTATGATCACATTGATGTCGTACTCCATGCTCTCCGGAAGGCTGACCCTCTAAACACTGCCAGTAAATTTACCGTTGGTCCAGTGGTGCAGCATCTTGCCGACGATGACGATCACTGCTGTCACATCCGTCGGTAGAACAGGAACAAATAGGCTTTATCGGTCAGAAGCAAGATTGAAGTGAAGACACATCGTAATTTGATCATCATAGTAACTGCTCACTCAACAATCTAATCGCTAACTACTGGTCGAGCCCCGCCCAGTTAGCGGCCTGAGTTGAGACTTGATCGGCACTCTCGCCTTGGCTCATGCTAGCATGTGCTTTTTTAATAAAGTTTCACTTGAATTGATTGGTTAGAATTCTTGGTGACCACCTAGCAGGGCCGCCAATGGATTTAGCTTGGCTCTCACATCTCCTTCACCTTTATCAGGCCGGTAGTAACCGGCCAAACATCAAGCACGACAGTGACAGAGTCCCACAATCATCCGTAGATCAGCTCTAGATGAGGGGGATCAGGTTGGAAATCCACAATTCAGCCAGAGACGTCATCAGTCTTTTCTTGCTAGGGAGCGTCATATGAGGTATTTTGTAGCATTGCGAGTTGAGGTGACCTATAAAAGAAGCGTTTCTACTATTTTCGTTGCTCTTTCCTAATCCTTAAAGGGAGAAAACAAAGCACAAACAATTCCGCAATTCCACATATATCTTGTCGAGTCTCCACCTCAGTATCCCTCAGCAGCCATGTCACTACTCACTCGCGCCTACGGACTCTCCAGTGTTGATGATACTCGAAATCTTTATGACGAATGGGCTGCCACTTATGACATTGAAATGGCCGAAAAGGATCAAGATTATGTTGGCCCATTATTGACAACTTCTTACGCTTTGAAGGTTCTGCAGCCATTGGGCGTGAAGATTGAGGACGTGACGATCCTCGATGCTGGTTGTGGCACCGGTCTTGTCGGGCTTCACCTAGCAAAGGTCGGCGCTAAAAAGATTGACGGAGTCGATCTAAGCCCTGGTATGCTCGAAGTTGCACGAAACACGGGCGCCTACAATAAGCTGGAGGCGGCTGATCTCACCCAACCACTTGCATACGAGAACGGGACATTCGGCATGGTCGTGTGCGTTGGCACGTTTACTCAAGGCCATGTTGGACCAGCGACGTTCGAGGAATTTGTGAGAGTTACTGAAACCGGAGGTTATGTTATCGCCACTGTCCTGAGCAGCATCTGGGAAAACCAAGGCTACAAAGCCAAAGTGGAGGAGCTAGCGCATACCGGTAAAGTGCAGATTCTGAGTACCAACTTGGAAGACTATAGGCGAGGTGCCGGTATCCAGGCACGGATGGTTGTGCTGCGTGTTCTTGTCTGAAATGTTACGAGTGATTTGAGAGATTTTGCAAACTACTTCTTCAGCACCTTTTTTGCTTTAGTATCAGCTTTAGCAAATGAAGATCATGTTGTCTAGGTTGCTTGTTCGATGGTCACATCCGGAGCCCCATGATCCAGGCCCGCCTGATCTGACTACGAAAGGACAAGCGAAGAACCTGCTGATCGTGTCTCTCCAGTGGGGTCGGCAACATGTGGCTCTGGTTTGCCGAATAATCAAATTCACCATTGACCTACTGGATTCAATTGAGCATCTGTAGCTTACAGCAAAGGGAGCAGGGAAGTCCCGGGTAGGTGGGACCTACATGAGGCTGTAACTGCATTTCGGCGCTAAGCCGAACTGGCACAAACGGGCAAAAAACTCGGCGAGAAACCCGACATGGCGTCCCGGCCTAAAGTCGTGCATCCTTGACCCCGCGCAGTTCCGGTCAATTCACCCCCGATCATCATCTCCCAATCTTACGGCGGCTTTTCCGTAGTCTCGGAGCTGGATCCTCAGGTGTCTCGCAGCAGCGTGTAGCTGCAGGTCTCCGCCGACACGACCGTCACTGTGCACGCACTTATCTCGCCCATGCAGCGGGCCCGTACCATCTCGTATTCTGGCGCGGCTCGACCCGGTCTTATATAGTCCATCTTCATCTGATATTTCTCGCTCGGAATGCCGGGACCTGGCAGCGGCGGCCCTGCGCCGGCGATAGGGCAAGACCAAGAGGCACACAATGGACCGCCGACGATCACACGAAAGATTACTGCGTGCGTCGCGTGTCGTAAGCAAAAGGTACTCGTCTGTCTTGCTCTGTGAGTTTTGAAGGTATTCGTACTTACTGAATGCCAGATAAAATGTCATATGAAAGATGCGCAACCGCCTTGCACCCGCTGCAAGAAACGTGGGCTGCCATGCACCGTCAATCGCAGCCTGCAGATGCTGCTTGAGAATGATAATGTGTAATTGACCATCGTCATACATTTGCAAATCTGTCAATTACTGACGCACGTATGTAGTTGGAAAGGCCGAATGGAAAGAAGAATTGACCGGATCGAAGCTGTTCTTCGTACTGGCGCCGCTGGTAGCGCCGACAGTGCAGAAGTCATGCGCCTCCTCGATGCCGACCAAGACAGTGCCGACGATATCACCATGGTCGCGGATGCTGCAGATGACACGACGATGATGTCCGAAGAGCCGCAGAACCGCAACTCCCAACAAGAGTCTCTCAAGGAAACCAATCCTACTGGAAATAACTGGAATATTGTTATGGACCTCGACTCCGGCCCTGGTTCGCTCCCTGGCTTTTACATATCGCAGGGAGAATCGCAGCCGCGCCGCGCCAACTGCAGCGACATCATATCACGCGGCATCATCACCCTTGAAGCAGCTCAGAGCTACTTTGACGCGTACCAGACCAGGCTGGATCACTTCCCGTACCGCATCCTCGGCGACATGGAGATGCGAACCCTCGAATATGCTCGTTCCTCGTCACCACTGCTCGTCGCCGCCGTGTCCACTGTCGGAGCGCTGCATCTCGCCTCCCCCGACTATCAATCCTGCTGCGCAGCCTTTCTCTCGCAATGCGCCTCGCAGACATTTTCCAAGGACGTCAACATCGACGACATTCGCGCGCTCTGCATCGGCGCTTTCTGGCTAGGCGAAGTCGCGTGGACACTGGTTGGCACCGCCGTGCGCATGGCCACGGAGCTGCACCTGCACAAGAGCTTCTTCAAAGCTCTGCACGGAGACAAGAAGGCATATCTTCATGCCCGATTATACTACCTCGTGTATATTTGTGATCATCACTTTAGCATTCCGTTTGGGCGGCCGCCACTGACGCGGCAGTGCGAGGCGATTCGCAGCGTGAGGAAGTTTCTCGACTTTCCACACACAACAGAGGACGACGCGCGACTAGTCAGTCATGTTCTACGTTGGACCGTATTATCGGAGGCTGTCGACTCGTTCGGTGTGGATGTCAACCGGCCGCTGGGCGACGCGGACCTGCCTGCCTTGCGACGATACAACATCAACATGGACACACTTCGTGCAGAATGGATGGAGCGGTTTGCACCAAATCCCCATATCGGGAACTACCCGCGCAAAGGAGTCGCGCTGCAATACCACTTCTCCAAGCTATATCTTTGCTCGCACGCGTTTCGCGGCAGCGCAACCAGGGCGGCACGCATGCAGACGCAGTCCGCCGAAGTCATGATGGAGCTAGACGAGATTGCCAACGGCGCCGTTCGAGCAGCCATGTCGATTCTGCGTTCGGTCAACGCGGACGAGGAATTACAGTCCTTCTTTGACGGCCTGCCCATTTATTTCGGCACCATGCTCGCCTTTTCGATTGTATTTCTCCTCAAAGTTTCCTCCAAGTACTCGAGCTTCATCCAGGTGAATAGCAGCGAGATCCTGCCTCTGATATCGGAGACGGTGACGGCGCTGGAAAAAGTGACGTCCAAGATGCACCGACGGCACTTGCTGGTGAGCATGACCAAGGGCATGCGCGGACTGGTGCAAAAGATGAAATTGCAGGACGCACCTAGACCACTCCCAACCGCCGCTGTGAATCCAGCCGACGCGCAGCCGTCTGCGCAAGATCCCACACTGAGCATGGCAGCCGACGGCACTGATGTTCTGGGCATGTTTGGGGAGTCGCCGAATAATTTTTTCATGGGCACGTATGACTTTTTGGTCGACCAAGGCGACTTTTCGGAATTTCTTTAGCGATAGAAGTTTGTACAATACCGCTGTCTATCGCAGGAAACAATGCGACCGTGGGACGAATAATAATGATATGATGAATTTAGCCACCATCTGAACATTGGCCCCGCTCCGTGTAGGTGGGCATGCCGGACCGGCGACAGTCTGGTCCTCATTGAGCCGAGTAATAATCGCTAGGTTTTCTTCATGTGCATATAGGAAGGGGAAATTGTCTTGCTTGTAGTAACATAGGCTGAGTAAGAAGAATCACTGTCCTTCGAATCCCCGCGTTGCAACGCGAGAATCGGCCTTCTTTCCGGCGGCACGCTAGGCTAAATGACACGCAAGCGAGCTGGCGATCATCTAACACTCCTCGACGAGGCCTGAGAATGTACTCTTGATTTAATCATCTTGAATTGTTTCGTCTTGAATCTTGCGTTCCGAAGGAGCATATAACAAATACGAGAATTTGTCACCATGTCAGATGCACGATCTGGTTAGTAGACTACTTGCCCTCGTATCGCACGACAGACGCTGACTCTCATCCGCAACAGTAACTCTTCACGGCAGAACGTATCAACTGCCTAAAAAGCCCACAGTGATCATCTGCGTTGATGGATTCGATCCCGAATACTTGGAGGCCGGTATCGCGGCTGGCATCCTCCCCAACATGGTCAAGCTCATGAGCGAAGGCTTCCGCGCCACCGCCCAATGCTCGATGCCGTCCGTCACAAACGCCAACAACGTGTCCATCATCACCGGCGCGCCCACGGCCGTCCACGGCATCGCCACAAACTACTTTCTCGACCGTGCCACCGGAAAGGAGACGATGATTGTCGACGACTCCCTCGTGCGCGGCTCCACTATCCTGGCCGAGATGACCGCGCGGGGCGTCCGCGTCGCCGCCATCACCGCAAAGGACAAGCTGCGGAAGATCCTGCAGCGCGGCCTCGACCAGTCCCACGCTGTATGCTACTCGACACAGCTTGCTAGTGAGGAGGTGCTCGCGTGGCTGGGTCACGACGCGCGGCCGGACCAGTACTCGGCCGAGCTGTCCCTGTACGTCCTCGAGGCTGGCGTGAAGCTGCTGCGCGAGGGGAGAGCCGACTTGCTGTACCTCACACTCTCAGACTACGTGCAGCACAAGTACGCACCGCACGAGCCCGAGGCGCAGCAGTTTCTGGCGACGATTGACAGAAGAATCGGCGAGTGTCTCCAGCTGGGCGCCGTGGTGGCCGTCACGGGCGACCACGGCATGAGCGACAAGTCAGACGCCGACGGAAACCCAGTGGTCTTGTATGTACAGGATGAGCTGGAGAAGAGGTTCGGACCGGGCTGTGCTCGCGTCATCTGTCCAATTGCCGACCCTTTTGTCGTGCACCACGGCGCCCTCGGCGGCTTCGTGCGCGTCTACGTCCCTGACGCTCACGCGGCGCATGTTCCCGCCATGGCCGAGTACATCGGCGCCTTTGACAAGGTGCAGGTGGCGCTACTGAAAGCGGAAGCCGCGTCGAGATTTGAGATGCCGCTGGATCGCGAGGGTGATTTTGTGATTGTGGCCAGGGAGAATGCGGTACTGGGCTCCAAGGAGGCCGAGCACGACTTGTCGGGGCTCAAGGGCCATCGACTTCGCTCCCATGGAGGTTTGTCGGAACAAAGCATCCCGCTGCTGCTTTCCATCCCTGTGAGGAATGTAGAATATCAAGGTCGGGAGTGGAAGAATTACGATATTTTCGACATAGCATTGAACAGCCAGTAGAACAGTAGCACCATTATCAGTTAGAAGTGTCGTTGCTTATAAGTGCATTTTGTCGGCGGAAGACAGAGAGCGGTCGCAAAGCGGCAGATGTTCACTAATGCCAAGATCATATGCGTGCTCGCTGAGAGTACTTCGAGACCTCGGCTCAAGAACACAAATAGACCGATAATGGTTCACACCAAAACACAAAGTCCTGGGAGACCTTCCGCGTGTAGTGTTGGCCGCCCATTGTACTCCTCCACTGGTGGCACTGCCCTACTTTAGCGGCCGCCCGTTAGAATACCCCGCACCTTGTTTACTGTCCAGCCCTACCAAACTTGAACGCAGCACTGCATATGCCAGACCAGTGGGCTCAATCACGAAGACAGACTTTCATGTCAGTCTTATACCCACGTCGTCTTTCTGGCCGGCAGATTAGAGTACTAGAGTTGCACCATGGATCAGGCTCAGACACTATCAAGACCCGTCTCATTCCCGCAAATCTCTCTGCCGATCCCGACTTTGAAGCTCTGTCGTATGTATGGGGAAACAGGAGTGCCAAATGTCTAATCCGCTGCAATGGCGTCGAGATTGAGGTTACGCACAATCTTTATGAAGCTCTGTTGCACTTGAGACTGCCACGCGGGCCGCGACTCATCTGGGTCGATGCGATTTGCATCAATCAGAATGACATTGAGGAGCGCAGTCAGCAGGTGTCCGTGATGCATCGAATATTCAGCCAGGCCTCGATGGTCGTCGTCTGGTTCGGCCGTGACGGCGGAGAGAACCTGCATCTAGCCTTGGCGGCGATAAACTCGATCTGCCAACGCTGTGCTGAGTACGCCGCCGCCCGAGACTTGAGTTTAGCTCAATTGAGTTTCTCGCACTTGGAATCTGTCACTGTAGTCGAAAATGCATCTCTAGATGACTCATTCGACAGCGAAACATGGCAATCACTATCTCGTTTCTTTTCACGTCCTTGGTTCGAGAGGGTCTGGTGTGTGCAGGAAATCATCCTCGCAAAGCAGGCTGTGATTCTGGCTGATACGTGGCAAATTCCTTGGGACCGAGTCGGCACTTCGGCGACAGTCTTGTTCTCGCAAATCTCTCGACCAACCGACCAGCATTCAGGTCCCCGACAGAGCGACAAAGTCACTTCTTGCGTTTCTGCCTTTCAACTTTATTTTCACACAAGAGAAACCACTCTCCTGGGGAGTCTTGACGCATTCCGCGGTTGGAAGGCTACAGATCCGAGAGATCTAGTGTACGGGCTGCTCGGACTACAGAACGATCTGCCAGGAGGCCGCAGGCTTGAGCCTGACTACAGCAAGACCACCGCAGAAGTCTACGTCGATGTCGCTATAAATGCAGAAAGAGATGATGACCGATTGTGCTTTCTTTCTCATGTTCAGCACGAGGATTCGTTTCGACAGCCAGCCGACTTTCCGTCATGGGTGCCGTTCTGGCCACGCTCGAGATCGGTGTCGTTTATAAACCGTGGATCGTGGTATGCCGGTGGGCAACAAGCTTTCAACGTGTTGTTTCCCTCACACCGAGAGCTATTGGCACAAGGTATCGTTTTCGAAACGATCTCCTTCGTGAGCGACATCCACCCGGCCGGAGTCGATGAGTACGGTTCGGTGCATCCCTTTCCAGACCTGGTCCACGAACTGTGGAACAACTGCGTATCCTTGAATCCTCAAGTCGAAGCCCTTCAATGTAGGCTTGAAACTCTGGGAAGAACTTTGACTGCTGGGTACACGGCGGAAGGGGAGGCTCTGCATCAGCTTGATGGGCACCAGAGGTCGATATTTTACGCCGATTACCTTGCGTTTATCAACCACATACACCAACACATGGTTCAGAGAAGCGAGGCCCCGGACGCTTCGGGCTTGAATAATTGTGAGGGAAACTGGAGAATTTATGCGCGCGGTGTAAGTTATGCTTGCCGCGGCCGGCGTCTTTTCCGTACCACAGGCGGAGCTCTGGGCATAGGTCCAGCTTGCACTAGCATAGGCGACGTTGTATGCGTGCTGCAAGGTGGGAAAGTACCGTATGTGCTGCGTGCAGATGTAGATAGCTTCCACTTCCTTGGAGAGTGTTACGTTGATGAAATTATGCGCGGGGAGTTATTCCAGCGAGACACTCTCCCGCATTCGAAGCTGACGATGCTCAGTTTAAAATAGCTTGTTTATTATCAGTAAAATGTCTTTCGTCAACGGCGCGGCTTCTAAAACCTATAATTGGCAATATTACTTCCCAACCAGAATTAGCTTGACCTGTTACACCCTTGAATCGAATGGTATGCGATGACTACTAAGCCCCTCGACCTGTACTCGCTGCAGCCGGTGTCCCAGTGCTTCATGTACGGGATCAAAGACGCTGAATCGGGATTTTATGTAAGTTACACATACACGTTTGCTATTTTAAGTCGGTAAGCAACGCGGAGCGAGGGAACCCTAACCGAAATGATCCCCTAAATTCGGACTTGGGAATTCAGGCTGCAGCTTACGGATGGTAGCTCACAGACGCAAATGCACAAGCCTAAATGGCACCAAAAGCGGGATTTTGTGCCAAGTGCTGGAACATACTACGGAGATGGTTAGCTCTTTAGGCTCAGAATAATAATCCGTGTTGCAGAGTGACGTTTGCCCAGTCGGTCGCATCCATTTCCTGGCACCAAGACACTCCCGCTTGCTCTTTTCATCTGGTACTTTTGCTGGCCTGCTGGTGTCCTTTTAGTGCCTCGATTTGGTCAGTAGTTTTAGCTACCAGTAGCGCCACTTCGGCAAATGACATCACACGCACTTATATAAACAGTAGCCGTCTGCTCTCTCCGTTCTTTTGTCGCTGCGAGTTGAAATACTAGTGCCATCATCTACGCTCATTATCAGCCGCGTCATAAAAACAAAACGGAAATTGAGTAGTATTCGACCAATTAAGCTGGAAATGGCCAGTAATAACGAAATCATCTCGCGGCGCGAAAATTTCAGCAAAACGCATTTCCGCCCGTCTGTAGATAAGATTAGCGAGGGTAGCGGGAGACATTGGTATGGCATTTGGTCGTTTGCCAAAACTATAACATCGCGATACATGAATGGCAATCAGCCAACCGCCGTGTTGGACATTGATCTGCATGATCTTTGGTACAAGCTTATCCAGGTGGCCAAGATCACACCAGCCGACGAAGCGGATGCGGACAGGATCGTCGCACAAGTAATTCGCATCCGAGAACTGGGAGACTTGTGCCGCCATGCCGCTCCCCAGGACACCAACATCGATAGCCAAAAAGATATTCGAAAAGAAGTGGCCATCACGAGCAGCGGTGCTCGCATGTGGACAGACTTGCCGTTCCTGGTGCAGGATCTGCGGGCAGCATGGACAAACTCCCTGTACACCATGACGACCAAAGAGTGTGAGAATCTGTCTGGTGTCACAGCTCGTTTATCGGGCGGCAACGTTTGCGGTGCGCGAATGACATCATGTGCTTTGATATTGTTCCAGGCAGCCCTAGAGACGCAGCGCCCGATTCTTCAGCACGACAAGCCCATCAGTGACGGCGTCGAAGAAAAGATAGCGGTTCAAGACTTGATGCCGGCCGTGTTTACTTGGTTGTACTGGGGAAGCTACAAGATTTGGCAGCTCTGCGCACGAGAGCCATTTCAAGTTGATGCCGAGCTTGATGCCATGGACGAGCACTGGGCCGAAGTCGGGGAGCTGGCCACCGCACGAGGCGTGATGGAGGTTGGATTCAACCGGGAGAGAATGTGTTTTTGGATGAACCGGCTCAAAGAGATTGCGGAGGCGACACAGGGAAAAGATGATGATTTTGCGGAAAAATGTAGGTGGTGCGCCAATCTCTTGGGCCAGTGGGATTGCACCATGGGAGGGAGGACGGCCGAATGAGTCGAGCGCACATTTTGCAAAAAGACGGAAGGGAAATGAAACTGCTCTCTGATCATAGCTGCTTTTCTTTCTCTGAAAAGTATTGCGGTTAAATTCTTTTGGGATTGTTGAAGCTACAAGAGGTTGGAAAGACTTGGTGGTTACAATGTCCTCGCAGCGTAAAAAGAGTGCATGATATGATGACAAGTCAGCATAAAGGTTGGCATGGAAAAAACAGTAAAAAGTATAATTGAAATAAATAAAGCCAATAATAGTATCGAGATCGAGCCTCATAGAACAACCACATCATATGCCAGTACACGCCGCAACACAGCGCTCGTCATATCGGTCACCTGTACCCTGCCGCAGCAAGTAGCGGCTGTCGCTCTGGGCCGGCGGGCCTAACCAAGTGGGTGGCCAAAAAGTATTCTTGCACAGCAACCGGCCGGGAGGTGACGCGTAAGCCACATCTGGCTGTTAGTGCATCTGCAAGCCGTAGCCGGCCGGTACTTGGAGTGACCCACCGGGCCAGTCACAGGGCTGGCCCAGGCAAGTACCAACCTTAGGTACCTTACCTACCCGCTAGAGCACTAAAACACCGCTGGAAGCGACACTTTATAATAGACTGCCCATTAAAGCACCGCCACTGCGAGTTTCACTGCTTGGCTTCTGCTTGTTATCCAGCGTTATAATAGAACGTTTCTGTGATGGTAATAAAAGTAACAAGACAAATTCCCTTTCCTTACAAGTACCCAGCTATCTAGCACCTCTATTGTTTTGCCGGCACCCACTACCTACCTAGGCACGTAGGTGACGTTGGGGCGGCCGCGTGCCAGACCATCCCGCCCTTAGCGTGCGGCCATGACAACATCGCCCGCTGCCTGCACGTCTCAGTACTCGCATCTGCGGCTCCCGACCGTGCCCATCTCCTCATCTCTCCGCCACCCCCAACAGTTCATCCCACGCCACCCTCGACAACAACTCTTCCTCCATCTTATGGCCTCGCATCCTACTGCTCGCTCATAGAGCCACCGCGGCCATCACCATAACATCATGTCTTCGGCGTGCCCTTCTGCCGGCAGGTTGACGGCGGCCCTGCTCTGGTCTTGGCTGGCCCTCGCGCCGACGCCGGGCCTCGCCCTCAACGCCCAACCCGACGCCGCCGACATTCTCTTACCTCCAGGCCCTGTCCTTCCCGGCGAGCATGAGACACCACAGCCTGCCGAGCATGTCTTTAGCCTCCGACAAATCTTCCATCACGGCACCAACCTGCATCCTGGCCTGCATCGGAAGCGCGACGTCACCCACGATGACTCCAACGTCTTCCTCGCCGCCGAGGATGGCTTTGGCCGACATACCCTGCCCAAGCTCAAGGCTCGCAGCCGCGTCGATACCATAGAACGACTTCGCGACCGCAGGCCGTCCGTCGTCGACCCTCTCGTCACCCAGTCGCGGCGGCAAGGCTTCATGGCCGTCATGGATGCCTCGGCCTGGACCATGGACTCTGTCCTGTCGCCCGACATTACCGATAAAGAATCCGTACTCGCCTTGGCTTACATGACGGCCGACGCCTATGTCGCGGACGAATCTCAACCCGACTGGGAAGAAATTGGCGCTCCCTTCAACAAGACACTCGACTTTGGCTGGGAGAGCGACGGTCTTCGCGGCCACATATTTGCCGACGAGAATAACTCGACCGTCGTTATCGGTCTCAAGGGCACCACTGCCGCCGTATTCGACGGTGATGGAACCACGACCAACGACAAGACAAACGACAACTTATACTTTAGCTGCTGCTGCGCCCAGCAAGGCCAGTGGACCTGGCACCAGGTCTGCGACTGTGCCTCGGGAACCTACCAGTGCAATAATACCTGCGTCACCGAGGCTCTGTGGGAGGAGAACCGATACTACACCGCAGTCAAGGAGCTCTACCACAACGTCACAGACATCTACCCGAAGTCCCAAATCTGGCTCACCGGTCACTCGCTTGGTGGCGGAATGACGTCTCTGCTTGGCCTCACATATGGTCTCCCTGCCGTCACCTTCGAGGCTGTGCCAGATGCACTAGCTGCGTCTCGTTTAGGTCTGCCCATGCCGCCAGGCTACTATACAAAGTCGCCCCAGATGCGAGAATACACAGGCACATATCATTTCGGCCACACTGCTGATCCTGTCTACATGGGCAGTTGTAACGGTGCGACAGCATCCTGCTCCTTCGCCGGCTATGCGCTCGAGACGCAGTGCCACTCGGGCTACGAGTGCGTCTACGATGTCGTCGCCGATAAGGGCTGGCGCGTCGGCATCGGCACGCACAAGATCCGCAACGTCATTAGCGATGTCTTGCTCAAGTACGACGAGGTCCCCAAGTGCGAAAAGACACCCGAGTGTCGCGACTGCGCCCAGTGGAAAATGTACGAAAGCAATGGCACCGAGACCACCACGACACCACCCACGTCGACGTCGACGCGCACCAGAACCCGCACCTCGACCTGCAAGACGCCCGGCTGGTGGGGCTGCCTCGACGAGACGACAACAGGACCGACAACGTCTCCCCCGACCACAACCACCACGACGTCTACCTGCAAGACACCCGGCTGGTTCGGATGCAAGGACAAGACTACCGCCACAGAGACGACCACTACTACAAGCTGCGAGTCCCCAGGTAGGTTCTGGGGCTGCAACGATCCCACAGAGACCACCTCCCTGGCCACGAGCACCCCGACCATGACCATTACCACACCGCCCATCACTTCTACGCCAACGCCCACGTCCAGCACTTCTACCCCGACGTCCACGTCCACCACTGCTAGCTCTACAAGTTCGCCGGCGCCCGACAAGGGCAAATGTCTGCGTCGCAGCTGGCTGGGCTACTGCAAGGAGTGGGAAAATGACAAATCCGCCAAGAGCGACGAGGTCATTGAGCTATAACCGGTCGCGGAACATATTATATATAGACATCACACACCATGGATCAGATGTAGCCATGGTATACTACACCAATTTTGGGAATGTTTTGCTGCTTTACATTTACAGCCCGCTTGGATAGACGAAGGGCGGGCACCTGCGTTGTGGTAGAATGCGCCGCTGAAGGCGTTGGGATACTGGACAGATTTGATTGGCATTACATAGCGCGCGCGTTGGAGAAGGCCTTGTTCACTCTCCTGTTACTTTCATTATTTTTCTCATGAGTGACTAGATAGATTGGCGTTTTGAATATACCTATACCTGATTCACATACGGTCTTTACCGCAACCGTGTACAGTGCGAGTCGGTCAACAGGCTCCAGAGACGCATTTCTTGTTCAGGATGTCGAGAAAAGTGAGTTTGGGATGATTGCGTTGTATACGAGCCTGCTCTACATTCAAATCTAGACTAGCTAGACACACTCACCCAGCTTGGACTGCGTGCAGAACCCAGGAGCCAAGTTACCACCAACTATGCCCCGGGCGAGCATGCGCTCCCGCATCTCCGACAGTCGCGGCCGCGCCTCATATATTGATCGCATCTTGCCACTTCGGTCCCTGCGGCCCGACCACCAGACCTCGGCGCCCGCCGCGGCGCGCGGCCATGCGATCTGGTCAAACGTCGGGCCATCGACCGTCTCGGACCACAGCGCCGCCTCGCCGCCAATCACCCTCTTCGCCGCCTCTGAGCCCTCGAGCCCAGCGAGGGGATCGTGGTTGTACACGACGCGCCAGCTCTTGTATGGGTCGCACCACGAGTTGAACGAGGTGTTGGCGGTGATGGCGCTGTCTGCGTAGTCGACCCACGACCCGCGCCCGCAGTCGAGATAGTACGCGTCGTACGACGTGTCAATGACGCGATACCCCGCCTTGGCATACTTTTGCACGCTGTCGCTGCCGAACCACGTCTGGACGATGGTGCTGTTGGTCGGCAGCGGGGCCTCCCACTGGCCGACCATTTCCTCCCAGACGAGCGGCGTGAGCCCGTGCGCGCGGACCTTGGCGTGCGCGTGCCGCAGGAACGCGTGCAGCAGCGGCTTCAGGACGGCCGTGTCGTCGGTGCGCAGCGCGGGGTCGAGGAGCGAGTTGGACGCCTTGTACTCGTCGCCGCCGGTGTGGAAGTAGGCCGCGTGGGGCGCGACGCGCGGAAGCACGTCGTCGAAGAGCGTGTCGAGGAAGGCGTAGACGGCCGTGTCGTTGAGCTTGAGGGAGCCGCAGGGCGGCTCGGCGCAGTAGGTGCCCCAGGGCTTGGCGTTGAAGGCGTTGGAGAGGCCCGGGTAGGCGCGGTCGATGCCGACGTGGCCCGGCATGTCAATCTCGAGGATGACCTGGACGCCGCGCGCGGCGCCGTAGGCGTGGATGTCCTCGAGGTCGGCGGGCGAGTACGTCAGGCCTTTTGCGTAGCGGTGCTTTTCGGCGAGGAGCGGCAGCGCGGGGACCTCGAGCGGCCAGGACTGGGTGTCGGTGATGTGCAGGTGCAGCACGTTGAGCTTGTTCATGGCGGACCCGTCAACGGCGCGCTTGATGTCGGCGACGGAGTACCAGTGCCGCGCGACGTCGACGAGCAGCGCGCGGTACGGCATGGCGGGCGCGTCGGCGATGGACACGGGCGCTAGGTTGGTGTAGATGCCGTCGCTGGAGGAGTGCTGGTAAAAGAGCTGCGTAAAGGTCTCCAGGCCGCGGAGGATGCCGACCGAGGTCTTGGCCGTGATGGTGGCGGCGCCGGCAGATGTCAGGTTCAGCGCGTACGACTCGTCCATCTTTTCAAACGTGGGCCGGCATGGGTCCTTGCCCGTCTTTTTGAGAGCGAGGGACGTGATGGTCGCCGTGCCGCTGCTGGGCGCGGGCTCGTAGTCAGAGTTGGCATCGTGCAGCATCCACGGCACGAGGCCGTGCTTGAAGACGGCGTCGAGGGTGCGGGCGACGGCGTCGGGGATGAGGGTGGTGGTGGTGTTGGTGGTGGTACGAGAGGTGATGGGAGATAGAGGCGCTCCGTTCAAGGTGACGCGGATGTCGGGACTGAGAAAGAGCACGTCGTGGCCGGTCGAGATCTCGCTCGGGATCGGCCAGATGGCGCGGACGGGGCCGACGGCGGCCAGGGCGCCGCCGAGGAGGGTGAGGGACTTGCTCAGCATTTTGGTCTACAGCTGGGGACGAATACAGATTTACAGGCGCGAGGAGACCGCGCGTTTATGTAAAGTAATTGAGCAGATACTCTCTCCCAGCCCGTCGACCTTTCTGGTCGAATTGGAAGTAGTTCCCCACAGAGTATCTTGTAAATGAGTCGAGCCGACGGGAATTAGAGCCGGCGGACCCCCGCAACGTTGCGACCCCGACGGGAACTAGCAGGTTCTTGGCTGCAGGGTTCGCAGAGACTTGATCGCCATTCTCTCGCCCACGAGGAGAACATACATGATATGGTGGTGGAACCGGGAACTAGTAGCAGGAAGCTTGGTGCTTGGAATACAACGTTACTCTGCTTTGCTGCAGTCTCCGATTGTCGTCGGCAGATGGATAGGCAAGGACTCGAAAGATTACCTGTTCCTGGACCGCACGATCCTCCGCTTTGCGAACCTGCCGCAGTGGATAAGCCCCCGCCGCCACCCACTACAGAACCGAGATAATGAACCATAGGGCTTTCCATTCATTTGCATCGTTATTAAAGCCGCGGCGGTGCGCGTTATGGGGCCTACATTGGGCCTGCTCCGAATCGGGCAGGTCGGGACAAAGCCTTGTGAACTTACGGCGTAGTCATGGGCGTTCTTGCTGGCCCTTGCAGAATCTCACAGCATGGTTGGAATGGCATCCGGCTGGTTCGGGAGAACAGGAAGACCAGTGTTCGGGTAATTACCCAACTTAAGCAGAATGCACATTGCGCGCAGCAGCTCCATTTTGCTCTGCGGAGTTTTGTGCTAGACATTTATGGCTCGTTGGCTCGGTGTAAGTGAACGCCTCCATGTTTCTTCGGCCAACGTCGCAGATCTTGGCAATGCGGCGGACGGTTCCTCCCAATACTTCTTTACTGGCTGTTATTAGTGTTGCATGGCTCGCAGGAGTTTACCATGTGCGGATCACGCATGGAGCAGATGTAGTTAGATGGAATAACATCTGGCGTGTCTTTGGGTAGCTAATCTAGCTGCTCTTCTGATATTGGGAGTTATAGTGGCGCCAAACAAAAACGAATGGCTTTGGAGTGACGGGTGCTCTCGATAATCGAAGCATGGTTCGAGGCACCGGACAGCAAGACGCTGTTGGCCGAGGACAGCGACCGCAGAGTCGTTGGCAGCATAGCTACAGGTGATTTATACGCACTAGTCAAAACAGCAAAGAGCAAATTCATTGGACTCGGGGTGAATTCCGTCGACAGCATAGCTGTAGTGCCAGCCTGCCTGATGTATAACGGAGCTCATCGGCCGCTCTCCTAACCCCGAAGCTGACGCGACAATGCCTGGACCGTAGCCTCCAGGGATCCTTTATCTGCGCCAAGGATTCTGTCCACCGAGCCATCGGCAGAGACCTTGACCGAGCTGCGCGCTTTGAGACCCTCCACAGCTACTCCCCGCGGCGCGCCGTCCTGAAAGAATACAAATGTCGGCATCGCTGAGATGTTGTATCGCTGAGCAACATTTTTAACATGGTCAACGTTGACCTTGACGAACGCGAGTTTGCCTTTTGAAGAGTGTTCTTCTGCCAGTTTTGAAAAGATTGGCGCAATTGCACGACACGGTGGACACCAGTCGGCATAAAAGTCAACTACTACACCGGCGGTGGAGGAGAGAACAGCGTCAAGCTCGGCAGCCTCGCTTATTTTGACGACTTTTTCCGAGGTCTCGGGGATAGGTGAGCGGTTTTTGAGCAGGGCCTATTTTACCAGTCAGCATCACGGGCAAGTCTGTGCTAGGACCTCGTGAACAGGGCAGGAGACGTTGAAGAGCCGACAGCGGAGACAGGGCTTTCGCCAACGACTAGCGAGTATATTTAATCACAAGTAGGAGAAGACTCACTGGCCCGATCAAAAAAATAACCGTTAGCGCCACAAGGATCCATGATAGAGTATCCATTTTCCTGCGCTGGTGTTGGGAAGGTCGGCAATAAGCGATACGCGTGGGTAGTTGCTAGGAGGAGCTGAAGCAGGTGAATGCAGAGCGAGTTCAAATGAGTCGAACGTGCGCCCGCACGTGACTCTCTACAACAAAGATGCCTCGTCACAACAATGATGGCCAATCATAATACTTTACACGCGCCCGGTCGCTATTGGGTCATGTGTCTATTCACCAACAATTACTGAATTAGGAGAGCTGCTTCAGCGTCCATGGTGACATGTTGGCGGGCTCACCCTTCTCTGCGCTAACCGGCCCTCTCCACCACTGCAATAAGTGCCGGATGCCAATCAGTATGATGATTCTTACTATGTATGACTAGCACAAAACAAATAAAAAATGCTCCAAAGATACAATTCATTTATTTAGGAAGAATCCCATAATTGGAAAAGATAAAGTCAATTGATAGAAATCGCTGAAGGCTAAGACGATTAGGTTTAATTCAGAAAAGTCTGAAGATATACACGCGTAATTTTGGAGGAACTAGCGTGTACGCTAATTATATAACACATCCTTCTTGACACCGAAGGTGACTGTGCCCGGGTATGGTCATTGAAATTGCTCGCGGATTTGTGTGATGTCGGCATATAAATGGTTGGTTGCTCTCCTCGCGGCTGTTGTATAGCGCCAGCGTGCTACCGAGATGCAGTCAAGCTGCTTCGCCGACTTCTCGCTGCCGTACTAACGAGCACATGATAGTGTCGTCCTCGCGCACCTAGATTCGTGCCCGTTCGGGTCTTGAAGGCTGCCAAGACACGGACCCGATACGATTCGATTACTTGGCGTGTCGACCAAAGATGCTGCGCCTTGTTAGCCTTTATCAACAGTGCACTGACGGGGATGTAATTTCACACTCACTTGTGGAAAGCCTGTCCGAAGAAGCCCGGCTTGGCATGCTGGTCATTGATGCTGTTGCGTCGGGCCGTGTTCTCTGGAGCGTGGCGCTGCTGAGCCATTCCCGCAATGCCGTGCTGCGCGCTGGTGTTCTATTCTACTTGTCAACAAGGGGCGCAGCGGACCCTTTCAAAAGTAGAAAACATACGCTGGTCTTGGGCTGCAAGTCTGCAAGGTTTTCGGGTGTTTTGCTGTTGGAACTCATGTTTTCTGTAATGCGTGATGAAACGTCGCGTACCTACAGAGGACAAAGCTTGGCGCAGGGCGAATCATCTCTGCATATATAGTCCAATGGCAAAAAAAAGAAAGATCCGGGACTTTGATCCGAAATTCCATATCGGGAAACTGCCAATGGGGATTGATCCAGACTAGCATCTGGATGTGATGACCAATCGCAAAGTCAATGCTGGTGATGGGCGCGTCGATTCCACTAACCGCCCATCGCCCGCTATTCAATACGTCATGGAGTTGCGCAGAGCTGGACGGAACAACAAAGCCGCGAGCGAAAACGTAAAACTCGATTTCCATCCAGCTATCCCATGATTAAAATCGAAACTAGCTCGCTCCCTCAACAAAACGGCATTTCCCCGAGATGCCCAATGACGCGCACTAGCCCACCAGCGGGCGGCTCGCGGCAGCAAACTTATAACATGTGCGCCCTCGCATTGAGGCCATCTGCCTAGAGCTGCCAATCTGCAAACTTAAAAGCACATCACACACAAATCAATACTTTAGCAATGAATACTCTTCGCTCCTGCCGGCCGCTGGCTCGCCAGGCCGTCTCCCTCGCCCAGCGCCGCCTCGTCGCCTCGGACGCGCCCACGCTGTACACGGCGACGGCTACGACGCAGGGCCCGCGCGGCGGCCAGATCGACGGCAGCGAGGGCTTCCGCTCGGCGTACGCCATGCCCAAGGCCCTCGGCGGGCCCGGCGGCGAGCAAAAGACCAACCCCGAGGAGCTCTTCGCCGCCGGCTACAGCAACTGCTTCCAGGTGGCCATGAACCTGGCCGCCAACAGCATGAAGGTCCGCCTGCCGCGCAAGATGGAGGACTGCCAGGTCAAGGCCATTGTCAACCTGATTGGCGACATTCGCGCGATGGACATGGGGTTCAAGGTCGGCCTCGAGGTCCGCGTCAAGGGCATCGAGCAGGCCGAGCTGGAAAAGGTGGTGGAAAAGGCAAAGGAAATCTGCCCGTATCATCGCGCGACGCACGCGGCGGTGGAAACGGACATCCAGGTCTTTAGCGTGCAATGATGGGTTTACAAAATTGCGGATTAACGGAAAGGATTAGCGACGGCCGACTGGAATGATGCTTTGCCTGGGCCGCTACAGCGGTCAAACCCACAGCGGCAGTAGCTACATATGTATAAATACCACATATTTGGGCGTAATTGACCCATTCGACTTTTGATATTACGATTGAGACCGATGTCGGTTGGCGCTAGGTTGGCGCCTTGATTGGCTACTTCGCAAAGCCTGCCCTATCATCCACCTTGGACAATTCGCTGTGGTTCTTTTTTCTTTCTTCTTCATACTGGATGTGTAATTTTTTTTTTCTCTATATCTATTGTTTCTTTGCTACTCCTGCTAAGCAATAGTCGCCTTTTGTCTTCTTCCCCGAGTCCTAATACCGGCCCATAGCAACCAGCCCGTTTCCATAGCGCGCTCCACCAGCCACGAAATTGACCAAATCTAGACATATAGGCCGTCGTACGCTGAAGTTTACTTGAACACTGTCCGAAACATCACAGGGACATTTGCAATACTCGCTAAGCAGGTTTCTTTTCCTTCTGCGAAACGAATTTGAATGCCACGCGGGCGTTGCGGTGGCAATGCGCCAGAGCGACACCAGCATGGGGATAAATCCTCTTGAATATATCGCCCGAGTCCAAGGTTCGGTAAATAGCGGCAAAATTAACACGAGGTGTACAAGGTTGGTAGATTTATGCGCCGTCAGCTTTGCCCTAGAACGGTAAGCACGATGTCCGGCATTTACTACTCAGATGGCGCTGGCGCTTACGGCGAGCTGCATCGATGCAACCCTACATGGCCCTCGTTCATTCTCAGCTGCGGCGACCGAGGAAGAATGTACTGGTTCGAATGTTTCCGGTAGTGGAAAAACTCGCAAGGACACACGTTTTCTGGTTTCGCGGTGCTTGAAGAAAAATTAGATCTATGCTGTGCACTGCTTGCCCGGACAGTTGCACAGGCGTGAGCGATAATGATGTAAGCAGCGCCACCATTGGCCGCAATGGAATGAAGCCGAGTTTACGAGAACGAGGAGCTAAATTCGTGGTCTGGGGAAAGAGAGACAGGAGCAGTTCGGTTCGCATGTTCGAAACTGATTCTAGAATCAACATCGTGTGGCGGTCGTTTAGATTTAGCGGGACGCATCGGCAAGAGATGTGCTGCTCTAGCTAGCACCTACTACCGGGCGGGATTCTGCCAGAGAATTCTGATGCCGCCAAGCCGTGAATGCTAGTACTTACACTGGAGAGTTCTCGTCTTTCTAAACACACGCTAGATTGCCTTTTTTTTTTTTTTTTTTTTTTTTTTTTTTCAAGAACTTCGTTGTCTGCATCGACGACAGGAGAAGGCACCCAGTTCTTCCGCATAGCAACAGATCCCCAGCCAGAGCTTTGCACAAGATAAAGGCATTGTGTCGGCATCTGAGATGCAGAAAAACACGGTTGCCTAGACGCTCTACGCTAGAGCGTGGATGCGTTGGTTCTCAACCCCGTGCGAATGCCGGTCTGGGTTCCTGATCAATCACACTTTTCATCTCTCATGATTGATCTGCCATAGACTCGGAGACCATTTCTCTGTTCTCGTCAACGTCGATTAAACTACAAGAGGCTTCACATTTGAAGATTGAAGTCTTTATGGATTGCACACTGGCGCTCTCTTGGCATGTCGGTAAGACATTGTGTAAGCTGATTCCCACTTTCTGGGCCGAAACGATCGGCTTCCGCTTCATCAAACAGCCAGCCAGCCTTGCCTCGGGAATATTATTAGAACTGGGCCCATAATGAAGAATAAACGACTCGTCTCAAGTGTCCCTGCCGTCACGCTCGGAAAACATGGGTGCGGAGGGTCGCATGCACCGTGCAGCGTTGCGGAACGGGGCTCGTAAGCAGTAAACAGGTGGATTGAACGGGTAGTCTCACGCACCCCCCAAGCTGCAGATGGCATCGTGTGCCCGTCAAGATTGGCACGCGCTGGACAATGGTTCTATTATTCTGGAGCCAAGCCCGAAAAGGGCAGAATCTTACGCCCATGCGTCGGTCATATTTTACGAGCGTCGGGTGGCCCTCCCATATATAGGGCTTGCCGTGGCCAAGTCTCCGGAACCTTGAACCATAAGCTCATTCCGCGCATTGTCGTCTTCTTCGCCCGAACTCACAGACCACTCGACTCTCATTCTATTCAGCAATTCTTTCACCCAGTACGCAAATAATCACAATGAAGGGTTTCGTTGCTGCCGCATCCACCCTGGCCCTCGCTGCGAGCGCCAACCCTCTTGCCCCGAGAGAAAACACCTGCGCGCAGGGCTCCAAGCCTCCGTACGGCGCCCTCACCAACAGCGCCTGCCCGTGCTGGAGCTGGTACAAGATCCAGACGGGCGACGGCGACTGCGGCAAGGTGGCGAGCAAGTTTGGCGTCAGCCGCGCCGACATCATCAAGTGGAACCCAGACGTGAGCAAGACGCTGGACGGCACCTTTTACGACTGCATCAACTTTTGGCCTCAGCAGCAGATTTGCGTTGGTAAGCGATGAGAGAAAATGGAATAGTTGAATTGGCAGGAAAAAAAAGACGGCTAACATTGGGCGCGCTCTTCAGGTGTCACGCCTCCCAACCCCCTGCCCGCGGCTCCGTGCAACGCCGACGCTCCGTACCCCGTGGGCAAGGACACCGTCTGCGGCTGCAAGAAGTGGTACAAGATTGTGAGCGGCGACGACTGCGGCCCCGTGGCGGGCAAGTTTGGCATCTCGTCGGACCAGCTCATCAAGTGGAACCCGTGGCTGTCGGCGGATGTCGACGGCACTCACTACGCTTGCATGAACATGTGGCCTGGGGATAACCTCTGTGTTGGTATGTTGCCTTGTACTTTGGCCGATGCTGCTTGAGGATATGCTAACGGTGTCATATTTAGCCGCTTGATTTTTATTTATGACAAAAGTATATATATCTTCATCATTTTTTTAGCGATTTTACGAAGCCACACCTGTACATACACTTCTGGCTACTGGGATGGAAACGGCCAATTACTTGTACTGACCGAGAATACGTGTTGATAGACGACACAATATATACATCAATAGGGGCGCTGTGAGCCATATGACGAGACTACGTGACTTCAAGCATGACCGCTGTGTCTTACTGCCTCGCCGGATGGCATCACAGCTCCGTCACCATGTTAATGAGCCGCTTGTAAAACGCGACGCGACAGCCATTCTTGTTTTAGCTTATAGATTTGAGCTTTTAGCAATACTCCATTCCCACTGCAGAATTTATTTCGCCGTCTCTGAGCCCTGGCGCATCAATGCGGTCTGGAGCACGTAGATGTGCATCCTTCCGGGCCTGTTGGTGACGACGATACGAGGCGCACCGGACAAAGTGTCCCGATAAACATGATGCCGCTTCAACGAATAAACGGGAATAAAATGCTTGCCTAGCCCTCCATTTCAGCCTCCAGCCATGGCTACCACACCATGACGCCCATGACGCTAGGTCGACTAACACGTGCCAAGACTGTTGCTGACCGTTGCAAGGTGTGCGGAAGCTCCAGCCGTGCATGCACGGCAGCCAAGCTGAGAAAAATGTCGCCATGCTTTCGACAGCCATCTCCTGCAGCAGCGAGACAGTCCGATATCATGGCGCTGTATCTCTTGTTATCAATGTTGGGCCACGGATTATTAATGACCCCTCGTCAATCACATGCTTTTTTTCTCCTCCCTCACTAACGAAATTGACTGAAGCCAAAAGAGCTTCGCGCTGAAAGCTTATAACAAGGCGGCCCCACTACCTCCGAAATCGAACACGCAACACCAAAACGGCCGACAAGCTTCCTTTTCCTTTGTCCACGCCACCAGCACACACCGAATTGCCAAGCTTCGGCTGTCCCATCCATCTCATGGAGAAATTCAGTCAATACCGCGATCGGGGTATGCTGCACTTGCCTCCGTCCTCCCTGCCGTCATCGCTAACCTCGCCCCAACAGCCACCGGCATCGCGCCCTTCCTCCCCGTCACGACGACCCTCTCCGCCGTGAGCGCCGCCTACCACGCCCTCGTCTTTGCGCTGCGCGTGCCCTTTTTCGTCGCCTTTGCCGTCGGCTACTTTGCCCTCTTCCACCACCTGCCGCTGCCCGTCATCGCGCGCAAGGTCGCCCTGTGGTGCCTGCTCGGCATCCCGGGCATCTGGTGGGTGGACCTGCAGCTCGACGGCGTCAAGCGCGGCACCCTCGCCGACCAGCCTCGCCACCGCTTCCCGCACGGCGGCACCGTCATCGCCGCCAACTTTACGAGCCCCATCGACGTCGTCTACCTCGCCGCCATCTTCGACCCCATCTTCACCGTCGCCTACCCGGGCACCCGCAGGGTCCGCCGCGTCGGCCTCTTCGCCGCCGTCCTCGCCGCCCTCGCGCCCCCGCCCTCGGCCGCCGACCGTCCCCGCGACAGCGAGCTCGTGTCGCTGCGTCAGCTCCTCGAGCAGTACCCCGACCGCCCCATCGCCGTCTTCCCCGAGTGCACAACGACCAACGGCAAAGCCATCCTGCCGCTGAGCCCGAGCCTGCTCGAGTGCCCGGCCGACGTGCAGATCTTCCCCGTCAGCCTGCGGTACACCCCGGCGGATGTCACCACGCCCGTGCCCGGCCGCTGGGTGTCGTTTCTGTGGAACCTGCTGTCGCGGCCGACGACGTGCATCCGCGTGCGCATCGCCGAGGGTCAGTCCAACACGTCGGCGGCGAGCACCAACGGCGCGTCCACGAATGGCCAAGTACGCTCGCGTGGCGTCGATGCGGGCGATGTGAGTGCAGATGAGCAGCGTGTGCTGGATGCCATTGCCGAGGCGCTGGCACGTCTTGGTAGAGTCAAGCGTGTGGGGCTCACAGTGGAGGACAAGTCGGCGTTTGTCAAGGCGCTCCATCGCAAGAGATCGTGAGATGCGAGGAAGAGGATGGGGCGACTCTCTGTCAACGACCAAGATGCTACTACTAATGGCTTTGCTGCTGATGGACCGCAAGGGCATCATGCTTCAGAGAAATGTGTTGAAGGAAAGAAAGTGTCGGATTATTTGCATTTACTTGGAGCCCGGGGATACCACTGCTTTGCTAGCTTCTATTTATAAAAACACAACTATGATGTTACAAGCTCTACCCTTCCATGTTTTTATAAAGTGATGCAATGCCACAATTATCGTATAACTGGTAGGCGTGTTGGTGGCGCTAATCACGACGCACTTGGCGTCCTTCAATATAGACCACAGGGCCGTGATACTTTCTGCGACCGCCCAGAAAATAGTATGCGAATGCAATTATGCCGGTGGCGACGAAAAGCGGCGACGCCCAGTTGAACCCCGCGGCTGTGACGGGATTCTCCTGTGGCCAAAAACACCAGAAGAAGCTATAAAATGAGAAAACTACGGCGACGATGTTCATGGGAATGCCCCAGACCCCTAAAGAGAATTTCGCGGGCGGCAGTGTTTCTGGGAAAGCGATACGCCGCCACAGGAGACAGCCAATACTCAAACAGTAGCACTGCAGGATGGCGACTGTGCTCAGCGAAATCACGGCATAAAAGGCCACGGGGCTGCCGATGTAGATGAGACTGAACAGCGCCGTGGTCGCGCCGGTCACGATGCACGCATTGGTGGGAATGCGCCGCTTCGGGTCGACTTTGCCGATCCAGTCGGAAAACGGAAGACCTTGATCTCGGGCAAACGCAAAGATGTCGCGAGTCACGGATGCGAGGTACGACAAGTTTCCAAAGATGAGAAGCAGCAGAATGACGGCGAGCACCACGTTGAGCCACGGCAGTGGCATGGATTGTCGGAGGACGAAGATGACTGGATAGCCCGTGGTGTCGTCGAGGGCAAGGCCAATGTCCGGCATGTGGTAAGCAATCGTCACGAGCGCAATGAAGATTGTGACGTAGTTGAACAACCAGGTGGCCATCATGACGCGAGGGATAGAGACGGATGCGTTGCGGACTTCTTCCGCCATGTGTACTGCCTTGGCAAGTGTAAGTGCTGGTCCCAACGTCGTCTCGTAATGCTCGAAAACGTACCGAATCAATAGCAGTCTGGCTTGCAAGTGCAGGTAGTTGGCCAACCATGGCGGATAAGGCGATGCTGTTCCAGCCGCCATGATTCTCCCAGCTGCCCCAAACCTGAGAATGGGATGCTCTTGGCGCGTTCACCCAGATAGGGATGATGAAGCCAGCATAGGCAATAATGTGCAGCGCGAATACTGCGTTTTGCCAGTACGGCAGCCACTTGGCACCAAAAACATTGGCAGCGACGGCTACTATCGAGATGCCAATCACTATGACTGTGCCGTGCCAGTTCGGTGCCGATTCCGCGTACGCTTCACTGTTGACCTTGATGATTGCCTGGAGGAGCGTGCCGATGAGGATGAGGCCCCAGGCGTTGCCGGCTTGCCACGCCAGCGTCGAGCTCCAACTATCCAAGATTCGTTTATCCGTCAGCAAATGGACGTGGAATACACAACCAATGAAGAGATGTACCCCGTAAAGTAGGACAATATCTTTTGCGCGCGCTCCGGCGCAAACTCGGAAACCCAGTGGTACTGGGCGCCCACAATGGGCGCCATGCTGGCCATCTCCGACATGCTCAGGTAGACGGGGCCGAAGCCGAGAAAGCACCAGAGGCTCGAGTAGAGCAGGCTCGGGTGGCCACCGTCGACCAGCGCCGGCGAGATGCCAAAGATGGCGAGCTCCCAGGCGGCCGTCGCGAGCGCCACAAAGGACAGCATGGACCAGAGGTGGAAGCGGCGGACGAGCTCCTGGCTGCGACCCATGCGGCGCATGTTGGCCATGTCGTCGCGCGTGGATCTGTGATTCGTGCTCATCCCTTCGTCAGGAGGCTCCTGGTCGGGCGCTCCGGAGACGGACAGGCTCGCCATCTTGTCTGCGCTGCTGCGCTGGACGTCCACGTCAGGCGAGGTCGTGGAGCTCATGATGCTTGCGGCTTGACGTTTGGAAGCGGGCTGTAAGATTGACGTCTTTTCATGCACTGAAAATAGGTAGCAATTGAGTCTCCTCCGTCAAGTCCATCCTCCGCCTCGTCCGAAAGAATTTATTTGCATGCAGACGAGCTCTAAATATAGGGCATACCCCTAGAAGGAGAGGGGTGCATTGTTGTGCTGGCAGCGTCTCATTGCTAAAAGACTTGGCGAGCAAGGCTGCGTTACTACCCTGGGCTGGGTGCCTGTAGTGCCGTCACTCGGCTCGGTTCCGCTGGCAGACTGGGTGATGAGAGCTGTTGAACGAAACTGCAGCGGCGCTGTGTCACATGCCATCGCTAGCAATTCTGTCTCATATTTCGAGGAAATAGACCTATGAAGCTGGATTCTCAGGAACGAGCGAAGCGGCGGTGGAAGCAAAGGCGTAGGGTGGGTTCCGGAGACTTTATTTTACTTCATCTCAAGTTAATGCGGATGAAATTGAACCAAAACGCTAGCTAACTAGCAGCCCTTATTCGTACGTAATATGCCCGTGCAGTGCCAAACAAGGATTCGTATTCCACACCCATGGGGGCACTTTGTCGTAGCTAGCAGACGGTAAGTATAGTGACACTGTCTGCAGGGGTTATTCTCCGCTTATAAAAGTTTCCAAAATGTAGAGTAGAAGAATAAAAATGTTAGAGCGATTTCTCGTACATTAACAAATGAATAGCAGAGTACTTGAGTTGGTCATTCCTTGGGCCACTTCCGCACTCAAAAGACAGCGACCTGCCATACACGGTGCAGTCACTCCAGACACAACCACGCCCGCCTTTTGCAAAAGTTCAATCGCCTCTGCCGCCCACTTCTGGCATCTCCCCAGGGGCACACCCGGGTACAAAAGCTCGTCGTCGCACAATCGCATGGCTGGAGCGCAGTTGTCCCAGCAGCCCTCGTCCATCCGCTGTAAGTCATGGCTGGCCCCGCGCCCCAGCTCGTGCATGCTGACGAAGGTTATGGACTTGGACGGATGAATGTGGGTGGGTTTGGTTTCGTACTGCATCGCGCCGTTGTTGACGGTCCCGATGACGTGGTAGGCGACGCCGCGGTGCTCCTCGGTCTGCACCCAGAGCCGAGGTGGTTGCGAGGCTCGCCGTGTTCTTGGACGAGAAAGACTGTGTAGAGACTCATTATGGAGAGAGTGCTTTGTGAGGAGGTCGGAGGCGAATATCTTGTCCCTCTTAGTAGTCAAATTTGGTGGCGCTTGTGCTTTATCAGGCAATGTGAAGTACCATTGCAGGCAGCAACGTATCCAAGATCGTCTGTCCATTCAACGGCCTTTGGTAGATGCAGAAAAGTCCTCTGAATTGATGGACGACAGAGTTATGTATGCTCTGCTTTTGCTCGAATCTTATTTCTTTCTTGTATTCAATAGCTTTTTACTTTACACATTCACGATCGGACGTCGCAGCTGCTGGACACATTCTGCCAGCCCAGCTATGCCCCAAGTATTCCACGGAGAAGACCCGGAATCTTACATCTGCGCCCCACAAGATCACACTTATTTTCAAGCTTATTTTCAAGGTTTGGATCTTATAGCGTCCAACAGACCTTGTTTGCAGATTCAGGGCGTGTATTCAGACAGAGTCTGTGTGGTTGCAGACGGGTATTGGATGACCTCGGCCGAATTAGGGTCCTGACATTACTCTTGCGAGAAGATGTATATCAAGTATTATTAGCTTCGTATTATTTAAGTGGAACGTATTTAGCTAAATCCCAATAAATATATAGTTAATAGGCTCTGCGCAAAGAGCGGCGAGTGTCGATAGCCCTACCAACTTGGGCGTCTTCTCCCCCCTCGTCACCTCCACATCGGTCACTTCTTGCGCGCCACAATAAACGGTCGCTTATCATTGCCTTTTGAAGAGTGCATCTCATCCGCCAGAATCTCAAACCCAGCTGACACAATGTGTTTTCGAAGATCAGCGGTGGTGAAGCTGCCCGCATACGGAGCCCACCCAAAGCTATGCATGACGGGCAGAGCCACCCATCGTATGAGCGGGTTCATCTCCCCGACACAGGGCGTCTTGCTGATGAATAGTCCTCCATCATCTAGCATTTTGTGTATATTTATCATGGTCGCGGGGGTGTCGCGCACAAGATGGAGGTAGTTGAAGCCCAGGATGGCATTGTACCGGGACGCTTCGGTCGACAGACTCTCGGCCGTTGTCGCTCGGAACTCGAGGCCAGAGAGGGTGGCATTCGCCGCTAATTTCTCCTGCGCGATCCCTATCATCTTTGGCGACAAGTCCGTGGCGAGATATCGACGAACACTTGGTGCGAGAAGAAGCGCAGCGGAGCCGGTGCCACAGCCCAGCTCCAGCACAGCGTCGCCTTCCTTGAGGAAGTCCCTGGTTCTCTCCAAGGTACGTTCAAATCCTGCTTGGTCGCTGACTTTGCTCGTGGAATACTTGGCGGCGCTGCGGTCCCAGAAGTGCTTATCATGATCGATCGTCATTGTGGTCTGAAAATAGTGAGGACACCAGTGAGCAAAAGAAGGCGCGGGCTTGTCTCTACAGTAAAGAAGGCAGAGCACCCCGGTATTTATTGCCATAACTGGCGCCAAGACTGCGGTCTTCAAGTCTGCTTCGCAGCTGAGGCTGATGTGGACAGGTGGCTGTTGGAACTGTGGTGCCTAGAAGCGGCGACAGAGGAACGCCACGGGCTGAACAGCAAGATTTCACGAGACTGCCTTGCTCAGTAGTTACTTATCCTCGACGCCCTTCGGGCTGTGCTGCACGCTAATACTTAGATAAATAAAAGTCTGAGCTGCTAGACAAAGGAGAGCTGCCCGACTTTATTTGTACTCAATTTCTATCCATCACTTTTTCACAGCTCGAAACACTCATCTCCTCCATCAACTCCAGAGCTGCTTGCTTCAGATCAGGATGAGTCTGCATTACGATATCCAGCTGCGTCTTGGCCGCTTCAAGGTTCTTCTGGGTCCGCTGACAATGCATCGCAACAAACCGTTCGTGAATACCCTTGAAGTGGAATGCAGACTGGAAGAATAGCCTCGCTCCCGAGTCTCGAAGCAACACAGATACTTTGGGGGTCATTCTTCTCAAGTTTTCTCCTTCGGCGATTTTGGTTTCGAGATACGCACGGTCCTGCGTGAAATGATCGTGGCTGGAGACACCGTCGTTGTTCCAGCCAGGAACATCTGCAAGAAACCAGGGGTGATGGACAACCGCTGGCAGCGGCGCGACAAACGCCCAATCCCAATCTATCACACTTTTACATGTTAACAGCTTTATCAAGCGTATGTAAATGGGTAGCTTTACCCTGTCAATTCAAAATTCTCGGCTCTCAAGATGTTGTATGCATTCATGTCACCGTGTGAGAATCCAAATTCAGTATAGTTGTCAAACTTAGAAGCATAGTCCGGAATCATAGATCGCATGATGAGATAGTCGACAGCATTGCCCCATCGCGCAGTCTTGTTGAGTGTTCTCCGAAGACCTCGATCGAGACTCTTCGTGAGCCACGCCGCATAAGAATCTTTAGTATCCGTCACGAACTCTGGTGGTGCCTCGATTGTCCAAAGCTGCAATAAAAAATCGGCGAATCCGTCGAGAAACTGATGGCGGCTGGAACGAGGTATCTGAAGGTTCCAGACCGATAAAGGCTTGCCCTTTACCCAATCCAAATACACAATGCGGTCTTCTTCTACCACAAAAATGTCTGGTGCTTGAAGGCTAGGTCGCTGCTGCCTGATGTATTGCAACTTTTTGATGCCCTTCAGATCCGTCTCCCAGAGCTCGGGGTCGATATTTTCTCTCGCTGCCCATACGACAGAGTCTTCAAAGATTATTTTGAAGACGCGATGCGATCCTCCAGCCCGGGGCTCCTCCCGAGCAAACGAGCAGGAAATGCCAGAACGAAGGCGACTAGCGTTTGCCAGTATGCCTACCATAGCTGCGATGGTGCGAATGTATCGACGTTAATAGTGTGGGATCGTGGACCGTGGACTAGTCGAAGGTTGGAGAAGGCCAAACCAGCTCATTCGAGTAGGCAAATAAACCGTCTGCCCTGACCGCCATTTATGTACAATGCTGAAGGCTTCAGAAGCAAAGTGGGGTGTGGGTGAAAGGCGAGGTGACACGAGGAGGCTTCTGATATCAAGCAATAAATACGTCACGGGTCAGGAAAGGCCCGTTCCCGTTGCGTAAACTGTTTCTGCTCGCCCAGCCATTATCTTGCATTCTCTCGATTGATGTTCCAACAGGCAGGTCAAAGCCCACACAGATGATCTCGCAAGATTTAAAACCGACTGCACTTGTAGAGACTGGTAAGCCATCATGTTCGGCTGTCTACGAAGCATCAAAGCAGCGGGTAGAAGTGAGCAAATATTGTAGAAAACTATACTAAGAAAGCACTAGGTGCTACGGTAGGAGCGGGAATCTCCATTCTGATCCAGCATTTTGCGTTTTGGATCAGTTCCGATCAATATGGTTATGGTTCGTATTGCTGGTAGGACTGGTGTCGACACAAGAGCATTTATACATCCGGAATGGAGGATGTCCATCAAAGAACCACAGCGTCGACGTTCCGTTCTCCAGCCGATCTGCAGGAACCTTTTCTTTGTCAGAAAAAAAATCGACTTCACGAAATGAGCGCTAACGTACCTCATCGCTGGAAAACATGATGTTCGCTTTGCCTTCTGTGCACTCCAGCATCCCAGTGCCTTCGTCTCCGAAGAGGCGTCGCAGACCTACCAGGTCTTGGAGCCCGGCAGCTTCCACCAGTTGAAAATACTCAGTGGCAAATGAGGCATACGTGCTCAACTCCGGCGGCTCTGGCTTTGTAAAAGGCACAAAACTGAACTCATACGGAAGGCACCGACCGTTGTCGACGAACCAAGAGTTTGGAACGATCTTACCGCCATGTTTGGCCATTTCGCTGGTGTATTGCCACGGAGTGGAGACTCCCTGCTTTTCGACAAGAATGGTGTCTTTCTCCATATCAAAATGGCGATGAAGAAGAGCCACGCCGAAAAGGCTTGAGACTTTGTGGCGCAAAATAAGCGACTTCAACTTCGACTCCACGAATGCGAGGCCATCATTGGCTTGGAAAGCCCGATTTGCGTCGTAGAGAGACGAGAGGCTATGGAATGCGGCGTGATCAAAAGCTTGAGCGATTTCCATTGTATTCAGAAACTTTGGATTACGTAGCTCCACGATCTGGTGGTAATGCCACCAGGAACAAAACTATATATGCCCAATTTCTTGTGCGATGCCCCGCCAGCGCGCAGCTTTAAACAGCGTAGCAAGCATCAGCAATGATTTAGAATTGCACAGGATAGTTACCGCATCAAATAGGGCGCAGCTCAGCTGATCTTATTGAGTGACCAACGGGCAGCCGTTGCGCGACATTGACGTGACCGAGCATTGGGCCATGCGTTGTTCTTGCTACACAAACTTACGTTCAAAGACAATAAGCGACCAAGCTATCCAAGGTGCCCCATACACCCGAGGTGAACACGGCGTACATGGCGTTAATTGTAAATGCAGGCCATCTGCTGTCCGCATCACTCATTTTGCCGGGATGCAGGCAGGTTATGATATCGATTGCGAAGGCGTACAGAAGCGTAGCAAACATGTTCGTCTGGAGAAATAATTTGAGATGAATTTTCCTTGTTTTTTTTAAACGTATTATTCTATATTCGACTTTACTTGTACCATCCAACCCCGAGCGCAGCTATCCAAGTGTCTCTCGAGCCATTTTATCTTTTTTGAAGCACCCAACGCCATCCATGAAAATCCAAAGTAGTTTCGTAAATCTAGAAAATGTCTATACCTATCAGAGTAAGAATGAGCAGTTGGAAATCGCAAATCCAGATCCAGAAAAGGCTGCAAATATCGTGGCGCCCATTAGAAGAGGCTGGCGTCGCCGGTTCCGTTGGCGCCGTCCTGCTTGTGGGTCATGGTCTTGACCACGGTGTCGAAGCAGCCCGAGCTGGCAGCCACGAAGCCCAGGAGAGCAGGCGAAGGGCTGAGCACCTTGCTGGTGAGCTCGGGATGAGCCTGCAGACTGCAAAAAAGTTAGCAAAGTATACACTTGTCGGATGGGTGTCTTGCGGGTCCATACCCGACGAAGAAGGGGTGATCCTTGATCTCGATGGTCTCGACACGCTCGCCCTTGTCGTCCAGAGAGGTGAGGCTCAGGCCAGCAGCGTCCAGCTTCTCAATGTACTCGGGGTTGACCTCGTAGCGATGACGGTGGCGCTCCTCAACAACCTCGGCTCCGCCATACATGGCGCGCAGCTTACTCCATTCCGTCCCGGGCTTGAAGTGAGAAGTGCGGGTTCCCAATCTCATGGTACCACCCATTTTCCTGCAGTTGTTAGTACATGCAACGAAGCGTTCTACCAATACCTCGACTTACTCCTTGGAGCCTTCCGGCATGAAAATGACGACCTTGTTGTCTGCTTCAGGGGACATTTCTTCCGAAATAGCATCACTGATACCCATGACATGACGAGCGTATTCCATGACAGCCACCTGGAGGCCAAGGCAAATGCCTAGGAAGGGAATCTTGCGCTCGCGGGCGTACTTGGTAGCCTCAATCATGCCATCGACACCGCGAGAACCAAAGCCACCGGGCACAATGATACCCTCAGCTTCGCAAATAGCCTTCCAGGCATTGTGGAACTTTGTAGGGTCCTTCTGCTGCATGTCCTTCTCCAGATGCTCAGAGTCAACCGAGACGAGGTTTAGCTTGCGGTCGCAGCGCATGGTGGAGTGCTCCAGGGCCTTGTGGACACTCAGATAGGCGTCGTCGAAGGAGACGTACTTTCCGACCAGAACGATGTTGATGCGCGGCAGGTGGCGCTCGGGGGTGACAGTCCTCTTCCACAGGTCCCAGAGGGCCTGGCCCTTCTGAAGCAGAGACAGAGGCACAGTTAGCTTGTCCAGTGCGAGGCCATCCTGCAGAAGCTGCTGAAGGCCCTGCTCTTGAAGTAGCAGGGGAACCTGGTAGATGGTCTCCATGTCGCGAACGCCAATAACTTGCTCGTATTCGACTTGGCAGCTGCTGGCAATCTTCTTGATGGTGGCGTCGTCGAGAGATCGTTCACAGCGGCAGGCAATCTTTCTCGCGTTAGCAATGCCAGTGTCACGAGGATCAATGCGCCTACCATATCAGGGATCAGACCGGCGCTGCGCATTTGTCTAATGGCGTGCTGGGTAGGCTTTGTCTTCTCTTCGCTGTTGATAATGGGGACATATGAAACGGAAATGTTGAAAAAGTTGTGGCGGCCGAGCTTGTGTCTGAGCTGAACAAGAGCCTCGGTGAAAGGGCCGGACTCGAGATCACTACGCATTGTTAGTAAATGCAGAGCTGCATGGTGGGCTTAGTACATACCCAACAGTGCCACCCTGTTGAAGAAGCGTTAGACTACATCAAGATTTACTACATTTATTTTGTCGGCTTCAACTTACGAGTTCAACTAAATACAGTCAGTGAACGGTCGCGAAGCAATTATTCCGCAAGCGACTTACCAATGCACACGTCGGGAGCCTCGCCCGAGTCATCGACAGGGGTGTTGGCAACGCGCTCGATTCCTTCTTGGATGGCGTTTGTGATGTGGGGGACAACCTGGACAGCTAGAGGTATCTCGTTAGCTTTTGTTGGCGGTCCAAACTTCGTTGAAAGCCTACTTTTTCCCAGGTAGTCGCCACGGCGTTCCTTCTCCTACTTGTTATCAGCCATAGGTCGCTAATTTCGTCCATGATCAATCGTTCGTACAATAACCTCGGCGTAAATCTTTCCAGTAGTCATGTTGCTTTCACGGCTGAGACGGATGCCAAGATAACTGCTGTGTGTTAGCGAGGTCGACCGCTTTCGAGATAAATTGTAAAACATGCCGCTCGTAGTTGCCGAGATCGAGATCGGTTTCTGTCATGCATTAGAAGCGCCGCATATAAATGTCCGTCAGGCAACTCACCGCCACCATCGGCCAGGACGAAGCACTCTCCGTGCCTAACAGTCGGTCAATGTCAGTCAATCGCGTCGCGTCGCCTTGGTGAACATACTCTAGAGGGTTGAGCAGCCCAGCGTCTGTGTTGAGGTAAGGATCGATCTTGAGAGCCTATGACTTTTGTGAGAACCGTGATATATAGGCACGAGTCAAATGCCGTACCGTCACGCGAAGGCCCATAGTCTTCAGTAAAAGACCGGCACTGCTGGCTATTGATCGGTGACTGTTAGTGGTTGAATCGCAAATCGCAATAGGTCGTTCGTACCAATGATGCCTATAATTTTTGTTAGCCTTGCTGCAAGGGAAAACACGCGACGTCGGAATAAGTGCTGCCGTCGAGATAGCACCATGACAGTTCCCCGCCATTCACGTCGCGTGTGAAGCAACCGTTGAGAAAAGTCCTCTTACCCTTGCCGACACCGGAGATGACTCCACCATTGACAAGAACGATCTTCATGTTGAGATTCGAATTGGGTATAAAAAAAGACAAGAAGTTGCCGGCGTTGAAGTGGCTATTGCGTTTGAATGGCAAAAAAAAAGTTTGCCCACCGCGATTCTGGTTATCGCAAAACTTGGCGCCGCAAAATGCAAAGAGGGTCCTGGATAAGGCGGCGCCCACCAAGCTGATGACTAAGACGTTTCTTAGCCTACCCGGTAGTTGCGACGCGTTTACGCTTTGAAGCGATGAAATAGGCGATCAGCATTGATCAGGGACCTAGGAAGATAATTTACGATTCTTGGGTACAAGATAAAATGAGATTGTCATTTTTGGGAGACGCTGAGAAGTTGCACCTTGGTATCGAGAAGCAGCATCTCATTTCACACACCGGTAAATAGGTTAGCGGCAAAGCAATAAAAGACGAAAGAGAGAAACTCGCACTAAGGCAGGCGGCAGAGTCTGAGATGGAAATGGGCCCGTCTGGAGATCGATTCCTATTAAATCATCCGGAATTTTCTTCTGATGTCTGGTCTAGCACTCTGGAAAGCAACCGCTCAAATGATGGGTTTACAACAACGGCATGCTAACGGACTCGATTAATATCAGTTTTTTAGAAGTAAAGTAGAATGATGCTAGCAATACAAATATTTTCTAAACTTTTTCCCTCTCATATCCCGCGTTATTGCGCCAACTTTCTTGGCGGCTGGCCCAGGCCTGTGCATCACCGACTGCTTCCAGTAGGATGGGTGGCCAAGCCAGCGTCAGTCTCAATTA
This sequence comes from Akanthomyces muscarius, assembly GCF_028009165.1. Classification (NCBI taxonomy): domain Eukaryota; kingdom Fungi; phylum Ascomycota; class Sordariomycetes; order Hypocreales; family Cordycipitaceae; genus Akanthomyces; species Akanthomyces muscarius. Next base: position 298,419 of record NW_026611615.1, on the reverse strand, counting down.
AATTTCTTGCATTCCGCCTTTTGGAATATTGGCTCATTTATTCTCTTTATTGAACTACTCTATGCTAGTCTACTCCACAGTCAGTACTCATTCGTTGCTGCGCACCACTGCATTGTCCAGCCTGACTGGAATGCGCTCCGTCATCTTGGCCTAGCAACCACCAAGCTGGGAGTCACAACGAAGGCACCTGTTAAATAGGTGAGCGCGTTCAGTACTATTCCGCTCTCTCAGACTATTCTTCATCTTTTTCAACCCGGGCCACTACTAGCTCGAATTTCTGAACCTTTCTCATTGACAGCTTCCTTCTACGCATTTTTCTTCCTTTTCGTTTCTTTCAAGTTCTACTTTTACTCCTTCGCCTCACTTACACCCACCTACCTAGCCCTTTCCACTGCTGCGTCACAATTTGCCTCGGAGAAGCGACGGCTGCTCGTCACTTGCACCGTTCACCATCATGGTCCTGCCTGAGAAGCTTCTCGGCATCGGCATCGGCCTTGGCAGCTTGCTGTCGCCGGTCGATGCCGCCGCAGCCTCGCACAGGGTCTTGAAGCTGCGTGACCTCGGTGGTCTCGCCGGCTCTTCGACGACTGACCTCGTTCGCTTCAGCGGTACTCTCAAAGTAGCTCGCGGCATCGTGGAGGAGCACAAGCGCTCCGACATTATCGAAGTTCCCACTAGCGGACTAGTCTCCATCCTCGACCGCATCAAGGCTCTTGAGAAGGAGGTGCAGGACCTGCTCGATGGTAAAAAGGTGAACAAGGACAGCAAGGCCATCGAGCCCTCGGCGTCTGATTCTGCCTCGGTTGGCTCTGCCTCCTCTTCGCCCGATGCTTCCTCCTCTGCCGGTCCATTGTCCGGCGGTAGCAACTCGGACTCTTCCGCCAAAGACCCTTCGACGGGTTCTGGTTCAACTGGCTCAGGCTCAACTCAGTCCGGCTCGACCTCGTCAGGAAGCTCTCCATCCGCGACCGCTTCGGATACTGGATCGTCCGCTGGAAGTAGTAACGGCGAAGATGACTGCGCCCCCGAGCATCTTCTTTACCGCCTGGGAGGCGGCTCTCTGCAGCGCCGCTCCATGACTGTAAGTGATCATCCCCTGTTCCGCCGAAGCACTAACTGCACCCTAGACTCGGTCTCTGGTGGCAAGAAGGAAAAGCAGCTCCCCAGTGGCGCTGCTGTGTTCAAGGAGGGCTCTGTTTCCGTCGGCACGGACAGCGCTTCTCCCACCAGTGCTGCTGGCGGCACTGAGAGTATCGGCGGCACCACGGACTCGTCGAGTGCGGCCAATTCCGCTGCAGAAAAGGCCGTCGCTCTAGAATCGCAGTTTGCTACTCCAAGCTCGGCAAGTGCCGATGAAGGCGCTGTGAAGCTGGACGGCCACACTCTCAGTGTTACCTCTCTTCCCGCTGCCACCACCGCCGGTCTGGGATCGAAAGTCAAGGGCAGCCCATCAGAGAGCGACGACGAAACGACGACTACCACGACAATGACTTCGACAAGCTATTCGACTATTACTGTTCATGTTCGCCCCACCGCCACGAAGGCTGGATCCAATGGCAAGTTCCTCAACAACACTGCCATTCCTGAACGGGTTACTTCTGCTGGACATCTTCTCCAGAATGGTACTGCCATTCCAACTGGACCAGGGACCACGTCTCTCTCGGCTGCACTTGCAGGGCAGGGCGGTTTGGTCCAAGATGATGATACCTCCAGGTCTCTCCCTGGCGCACCCATTTTCCAGAAGAACGCGACTGCCCCGACCTCTTCTGAGTCTTCTTCTGGTAGCAGTGAGTCGAGCTCTATGAGCTCATCAAGCTCCGCCAGCTCATCGAGCACTACTCGCTCATCCAACACTACCGTGTCGTCGAGCTCGTCTAGCACCACCAACCAGTCAAGCTCCAGCTCGACCGCACAAGTCAAGACCATTACTCCGACCGCGACCAGAATTTCGCTCAGTGACCCTGATAGCATCACGATTCTGCCTCAGAATCAGAAGAACATTACCTTTCCCTCTGCAACCAGCAGCACTCCGAGCTCTGCGATAAGCAGCACCGCCAGCTCCGCTACTAGCAGCAGCACCGTCACTTCATCCAGTGCAAAGTCCGCCACTTCTGCTAGCAGCCAGCCTCTCCTCGAAAAGAATATCACGGCGCCTACCTCCCAGACCATGACCTCATCCCCATTCACGACAGCCCTTTCTACCGACAAGCAGAGCTCGTCTGCCCCGCAAAGCATGTCCAGCAGTGCTGCGGCTCTCGGAGAAAAGGTGGCCGTCTCGGAACCCTCCAAGCGCACCTCGACTACCACGTCTACGGTGTCCATCACCGTCCCCGCAGCTGGCGGCGACACAGCAATCTCGACAACCAGCAGCACCGGTGGTGTCTCTGGCGGCGCGGCAACGGAGCCAGAGGCCACCACCGCCACCACATCTGCTCTTGTATCCCGCCCAGCCTTTTTCAACGGCACGCTTGACAAGCGCCAGAGTGGTTTCCGGACGGTGCGCACCCTGCGAGGCAGGACCGCAGTTGCAGATGAACAGTGTTAGATGAAAGTTGTATTTCTTTTTGGCGTTGAGGGTATCCTTTTTTTCACTGGAATGATTTGCTTCGGGCGAGAGTGTGATTCCGCTAGCCAGTGCTAGCGGCTCACATCGCCTTGTGCTCTTCATTACCCGCCACTCGCTTGAAATATTTCCTTTGTCTAACAGTGTACATCTAATTCTGGGTATTTCCTGTATGTTTTTTTCCTATGTATGGGTATCCTTATGCCTGGGGCCTTCCTTCGCACCAAGCTTTCCTATCTTCAGGTCAATCCTCTCGTTTGGGTGGCGCCGTCAAGGTTCCGCCTAGGTTGTTTCTCTTTGTCATGCAAATGGGCTGGTACCATCTTTTTGGGTTGCGCTTCTTCGGCCCGCGATATTGTTATACAGTTTTTTCGCCGGATTTCCAGCCGAGGCCGGGCCTGCAGGTTCTTATCCGGCGTATATCCCTTTTTTGACATTCTTTTTCTACGCTCGTTATGTTGGAAATCGTTTGTGGGAGGAAATCGTTTGTGGGAGGAATAAAGTTCGGCATTCGGGAAGGACGCGCCATGGTCACACTAAAGGCGGCGGCGCGCCCCGATAACCGGCCTGGCCAGACCAATGCCTCGAACTGCAACTCGGGACTATTAATTTCGACACGTCGCTCGCTTTCAATAAAAACAAGGCCCACAAGTGTGGCCGTTGCCAAAACAAATTTCTGTTCCGCGACACTCAAAATGCGATGTGCTTTGTGATGTGATGTATCCCGAGTATTTATGCTTGCGCCCCGACTGCAACTCAGCAACTATTAATTTCTACAAGCCGCTCGCTGTTCAATAAAAATGAGTTTCAACAGTATGTCCGTTGGTAAATATATTTCTGTCCTTCCACTTCTAAATGCAATGTTCTCGTTGGTGTGATCTATCCCAAGTGCTCCTGTGCACCGGGATGCCTGCATGAGTTTTTGCAAAAGTGCGAACCGCCATATATCTATTCATGTGGAGATGTAGTGCAGCGCTATGCAGCATCCTTCCGAAGTGCGGAGCGCCGGCAGATTCTGCGCACCGTATTACGTGTAGAGTTTTCATAAGCAGGGCGCCAAGGATGCCCCTCCGATAACTCGGACTTGGGAATACGCCAGCATCCGGCGCCGTGATGGCCGTAATGGTGTGTTGGCCGGAACGATTCCGGCCAATGAATCCCCGCTTTTCAGGCCGGGCAGACTCGGTATCGGGTGGGCCGCATGACCCAGCCAGCGGACGCTCCTTGGAAATGCGCCACCCCTTGTCTCGCTGCGAGCATCATGACTGGTCCTTTGTCTGCCCCAGCCCGGTGGACTTAGCGCTGTACTTGGTGTGGACTACATACTGATATGGAGTACCCCGGAGCGTGGTGGAGGGAGAAAGCCTGGAGGGGGCCAGTGCGAGGTCGAGAATTGGCGAGCATGACCGTGGTGAACTGTTGTGGTGAGAACCGGGGCAAGAGTTGGTTGTCGCGTTGATTGTGAGAGTGATGCGTTGGGTGTCGGTCCAGGACGCCATGGCCGCATAGCCTTTTCCAGCCTGCCAGCCCAACCTAAGTCGAACTTGTTTATCTGTCGGAGTAACTGGTAGTTCACTCCGTGTCTCTGCTGGGAGCTGGTTCTGTGGTGTTTTTGCGTGGGTGGCCGTGACGACCTCATCCTGACATGGCCATCTGCCGACCGTCGCAACGCGAGCCACGCAGGCCAGTTATCTTGGGCTTCATTAATTTCTCGTTGGGTCTAGAATGCCCAGATTAGCAAGGGCTTGGAGCCCTGGAGAAGTCATGCAGGCGTGACCACTTGTCCCCCGCTCCATGAGGCCGGAAATCGTTCCGGCCACAGAGTACTTAGGCGACGCGACGACCCTGCCATGGTGTTGAGGTTTTTTGAACTTTACTTCTCACTCAAAAATTCACCAGAAAAATCCAGTAAATTTGGCCTTGAATTCAAAGTTGCTTCATACTGGTTGAATACTCTATCTCTTTGCTTTTATTCTTCATTCTTCACTTACACGACTTACACCAAGTCACTTACACGCTCCTAAGCACACACACTACTCTTGTCTCAGCCAACCCACACCGCATCTTACCTATCACTACTTACACCACCACGCCCACCAACACACATCACAATGGGCTCCATTGGTGCTTCCACATTCAATGTCCTCGACGACACTCGTCCCGAGGACACTTCCATGCCTGCCTTTATGGTTTCCACTACCCGCGGCTTCCTTCCCCGTGCCGACCCTGTCGTTACCCTTCCCAAAGAGTTTGAGGCCCTCGAGTCCATCCTTCAGCGCATGCCTGTCAAGACCCTCTCTGGCGAGCCCGGTCTGTTGGCTGAGTCTAAGCTTGGTCCCGAGGTTGACAGCAGCTTCCCTGACCTGACTGATGCAATGGACCTCTACAAGGACAACCTCCCTGTCATGAACGCCCTCTACCGTGACTACTCTTTCCTTGCCTCTGCCTATCTTCTTGAGCCATGCCACGAGCGCTTTGTCCGTGGTGAGGAGTACGGCCTCGGTCGCCAGACTCTGCCCAAGCAAATCGCCCACCCGATTGCCCGCTGTGCTGAGATGTAAGTTGACCAAACCACGACCTCATTGTCAGTTAGGGCTATAGAACTAATAATCATATAGTTGCGGCTTCCAGCCCTTCATGGAGTACGCTGGCTCATACGCTCTCTTCAACTACCGGCTCGAGGACCCCTCCAAGGGTCTCGAGTATGACAACCTGCGTCTGGTCCGCGCCTTTGAGCACGGTCTGCATCACGACTCCTCAGAGGCCGGCTTTGTTCTCGTCCACATTGACATGGTCCGCAACTCTGGTCCTCTCGTCGCCGGTGTCATGAAGAGCTTCGAGGCTGCCACCAAGACTGCCGCTGGTGGCAATGTTGCTGAGCTTCGCAAGGGCCTCAACGAGGGTCTTGAGGATATCCTCGGCGCCATGAAGAAGATCAACGCCGTCATGGAGACCATGTGGGCAAAGTCTCGTCCTACCGAGTACACCAGCTTCCGCACCTTCATCTTTGGCATCACTTCTCAATCCATGTTCCCCAACGGTGTCGTGTATGAGGGTCTGAACGACAACAAGCCCATGTCTTTCCGTGGCGAGAGTGGAGCCAACGACTCGATGGTGCCGCTCATGGACAACTTCCTTCAGGTCCCCATGCCTGAAACCCCCCTCACCGAGATCCTCAAGGACTTCCGCAAGTACCGCCCCAGCAACCACAAAGCTTTCCTCCTGTTCGCCAAGGAGCGCTCCGAGGAGCTCAACCTTCGCAACTTTGCCCTCGGCCTCAAGGGCTCCACCCCTCCCGCCACCGAGGAGGAGCGCGATCTCCTCCGCATCACTCGCAGCCTCTGGCTCCAGATCCTCAACCAGGTCCGCGACTTCCGCTGGCGTCACTGGTGCTTCGCTCGCGAGTACATTCTCAAGCGCACCTCTCACCCTACGGCCACTGGTGGCTCCCCCATTGTCACCTGGCTGCCCAACCAGCTCTTCGCTGTCCTTGACGATATGGCTGTCATCCACAAGATTGGCCAGGAAGATGGCAAGGGCCTTGGCGCTACCGCCGAGGACGTCATGGAGGCTGCTCTGCGTCAGCGCGATACTCTCCAGAAGGAAGTTGACAAGTACTGCGCTGAGCGTGGCGTCCAGCGCAGCTAGATGTAGATATACCCGCACGCGTCAATGTTGTTACGAATTCTCGAATTAGCAGGTAATTTCGCTTGAAAAGTTAGGATATTAAATAAAACTGTTAGATATTATATTCCACAAGAAACTCTACTCTACCGCAGATCTAACTATTTCTCAACAGTTACAGTACCATGCCCTTGACCTGATCGATCTTCTTGAGATTGACGTTCTTGAGCATCATCATCCAGATTAGAGAAAGACCCATGATGCATGTGCCCGCAATAAGCATCAGCTTTTGACTGCCAGCGTAGGCATCCATGATGGCTTTACGCTCTGGGGTGCCGACGGGATAGCTCAACTGGACATCAAGGTCGTCATAAATCGCCTGCCACTGGTCCTTGGCAGAATCTGGGAGAAGTTGCTGAAGCCTGCCTGGTAGGGTATTTGTCCAAATGCCACCAGAGATGCTGTTGCCGATTGCGCCGCCGATGGTCGCAATCAGCGAAAGAACAGCCATGGCGGAGGCAACTTCGTCGTGAGACACTGTCGCCACAACCGAGACCTGCTGTCCACCGATAATGACACCACCACCAAGCGACATGAATATTTGGCACATGATAATGTATCCCAGGCTGTGGTTTGGCTGACGGAAATAGATCAAAAGACCGACACCGAGAATGTAGAGAGGAATACCCCACATGAACACCCATTTGTAGCGACCGGACCAGCGAATCAGGATACCGACAAGGAACAGCTCAATGCCGCTGACGACGTTGAAAATATTGTTGATGTATCCAGCTCGGGATTTGGAAATATCATAGACGACCTGCAAGTACGAGGTAAAGTAGCTGTTCCAGCAGGCGTAAGAGATCTGATAGGTGGCGGCAATCAGGCAGGCTCCCATGACGCAGCGAGACTTGAGAAGCTTCCAAGGAACGACAGGGACACTGGCACCGAGGCGCTCCCACACAGCGAACGCGATAATAAGAACAAATCCGAGCACCAGCATCGCAATGATGTAGCCGGAGCGCCACTGGTCCTTGGAGTCGGCAGCGATGGTGAAAGGCAGCAGGAAGAGGACAAAGCCGGCACTGAGCAAGAAAACACCAATGACTACCACCAATTAGCGTCCATATGCATGTTGTAAATAATGCGCAAAGACTCACCATCGAATTCAATAAAATGATATTTGAAGCTGTCCATCCAGGTGCGGTTGCTGCGCTGACGGGTGAGCAGACCATTCTCTTTAGCCAGGCGCTTTCCGCGCTGCAGCAGGTAGATCATGGGCGCAGAAACGGCGGGAAGGACAATGGTCCAGGCGCCGAAGCCCCATCGCCAGTTGCTCTCGTAGATGGTCTCGGCGGCCTTGGGGCCTCCAAAGGCGGTGATGATGTACGACGACGAGGTCAGGGCATAGGCAAAGGCACGCATCTTGAGCGAGGAAAAGTCGGCCGTCATGATGTCGACGGCAAAGATCATTCCGGTGAATCCGATGTTATAAAAGACCTGAAACCGCAATCATGTCAGTCTTTATGTACGTCGCATATGAAGAATTATTGTTATAAAGTCAGACTGAAGAGGCTCACGTTTGCGGCGGCGTAGACGGCAAAGCTCTTGCTCGCGGCCATGAGGATCAGACCCAGCGTCGACAGCACCATCATGGCAGAAAAACCCCATGTTCGGTCCCAAATGTTGAGAATCTTGGCAATGGGCATATACGTCGCGGCAGACATGATGCTTGTCATGACATTGATGACGGGCATGAGCGAGTGGCTCTGGAAACCACTGGTGACAAAGGGCGTGAGAGTTTCGGAGAGAGACCCAATCATGGCTCTACAAAAGTACAACAGCCACATACTTTCCAGGTTTTCATCGTTAGCATAAGAGTTCGCGCCGCCTGCAGAAATCTATGCCGCAGCTGTGGAAATAACATACCAGCAATACACCGCAACCAAGGAGGTCTTGCTCCAGGACAGGGCGACGGCCTCGGCGATGCGCACGCCATCCTGGTCGTCGTCTGAGACTAGATCCTGGAACTTGATGACCTCGGGCTCCTCGATGGGATTCTTGCTGTCGCGCGACTGCGGCCTCATGCTGTTCACTTCAGTCATCGTGCAGTTTGGGATCCAAAGCGCGGGGGGGATGTTGTCGAACAGACAACACAGCCGAGACAGACAACGAGAGGGCAAGTTATTCTCTTTTTATGACCAGAGATGGACCCATGCTAATTTTCTTCCACTCCGTCGCTCTCGAACGAATCCACGTTTCCGAGCGAGTCCACTGCAGAAAGTGCCGTTTTTTCCGGGCCCAAACGGGGGTTTCGTTGAAGCTAACACGAACTAGCGAGCTAGAATGGATCTTATCAATCAGTTGCACAAGACGCCATTTTCGCGCGACGTCTTCGCACGACATAGAACACTGTTGGCGGATGCTGAAGCGCGGAACAAGATGTTTGCTTTTCCACAAAAAAAAATCATTGGTAAGCCTGTATTTGTTAGCTTGATCAATTTTCTCTTTTGTTTCCATCATCCCAACGCTTGACGCGCTTTGCGGTTGCGAATAGACGGGAAACCCTTCTCCACTAATTCCAGGGCTGAACAAAAACTCAGCTGTCATGGAGCGCGTTGTCGGAGGGAATTGTCCCTTCTATGTGGATGCCGAGACGACTGCGGAGTCTCGACCCTCACTGTTGGACCATATCAGAACTGCAATATTGTTTCTTGTGGCCGCCTCGTTTCGTACGCCTCCGCTGCTCTGCGGGGACAAATAGTTTCTGGAAATCCCCGAAGCGAAGCAGGGGAGCGGACCAGGGTCGCGACTCATGAGCTGATTGGGACAAGTTTTATTGCCGGCCGTGGGCAAGCTTCTTGTTGGAATTTTCCATGCAGTCTGGCGTCGATCATATGTCGCTGATTCGTACATTGACTGGGAAACGTAAAGGAACGAATAGAAGAACAAGTACCTGACCACACGTACTTGCAACACAGAATAAATCTACAAATTTACTGGTCGAGTAGCTTTGCGTTCGCTGGTGTTATCCCGTTCGCAAAAGGCAACGAGCGGACATTTCCGGCTTCGTAATGGACAGTAGCTTCCTCATCATGACATACTCAAGTGCCGCGGCCGACTCTATCCCGACGCCTCTAGTGGCGCAAAATTTTACATAGCATTCTCCTCTTTCCTGTGGATAGTATGGGCTTTTTTCACAACCGGGACATTGGCCTGGCAGTCCACACGAAATTGCACACATGACCAATCCGCATGTGGTGCGGGGGCTCGTTATCAATCGCATCTGATAAAGCTCAATCACCGGGCAGTCTTCGGACGCGAGGCCCCAGTCTCCCACGTTGCGTCACAAAACAAAGTTTTCGTTATTCAACTCTTTCGCTCTCATAGAGTACATGCAGAGTATGGTTGAGAGTTGACTGTACTGAATATGAAGGCAACCTTGCCACGACTCGTTGGGCTCGCCCCGTTCACCGTCCTTCCTCCCGGGGTATGCGCCGACGAGCCGTCGGACCGGGCGTGTGCGGAGAGCTGCCAACTGGTCCTCAACCGCATAATATTTACCGATTCCGTGCCGTACGGGAAACTGGAGGAGAAAAAATGCACAAGTAAACTGGGCTTGACATCGACGTACCTCTGCGTCGACCTCAACTGCGGCGCCCCAACGCGCAGGATCGCGTTGCAGTGCGAATTTAGCACTGGCCAAACACGGTTCAACGTCTTGTTACCGCAATCTTCACGACTCACGAGTTGTACACGCGAGGGCATTTCGCATATGGCACGGATCTATAGAAATGACACTACTGACCCGAAAAAAAACAGCATGCGCCTCTTCTCCCAGCACCTATAAATTCTCCAATGGCTGGCTGCAGACGCTCGCACGGGCTGCAAGAATTCTGACGTAGTTCAAATACATCTTGAGGCTAACGTGAAACCCAGGACGGCTGGAACTACACCAATCTTCACCACTTCCATATGGGTACGTTGGCCACGCTCCCTGGTCGTATCTCCGAGCTTAGTGGCTGAATATCCAACCAGTGCGACTGTCATAGCATTCTGGGCCCTAGTGGTGGCTATTGGACTTGTCCACAGACTGCATCTAGCAGCCTGTCGCATATCATACTCCTATGGCTCATTGCAGCTAAGACAGCTGCCGCCTGGCCGATTTCCCTGGCTGAAGCGGCGGTTATTCCTACCAGCGGCGTTTAGCTACCGGTGCCCTCAAAGCACCTGAGGCTGCACCGTGCCGCCGCGTACATGTTCGCTAACGATATTTGCGTTTCTCGCCATCAGCACGATGTACTCGGTGATTGGGCTACGGTTTTGCGCGTGAAAATTGTTAGCATGTAACCTCCTGTGCGAGGCAATGCTTATGGGATGCGTGCCCTTTACATGACGGTCCATTAGTTTTGACGCAGTCCAATCCCCGAATGACCGAAATGACACACCGAGGACCAAAATACAGGCTATCCATGAATAGACCTAGCAAGCGCACTTGGTGGCCTGCGTTGGGCATAGAATCTAATTTACACTGCCAGCAGCCATTGCAACTGATGGCCGTCGACGCTTTATGCGCCACTTGCATGCTGATGAAACCATGACGGCGGTATTACGTTTCCGCTTGGGTGAGCTTTACACAAGAGAAAAGACAGTACAGCCAAGGGCTTGGAGATGCTGTATTAATTAAACTTGTGCCTGACGTCATATATTGCGTATTAGTAGACAGTACACATCGCGGCAAATAAAAAGCGAGTGTGGGCAGAGGAGACTTGTCTTCTCACTTTCTCATCCACTCCCAGAACAAAAGAATACCATGGCTGCCGAGCATCTTTACTTAGATGAAGGGCAACGTACTTCGCTCTTACGAGGGGAATATGAGAGATCAGAACAGTACGGAGCGGGCAAGCTCGAGCTTTCCAACACGCTCTCGCAGCCTCACGTATCCAAACCAGGCGATGATTGCACAGTGTATTTTATTGGTACAGCAACTACAATTATTGAATGGAAAGGCTTTCGTATCTTGACGGATCCCAACTTCCTACATGCTGGCGATTCCCTCCATCTTGGGCCGGGCGTCACCGCGACGCGCCGCACGAACCCTGCGACAGAGCTAGATCAGCTGCCCGCCCTGGACTGCATTCTGCTTTCCCACTACCACGAAGACCACTTTGACAGGCATGTGGAAAAGTCCCTAAACCGGGCATTTCCCATTGTGACGACGCCGCACGCGGCGCAGCATCTTGTCGTTGCAAAGGACGGCACGAATCAGCCATTCCAGCAAGTCACAGGGCTGGATCGCTTCGAAAGCGCTGTGCTGCATGTCGACGGCCGGCGCGCCATCAAAGTCACCGCTATGCCCGGCAAGCATGTGCCTCCAGGCCCAATCGCTGTCGCCAATGACTTGTTGCAGGCCGTTCCGCCGACGGCTGGTTGGCTGCTCGAGCTTGGACACTTGACCGAGGGTGGCAGCGCGATGGAGAGCGAGGAGCTGCAAGTAGGCTACAGAATTTACATATCAGGAGACACCCTGCTTGTGGAAGACCTCGAAGAAATTCCCAGGTGGCTCAAGGACAAGCAGCTGGATTTGATGCTCGTCCACCTAGGCGGGACCACCATCCCAGGGCCATCGCTGCCGCTGTTCATGGTGACGATGGACGGCGAGCAAGGGCGACACTTGATGCAGCTTCTGAACCCCAAAATCACCATACCGATTCACTACGATGATTACGACGTGTTCCTATCTCCACGCGCAGACTTTGAAAGGGAAGTAAAGGACGCTGATTTGCACGACAGCGTCGTTTACCTGGACCGCGGAGAGACTTATAGTTTCAGTGTGAAAGAGTAGTCCGTAGCATAGCTATCACGCTGAAGTTTTAAATCATGCGGACCCCGTTTTCAAATGAGTGCACCGACAGATCTAGCTGGGCGACAAATGTAGCTCACAAGGGTTTCGAGAGATGCGGTCTAGAGGGTATGCTGGACGACGCAAGACTCAGCTTTGTATGTGCGTTGAAGACAGCAACCTGTACGATGGATTATGTCCAAGACAGCTTTGTATGGTAGCCGAAACTACGGAACGACGGAATTACAAGAGCAGCAACCCCGGTGACATGTGGTTCGTGCGGTGCGCCCGCAGCGGGCGTCTATGGTCTCACGAGCAAACAAGAACGGAACAATTGGAGGCGACAAATTATAAATACCAGAGTCGATCGAGAATTTGCTATTTTTGTTCTCTTTCAGAATTCCCAAATCCAAAAGATAAAAAAGAGTACCAAATGAGAAGCAGGCCGCGGCGCACCGCGCATCGCTCTACATGGAAGCGGGATGGAGCATGCGGTGGAAACGAGCACAGCTGTCAGTCATCACACGCGCGCCAATACTTCTCCAGTCAGCTATATGAAGCTAACCACGGGCCCCTCGCATAGGCTTGGACACGGGACACGGCGACCAGTGCTGCGACAACGACGCGTACTGCTTCGTGAGCACGAGCGGCGAGTCGCGCTGCTGCCCGCTCGGATCCAACTGCGTCGCCGACTCGCAGTGCAACAGCAAGTCGTACTACTGCACGCGCACCGCAGCCACCACTCTCATATCTTCCTCCATCGTCGCGAATGCGACCGAGACGGGCTGCTGCGGCCGCAGCTGTCCGCAGCCAAAGTACTTTCTGTGCCCGGCGGCGCTGGGCGGCAACTGCTGTCCCTACGGCTCCGAGTGCCGCGCCGACGGGAGCTGCGTGGCTGCAGCATCGAGTTCCACCACCACCACCACCACCACGACTAGGATAGGCACGGGCACGGCGTCGGGCTCGCCAACGGCGCTCTGCCCCAGCGGCGGCGCCAGCTGCACAGGCACGGCGCCAGCGGCCGAGCCGCGCCTGTCCACAACGACAAAGACGGGCATCGCGGTGACAGTGGTGGCCGGGACGGGCGTCATCGTCGGCATGCTCGCGTGGCTGTGGATAACGAGGCGACGCGCCAAGGCCCGCGCGGCAGCCACGATGGCGTCGAGAGAGGAGAGCAGCGTGAGCGAGGTGCCTGGCGACAGCGTGCCCGAGGCGGGCTACTTTGGCATCGGCGGGGCGGCGGTGCCGTCTGGCGCGGCGCGCGCGGTGCCGTCGCAGCCCAACACGCCGGGCGACATTGCATCTCCCGTCGAGATTGACTCTGCGGCGGCCGGGGGTGAGACGCCACCGCTGCCGCCGCCGCCGAGGGCAGACGGCGCGCAGATGGTGGTGGAGAGCGGCAAGGTGTACGAGCTGCCGGGCACGGAAGTCGAGGTAAACGCCAGCGGCAGCACAGAGGAGGGCGGTGAGCGGGATAAAGAGACAATGGTGTAAATGTTCCAATTCATATTCCTGTCAATCTATTTACCAGAAAAACTCCGAGCATATTCGTACATGATATTTGCCGACAAAAGAGACAATGAGAAAAGCCAACCAAATCCAGCCAAATCCAAACCGAAAGCCAAACCGAAAGCCGAGCATCCCAGTGCAAAACAAGAATTAAAAACCTTTTGCCAATAATTGATACAATTTCGAGATCAAAGACCACAATGTTTGGTCTCGTGTAGAAAATTTCCGTGGTCCGCGCGTGCCACAAAGAAGAATGAGTCTGTTCGGCGGTGGGCAGTCTCAAGCGACCACGCCTCCAAAGGGCGCACATGTCCGGAGATCCTTGACCAGGTCCTCGACGTTGCTGAGATATCTGCTGAGCAGCTGCTGCTTGTCCTGCGTCGACAGCGTGCCGCCAGCGGCCTCGCTCCCAGCGCGACCACGTCTCGCCCCGTCACCGGCAAAGGCGCCGGCGAGCTTGCTCGGACTGCGCTGGAGCATATCCGGCAGCGAGTCGCGGCGGTCGGCGACGCGGGGGATGGAGGGCGTCTCGGGCATGAGGTAAAAGTAGAGAAACTCGACGAGCTTGAGCTTGACCTCGCGCGAGGTGGAGCGCGACTTGAAGAGCGAGGTGACGGTGAGGAGGCCGTCGAGGCCCTCAAAGACGCGCGTGTTTTTCGGCATGTCGATGAGGGCGACGACGAGGGTGAGCAGGGTCGCCGATTGGATGGCCGGGCAGTTGAAGGGTTCGAGTAGGTCGAGGAGGAGCTGTGCGGCGGATTGTTAGTATAAAAAGATCTGGTGTGTGTGTTTTGTGTGTTTGTGATGTGCAGGAATGGGCCGGCCTTACATTCATGTTTTGCTCGCGCTGAAAAAGGCCCTTGCTGGGAGGATGCAGCAGCATCGCGCCCTGCAGGAGATCGAGCGCGCTGAGGATGAGCAGATCGTTCTGGCCGTCGCTGCCCTTGGCCATGAGGCGGTCCAGGGTGCTAATCAGGCGCAGGCCGACGTTCCACTCGAAGCCCTCCTGCAGCTTGAAGAACTCGCGAAACGCCGGGTCCTCGGACAGCTGGCCGAGGTCCTTGCGCGATGGCGACATGCTCACGTCGTTGCTGTCTTCGTGCATTGTGTCCTCGCCGCCAGGGCTGCCGCGGCCTCCATCACGCCCCGACGACAGGCAGATTTGCGCCAGCAGGCCCTCGACTTGGCGCAGACCCTTGCGGACTTTGGGGCCGTCGTAGGAGGAGAGGTTGTCAAAGGCGAGGGATAGTAGATTTTCCATGTTGATGTATCTTTTTTGGGGGTGCAACTCGTATCGTAGAAAAAATGTCGTTGTCGGTGTCGTTGCCGCTGTGGTCTTGTTTACTTGAAGGGCAAGCTTTTCTTGGAGACCGTTGGCGCCGCCGCGCGAGGGAGGAGGTCGTGTATGGTAAAGATTCAGAGCAGCATCGGTACAGGTGATGGTAACGAGAAGGACAGGACAATGAAAAATCAAAGTAAGGAAACAGGAAAGATGTAGACTTTAACAAGCCCGTTTGACCAGCAGGGGATTGATTCCCCATTCTTTGCGGATCCCCTGGGCTGTTTGAACTTGAATGGCATTCATGCGCTGTATTGCCCCGGCAACCGCTGTGGTGGGCCGCCGCAGTGACGGCACTGGCCTGTAATTAATGGGCAGACCATGATGGTGCAAACTTTAAACGCCTCGTAAGCTGCACTGGCCTTTCTTTTTATTAAAAATAGTTGTAAAAAGTGTACAGAAGGTGGGAATGCATGTTTGTCAATTTCATCATTTTGTTTGCCCTGCTGCGCACTGAAGTGGCGAATGCAAAGGTCGTCTACAGCTGCGAGGGAGGCATACCACAAGCCCAACCTGGCTGGGCCGCCAGCTCGGCCATTTAACACACAGCCACAGCTTTGACAAGCAATTTCGCCCTTCTTTCTAACGTCAAGATGATCTTCTACCATACTGATCTTATACGATACTGCAACCATCTGGAGATGGTCCACCGTCTTGCGCACAAGTTTATTGGCCTGCAGGGCCATCTGTCTCGTTGAAGGACCTTTATAGTGTGACACCACCTCCAAGCATGTCTCGGCGAGCCGTGTTCCATCATATGCGATGTCAAAGTGGCCGAGATTGAGTCCCCAACCCGCCGACTACTGTGCCATTGCGCTGCAGCCGGGCATCTGCTGAGTATGCAGCGAAGAGCTTATTCGACAAGGCTGGCGGGCCAAAATCTCATAGCTTTGCCGTCAGAGCGACTGTAGCCCCCGTCGCATACTATTATCCGTCTTTTCCAATGTCTCAATGACACTGCTCATAATGAGCACGCCTCACCCCTCCACTGCCATCGTTCTTCGGGCTACATTGCGGCCATGGCTAACGAGCTCAAGTCTCACGTTGGCGTACGACCCAAATCACTCGTCGCAGCGAGTTACTACCAGAACAGACTCATGTGGCACTGGCTCGCCGACTCTAGTAGCTGGACCGGAGAGCCCGGCAACACAGGCACTGCCGTCCAGCCTGGTAGCTGCGAGAACAACGAAGCCTTCGATCTTGGAACGCGCGGCCGCCCCTTCTGCACGTACAGACGTTTGGGGGCCATGCTCGCTGATCTCCGTGAGCCGATTGCCCGCAGGATCACCCCGAGGACTGACAAGCGTCCGTCTCCACACCGAGCCTGCCCGGTACGTGCGGAGTTACTTGTAAAGAATCACGTCGCTCGCGAGCAGGAAAGAAGAGATGCCCCGAAGAATGTGCTGAACACGGTGAATCTACCTTGGAGGGCTCGTCTGGTCATCATGTTGCAGTGTGGCGAGACGCAAGAGTGGTTGCAGGGCTTGTGGCAAAGACCAAGTCAGGCAACGGCCCGCTGACTCTCACCGGAGATCGCAGCGAGCATTGTACTGAATGACGATGTGAGTAGCGTCGGCCTACAAAAGACCCGGGGAGGGAAAAGGCTACCGCAGTTGAGCGGTAGTTCGCCACAAGACACTGCGCGATCGCCGTAAGAAACATCTGGCTCTGACAATATTTGGCAACATGCTGCGCCCCAGCTCAACTCGACGATCTGCAGTGTCACAGCCTTGTCCTACTGCCGAATCACTAACACAGAAAAAGTCTCGATGTGATTATTCGGGCAACCGACCTTCTCCGTAGTCATCAACTGCGCGATTCTCCAAACTTTCAAGTACTTGTAACACTATAATAGATGCTCCAGCAGAGGCGGCCACGCCCAGTGTAGGATTCGCCCATGGCGTGGAAAGCGGACAAAGCCTTCCGCGCACAACTACCACGATGTCTAGATGCAGAGACAGCTAGCTAGAACAGTATTTGGAAGTTTGACAGCCTGCTAAGCCTTGCTGCATGACGTCGGAGGCGAGAAGGCTTCGCGATGGACAGGTGCAGTTTGTCAACGCAGCCTTGCTCGACGCCTCACGCCTTAGGGAAGTTGCCTGAAGTGTTTAAACTGTACTTTCTAGGGCTCCTGGGAATTTTCTATAGAGTCGGCTACTACAATTTGTGTTTACATAGTCTGTTTCTCTCGGGCAACCGTCTTCTTTTGACGAACTGAGTTGACTGATGCCAGCCATGGAACGACTCTACGCAGCCTTCGTTCTCACCTCTCTGCGCAACTGCTCGCTCCCTTCCATGGACACACACGTCGATGATCTATGCAACGGTGATCAGCATAAGTAATACAAATGCTCTCTTCCATCTTACATGCAGCATGCAAAAGCAAGGGGCCGGCATTGTCACACGTCCACTGGCAGTGGTAGAAAAAGTCTCCGTCTCGTGTATATAAAGGAGTGCAGAGCACCGTGGTTTTTCAATTTTCTCATCAAGCAATCAAACTGCATAAAAATCTCCAATACTCAGAATGAAGTCCACTCAGCTCGCTGTCATCATCACAGGTGTCCTCAGCACCGTCGCCCTGGGCGAGTCCGTCGTCCGCGCTGCGCCGGCGCCGGTCGAAATGGTACGCCGTCAAGTGCGAGGGCGGCATGCACCCGGATGCGCGCTGCACCAACGGCAAGAAAAAGGACGGCTGCCGCTGCGACAGCCACGGCACCTACCTCTGCGACCCGTCCTCTCTGCACAAGGCGGGCGGCCAGTGTGTCAAGTGCGGCTGCCACGCAGGCTAGGTGAGGACCCTTTTGTAACAAGAAGCAACACATCAGTGTATAAAGGCTAACCAAAGTTTTCCTTCAGAGACTGAAGCATAAATCAGTCTTGGCATTGCACCAGAATGGTTTCATGGAATGGTAGTCAGGGCATCTTTTACATTCAGGTGACTTTGCTCGACGAGCACCAGTAGATAGTTTACACAATAAATCGATTGGCCATCGTGATACAGTCTATTAAATTAGGGTGACTTTGCAAATGGAATAGTTTCAGTTCGTACAAGGGTACCACGGCGGTTGCCATTCTTGTTGTCTTTCACTTAACACTCACCTGCCATTTACTGCGCAGGTACGTACACCTCGAAAGCGAGGCTCGGACACCCGTCCGGCGCCTTTTACCTGGATAGGAATTATATGACGTTAAATAAGTAATACTAACCATAAACATCGCCACGCAGGTAATGCTGCCTGCCAGGATGCCAGGCGCCGCCGATCTGCCACTGTTACTGCGCCCGTACCCGGGTCCACTGCGGTGTCACCGTCTTATAAAAGCATCCTCTTACCATCTCTCGGCCTTCTTCCTACATCCTCTGCCAAACGCAGAACAAAATCCATCCAGAAAATACACTTTCATCAAATCATCCACCAAAACTTGCACCCGAGATCTTTTCCCACAAACAACTATACAGCCATGTCTTCCTCCCACGCTTTGGAGTTCCACGGCCCCGGCTGGCACGACGAGGCCCGAACCCCAGTGGTCGATGGCAAGTACTACGATCGCGCCACGGGCGAGATCCGCACCGCATCCGACGGCGACCATCAAGAGTACATGGGCCCGCCGGCTGTCGGCATTGTCATCCGGAGCCAGCACATTGACACCGTTCAGTGCGTATACCGTGCGTCGCGGACGCTCCCCATGGAGACGCTCCTGGGTCACATCATGAAGGTTGTCGGGGAGAAGAAGTTGGAGCTGGATTCGGTCATTGCCACGACGTATACAATTCGGGTTATTCTGTCGCACGAACTGGGATCGGAAGAGTTTAGTGAAATTGCGTCTACCATGGCACAGGGCATCTAGGACTAGATTGACCCAGCACACTCGCCAATTACTCATTTGCTATTCCATGGGCTACTTATTTGCTATGTTTCAGAAAGTACGAAACAGGAAATTGAAGTTGTTATATGTCTTCCTACCAAGAACGGTATCGGCATCTAGTTTCCAAGTCAAATCTACAAATCAATGCCAACTCCATTAATCGCAGACGGTGTTTTAAACTGGCGATATGAAGCTTAGGTGATGCGTCCCGTACAATAAAAATGCAAACGCCACTAGAATTCACCGGCCGAGTAGCCTGCATGCGCGCGGCCGCCTGATCACATCCCTTGATAGACTTGGCGTGTAGTTGCATGAGCCTTGTCTCCCCCGCTTCCTGCCTCGAAGACTTTTGTTCTCTGGGGTGCGCCACTAACAACATGTCCTAGTTGCAGGGAGCCAAACCGTAAGCTCCTCCGAGAAATATCGATCCCAGTAACTGTCATCTTATATGCCATCACTAATATCGACTGGTCAGGTGATAGTCAGAAGTACTACTTTGTCTTCAACAGGCGAGGCCATCAACACTTGCGTCTATTGTCGATTAACTACACTAGAGGTGTCAAGGTCCTAGCAGAAGAAGCAAGCGAGACCTTTTTTGACTATCACCAGAAAGCCTATTTCAAGCTGCTACCTAGCACAAACGAATTCCTGTGGGCAAGCAAGAGGGACAGCTGGAATCACCTCCATCTATTCAACTTGGAGGACGGCGAGCGTAAGGCCCAGATCAAAAAAGGCGAATGGAATGTGCACTCCATCGGCCATGTTGACGGCAAGAATCGAAAGTTGTGGGTTCGCGCGCTGGGTATAATCCCATACGAAGACCCGTATTATGCTCCTCTCGTCTCTGTCATCTTCGACGGCTCGATGCTGCGGGTCATTACTAACAGCAACGGAAGCCATACTTGGCAATGGGGGCCACGACGGCACTTCTTGATCGGTACATGGTAGTAGACTATTTGCCCCAAACAACCGTTCGAGAGGCGGGAAACGGGGAAGACGTTGTCATTGTGCGGCAAAAGCAGCTCAGCCTGGATATGGTGGGCAAGTGGCGACCTGTCGAACACTTCAACGCAAAAACCCAGATAGACGGCACGCTAGTATACCCCAAAGACGTTGACGAGACAAAGAGTTATCCCGTCATTCATTTTATATACGCTAGTCCGCAGGATTTCTACACGGCCAAGGCCTTTCGACCCTCTACGGACTTCCGGATCCTTGCTAACAAGGGATACATTGTGGTCCGCTCGGACGGCATGGGCACAAACTGACGCTCCAAGTGCTTCCACAACGTGTGCTTAAAAAAACGTAGTCGACGCCGAGTTCCCCGACCGCATCGCCTGGATCCGCGCAGCCGCCCGGTCGCGGCCCTCTATGGACTTCTCCCGTGTCGGCTGCTACGGCTACTCGGCCGGCGGCCACAACGCCGCCGCCGCCGTGATCCACCACGCCGACTTTTACAAGGCCGCCGTGGCGGGCGCCGGCAGCCACGACAACCGCCTCGGCATCTTTCTGTGGAGCGAAATCTTCATGGGCTACCCCGTCGACGCGAGCTACGAGCGCTGCTCCAACGTCACACACGCGCACAAGCTCATGGACGCGCTGATGCTCTGCGTCG
Organism: Akanthomyces muscarius; assembly: GCF_028009165.1. NCBI lineage: Eukaryota > Fungi > Ascomycota > Sordariomycetes > Hypocreales > Cordycipitaceae > Akanthomyces > Akanthomyces muscarius. Next base: position 278,063 of record NW_026611615.1, on the reverse strand, counting down.
GCGGCCTGGATCACAACGTCGATCTGTCGTCGACAGTGCGACTGGCGCACAGGCTGATTGGGGCGAACAAGAACTTTGACATGGTGATTGTGCCCAAGGGCGCGAACCGCGCGGGCGAGACGCCGTGAGTGGAGCGTAAATTGTTTGCTTTCTTGAAAAAGCCCTTGCAGGACGTGGAACTTTGTAACGGCGCTCATCTTTCGCAGAAATAAAGCGAACAGCCCAATGGGAGGATGCATGCAGAGCATCCTTTAGCTCCGCCCCCTAGTACACTTTCGCCGTCATCGCGAGGTATCGCAACGCAAGCTAACCTATGCGAGCGCTGATGTGTCCGAGAAGTTGCAGGAGCTGAAAGGCTTCTTGCGTAGGACTGGCGGCCTCTGTTCGCTGGCTGAATGGTGCCAGCCTTGAGCGAGCCGTCTATATATGAACAGGTCATTCCTTGTCACATCCCCGCCGCGTATGCCATCCAAGGGAACTTCATTATACCCTCGCATTATTCACATCATGCAATTCGCAATTGTCGCCGTTATGTTTCTTGCCAGCTTGGCCATGGGCAGCCCCTTGGAAGAGAGACGCCCCGTCTGCAGCGAGAACGGCGGCAAGTGTGATCACCGCATCTTCTTTTGCTGTGAAGGCCAGAACCTCGTCTGTGTGAGTAGTTTCCAGCCGGAAATATTTCGTTTGGCAGCTGCAAAAAGATCCTGTGCTAACCATCGGCAAGGTTGACGGAGTTTGCACCAACTAGCCCGCGCGCGCAGGAAGCTCAGGTGGGATGCTCCGACTATCCAGCACAAGTGTGCTGATCCCATTTGCGTTTAAATGTTGTCCGGGCATCGACACTATTTAGCTTTTATTTTATTATAAATTCCAGAAAGCACCCCGAACAAAAATTCTCATTCTCGATCATTTGATGTGCAGAGGTCGGCAATGTTGGGCATTGGCGTCCGAGTCTCCTGCGCGTAATGAACTGCGCGGAGAAAACGCCGATGCCAGCTGCAGGGCCAGTCTTGATGCTCCCCGCGATGCCTCGTCAGTGCCCACGCTTCTATACCTCTTCGCCTTAAGGAACTTATACAGTTGCGAATGGCAAAGAGTGACGGGATTGCGGCTACAATTGCCTAGAATTCATCTACAGGAAGTGGGTAATGGCAAGAATCGTGGGGTTGTCGCTTGGAGATGCCCATGTGTGTCGTCCCTATTTCCAGATCAGGCATTCTAGCAGAAATTCTAGAACGCCAAAGACCGACCGGCTGGTCAAGCCAGCAATGATAAAGTCGCTGTATCCTGGCGTCATTCTCTGGACCTTTTCTTTTTTCGGTAGTTTCAAAAGCGCATACATGATGGAAAAGGAACATGAGCACTGTGAAAGAGCCACAGCACCAGAGATTGTCTATGAATTTTGCCAAGGCACGTGGGGTAAATGGAGCGAGTTCTTCAACCGCGGGCTTTGGATGCCTGCGAGATCCGAAGCTGCCGGAAAAGCGCAATACACCAAAGTACACCTTTGAAGATCTCTTTGCTTATGACCTTTTGCTACTTACGCAGGGACAAAACTTTCTTTTGGAACTGTCTTGATTTCCTTCGTCTCTCGTCGAATCACTCTTGATTGACTACACCATGTGGGAGTGAAACCCCCGGTCCAATATATACATCGCACCATCTGGCTACCCTCTCCAGCATATCTACCCAGTGCAACATTGGGCTAGGAGTGTGTCCCTGGCCCGGATATGAAACAAACTCGTGCGGCAGGTTGTGAGCCCTGAGAGCGCGGCGGAAACCTTGGGATTGGGTAAAGGGTGCACGGTTGTCCTGGTCGCCGTGAAGGATGAGTGTCGGCGGGATCACAGCCTTACCGGTGCGATGAGCCTCGGCCACTGCGCCGGCCACCTCCCACAGGGCGCTGCCTCGGCGAGCGCTTGTGACGTCGCGCCCTACGGTCCACGGCGCCTGCCCGCCGCCCAGCTCGGTCAGAACGGTCGAGCCAAGGTCGGAGGTAAGAGCAAGGCTATCCATGTCGCATATGCCCCCTCCAGACACGGCTGCATTAAAGTGCCAACCGAGCTCGTGCTGGCCGTTGCGCACGCAGCACAGATAGGTCAGGAGGCCGCCCATGCTCCAGCCACTGACGAGCAGCCTCTTCTCATCCGCGAAGCCTTTGCGGATAGCATGGTTTGTGATGGTTATGACGTCGTCATAGTTTTCTCGGCCGTGACCTGTCCTGCTATAGGAGGCGAAGTGGGATCCTCGGCCATACGAGCCGCGATATTGCGGCATGAGCACCGCATAGCCTTTAGCGAGCAGGTATGACGCCCAGTATAGGTCAGACGGGTCAAAACGATTAAAGTCGCGGTCAATCGGCCCTCCGTGGATGAAAACTACCGTGGGAAGCGGCTTTGCAGGGGAGGCACCCTGGTCGGACCCGATCTGGCCGGTTGGCGCGAGGTAGATGCCGTCGAGCTCCACCTCTCCGTCCGAAGATGGGCAGCTCAGAACGTGAAACGACCCAAACGTACGGTCTTCAAAGACCTTTCCATGCTGAGAGAGTACAATTGGTGACTGCACATCATGCCTGGCCACAACCACCTCGGCGGGCGTGTTGATATCTGACAAGTTTGCGGCGACGGTCCAGCTGCTCCGCTTAGCGTCGTAAGCTATGTCCCAACTATAAAACACGACGGGCTTTTCGAAGATACGTTTCCCGCTGATATCGCTGATGAGCGTGCCCATCCTGACGTTGCGGCTCACAAAGACCTTGCCACCAGAAACGACAAGGCTGGACGCGTCGTCTTCATCTCCACTGGCGACCATGACAGGCGTCGCCTGCGTTTCTGCAGGATCAACCGAGTACACGGCAGCACCGCTCAAATAAGATCCCTTGACAGCAGTGTCGATAAAGTAAACTTTGCCGTCCGGCGCCCACGTCAGCGATTCACCGAGGACACCGGCTACGCAAACTTCAGTCTTTTCGCCGCTCTCAACAGCTACAGTCGCAATAGTCGTGCCTGTCATGAATACTTCCTCGCTGTCCATGTTTGCCACGGTACCAACAATCACACTTGTTCCATCAGGACTCCAGTGAAACTCGATAACGTGACCCTTTCCAGTGTCCAGCGTCCGCGTCTCTCGTGTCTTCACGTCAAGCAGCCGCAGCCGGGCATGCTGGCTCGTGTCCTGGCCCCAGACGGCTGGGTCTGCTGCGCCGCCATTCTTTTCTTCCCTTTCCTTTTGCTCGCTGGATATTTCATCTGCCGATGTATATGCAATCACATCCCCGCTGGGAGAAAACGCAAAGCTAGCAATACTCGACTTGCTCCCACTATTCGATATCTGCACCGCATCGCCGCCGTCGAGGCGGAGCATCCATATGGCCCTGCCGCTTCCGGGGTCACCACGGTCTGATAAGAAAGCTACCCGGTTTCCGTCTGGATGCCACGCCGGGCTGTTGTCCCTTGTCTTCCCAGATGTGAGCGGGCGAGCTGACCCAGGCCCCGAAGCCGAGGCCAGCCAGAGCTTCGATGTAGCGTGTTTGCCTTTGCGGAGGCCGCCGGATTGAAAAGAGGTAGTGTAGACAATCTTTTGGCCGTCCGGAGAGAACTTGATTTGCTTCGGAATCTCCAGGCTGCAGAGTGCTTCGGCCAACTCCCTGTCGAATGGCGAGGGTTTATTGGTATCCGCCATGTTGGAAGAGGCGGCAGTGTCGCGAGACGTTGTGGTGTTGATTCGTTCAGAAGTATCTAGTTTTAATCATTTTACTTCTGATGGCACTGCATATTGCGAAAATACCACCGAATAGAGTTGCTCAGCGTTTAAATAAGAGATTTGATGGTCCCTGCCGCGTTGCAATCAGGCCGCGTCGGGCGTACGTAATTGTCTCTAGCAACGAGAGACCAACGAGGCTGAGCTGGCATGTGGCTGCTCCACGCCATTCATAGCACCTGCATAGAAGGGAAAGGTGACTAGTTAGGCGCCCTCCATTTTCCCAGCCTTGTTCTGCAAGTTGTCATTTCCCCTCATCTTGCCCAAGTCGCGCTAAAAGGAGCCAGTTCAATGTATTCATGCCACAAAAACAGCTAGCTAACCATATGTTTTGTCAAAAGTTCTCTTTGTAGCCTGGTTAGCTGTCAAATTTTCGTTTGCACATGCAGAGAGACCTTTGGGCATCGCGATCAAAACAGTGGCTTTAATCGGTTCCTCCTACGCATTATGGAGGTCTAAATCCCGACATGGGGAATTAGCTGAATTTCTCCAAACAGAGTGTCCCAGTGCTGTCTGGTCAGACGTATCCTTATGGGCCGTATCGGTGCGACTATATGGTGTTCTGTCGCTCCCTCGGTCTATAGTCAACGCGTGTGCTCCTTTGTCGGCCTATGATACGGTTCCTGGGTTGAGCCGGCTCGCGCATCTTCCAGGAAACGGAATTACTAGAGCTCTTGCGACGAGCTTACCCTTTGGTCGAGTATAGAATCTGCATGAAGTGGCCCTTTGTCGTGGCCAGCGCGGCCGTGGCAGACGGTACCTTCGAGGACCGTAGCGCGAAAGACCGCGCGTTTAATTCTCAGAGCATCTGGCAGCATCCACATACAGACCATGGCCCAATTCACTGCTTGAAGAAGCTGCGGGAGTTTTGGGCGTCCGGCAAGACTGGTTGGGACGAATGCTTCGACGAGCCTAGTCCGTGCTGAATGCCGTTATTGCTTTCGGAGGCTATGGTGAAGAATTACGAACAAAGGAATTCTAAACCGCGAATGCTTTTCGGAGATGCAAAACATAATTTCAATGCCAAAGAAAAACCCATTAACCGCAGTGACGTCACTGCTAGCGCCCGCTCAATGACTGCCAAAGGATTAGGATGTCAACGTTTTCGGCTCATTTTGTTCCTTCTCTGTTCTCTTCAAAGAAACATCAGGATAGACAAACAGTGGGCTGCTGTATGAGATCAATAGCAGAATTAGCGAAGTCTTTTCCTGGAGCAAAGATAAAGGTGATTGCCGAGGCTGTGGCGCGGCGAATATATCTACTGGTCGCCGCGATACCCGCAGCAGGTGGCACGCGATGTAGCAGTACACTTTACTCTACGGAGCATGCACTACCATAATGAGGATAACTTACTTATAACGGTTTTATCATGGCACACGCGACAGACCAAGATTGGGTTGCAGTGGCGTCGTCCAAAGCAGTTAGTGCAACGGTGATTTTGCCCACTTCCAGCCTTTTGCCCCAGCTGAATCAAGCTTTTGGTTCGTCTGGCAAGATGATGATCAGGTGTCGTGCACACGACGAAATCAATGACGTCGTCCGCCAATCAAGCTACTCTTTTCTAAGTACAAAAGCGCGAGCTCTTAACATTTCTGTTTGTGGTTAAATTGCTACGAATATTACATTGTCCATCTATTTTCTACCCGCCATTTCAAAAGCTACCTCTTGGCAATCAATCTTCTTCCTCTCAGTACTATTTCTTACAACCCCAGCCCATTCACTACATCCAGTCAAGATGGCCATCACCACCGCAATCTCCGACCTGGTCGACTTCATCTACCAGGCCATCGCGTCGGTATTCAACGGCATCTACGGCATCATCCACGCCATTCTCAGCACCATCACCGGGCTGTTCAGCGGCATCCTGCACGTCGTCGGCAACACAATCAGTAGTTTGGGGTCCGTCGTCAGCTCCATCACGGGGTTCATCGCCGGTACGTTGAACGATGCTCTTCGGAAGAAAGCTAGTAAATCATGTTCCAACACTAACACTGATATCAAGGAAACATTGTCATTCTTGGAGTCGGCGCAGTGCTGGCATTCTTCTTCTTTCGGTCTACTGCGACAGGCCAACGGGCGGTCCAGCAAACCAAGGCCAAACAGTGATTTGACGGTTTTTATCGCGAGGACAGCACTATGATTATGGCTTAATTTTATACCCAGTTACACGGAAATTCTAAGGGATCTTTCACTCTCTGTCGGTTTTGTGTGAATGCGATGCTGCCAACAGCCATGGCATGCCAGGCAGACGGTCTAGTAGGTCTCAGCATCACAATGATGGCCTACTTCCCCACGATGGCGCAGTCGCTGCTGTTCGTTGGCATTGATATGCGATCAATCGTGCGAGCAAGTAAAAATTGCTGTAAATGCTTCGGTTTTGATGTAAAACTCTGTTTCTTCGGAAAACGTGTCACCGGATTGGGCACTCCATCACCGTCATTCATAGATGCCTTCCATGAGCGCCGTCGAGAGGCTACCGAGTCTTCGGCCGAGAATTGCCATTGATTGTAAATCTTTGATTGGTTAATACCATGCAAAACGATCAAGCCTGTGCATGGGCGTGCACAGAGTAGATGTACACCCTTCTCTTTCGTTCATGCGTCCTTCATCCCCGTTACACCTGGCTCACTAGCGCATCTGTCATTGACTCCCCGATGAATAAGATCTTACGGTTCCTGCATCTCGCTTGAAGGTCGTCCATTAACCCCTTCTGGGATAACCCCCCAGCGTATAAACACTGTTATTAGTAGTGGTGTCGGTGCCTCGGCAGCATTGGCTGGTGGAGGACCGACTCCCGTTGCAGAAAGGCCGCTATTTTACTGCTTCAGCGCTCTTGGCCGCTAGAAACTCCGACGCCCCCAAGACCCCTGATTTTGAACCCAAAACTGCCGGAGGTGTGCTGCAACGAGCACTAAATTCATCAAAAATGATGCTCTCGGGCCCCTTCCCCGGCTTTGATAGCGCCTCCTAACCGCCACTAGCGATGCCACCTGAGCCACTTCACATGAGTGATGATTTTGTCTTGGATCAGTTTCTCTACCTTGCGCTTCTTGCCACGTCAACATCATTTTCAGGCAGAACTCAGCTCACTCTTTCAGTACCGGCTTGCGATTTTCTTTGCTGTTTTCTTTGCGTCTCATTCTGCCGAGCCTCTCGCATTGCTTGATCCGCCATCCCCTGGCACCCACCAGCCTCTTCCCATCCCGAGCGGACCGTGGGCAGCCACGAGAGCAACCGGCAGTGCGCCCCTCTTCACTTCTTCCCACTCCAAAAACGTGTTGCTCATCTATCCGAGGAAACCGATCAACAACACCGCTCGGCATCTTCTTTCGGCACCAGAACACGTCATCGGCTACGCCGGCACTACCTACTCCTCCCCCGCGTGACGCCAAGTGAAATATCGCTGCCTGTTCGTATCCTCAGCAAGTGTGCTCGTGGGTGGAACTACTCCGAAGCGCCTCGAAACCCGACGAGTTCGCGCTTCTCCCTCGTTGGACACAAGATCTACATTTTTTTTTGTTTCATATATATTCGTCAGAACTCCCCCCATCTCTCTCAATCTAGCGGAAGATGGGTCCGGCCAAGAGTGCAGCTGTGGAATCGCCAGACGACACCACCAACCCCACACAGACGACGCCAACGCCGACGACATCAGGCGCCCGCACGTCCTCAAATTCGTTCTCACTGCCCGCGGCGATCCCCCCTCGCACCTCTAGCAACGGCAGCGCGCGGATATCGTACGGACAGCAACAGCAGCAGCAGCAGACGCCGCAGCCACCCGCTTCCACCCTCTCCTCCATTGCCGTCTCGCCGGTCCCCTCGCCCAGGTCCGGCAGCAGCTTCCCCGAGGACCACCAACAGCACCGCCGCCGGCCCTCTGCACTCAGCGCCGGCGCTGCACCCTCGTCTTTCAAGTCGCCGACCCGGCAGAGCTCCTCGGCCATCATGCAGCACCAGCTCTCGCCTACCGTCGCCTCGGACCCGTCGCGGTACGCCACGGCGGACCTCAACTTCACGCCGCCGCGCTCCTGGACCGCCGACAAGGAGCGCATCGTGCGTGGGCCCTTCAACTACACCATCAGCCACCCGGGTAAGGACATTCGCTCGCAGCTCATCGCCGCCTTCAACGCGTGGCTGGAGGTGCCGCCCGCGAGCCTCGAGGTCATCACCCGCGTCGTCGGCATGCTGCACGAGTCGTCGCTGCTCGTCGACGACGTCCAGGACAACTCGGAGCTGCGCCGCGGATTCCCCGTCGCGCACCACATCTTTGGCGTCGCCCAGACCATCAACTCGGCCAACTACATCTACTTTGCCGCCCTGCAGGAGCTGCTCACCCTCAACAACCAGCAGGTGCTGGCCACGTTCGCCGAGGAGCTCGTCAACCTGCACCGCGGCCAGGGCATGGACCTCTTCTGGCGCGACACCCTCACGTGCCCCTCCGAGGACGACTACCTGGAAATGGTCGGCAACAAGACCGGCGGGCTCTTCCGCCTCGGCATCAAGCTCATGCAGGCCGAGTCGTCCTCGTCGTCCGTGGGCGGCAGCAGCAGCCCGCCGCTCGACTGCGTGCCGCTCGTCAACCTCGTCGGCCTCATCTTTCAAATCCGCGACGACTACGTCAACTTAAAGTCGGACGAGTACTCGCAGCACAAGGGCATGTGCGAGGACCTGACGGAGGGCAAGTTTTCGTTTCCCGTCATCCACAGCATCCGCTCCAACCCGGAGGACCTGCAACTCGTCAACATCCTCAAGCAAAAGACGACGGACATCCAGGTCAAGCGCTACGCCGTCGCGTACATGGAGAGCACGGGCAGCTTCGCCTACACGAATCAGGTGTTGGCGACGCTGATTGAGCGCGCGAGGAAGATGGCGCTGGAGCTGGACGGCGGGCGCGGCAAGACGGATGGTATTCTGGCCATCCTGGACAAGATGGTTGTGGAATGAGAATGTTGTTGGCATATTTGTAGTATTCACGCGAGGACAGGACGAGTTTGAGAGCATATAGCGAGCATTTACTCGGAACACTTATACCAGGACATTTTCCACTCTTTAATAATGAAAGTTGATTCCATCTGCTAAAAGTTACACAATAGACTCGTATAATGAAAGTTTATTCCATCTGTCAATATTTACACAATAGATTCGTCATAAGTCATTGTTTTGCTTTCCTCTATATATACAGTTCTGCTCACGCAGCAGAAGCCCCCCAGCACTCACGCATAGTCCACCAGGCTAGTCTTGCGCTTGACCAGCCTCACCCAGCGTCTCCTCCTCCACTCGCCCTTCAACCCATTCCCGTCCTCGCCCTCCTCCCAGCTCGTGTGGGAGACGTTCTTGGCGGCCTCGGCGTCCGGGTGCTCGACGACGCGCGACCGGCGCAGCACGTCCTCGTCCTCGTCGTACATGTCGTAGACCCAGCGCTCGCCCTCGGTCTCGACCTCGACGCTCGTGATGATGCGCTCCTCCACCCACTCGCGGCTCCAGAGGTCGAGCGCCCACTTCTTCTCGCTCCACTCCCAGCCGTCGGGCGGCGCGACGTCCTCGAAGAAGCGCGTGCCGCCGGGGCGGTCGCCGGCGATGCGCGGCGCCGACAGCGGGTCGTACGGCGAGGGGCAAAAGACCCACGGCTCCCACTCGCCGGGGCGCGTCTTGCGCTGCAGCTCAAAGATTTCCACCTCGCGCGTCTCGGGCGCCGTGTCGAGGATCATGTCGGACGCGATCCACCGGTCGGCAAACGACTTGGCCTTGTCGCCGCCCTCCTTGGCCTCGGCGGCGACCTTGCCCATGCCCGCGGCGGCGAGGTCGCCAAACTTGCCGGCCTTGAGGTCCGCGACGAGCTGGATCGCGTAGGGGTGCGCGGAGCAGATGTGCGCCCAGCCGCCGCCGAGGAGGACGAAGCGCCAGGGGACGAGGTGCGCCGTCGTCATGGTGACCAAGATGCCGACGACGGCGCCGAGGAAGACGGCCGAGGAGAGGGCCTCGTCGCCAAAGTTTGTCAGGGGCAGGACCTTTTCGACGACGAGGTCGTGCGCGTGGACGAAGCCGCCCATCTGGTTCTGCAGCCGGCGCATGTTCTTGACAAAGTCGCGGCTGAGCTCGCGCACGGGCGTGACGGTGACGGGGGGCGCGAGGGGCGGGCCGGCGGCCGAGTAGCCGACTCCCTGCTCGCTGGAGAGGGTGCCGCGCGGGGGCGCCGGGTGCCGCGCCATGAAGCTCGGGATGAGCACGGCGAGGACGAGCAGCACGAGCGGCAGCACGACGACGAGGTGCGGGTCGAGGCAGACAAAGGTGTAGACGGCGAGGAGGGAGAGCGTCTGCGTGGGCTTCTGCCACTCGAGCAGCGACTCGCTGAGGTCCTGGAGCTTGAAGAGCACGCCGGCGCGGGCGTTGAAGCGCCGAAAGTTGTACGACATGGTGCCGAGGCTGAACTCGGGCGCGCGGTGGGCGTGCGCGACGGACTCGTCGAGCGTGAAGCTGACCTCGCCATCCTCGGCGGGGATGACCTGCGCGAGCAGCCTACAGTGTTTGTTAGCGAGTGGTGAAGGTGGTGGAGGTTTGGCGGGTGGTGCGCAAACCTCTCGACTAGACGGTCTTGAATGTTGGCTTTTTCGCGGAGCGCGGCGAGCCCGCCAAACAGACCGTATCGCTGCGTGGGCGTCGCATCGTCGGCGGCGGGTGCGTTTTTGGTGTCGGACATGATGTTTGCGCGTCTCACGTCGAGAGATGAGTGCGCGTGGCTGGGTGTTGAAATGTCAAAGGTGACGCCCTGGCTAGCCGTCGACGTTTGCGATGGATGAAGAGGGCATGTGACGTTATGCCGACATGCCGAGGCGGGCGGCGGACGGCACTGGCCCGCTGCTACCCCAGAGCCGGTGGGGTTTGTTGGGCGTTGCGCCGTGTGCCGTCTGGGGATTGGGCTTGGTGGCAAAGATTGCTCACCATGAAAAAAAAACGCAAATTTAAAAATGAAGAAAAGAATCTTGGTCTTGCCCGTATTCTTTATTCCCTCAAGGCAAAATTCTGTTTTCGTCTGGAAAAGTCAGCTCAAGTTGTAGTGCAACGTAGCGTTCAAGATCGATGCTCCAGCCTCACAAGCCACACCCGCGGAACTGGCGTAGCCCCCAAATGCAAATTGAAAAGTCCACTCAATCGCACCTCTCTTGAGGAATCGATAAACGGGCATCTTGGGGGCCATGACCGTATCGAGGCAAACGGAGAGTATTTCCCGGTGGCTTCTTTGGCTGATGAGCTGAAGACAGCTGAACCTTACCCAGCTGCTGCAGACATCACGGCATGCATGGGGCTGAGAGGTCTAGGTGCCCGTGTATGCAGACTATTAAGCAAATTCCATGCACGTAATATAGAACAGTGCATGCATGTCTCATCATAGAAGACGCTCTATACTACTACCTTCTCTATAAGCAATTGATCTGCAATTGCGGCCAAGATAACGCCACGTGGAAAAAAGAAAAAGTATAAAGTCCAGCTCAAGTCTTCCGACTTACACGACTTCTTTCTGAGAAGCAGGCAACTATCATCTCTTCCAAAATGGCCGTTATCCGTCTTGCTACGATATTCGCTTTTGCGTCCTTGTCCCTTTGTGCTGCCGCATTGGACCTGCATCATCCAGGTCTCAATGCCGTCCGCGGAGAGCATGAAGCTCGCAGGCCGCATCCCATCACTACCATCACCATACCCTGGGTCGGGGTTTATCCGACAGCAACGACCATCACAGTATGCGGCGGTACAACAGTTATTGTGCAGATCCCTCTGATCAGTGATTGCACCTCGTCTTCTTCGACAAGCTCAACGGCTCCCCCAACCACGTCTTCCAGCACCAAGCCTACTTCTTCCTCTACCACGTCTTCTACTACTCGGGGACCTACCTCATCCTCTACGAGTTCAACTACCACTCGGATACCTACGTCTTCCTCGACTACATCCTCTTACACTGAGTCTACCTCTTCCTCGACCACATCGTCTACTGTGCCTACCTCGTCCTCGACCACCTCCTCTTCCACTGAGCCTACCTCATCCTCGACTACGTCGTCTACTACTGTTCCTACCTCATCCTCGACCACCTCCTCTTCCACTGTTCCTACCTCTTCCTCAACTTCGTCGTCTTACACTGAGCCTACTTCTTCCTCGACTAAGTCGTCTACCACTAAGCCTACCTCTTCTTCGACCACATCTTCTACTACTGTGCCTACCTCTTCCTCGACCAAGTCGTCTACCACTGAGCCTACCTCTTCGACAACCACATCTTCTACCACTGTGCCTACCTCTTCCTCGACCAAGTCGTCTACCACTGAGCCTACCTCTTCGACAACCACATCTTCTACCACTGTGCCTACCTCTTCCTCGACCAAGTCGTCTACCACTGAGCCTACCTCTTCGACAACCACATCTTCTACCACTGTGCCTACCTCTTCCTCGACCAAGTCGTCTACCACTGAGCCTACCTCTTCGACAACCACATCTTCTACCACTGTGCCTACCTCTTCCTCAACCACCACGTCTGTTCCAACAACAACATCCACCCAAACTACCACCTCTTCTACCACTAAGCCAACGTCTTCTTCGACAACTTCTTCTACTACCGAGTCAAGCACTGGGTCTTCCTCAACTACCTCGTCTTCTTACACCGAGCCCACCTCGTCCTCTACCATCTCTTCTACCACTTCCTCTACCACTGAGCCAACCTCGTCTTCCACTACCTCCTCCACCACCGAGTCTACCACTGAGCCTACCTCGTCTTCAACCACGTCTTCTTCCACTTCGGAGCCCACCTCTTCCTCAACCACCACGACTGTTCCAACGACAACAACAACAACAACATCTACCCAAACTACCACCTCGAGCACGATCACATCTACCTCAACGACATCTATTCCCACGACCACCTCTAGCACGACCACTTCTAGCACAGCATCGTCTAGCACGACCTCGTCTAGCAAGACTTCTTCCCGCACAACCACCTCTGATACCACCTCGTCCAGCAAGACTTCTTCCCGCACAACCACCTCTGATACCACCTCGTCCAGCAAGACTTCTTCCCGCACAACCTCTGACACGACATCGTCAAGCAAGACCTCTTCCCGCACAACCACCTCTGACACCACCTCATCTAGCAAGACCTCTTCTCGCACAACCACCTCTGATACGACCTCGTCTAGCAAAACCTCTACCCGCACAACCTCTTCTAGCACATATTCCACCACCACCACCACCATCCCAGTCCCAACACCCGGCGGCCCATGCCCTGCCATCAAGCCCGCCTGTGCCGCCGCCGGCCTCAACATTGACTACTACCCCAACCCCTTCACCGGATACAGCCGCCAGGACGGCCTCCCCTGGTCCTACTACATCACGCAGAAGCTACGCCCGCTCGTCTCCTCCCTCACCAACGTCGCCTTCTTCCCGCAGGACACGGGCCCGCCCCCCAACCTCCGCAAGGTGTACCCCAGCGCGCAGTTCCCGAGCGCGTGGTACGCCGTCGGCTGGACCAAGCTCACCAACGGCGGCATCAGCGTCGACGCCAACAACTTCACCCTCGTGTACTCGGGCTTCTACCGCGCCGCGGAGACGGGCCGCCACTCGCTGTGCACGACGGCGGACAATGAGAATGACGTCTTCTTCGGCCACGGCAACGCGTTTAGCTGCGTCGACGGCGCGACCGACACGCGCGTCAAGCCGCTGGTCGTGTCGACGGGCGGCAACTACCTCAACGGGCTCAAGTGTGCGGACGTGGACTTGGTCCGGGGCGCGTGGTACCCGCTGCGCAGCGTGGCGGGCAACTGGCAGGGACCGTCGGCGTTTAACCTGACGATTAAGACGCCGAGCCAGTCGTTTGAGCAGCGTCGGAATGACTTTTCAGGACAGGCGTATCCTCGGAGCTGCGGATTGTTTTTGTGATGAAATTTAGAGTGAGAGGCTTTTAGGCCGACTGCGATTTTGTGTCTCATAGTTCTTAAATGATTGCTGAACCAGTCTCGATGAATAAAGCTACTTTCCGAGTTTCGCAAAACTTCACGTAGCGAGGTTTCTTGTCCACCTAGAAAGGCAATGTCATGTGTTTGTTTCGATCGGAGATTTTAACTCGGGTCCCGGGTAGGCAGAACGAAGAGTGAATTACAAGGTGATCCACGGCTTGTGTGTAGGTAGACAAGTAGGCTATTCGTGCACTGGGGTTGGTGGGGGTAAAGGTCGCCACAAAACTGGCAATGGAATCAGACGGCATGAATTGCCCGTTTACTTGTATTATGCAGATTTCGATGGCAGGGCTGTTAAAGCCGGTCTCGGTGGCGGATGGCGACAGCTGGGTCCACGTTTCAAAGCTGCAAAGGGCACCCATCCACCTAATGGGTCCTGTATCACCGTGTGAGGCGTGGTATATAACGCGACGACATCGCGCTGCCGTCCACGTAATAAAATGAAATGACGTTGCAAAAGACTAAAATAGAATAACAACTTGCTGTGCAATCTCTCTTCTCTTAAGCCTGCAGCACTATGACAGTGCGTGCATCATGGATTTGTTTGCGGCCACTAACGAGCTTAGAAGCCCGCACAATTGTTCCGTATTAAGTTATGTAGGTAGGGACCAATTGTCATCACTGCTTGCTGTGAGAGCTCTCTCTGGCCGCAATATCAACAACGCGAGGCTGCAGAAGCCAGGCTCCTACCGGTATCGCGATGGACAATGAAAAAGGGTCACCTTTCCCCTGCCAGGTCGAACATCTTGCCGATCATCAACAGAAAGGCCGCTGATATAGCCAACTAGCCTCAGTGGTAATAATTCCGCCTGCTATTACGGCAATGCAGGTCGGCCGGAGCCCCTGTGCCCCTGACATGGCTCCTTTTCCGGGGCTTGATTGGCGCGCCACATTTTGGGGGGAAGCACGACAACAACGAGTAGTCTGGCCGCGTGCGGGCTCACTGTTTTGTTTATTGTTTTTTAATGTTGAATCAAGTTTTAGCCTGGTGTTTATTGCGGTCTGATGATTGCTGGGCCACTTTCATAAGTATTTTGGCGCTCCTCCTGGCCCATCGGCCGTCATTATTAGCGGTGGTTGGAGAAGGACATGAGCCCCGAGGCACCAGCCGATGGTGGCGAGATTGGCTGGCAGATGGAGGTACCCTGAATTTTTAGCGGGCCGGAAGGCTAGCTCCTGGTTTAGCGGCGCACCCACTGAAGCCGTGGCGGGCAGCAGCAGGAGCTGGCGCGTGGAGGAGGGATGGGACGATGCCTTTGTTATTTTGTGGTTGCTGTGGTCCTGGATGCCGATATTAACAAGAAAAAACAAAGGACGACAGTTTCTAGCAAGTATTTAAGAACGCAGCTGGGATCAAACTGCATACGATTGTCTGGCTGCTTGAGGCTTGTACCTGTACCAAGGGTCTGTGCCGCCTCGCGCCGGGCCGTGAGTGAAGGATGCATGCCCCGCAAGTAGCCGGTACCTGCAAGTGCCAACTTAGCAGTACCTACATAGACAGCAAGGCAGGCCCGCTGTAGCCAGTTGCAAGGCCGCCGTTTTGCCCGCTGACCGCCTGTGTGGCGCGTCAAGGTTTACACTGGCAGCTGGTGCCTGTCAACTGCGCGCTGCTGGGTCAGGTCACTAACTAGCGCATGCTGCAGCGCTCGTGCGAGTGACAGGCTGACAACGATGCAGCAACCAGATGAGAGCTAATGTCGCGCTGCTACACATTGCATTGCGAGAAAATATGC
The DNA here is from genome assembly GCF_028009165.1 of Akanthomyces muscarius. Taxonomy (NCBI): domain Eukaryota; kingdom Fungi; phylum Ascomycota; class Sordariomycetes; order Hypocreales; family Cordycipitaceae; genus Akanthomyces; species Akanthomyces muscarius. Next base: position 262,579 of record NW_026611615.1, on the reverse strand, counting down.
CAGAAAACGCAGAACCACTACGAACGAATCGATTTCCATTTTCAGTCATTGGACGGCTATTTTTAATTCCGAATTCCCAACGTGGGATGCCGTTCTAATTACTACTGCTGTTGTCACCGTCCCAGGGCCCCTCCAGTGGGTCTCAACCTCCGCATCCCTCATCTCGAAAAACAACCAAGAGCTGGCTTGAAACGCCGCCTTTGGCTCTCTCCTATCTTCTCTCTTCAACCCCAAGCTCGACTCGCTTGGTCCGTGATTCTCTCCTAGGCAGCTTCCTGCCCGTCACCTGCCCGCTGCTGCCCGCTGCAGCTTTTACTCCCCTTCTTTGTCCTCGACGTCGCCTCGCTTTCGCCTCCTCGTCACACCTCCTATCTTGTCCCTGCCTTTTTTCTTGCCCATAGGACCCCATCAGCTTCGGGATGAGGTAGCCTTTCGAATGCACTCAGCTCCCCGATCGGACTGAGGCCCCTGAGACGCTGGCTCGCCGTGAGCACCAATCCGCCGTCTCGCCTTTTTTTCTTCCTCGGTCCTTCCTTGCCTTGCTGTCGTCGGCTCTATGACCTTGAGAGGAAGCCGGACAGCTGGGCCTCGAGGGCGGGAATCCTCTCCCACCAGACTGTACGCCATCGCACAACCAACGACTGCTTTCTCCCATGCCTGCAGCTAACGTGAATCCTATTTCTAGCCCCCAATCCGCTTCCAATCTCTCTTCGACCAACTCGACCGCAGGCACCAACCCGGTGTGCAACGCACCAATGCTCAGCGCGTCCTCTAGCCACTCGCACTTTTCGTTTAATCGAAACGGCGATGCTGCACGCCAGTCCTCTGGCTCTTACGACTTCCTCCCCTCTGTCAGCTTCGACGACCTTCACGCTAGTATCGAATCCGCGTCGACCGACTTCAAACTCACCCAGTTTCCCTCCCCCACAGGAACTGGTAGCATCCTCGACCACAAGGGCAAGCCTGCTGCCAAATCCTCGGACAAGACGAGCTCGGCGCAGATGGCCACTGGCAGCAATCGAGGCTCCGTTCCCTCGGCGACAACGACAACGGCTACACGCGCGGGACGCTCTGGCTCCATAATCGGGAAACCCAACCCTTCTGGTCGGCAGCCCAGCACATCCTCAATCGCCTCGTCATGGTCATCATCTGGAGAAGGCCTCACGGCTCCTGCCCCAGTCCGCGCCCGCCGCCAGAGCCAGTACCCCCCCGTCTCCAATGTCAGCACGGCCGCCAAGGCGCCTCGCAAATCGGTAGGCCCTGGTATTCTGGTTGACTCGGACACATACTCTAGTGCCCAGCGTCGACGGCCGAGCATCATCTCCGATCGTGCTGGTTCGGATTCGACTAGGACTTCGATCGATGGTTCCGATTCGACCAGGCCATTCAACACCTCCCGAGCCTCCAAGGCCAAATCTGTCCAACCTCCCCCGCGCGTTGCCCAGCCAGGCCTCAGTGCTTATGGTGTTGAATCGAACCGTCTGTCGCTGGCCGCTCGCTCGCCACGTCTCAACAGCAACAATCGTGGCGGCCTCAGCGCGTCCTCGGCCGTCAACAAGAGAGCTTCTATGATGCCCGGCACCGGCCACTCATCTCACGCCAGTGGCTTGGGAGCGAGAACCATCAGCCCTACAGACACTCGCCGTATGAAGCGCATGTCCATGATGCCCCCGCCGCCGCAGCCAATGAGCCAACCTAGCAGCATGCCACCCCCACCGCCAGTATCGATGGACAATAGATCGAACTCGGGATCGCCCTTGATCAATCCAAGGAAACCATCGCTCACGCCGTCCTCCGCTCGTACCACTCCAGATCACACCCGAAAATCGCATGCCTCTGGCCTTTCGGTTGGCTCCGCCAGCAGTTTCACCATCACTCAGCCATCGACTGGCTCCACGCATCTACGCAACCAGGCATCGACTTCGAATTCGCGCCTGCCGGCACCCAAAAATGGTGGCATTTCTCAGAACAATTCTAGTCAGAACGAAGCTGATGAAGATGTTCCCCCGGTGCCCGCCATTCCTAAGGTGTACGAGTCGCCCAAAGACAATGCGCCGGCTGGTCCATACTTTATGGACAAGAAGCGGTCCGCCCTCGGCTCTGTGGAAACCCTCAGCATACATAGCAACTCGACGGGCAGTATTTCATTGCCTGCAATGCCCGAACCTGCAAAGCCCAAGCGCCGTCCCAGTGCCCGAAAGAGCACAATTGCCACATCCAATAAAGAGGAGAAGCAGGCAAGCCAATCCAGAAAGCATTTGCAGCCCCTAACTCTCCCGCCTCTCAATCTTGCCCCTCTGAGCATTCCGACCGCCGCCAAAGTCGCCGCCCTGCAGGATCAGCCTGTCAAGGAGCCTCCGAGTAGCCCACCGCCTAGTCGACAGGTCCCCAAGACCCCGACGACTCCCATGACTGCCTCCAAGAGTTCTTTTTTCCAGAACCGCTACGATGATACCATGGAATTGCCAGCGCTGAGAAGCAGCAGCACTGTACATCACAGCCACCGAAAGAACGTGTCTCCCCCCGATGCGGGTTCGTCCGATTCGTCGTCGATCATTATCCAGGAGCCTAGTAGCCACAAGTACAGCATGTCACCCTACCTTTCATCATCTCTTCCCAAGGGCGGCTTCGATTTTGATGGACACAAGCGAACCAAGGCCAGCGGTGACTACGCTACCGTCACTGGCAACTTTACCGAGAACAGGCCCTCGAAGAAGCCGAGCGCCAAGTCGATTGATACCAGCAAACATGTACCAAAGTCGCCGGCGCCGGCGCCCACTCCTGATGAACCGCCTACACCTTCGTCCATGAGCTCACTTCGACGTAAATTGAGCATGTCTTGGAAACGCAGCGCATCCAAGAACCACGGCGATGCTCACGATACCGGTGATAAGTCTTCGCAGGATGCAGTACCCCGCCTGCCGATGTCAGCCACGACAAACAACCTGTACAATGCCAAAACCCGTAGCCCAACGATGTCGGCTGCCATAAACACTTCTAACGAGCAGCGAACACGAAAGAGTTCTGCTCAAAGCCTGACAATGCTACCCCACTCGAAAAGCGAATCCTGGGGCAGTCGCAAGGAGACTGGTGACTCCAACACGATGCCTCTCAGCCGAATCAAAAATTCTGCCACGTCCAAGTCCCTGAAACCAAAGAGCTCATCGACGACCTTGCGACAGGCAGGCGCCTACAGCGCAAACGAACTCGACAAGGATGATTTGGCAGCCAACGATGAGATGCGCAAGATGGGTTCCCGACGCAAGGAGACTGACATTGCCGCTCGAACTTTAGATGCTCTCAAGAAGAGGGCGACTCCGAAGGAGCGTGTGGGTCCTCAGGAAGCCATCCGTATCGCCATGCTCAATATTTACGAACGAGGCGAGATTATTGACTATAACGATATTTACTTTTGCGGTACGCAAAGCGCTCGTAAAGTCGTGGGCGACTTGCAGTCGGATGCCCCGAATTTCGGCTATGACGATGACCGCGGTGATTACACCATTATAGCCGGCGACCACCTAGCATACCGCTATGAGATTGTAGATATCCTGGGAAAAGGTAGTTTTGGACAGGTACTGCGATGCATTGACCACAAGCTCGGAAAGCTAGTAGCCATCAAAATCATCCGTAACAAGAAGCGCTTCCACCAGCAAGCTCTGGTAGAAGTCAATATCTTGCAAAAGCTTCGCGAATGGGTAAGACTTTCGGCACTCACACTCCATCTGACATAAACTGACTGAATGTAACAGGACCCTCAAGATAGGCACAGCATGGTCAACTTTACGCAGAGCTTCTACTTTCGCGGGCATCTGTGCATATCCACTGAGCTGCTCGATATGAACCTCTACGAATTCATCAAGGCGCATTCGTTCCGCGGCTTTTCTCTCAAAATCATTCGCCGCTTTACCAAGCAGATCCTTAGCTCCTTGATTCTCCTCAAGCAGCGCAAGATTATCCACTGCGATTTGAAGCCGGAGAACATTCTGCTCAAGCATCCTTTGCATTCCGAACTAAAGGTCATCGATTTCGGCTCGAGCTGCTTTGAGAACGAAAAGGTTTATACCTATATTCAATCTCGTTTCTACCGATCCCCAGAGGTTATCTTGGGAATGACTTACGGTTTGCCAATTGACATGTGGAGTGTCGGCTGCATCCTCGCTGAGCTCTTCACTGGTGTACCCATTTTCCCCGGCGAGAATGAGCAGGAACAGCTTGCTTGCATCATGGAAGTTTTTGGTCCACCCGAGAAGCATTTGATTGAGAAGAGCACCCGCAAGAAACTCTTCTTTGACTCGATGGGCAAGCCTCGCTTGACAGTGTCGTCCAAGGGCCGCAGAAGACGCCCTTCCTCCAAGACGCTCCAACAGGCGCTCAAGTGCGACGATGAGGCCTTTGTCGACTTTTTAGCACGCTGTCTGCGCTGGGACCCTGACCGCCGCCTGAAGCCCGAGGATGCTGTTCGTCACGAATTCATTACCGGTCAGAAAATGGCTCCCGTGCCTCGCATGCCGACAAGAGAGTCGTCTCCGGTCAAACGAAACAATACCATAACCATGTCGAGACCTTTGCCGGATCCTCCTAAGGGTCTCGGCATGCTGCGCACTGTACCCAGTCCGAGCAAGGGTTCCGTGCCGATGAATGCAGCATCGAGACGAGTTTCTGGAGCGACAGGTGCCACGGCGGCAAGCCTGAACCGACGCACAAGCGCGGGGCCAGGCAGTGTGACATCTTCATCTAGCGGGCTACCACGAATCACAGCTCGATCAGCAAGTGGAAAACCTGATCTCGCCGCTGCAGGCGCTTCAGCAGCCATGAACCGCCGAGTCTAGAAGGCAAGCCGGCGGTCCGAGGCTTGAATCATTTATAGTCTCTTACATGAAGGGGATAAAGTGCGCCATTACATTTGTTTTGATGATTATGAGGCCATTCTGCATTTTTTTTGTGGCAAGTTTGACACGTACACGAGACTTGTCCATTTATCGCAGTGACGTCTGGGACAGGTCTTGTTGGTTTTTTTGTTGCAATTTTAATCATGGAAACTGGGGTCTTATTCATCATGGTCAAGGGGGTCCGATTGAATTGATGGCCGTTTTTGCAAGGACTGCTTTTGAAGGGGAGCAACCCCATGCGGATACCCAAAATCATTAAGCATCATGGAGGCGGTAGCTTTCAATTTTAATTTTATTTCAATCTGTTGGGCATGATTAACTGACTGTGCTGTTTTTCGAGTGTGTGTGCGTGTGTGCGCGTGTCGTACACGCTTGTATTGTGTATGCGTGTGTATAAGTAGATTTGAAGACAAGAGTTTGGGACATTGATAGGTGCATAGCAAGGCGAGGAGGATCAGAGTGACGGGCAGCAAAAAAAAAAAAAGACAAGTACCTCTGTCATGCAGATGAATTCTTTCGAGGCCTCCCGACACGTCTTGACCTGCTGCACTGCCATCATTTGTCAACTGGCCATCACATGAAGAAGTTGGGAATAATGTACTGAATAGCTGCATCCGGCCTTCCTATTCCAGTGTCATTTTGCTTGCTTCATTTCTACACATGTCTGTGTTTCAGAAGAACGAACCAAAAACAAAAAAGTTGCCCCATGACGAAATCAAACATTCAAACGTGCATCAAGGTACTATGGCGACCCCTACAGAATGTGTGGAGAGCCAACTACATGGCTGGCTCTCGGGGACAGCGACGAGGCTGAAGACGAGGCTGACCACCACCCACACTGGCGCTTCATAAACTTTGGAGAACCGGACCGAATATCCCATATAATTGCTTTTTTTTTGTGAGTTTGTACTGTTATTATATGATAGAAAGAAGAACAATAGTAGTAACAAGAGATGAGTTGCAAATTGGGGACTAAACCGTCAATAGACGACCCTGTTCATGTGCCCGTGGCCTGATTCCTGCTGACCTCGGCACTTTGACTTTGTAGTGCTGAAAACGCAGGTGAACGAGAGGAACTGCGGTAAACCACGGGCATGTCTCCTGCTGCAGCCAATATGCTCGAACGGGAGATGTTTTGTTAATAGCAGATGATGTTATCCATAAGATTCTTTTTAACCGAGGCTTTCGTTTTCCTTGTTTGGTGCGAGCTCATTCTTTCTCTGCGCAAGTGCTGCGGTGGCTGTGATGGGCGGTGACTGCGTTTTTCTTATTGAGGCGCAGCAGCTTCAGCTGGGTCTCCCGCTACGGAAGTCACCTCTGCGAAGGCACGATGCAGTTTCTGTGTAAGACACGAACTGCCATGACTTTTGCAGGTTCCGAGAATAAATGCCCAGGAAAGTTGCCACAAACTCGATTGCTCTTTTTACTACCCTCGGAAGATTGTCTCAGAGTAGCATCGTCCCAACTTGGGAGGCAGAAGCAGCGAAATGCCACGTCCCGCCCGGGCGGGCGCCGGTGGAGAAGGCCGGCGACGCCGCCGCCGCCCCAGCGGGGGAAGCGGCCCGGAGCCCGCTAACGAGAAACGCCCGGAGAGAAAGCTGGAGCGCGTTCCCAAGTATCCGGGAGACTTGTCCCTCGGGCTTGCCCTATTCCGGTAACAATTTAGCTTCTATAGCTGGTGGCCGCCGGCCGGAGAGTTCATTGATTTTCGTCAACGTCTGGAGACCATTGGATGCGAATCCCAACGGCATTCAGAGAGTGGCAACGAGCCAGAGCCTAGTTGCTAGTTTTCGCGCAAAAGTGCTGTTTCGAAACACAGCTTTGGACCTCGGCACTTCTCTGTGTGTTGCTCCTGTGAATGCCAGTAATAAGTGGAAAGGCGTCTCTTTAGCTGCCAGGGCGGGTTGCGGCTTGCAGGAATGCAGTAGCACTCGTTGTTCAATCATCAGCCTCGAAATATGCAGCTGCACGCAGGGACCTCTCTTTCACACCGCGGTCTGTCACAGCGCCCGGTGTCTATTCGTGGTGGTATAGGTGTGTTTCACGGGCACCGTTTCGGATATTTTTGCGTGTCATGTATTCGGTGGGCGGGAAGCTGAACGGCCACAGTTGCTGCAGGCGGTGCGTCCTGCAGCAGCCTCACAGGGAGCAGATGCGGCAACGAACGGCGCGAGAGTGCGGATGCGCAACCACGGCTCTCTGCATGTGCCTGCATGCCAAGGAATGACAGTCATGACTGTCGAAACGCAAACTGCCAAACTGGGCAAACACAAACGCTCAGGGCTGGGGACAGCCTCCACCGCGATGCTGCCAGTACAGTGCGCTCGGTGGCTCAATAACAATACGTAGGCACGGTAGGTTGTAGTGACGCCCGGTGGGCGAACAACGCCCGTCGACTCCACAGGCGAGCATCGCCCCAGAACCTATTCTAGTGTCGAGGAGATCATCACTAGTACAAAGAGCTCATGTGCTGGTGACTTTTTGATTCTTTTTCTTGGTGGCGTTGATCCTCACTCTGGCCCAGAGTAATGATGCGGGAAGGCCAGACTAGGCAGCTTTTGGCAGCCGATCGCGACCCAAGGCCTGGTGTCTAAGACATGCAGTAAGAATCCCAGACTTGCATGCGATAGGCCGACCAGTTGTTTTGCGTATACTCTGTCATCTTGTGTTTTTTTGGTTTGTTTGCGGCTCGAGCTTTGCTCGGCAACAACACTATACGACGCCAATCGGGGGATTCATGTGGTTTGTTCCGGAGTGCGGCGGGTTAACGCTCGACCGTCGGCCGTTAAGAAGAGTTGCTTTTTGAAGTATGCAGGATGCCTTGCTGTGTGCTCCGTATATACTGCACATCCTTGCGGTGCTGGCTGGGGAAATTACGCCTCGTGATGTGCTTTGGCATCGACCCGTCCGTGCCGTGCCTCATCTCGATTTGCTTATGATTGTGGTTATGTGTAAGACGCTTGTTGCTAAATTTATTCTCCGGCATGCAGGGGCCTGCCCTGTTTTCTCGTGTCAGTCTGTTGGCAAGTAGTGAATAGGCCGATGGTCGAAGCAAGGATGGGCCGCCTGGTGGCGGGCTAGCGCGCAGCACACGACACGCTTGTCATCACCTACTAGCCAGGTGTGCAGCTAGGCGTCACGGTGATTGTAGGACTTTCCATGGCGTTCGTATCTAAATATCGACTGGGCGTCGCATGAAGGAGAGGAAGAAGGATGTTTGTCTGATGGTGGCAGGGTCATCTGAAACCTGGGACAAGAGTCACCCCGGTCAGACTACCTAGGTTAGGGGGCCGGGAAGCTCATCTGGCGCCTTTTTTGCCATGGAGCAACATGGACCGCGATGCGCCCAGGATAAGAGGAGAGGCGCCGCCAAACTATCCTGTTGGCGGAGCGGCCCAGTCCATGTCTGTGGTGCGAGGCTGCAGTGGAGTTGTGGGAGGAGGCTGTGAGACTATAACGACTTGGTACATGCTAATAGCAGGCATGACGGCATCGGGTCGGTTCGGTGGAATTGCCGATTGAGAGGCGGTGATGAGTCAATTTGAAGAAACGAGCCCATTGAAGCAGAGAAGAGTCGGACGAAAGAAAAAGGGGATGCTGCCAGACAGTGGCAGAAGGGCACGGCGTTGGCGATGCATGGTGACGGGACAAACAGACAAACGGGACGAGGCTGCCTGGGGATGCCTAGGACGGCTACCCTTACGTACCTACTGGTACGTCAAGATGACTGAGCCTGCGGGCGTGGACGGTCCACGTGAGCCCACACCAACGTGGCTGCCTGGGCTGAGCCGCAGCGCGTGCTACAGTGACTGTGCTGGTGGCTTTTCGGTGACTCGACGCCCTGCAATGCCGCATCGCAGGGGATTCACCCGCTGTACGACGGATGGTACAGGGGAAGTGTCTGCTGAACTGCACTGCACTGCACTGCACTGCACTGTAACCGCACTACACTGCACTACAATGCTTTCCTCTTACCACTCGACTCCCCGCGACAGCAGAAATCAGGTCCACGACAAGCCTTGTCTGCGTCCAATTCGGCATTCATTGTACATTGACTATCAAAAAAGAAACATACAAAAAATTGCCAAGCATTCCAGGCTCCTCGCACCGCACTGTGCTTGCTCAAGTTCAAGCACAATGTCCCTCCGCTACCACTGTCCCAACTCCCATCAACATCAAGTCATGTATAATGCCAACTATCCAAGTACCAGTAACCCAGTTTGCAATGCGCGGGTCAGCCAAGTCAACTCTCTAGTCAAACATGCAATGCTCATAAACCTTGGTCCTACCGCCAACAAGCTATACCATTCCGTCCTCTAGAGCTCGTCGTGCCCTTGACCGTCTCCATCCAGACACACCACCCCTGTCGCGCCTGTCCGCCTGTCCCACACATCAATTCAGCCCTGCTGCACGTTGAACCATTTAGGCCCCCAAAAACTGGGTTCGTGGAGCAAACCGGCAGTCGACGCCCGTAGCAGCGGTGGATGACTCTTTGCTTTTCCCTTCTCCTCTCAATGCCGCCAGGCAGCGTCTCTGTGTAGTTGTAGTTATCTGGCGTCTGTCTTCGGGCTGCGCCCACCTCGGGCGAGGAAGTCTCCAGCGTGGCCGGCGACCACACATGTTCGGATCAGGGAAGATTCAGGGAATTCGGGGGATAAAAGCAAGCTAAAAATCCCCAATTGCCCAATCTGGCTTCATCTTGCTTGGCTGCGCTTCTCTCGCCAACTCACTAGTTAGTCACCGGTCACGCACACCCCCTTCTCATCATCAACACCAACACACCTTCTTCTCCCCAGCCAGGTACTAGTTAATGTCTAGTTACACGGTACTTGCGCGCCGCTCGAAGACGCTATTTCTCGCCATTGCTCACCCCACAGCCTTGTCCCCCCTGCTGTTCTGTGCCCTACGCCCTTTGTCTTCCCACACGCCTGCCTGCCTACCTGGCTAATTCCACATCCGCTTTTTGTTTGGCGTCTCCATCTTCCCGCCAGCCCCCAAGCCCGCAAGCTCCCATGCATCGTAGGCCTTTTCGCTTGCTTCTTTAGTGGTGGTGTTGGTGGTGTGTAAGTGGGTATTCCCAGCATTTCGTCCCATCCATCGCCCACACCCATGTCCCTTTAGGCTACCGGCCCAGGTATAAGGATACAAAGTCCCTGTCTCTTCCGAGCCCTCTTCTGCCTGTGCTGCCTGCAATCACTCGCTACATACATCTCTCTCTCTCTCGTCTCTCGTTCTTGATAAAAAGTCAAAACTTTCCTTTCGCTTCTGTTTTTTTCTTCTTGTTCTTCTGCTACATCAACATTACCCTCTTGCTTGCCGTTCTACATCTATGACCTCTCAACACTGTCGTGCACCACTCTCTTGCACTGGGTACGACTTACTTGGACACGAAAGACATACAAAAGTCTACAGAAACAATCGACAATTTCTTGGCACTGTAGACGCTGTGCTCGATATACAGTGCTAAAAATAAAATATCGCTGCTCTCTCGTGGCGACCCGTTCAGCGACTCCCGGTCCCTAGACTAGACAGGCAGCTCAACCTACTTCACAACTTGCCCAGCATGTGCTACCAGCTCGTCGAGCTGTACTCTGCCTGCCACTGCCTCTACTACCAACACGCCGTCGACCGCTGTCCCTCCTACGGCCGCCGCGGCCACGGCGTCGAGAAGCGCACCATCCTCGTCGGCTACGCTTGCTCCGCCCACGCCTCCCGCCAGGCCGCCGCCGCCAATCACCACACATACTCCGACTCGGGCTACAGCAGCTACCGCTCAAGCTCCAAGGGCTATAGGTGAAACGTGCTGTCTTGCGCCGTGGGCTGGAGTCGCCAAGGGTTCGGCCAGCTTTTGAACCCGTTCCGCCTCCACGACTGGGTCGTCTTCCTCTACTCGACGAACCCTTCGCGGCTCTCTTCTCAGCTTGCTGCTGCAAGACACGCGACGAATATATGACCAAAGAAACGAACTGCACCCATCGCCGTCTTTTTATGGACGCCGGTGGGACGCGTACGACAACCAACGCTTCTCAATACGACATATACACCTGTACATCTACTTCACGACAACGCGGCATTACGACCTCGACTTGACGAAAGACAGGCTGAGCAGGCTCAGTCCTCTGGCATTTTCCTGCCGCGTTTGTGGATTTTTCTACTCATTTTATTTCTCTCTGCATTCGTCTGCGCCAAAAGGCGCATATATATCATTTGCTTCGACAAGCCGGCGACCACATCCACGCATTTCGTCCTTTTCCTCCGGCCTGTGGCCGAGTACAATCTTTTACAAAAAAAAAACCCCCCAAAAAAAAAAAAAAAAGCACGCTCTCCTCCTTCGCCTTAGCATATATTGATGCATAACGGATACATGATACACGCATAGGAAAATTTGGGTTTTGACTTTTTCGCTCTTGCTTTTTTATTTTCCAGCGCTACGCTGTACCGGCTACAGCTCCGGGTTTGGCTGCGCCGGACCTCTCCGGAGAGTACTGGGTACTCTCCATTCTAGATACACGTTGGACGAAATACAACTATGTCATGATCTTCTAAAAACAATCATATTTTCAATTGATACTAAGTTAGGTCCGCGTGGTAAAACTAAACGACGACGCTAATGATGTCCCCCAAAGCTGAAGAATTTTAAAAAGCGAGATTAGAGAGATAGCGTAGTATTCCGCATCGAATTCAAGTAAACATAAATGGCACTCACCTTCTTTTTTTTTTTGTCGAGAGACTAAAAGTCCAAGAAACCGACGGCAACCTTCGTGGGTAGCTAACTAGGTTAGTGTGTGGCTCAGGCCACCGAGCCGTGTGCGCCACCAGAGTTGCCAAATCGAGCGACCGCTTAGAGTGGGACGGCACCGCCGGAAGCACTTGCTGTGACCGGCGCGCCGGGTTTCTGGGTTGGCGTGAAGCCGGGCGACGCTGCCGGAGTCCAGCGCGTCCGGCTGCGGTGGGGTTCCAAGGCTGCCCGAGGGAACTCATAAACAAGGGAAAGCTGGCCAAGATGTCCGTCCTGGCGTGAGCCTTCCAGTCAAACGATTTACCTTCGTGGATGGTCCCAAGACCAGTAGCGCACAACCTCGGATGTTTGCCACCGCGTCCAACCATACTGCCCAGACTGGGGGGGGACGAATCGGGGGCCGGTGAGCGACCAGCAGCTTTTCATCTCCGACCCGGTCCAGATGACGGCACGGATGACAGTGACGTGGGGCAACACTATGCGGCTGCCGCCCGGCCACATGGCCGTGATTGTGTCTTCGTCAGGCCGCAGATACTGCAGATCAGAGATCTGGGTTGCATAGGAGGGGTCAACCACAAAGTCTACCAATCCGTCGCTAAACAGTCTGTTTGCAAACGCAGGTGTGAGACACCGACGCAGTCTAAGGAGGCCAAAGATTTTCTCCCACTCGAAACAATGGTCACTCAGGTCAAAGTACGAGTTCGGTTCACCGCGCGCATTGCTCCGGGGGAACACGGCGCGGATGAGTACCTCCTCCGGCGACAGCGATGGGTTCGCGAGGCTCCAGAGCTTGGCGCAGGACCCGTACGTGGTCAGTATCCAGGCTCCCTGGACCCGTGCGGCAAGCATGCGCGACCGGACTGCTTCAAACGCGATCTCTTCCGCGGCGTAGAGGTCACGAGGCGCGCCACTCACAGCGGCGTGAACGCCAATCGTCATTGTTGCGGGGTCTGGGAAAACCCAGGGAGTCGGGCAAGATTCGATCTCTTCGTCCGAGAGGGGGGATTGGTATACATACTGGGACAACGCTCGTTGCCAAAGCTTCTTGCTGTCATTTTGTGTAGCCTCATTGATCGTCGCCATCAGCCAGAGGTGGCCTAGCGGGGTGTCAAGAAGCCGAATCGGTGTCGAAATCGCCAAAGCCATAACTCCTCCAGGCATGGTGTAAGTTGATTAATTTGCGTGTTGCACAGGGTGAATGGAAATGATGTAAGTAGCCTTGCGTGGTTTGATAAGTAGATGTTGAAAGCGGATGTCGTTTCTGGATGCAGAGAATGGTGAATGAAAAAAGTTAGAGTTTGTCGGATATATCGAGGCTTAAAATAGATATTCATGAACCTTTGCTCGTCGCTGGTTCTTTGTTCTCGCCGTTCGCCCTTGAGAAGCATGGTTAGGCATGAATTAGTTTGGGCCTTTGCCGCACAGCGGTCGCGGCCCTTGATCTCTTACTCACTATTAGGGACAGTAAACTTTGGTGCGAATGATCTGTGACCCTTTATCAAATATTCTTTGACAGTCTTTTGTTTCTGACTTTCCTTTGCACATACCTGCGCTGAACCTGGCCCAGGCTCGGGCCTTTGATGATTTATCACTAGCGCATCGTCCGAATTGTCTAGCGGTCTCGGTCAATAGAATGTGTACTTTGTTTAATTTGCCCTGTTGTTGTCTCTTCTTTCACTTCTGCATTGAATATGGAATAATCCCACACGTCCAGTACTGCACAAAGACGCCGCACTCTCCTTTGTAGTAGTGCTTATCTTGAAGCTTAGGGCGAGGCTACGTAACGTAAGGCGACTTGGCTAAAGCTAAAAGTCAAAACTCAAAAGACACATGAATGCCGACTTGTAAAGGCATTCATAATGTACCACCGCAGGGGGTTTCTACCGCGGGTTGTGATAAAGACTGCCCGACGAAAAATGGGCAAACATCCGTGCCGGACAATGAGCTAAAAAAAAAAAAAAAAAAAAAAAAAAAAAAAAAAAAGAGGAAAATTAAACACAAACCACAAAGAAAATAAAGAAGCCCCGAACTTGCCTGGTGTTGCAGATATTGTGATTGCGCCCATTCCCGATCTTGTAGACACACGGACCTGTGACGGCTCTTGAGGGCAGCAGTTCAGTGGCTGAGTCCCGGCGCTTATCCAATTCGTACAAACTTAACTCCAAAGTGCAGGAGCCTGAAACCAATATCATGTTCTTTTTTAAAGTAAAGAAATATCTAGAATCAGGGCTCACGGGAAAGTGCCAGGATATAAATTACAACAAGTCAATATTAGTCAAAATCAAATGCGTAACTATATATATCTCAAGGTTTTATCAGTTTGTCGAGCATGACGTCCAAGTTAATTACCCCCGCGCATATCTCCTCTTCTTCACCTTGTTGCTGCTTTCTGGCGTCCATACCCTGGGCCAAAGCACTGAACGTGGCCCGGCTCGCCTCCTTTTGCTCAGTAGAACCCTGGCGGCAGCTCCGTGGTCCAAAAGCACGTCCAACTGCTGTCCTCTTCCTGGTAGTAGCGCTGGTAGCAGCGGTCCAGCGTCCCACCTTTCTCAGGCCTCATATTGACAAAGGCCGGCTGCCACTCGCGGCACGGCAGAATTGTCTTCTGATCGCCCATCCGGCACACAAGAGACTCTCCTGACGGTGGTTCAAGGTCGCAGACGTATGTGGATGACATGAAATCTACCAGGAGGTCCATCTTCCTGCCGCGCTCCACGTCCAGAACAAAGTCCACGTCCGGGCGCGGACACTCCCTCATCTTGCTGAACATAAATCTGAACTCGGCCAAGTGTGCGGCCAGGTCAAAGTAAGAGCTTTTAACGTAACGGCGTTGACCCCGAGGAAATATCGGCAAGAGCGGTTTGCTTTGTGCCTTCATGCAGAGCCAGATCCTGGCGCAAGGACCAGACACTTTCAGGCCCCAGGAAGCCTCGGTGCTGGACCTGGGTGTCCAGCGCAGATTGACTTCATCAATCAAAAAGTCTTTCGCCTCTCCAACGTCTTTTGAAGAGTTACTCGATGCAGCGACGCAGAAGACTGTGGCCGCGTTGGCATCCGCGTTCCGGTCGGTCCAAATACAAAATCCGCATTTCTTCAAGAGATGCCCCCATAGCTTCAGAGAGTCTTGTTGGTGGTAAGAACGAGAAGCGTCGTAGAGATTCGATAGCTCCGAATCCCAGACGAGGTCACTTCCGTAAGCCGACATGGTGTGAGTAGTTTTCTTGACGTGGTCAAATTGTCGTGCTGTGAATAAATGCTGTCTGTGTGATTGCACAGTGTGATGAGAGTTGTGAGAGTTGTGAGAGCTGAGAGAGTTGATAGTTGAGAGAGTTGATAGTTATGAGAGTTGTTAGAGTTGTGAGAGTGATACGAATGAGTGAAGAGAGTATGAATTAGTTGGATTCATCGCCGCTTAAATAGTCAGGCAACTGGCCTCACTCGTTGGTCGCCCTTTGTTTTTGTGGTCGTTGGATGTGTAGGATAACCCGCGCTACTGAGACTTGGACAACTGTACCTTGTCTCTTCACGTTTTAGTCGTACTACAGTAGTAGTCTCTGACTTCGCTTCGCCTTTCCATACGCGTACCTCTTTCTAGACGAGGGCAATCAAGCGCGAAGCAACCTCAATGCTTTGTTGCGGAGACGCCGCGGTCTTCTGGTTCTAGTTTTTGCGCCTCGGCGGCCATAATGGGGCGTTGAATAAGATTGATCTGCGTCAGTTTTCGTTGGCTTGCTCTTTTTTGTGAACAGAAAACTCGAATTACTTGCAAAGCTTGAAGATTTATCACCAGCATCTTGTCCGAGCTTGAATAGTCTTTGATTCTTGCATCAACACATCCTCTGTCCAAGAAACAATCTCCTCTACTCTGTATCTTTAGTCTTGCCCTTTGTTCTTCTCTTCCTGCCCTTAACCGGTTCCCGGAATGAGCCACCACGTCCAATACCGTACCCTGCTGGCGGACTCTCCGCCGAAGCAGCACTGGTGGCACTCCCAAGGCTGGTTCTCCCAGATAATGTATGCCCGGTGCCAGTCCGCCGAGATGCCCACAATCGAGCCATCCGGCAGCCTGCAGTCAAGAACCGAGCCGCGCCGCCCCTGCGGCGACACCTGCGTTGTATTGCGCACGTCCACCAGCTGGTCCTCTGCCGTGCCCCGCGCGATGCTGCGCACCAGGTCCGCCGTCGGGTTCGGGTCGCGCTGTACAAGGTCAAACAAAACCTGAAAGTGAGCCTCGTGGCCGCGCAGTGGAAGGTAAGAGACCTTGGCGCCGCGTTCGCCGAGGGGAAAGATTGGCCATAGGTGGTGGCCGCTCCGGTCGTCCTCGGTCGTGTACGCCCAGAGCCGGGCGTACGGTCCTAGCGAAGTCATGATCCACACGGTCTGCAGCGTTTCCCTCGCCTGGAGGATATACCTTGATGCGGTGATGTTGGCCAGTAGTTCGAGGTCCTCAATGTCAAATTCCGGCTCGCGGGCACACGGGGCGCAGACCCAGAGCAGGATGGTCTCTTTGGACGTTGTGCCATGCGTGGCGATGCAACGCCGAACCACAATCTCGTTGCGTGATCTTATTCTCTTCCGCCTCCCCCATGTTAGAAAGTCGATATTGACGGGCAATTCTCCACCACGGAATGCGAACTCGAAGAATATGTAAAGCCATAACTTGGTGGTTGTATATTCGGCCAGGGACTCGGACAGCTTGTAGAGGCGTGCCAGTCTGGGCTCTCTCAAGTCGATAGAAAGAGACATGTTGGCACCCTAGATTTCCTTGGGCGACTTCGGTAAATCGTGGACTGAATAAGACCAGTAATTGTCCAACTGGACCTGCTGCAGTTTATATAGATAAACACGGGCTGCAGGCACCACGAGCCTGTTGCACTCGTGGTCAGCCACATTGCAGCATCGATCTTCTACAGCCGGGGCCTTCTACACACAATTGCATGTAAGTGACGTGATTCACACTTACACATTCGTCCCGTATCCAATAGGTAATTATAGATTTTAGCCGCTGGTGGCCCGTCGGCCTTGTGGTCGCCGGCTGTTTGCTGTAGCACGCGCTCACTTATGCAGACGTGCATCTACGAACTCGAGCAGATTGATCTGTTTACTAGACTTACCGCTACTTGAGAATGGGAAAATATGAGCTTCAGGCGCTGGTGGCCCGTTGCACTTGTGGTCGTCGGTCGTCTGTCGTATCACACACCGTTTTACACAGACGGGAATATTATATCTTGTTTGTCACACAGCATCAATCCTCCTGCTTTTTTTAACTCTTAATTACCCTTCCCTTATGCGCATCCGGATCAAGACCCTGTCAGGATGCACTTGGCCCTGAAGCAGGCGACGTGTTCTGCCATCACCGTGGGCGGAGAGGTCTGCACCCACCCAACCCATCTGCTACCATACTCGGCGGAGCAAAATTATCCTTCCTCCGTAGAATTTCCGTATATTCTGGACTCCGCATCCGACGGTTTGGACTGCTACACGTACTCACAGGTCTTGAAATACCCTCTGCACTCGACAAAGCCGTTCTGGGAATACATCATCGCAAGAATTGCCTTCGCTGGACGCAGCTGGGTCATTAGTCCTAGCCTACCACCGCTGAATGACTCACGCCTACAGTTCGCTGACATGATGATTGCGTCGCTGGGACAAGGGCTATTTGGGTGTCATCCCATCGTTCCCTGGCATGAGGCACGAACTAGCCAGGAGCCTTTCCGAACTCGAGACACGGGCGGCCGCCAGTAGCAAGGAGATCTTGACGGTGGAGACATCAAAAGATTCACATGGATCATGACGTCCTTTTTTTTGCATTATAAGACATGGGCACATAAAAGAAGACGTTAGCAGTAGGCTTTGGCCAATTTCATGGCGCCAAAGAGACCTATCTCGACCCGCGCGGCAACGACAGCAAACCTTTCTCATAATTCGCGAGAATCGGCGGCCAACGGAAAAAAAGGTAGAGGCTTATACTGTTAAAAAAGCCGGCACATTGAGTTTAGGAAATGGTTTCTAGCAAATTCAGTTGGGGCGCCCAGCACGAGACCACCCTCGGTTAGCGATGATAGAAGTAAGCCCTGGGGTGTGTTCTTATCTTTCCAGAGAGCTGAATCCTCTAGAATTTATATTTGCATTTGTGTTATGCTGTCAAAGTATTGTTCTAATTTGACTTGAGAGTCGCGCGTCTGGTTTCGTGCCCAGAAGCAGCGCGCAAGACGCAGTCCTTGAGGGCGTAAAGATCCGAAGCAGGTGCACAGTGGGCCGAGCAGTCATCCGGATTACATCCAGACGATTACTACTTTCAAGGGCAGGCCTGCGAGGGATGTCCAGCTGTTGACGGAAGACCAACTCTCACTGGTGCCTAGCATCTCGTGCCACGTGCCTTCTCCATTTTCATCCAACTTGTCTTCTTCATGCGCAAGTGCCCTCTCCGCCTGATCAAAGAAACGTACAGCCAAACCTTCGTTTTTTTTTTTTATGTAGATTCGAGTCCTACAAGAGATTGTGTAATAGCGAAGATGCACAGGCCTTTCGACGTGCACAACATAATTAAGCCCAAGCCGACACTGCCCGAGGGTTTTCTTTGTCACATCGTCATACTGTAGCAAGATTCCACTGCATGTTTTTCGATGAGCTATCGGGAATAATAGTCGCCTCGAAAGTGTAACAATATTCGAGGCTGGTTTGCGCCCGTCACCAAGCAGGGGGATCAACTCTCGGAGTTTTACTTCCGGACCCTAAGATGAGGGCGCCTTGCGCGAAAAGAGCTTCTTTTTCTCGGTTAGTTGGTTGGGGGGCATTTATTAGTAGCGGCAACCAAGTAGTTTGTGCAACGTTGGTCCCAAGGCCAACTTGCACCTCCTCAAGCCAATGTTGGTGCGCCGTATATAGAAATGTCTTGATGCAGGTTTGGCAGGTACTGTAGAAAGACGACCCGAGCATCAGAAAAACGATCCGAGCATCAGAAAGGCGACCCGAGCATCGTGGGAAAAGCATCAGCAAGGCCAATCCAGCAAGGCGAGGCAGCACGGGCAGCACAAGGGCACAGTCCGCTCGTTAGACTCTGCGAAGTCTGTAATTGCCTTTGTGTATTTTACTGTGGGGATGATTAACGGGCTATCGGCTCGCATAACTTGGAAGAAGGTAGCTCATGAAGGTGGCTGGACCTGCCTGTGCTCAAAAGTTGTCAGTAGCACACTTGGGGCTCATTGCTAGCCATGCTAGCGACGGCTAAAATTGGGGAAAGGCTCTGCAACTTTAGTGTGAGCAAGATGCGGACAATGCTCCCTTAAACCCCCTGGTAAGAACAAAAGATGTATCCGTAATGTTATGTCGATCAGCAGCTTTTTGGCCGTGCACTAGGTGTAGGATAGGAGGGGGATCTTGAAAGTACTTAGGCATTCTTGCTCTGTCTAGCTCCAATTGGATAAATAACACTTTCGGCACAAGGCGCACCGTGCTATTGTTATTCTGGTTCGCGCTTCAAGAAGAAGAAAACAGCTGTGAGCTAACTTTATTGCTTTGAACTCAAATTATTAAATGTCGCTTTGACCGTGCTACTGCCTGTCAACCTCATAGCAATCCGGGCAACGCCCAGTATTTACCTCGGCGACGAACCGTGCGCCTTGGCAGACAAGGGCTTAGTTCAGCTTCTGCGGAGGGGATTAGGCTTTCGGCCTGATAGTCTACTTAGCTCTCCGTTCTTCTGCCGAGAGCAAACGAGCAAGAATCCTTGCTCCTATGCCTCTATTCCGCGGCCGGGTATCTCCGTAGTAGTGCTATTTACAGCATAGTAACACGGGCCGGGGCAGCAGGGCCGAAGTACCTAGCTTTACTGTACACGGTTATATTTATAGTAAGGGTGAAGGCGTGGCAACGCTGGAAGCCCTCACAGGTTGATCACAATTGATGACCCGACTTGCCTGACCACTAATTTTACTGATTATATGAAGATACTACTGATCTACTAAGTAGAAAAAAGTCGTGGCTAGCTTTACTCTACCCGATATAGTCTCAAAATAGATCTAATTATTGGCCTCTATTATGAATGATACATGGAGATTCTCTTTAGGTAGATGTTTTTTTATCTTTTTTTCGTTTTATGCCAGCTCGAGAAGGAAACTCTGAGAATGTACCTGATGCTGTTTTTTAAACTATGCTTGATCTGCCATTAGCTAGATGTGGTTACCTCGGGTATGTTCTCGGGCCTCTTGTGGTGGGTTGAGCTGAGCTGATAGTTTGTTGTCTAGCTTGGTTCTCTCGTCATCGTGGCCTGGCGAAGGTCTAGACGGTCTCAATACGAGGAAAAAAATCCTGTAATAAGTGGGCGCGTCCGTGAGGAATTCATGCTCACCCAGGACGAGATCCAATGTCCAAGCGTGGCCGGTGGCCGACCGTCTTGGCGGAGAACCCGACCAATAGGGCTGTTGTCTGTGCAAAGATGTCCTGAACGCCACACCGGAGAGCGAGGACCAAGAGCGGGCCCCTCGGCTTCTACCTATTCAGACGGCTAAAGAGTGAGCGGACTTACACAGACAATATGCAGCTCGGTGAATGGCAGAGGTTAAAGTTCTCGGGTGCTGGTTCGGCCGGGTCATGGACCTGTGATGGCGGATTTTGTTGAGTCTTTAGCGCTGGGGGCTATTCCTCTCCTGTGATAGGAGTATCTCGAGGTAATACGAATTGTCCACCTCATGGGAATCCAGCAACTATTTAAAGATGGGATCGCCGCAGCCAAATTACCGATGCTTGAATCAGCCAAGCTCTTATACACGCCACACAGGACTGTTGCAGAGTGACAGGTGATAACGTTACAAACTTATTCGTCCTGAGTTCTATCTTATTCAATATCCTGCCTTTTACCTAAGCACGTCCACGCTCGGCCTTTGAGCAATTTATTACAGAAATGGCCCCTACTGCTAGCATCATTGCGCTGGCCGCGACAGCCCTGCTTGGTCAACTGTCACGAGCCAGCTATACTGAGCAGCCACCGTGCACTGATCCGTTTACACCGTTTGCAAAGTTGGGATGTGTCTCCAAGAGCGATTTCGACTTCCGCTCCGCGGCTGATCAAGCCAGCATGACCGTTGCCAAGTGCACGGCTGTCTGCAAAGGTGAGACGGTTTTATCCTCATGTCGCTTGCAAGCCCATCCACAGCCCCTCTAACTCTCGGTGCAGGCAACTCTTACCGTTATGCGGCTCTCACCTATTATGGTGTTTGCTACTGCGGCAACGTCATTACAGGCCAGCAACAAGACGATAGCAAGTGCAGCTACAAGTGCACCGGAAACCCAGATGAATCCTGTGGAGGGCCAGACTCCTCCTACTCCGTCTGGCAGGACCCTACTTTCCCCAAGACTGCCGATCAGGTCTCGGTGAGTGACTACCAGGCGCAGGGCTGCTACACCGACCAGTCGCCGCGCTCTCTCGGACACCCGCAGAGCATCGACGGTGGCGTGACTCCGGAGAAGTGCATCTCTGCCTGCAAGGCGCAGGGTTATCCGTATGCCGGAACCGAGTACGGAGGCGAGTGCTGGTGCGACAGCTACCTTGCTTCTCAAGCCAGCAAGGTGTCAGATGCCGAGTGCCAGAAGCCTTGCTCTGGTGACGGCTCCAAGACGTGCGGAGGCGCAAACCGCATCAACATCTACTTTGCCAAGGATCTCGAGTCCACGGAGCCGTGCACCTCAAGTGTGACAACTAGCAGCACCACTGCGACGCCGACGCCGACGACAAGCACGAGCTCAACCAGCTCCGTTACCACAACGACTGGCACCAGCACTACCTCGACTGGCACTGGAACTACCTCAACCAGCACTGGCACCGGCACCACCTCGACTGGCACTACCTCGACTGGCACTACCTCGACTGGCACTACCTCGACTGGCACTACCTCGACTGGCACTACCTCGACTGGCACTACTTCGACCGGCACTACTTCGACCGGCACTACTTCCACTGGCACTACTTCCACTGGCACTACTTCTACTGGCACTACATCGACCGGCACTACTTCCACTGGCACTACTTCCACTGGCACTACTTCGACCGGCACTACTTCGACCGGCACTACTTCGACCGGCACTACTTCCACTGGCACTGGAACTACTTCAACCAGCACTGGCACTAGCACCACCTCAACTGGCACTACTTCCACTGGCACCGGCACTACCTCAACTGGCACTGGTACAAGCACTACTTCGACAACTACAACAACTTCGTCAAAGACATTCACGACTTCGACCCGTACCTCGACTACATCATCCTGTGTTCCTGCCCCGACACAGGTCTGTGTTGAGGGATCCGATTGGATCGGGCACGAACCCATCTGTGGCGTTCCCTTGCCACCAGTTAGCTGCAGTGACAACAAGGGCGACTATGGCAAGAATCCGTTCAAGCTTTTCAACCTTCCCGACAAGTCCAAGTGCCCAATCTTCCCCAAGGCGTCACTGGCATGCATTGAAGCCTGCGGCGTTCAGCTGAAGCAGTGCTTGAAGGCCACTTGCCTGTTCGGGCGTGATGGGCTCGAAACTTCTGAGAATGACGGACATGGAAAGCGCACACTCGGCCTCATCAAGGACATTAAGTGCAAGAAGCAGTTTGCGCTCTGTGTCGCTGCGAACAAGCTGATCAACCCCAATGTGTGCAAGGACTACTGTCCTAAATAGGGGATTCTAGTGTAATTCGCTTTCAGATTCTGTCTTAAATTCTGTAGAGATTTTCTTTTCAATATTAAATAAACTTTTCGCTTCTCAATCTCAAATAACCATAATCTAGCGCCAGCAGCCCTCGTGGCGGCGGCCTGCCGCCAGCGCCGTTCAACGGTTACGGGGGCCCGCCACACCCCTCTACTAGGTAGGTAGGTTGTGCCTGTTTCGCTGCAAACTTGATGGCGATGGCGAAGAGCTAAGACGATTGTCATATTAATACTACTGAGCTCTAGCTTACATTCATTTCTTCAAGATGAACAAAATTCATCTTGGTTCGTCGAATGGCAGGTATTAATCAGGTCAATGGTTTGGCTGGCAGCCATGGATGTACTCGCCCGTTGGGTACACCCACTGTAGGTACCGACCTACGTGCCCCCGCTGCCTACCTACCTACCATACCAACTGCCTAGGTACAGTGGTTGAAGGTAATTCCGAGCGAACTGCCATTAAGTCGCCATACATTAGTTAGCGCTCGGAATTACCTAGAGGCACTGTACGCGAGGGGAGCCTGTTTTTGGACAGGCACAGGGCACCAGAGACGCCAGCCGTCCCGCTAACTACCTAGGCACCGATTTGATTTTGGCAGGCAGGCAGGCCGGTCTGGGATATTTACAAGGCCCTGCCTGATGCACCATGCAAACGCACCATCTTCAGCTCGGCAGCATCATATGTTCTGCCATCATTTCTGATCCTACCATCTGCTACTCCGTGCTCCTATCAGTATTTATATTTTCATCCCTCAATTCTTGCTACAACCCCTCATAATCCATGCACTCCTCCTTTTAAAATCGATTACAATCTACCCGTCCCGGCCGCCTAGTCTCGTGCAGCCGCCACCCCATCACATCATCGCTCTTTCATAGCTTCCTTACTATGCGCCAGTTTTCATCTTGAAATCTTGAATCGAGATCTGCGGTGCATCAAATCGTTGCAGACTGTCCTCGAGGAGACATGTTATCCACCCTCTACTCACACACAGAGGCCTGGCCGGTCGATCCTCATCAGTCTGTCGACTCCGGTTCAGGCGTTGGCAGCTTCGACAATACGCCTGCTCCGAGCAACCGCTCATCACTATCAATTACACGCTCTGTCGTAAAGACTGGAATACATAATCGGCCCACAACTCCCGTGAAAAAAGCCCTTCGCCACCGTGGCCACCGATCGAGTGCGTTGACGCGAATGATGGAGGAAGCCGGTGATGCCGAAAAGGAGCCTTTAATTGTGCTCCACGACAAAGATAACCAGTCTTTCATACCACTACGAAGATCTTCGACTAGTTTCAGGTCCAGCATGGTCGCTGTCGGCGCTGACAGGGAGAACACGCATAGCCTCAATACCACGGCCCAGACTGAACAGTCCGGCAAAAGGCGACTGAAAATTGGTATTATTTCTGCACATTCCTTCTGATCTCATCTCACTAATTAAGTTACTTTTTCAGTGCGGAGGCTTCCTTCTTCAAAGCCAACTCCAGCTGCCAGCGAGAGACTTCGTCCGAGTTCGATCAAAGCTCCCTAGCAGGATGGCTCCGTGTCTCGCCAGCTTCACACCCCAGTATCAGATGCCAACACATCGCACATGCAACGCTTTTCAGTCGGCAGTATCGCTGCTTTTCCGCCATACGACGTTCCCGATCCAAGAGACGCTTTCCAACTTTTGGACGAGAAATCTTGTAGCGTGGCGTCCTTCAGCACACTTGGATCACACCCAGGCCATCATCACGTGGTAGTACAAATGCCCTCACCAGGCCAGAATAACTTCGCGTGGCAGCATGCTGCAGGTATGTTTGCTCCTTAGCTGGCCAACTACGAATCTAATGCGCTCCTCAGATGCACGCCACAGTCTTTCTGCCTGTGTGACATACCCCGTAGGCGAAAAAGAGGGCTCCGGCAACCTGTTTGCTCCTGTACCAACTCGCCATGTACGACCAAAGCTACCCTTGGTAGACATTACCCACAGCTGCTCCGACAATGTGAACGGAACCACTCAAGACATTTCTCTATTGCCGAAAAGCGCCCTCAAGCGCAGCTATTCGGTCGGTTCGCTTCTTGACTACACTCGAGCCTCAAAATGGCTACGCGAAATGCTATGGTATCCCGAAACCTACACGACAAAACTCACCAGTCGTTCCACAAGATTCCGCCCTCGATCCCAATCTGTAAGTACTTTGGAGGCTCCGTCTTTGGTTGATATTCAATTAGCACGAAGGGTTACCGGACTCTCAAAGTACTCTACAAGATCAGATTCGCGCTTCGATGGCTTTTTGTTTCGTCGTGCTGTAAGTGACTTGGAGAGACTAGTGAATGAAGCAGTTTCTATGGCTTCTCAAGTCGTTGATCTCCCCCACAACCGAGCTTTCTATGCGGCCCGCTCTCGGGAAAGTAGCGAGCTACAAAGCTCCAGCTCGGACAGGTCTTGCATCGAAAACGTTTCGTCGGGTGAGACAGACCATTTTTCTTCCCCTAGGCCTCTTGGCCAGCATGCCGATACTTTCTCCGCAGCTGAAAATAGACCTCGTCTGCACGAAGTCATGGAAAAATACTCTGATGACGGACTTATGCCAAGATCAGAAGATTACTCTCAGGTACACCGACACGTTACTTTCCAACTTCCAGCCGCCGCAATGGGAGAGGATGGCAACCAGTCTTTCTCGGTGCGGCCTCATTTGCACGGCACAACGCATCCTAAAGGTCCTCGGGGTGGCCAGCGAGCTTTTACGACACCCTACCAAACAGCGTCTGACGCAGTACCACAAGGTGGTTTTCAGTTTGGCGACGAGCAGCTTCCAGAGCGGGATATTGCAGGGCGACAACTGCCTGTCGACCACGTAATCAGCCTGCGACGGCGCTCACATGTCAGCCTACGAGCGGGTGAACGATTCAATTTGGCACGATCGCATCGACGACAGCCTATCGCCAGAGATTGGTCGACAACTCGCAAACGCTTCGTCGCTTCCGTGGCTTGTATTAGCACCGCTCTAATCGGTATCATTCTTGGCATTTACGCTGGGCTGGTTCCATCCATTCAATACTATGTCGTTGACCCGTCTCACATTGTTGTGCACGGAAACACTGGTTGCTTCTTTGGGATGGCAATTCCAACTCTTCTACTGTGGCCACTGCCATTACTTCA
This sequence comes from Akanthomyces muscarius, assembly GCF_028009165.1. Lineage (NCBI taxonomy): Eukaryota > Fungi > Ascomycota > Sordariomycetes > Hypocreales > Cordycipitaceae > Akanthomyces > Akanthomyces muscarius. Next base: position 237,112 of record NW_026611615.1, on the reverse strand, counting down.
TGGTAGAAAGCCATACATCCTGACTGGGCTTGTTCTTGCAATGCCACTTTTGTTTCCGCAAGCGCTCGCAGTAACCTCTCAGAGATTGGTGGATTCATTTCAGTGGAGAGTGTTGCTGCTTGCTTCAAGGACCCTCATGGGTGTGTCACTTGGATTCGCCAGCATGAATTTCCATTCTATCCTCACTGACCTCTTTGGTGCATCTCTGATGAGTGTGAATCCCCATCAAGAGGTAGTTAATCACTACGATGCGCGCAGACATGGAGGCGGTATGGGAGTCTGGCTCGGTATTTGGACTTGGTGCTGGATTGGTTCTCTTGGTGTAGGCTTCCTGGTCGGTGCAGCAATCATTGACAAGTATACGCCAACTTGGGGATTTTATGTCAGCATCATTCTCATCGCTGTGGTACTATTCCTCAATGTTGTTTGTCCAGAAGTGCGCCGCTCGGCTTACAGACGCTCCGTTGCGGAAGTCAGAACGGGCTCCGATATCTCTCGTCGTGTCGCGCGTGGTGAGATCATGATGCACAGGGCGAAGACTGGACCCAGGTGGTGGGGAGAAGAAGTATACCATGGCATTGTTCTGTCTATGGAGATGCTTCGACAACCAGGTTTCTTGGTGATGACAATATATTCCTCCTGGATTTATTGTCAGGTTGTCCTCATTATTGTTCTTTTGGGCTCTTTGGCCTCGAAGTACTACAGATTTCGGTCGCCTGAAGTTGGCCTGCTGGTTGCCAGCATGGCGCTGGGTGCGCTCTTGGCAATTCCGTTCCAAAAAGCAAACTTGTTTTCTCGATCCCGCTTCGCACAGCTCAATACCAACAAGGCAACCCTCGACAAGCGCGTTGTTTGGTCGTCCCACATGGTGCGCCGCACGGTATTTTCACTGCTGCTCCCTCTGGCCGGCATCTGCTACGCAGCTGTTTCTACCGGCCCGCCTATGCATATAAGTTTACCAACAATATTCTCTTTTTTCGTTGGTTTCTTTTCCTGCCTAGCCATCTCTGAATGCAATGGGCTCATCATGGAAACATTCGACTGTTCGGACTTGAGCCCGGGAATGACGGGCCGACAACGCGGTTCTTCTGCGAGAAACCCAAAGAGAACAAATTACTCCTCTTTTCCTCGAGTAACTGCTGGGTTTGCACTGACTCACACGTTTGCGTATATTTTGGCTGCAGGCTCCACGGCACTGGGTGGGCATGTCACAAGAACCCTCGGGCAGCAAGTTGCGACTGGTGTTGTTGCAGGCATCTTGTTTGTTCTCACCATACTTTTGCTTCTTGTTCTTGTTCGCTTTGTGGAAATTCAAATCATTCCACGATCCAAGTTTGACGAGATGGACCGAGTGGTAGAAGCAAGACGAAAGTCAACCATCCGACGAGCATCAATGCCAACTGATCCGCAGGCGTTGATAGAGGAGGAGCAAGCGTGGCGCCCAGTCATGATTGGCAACCCCATTGGAAAGACACGCAGAATGAGCATTCTTGAGCTCGGGAGCATGACGCGCTGGCAGGAAATCCGGAAGAAGAATCGTCTTATTGACGCTGGTGCGCATTTGAACCGTGGTGCTTTGGGCCATGGTTTGGGGGCGTTGGACGATCAGATGAGTGACTTGAAGCGAAACCTGCACATTGGTAGCGGAAGAAAAAAGGGCAGACGAATGTATCGCTCGGACGAAAGCAGCGGGACTGGAAATGACCCAGACTTTGACGGGTATTCCATGAGTAACCTCAGTACCCCAGGCAGAAATCGTCACGGAGGTGAACGGGATGATCCGATGGATACGGCCATGATAGATGAGGAACTAGGTCGCCGCGCAACAGAGATGATGCAATGGTCACCTAAACGCTAAATAGCATAGTGCAATATTCCTAAGATTCAACTTTTAGAGCGCCAATAAAACTAAGAGATTGTCTATGAAAAGATTGGATATCGTCATGAGCGCCGAATAATCGTGAAAACGCTTCCCAAATGAATGGCCTATATCAATACCAGGTCCGCAAGTATTTAATTGTACACGAATTTATCCCAGATAAATTTTCTCTCTTCTTTCTCTCTTTTCCCCTCGTCTTCTTCGTTCTTGGCTCCCTCCCTCTTCTTTCATCGTCCGACTTCAGCCCACGTTCAGCACCAAGTCCTCTCCTCGTCGTGTCGGCGTCAACCGCGGCAACCAGGTCGGCGTACTAGGCAAATCTTGCGTGGCGGGATACTCTGCGGCCCGGTAGCCCCCTTGCGTCCTTCCATCTCCTCCCCCTCCACCACCTTGCGGCGTCTGCGTCTGCTGCTGTTGGGGCGACTGCTGCCAGCGACTGCGGATCCCGAGGTTGCTCTGGCTCTTCGGCGGCGGCTGCAGCGCCATGTTGGCGGCACGCTGCGTCCCCAGCCTCTTAGCCAGCAGCAGCGACGACGCCGACGGCGAGGACGCCGACGCGGTGGCGAGGGCCTCCTGGCTGCTGTTGTCGTGCGCCGCGGGGTTGTAGGACTGCGACGGCGGGCGCCAGAGCTCGTGCTGGTGCTGCGAGTGGCGCTGGTAGGGCTGCGGGATGGGCATCGGGTGGCCTGGGTAGCGGCTGAAGCTGTCGCGGTCGGTGGTGATGTTGGGGATGGTGGGTTCTTGTGGTGGTGCGGCGGCGGCTCGGCCGGGACGAGGCTGGGGATACATGGGGAAGGGATGCGGGAGGTGGCTTGGAGGACGGCGGCGCGGCTGACGAGCGGCCGAGGGGAGCATGGATCGGTCGTCGCGCGGTGGTGGCGCGGTAGAGGTGGTGGTGGGATATGGAGGGCCATGCTGGGGCTCGGGTGAAGGTGACGGTTCGACAATGCGCATGGTCGGCGAGCCGGTCCGCTGCTGCTGCGCATAGGACGCTTGCGACGGTGGACGTGGCGCAGGAGCGCCGCCCATCGTGCTGTTATGCGCTGGCGGACGCATCATCATCATCATGGAACCGCCACGGCCTCGACCGCGTGACACGCCGTTGCCGCCACCTCGAGAGTACCGAGCTGCAGCGTCCGGAGCGGGTGCATCACCATGCGGGAGATGTGGCGGCTGTCGCTGAAACGACTCGCGCCCGAGCGTCGGGCTGGGCTGGCCCGTGTCCTGCTGGTTGAAGAGCAACATGCGCGACGGCGCCACGCCGGGGAAGTGGCCGCGGCCGCCGCGGGGCGGTGGTCCAGAGGTGCCGCGGCCGGGGATGCGCGGGTACGAGACGGGACTTACGCCGCCGCTGGTGTTCTCGGAAGGACCTGCGGTGTTGGCGATGGTGGTCGCGTGGACGTCGTTGCTGCCAGTGTTGGAAGCGGTGGCGCGGCTGCGAGGCGACTCGGCAACGGGCGAGAGGTTGTTGACCGGCCCGGGCGTAGTGGCAAAGGGCGACTTGAGGTTGTTATCGTCGGCAGCGTCATCAGACCCTATACTAAAGGTGGTGACGCCGCTGTCGGCGGATGTGGCGCGCGATCGCCCGCCGGCAGTCAATGAACGGCCTTGAGATGCGGTCGTTGTGGTGTTGATGTTGGGGAGCGGAGTAGAGACGGATCGCGGATTGGGCTGTCTAGAAAAGAGCGGCGAGGGCACCGTCTTGGGCGTGCGCACGACGGAGCGCACGCGCGGCGTTTTGGGATCTGCTGTCGCTGCCTCTCGCTCTTCACCCTTCTCCTGCGTCTGGTCGCTCCGGATCAGCGGCGTCGCGGCCAGCACCTCTGGGGTGTTTTGTATACTGCTCGGCAGCTCTTGTTCCCTTTTCGGCTCGTCGGCAGCAGCTGCCAGCGGTTCGCGGGACCTCCGCGCGGGAATCTGCGTCTGCACGGCCGTCGTGACGATGCCCGACCGGGCCGTCGCGACGCGCGGCACGGTGCCGGCGCTCAGCGGGCTCTGCATCTCCCTCTCGAGCGCGCTCTTGGCGTCGCCGAGGACCCAGTTGCCGCAGCCGTCGGACACATAATACGGAGCGGCTGCCGCGGCGGAGTCGGGCCCGGCGGACGGCGGACACCAGATCTGGCCGGCGCTCGGCGATGTCGAGCGCCGGAGCTCGTCCTCTTCAAACTCGGTCAGGGTGCTGTCGCGGCCGGCGCCGGCTTGCGGCCGGCTCTGAACGAGCTTCTTGTCCTGTGCGGGAGGCGCAGGCGGCGGCTTGGCGTCGTCGGGGATGACGAGACGCAGAGAGTATGGACGTTGGCTGTTGGCGGCGGCGGCGGCGGCGGCGGCGGCGGGTGGCTGTTGTGGTGGTGAAGGTGCGGCAGCAGGGCGCATGAATTGAGCGGCAATGGGATGCAGGAATGCCTGTGATTGTTGCGGTGCCTGGTTTCCGTGACTTTCTTGATGCGCCGGACGCATCGCAGGCGGCGGCGAGCTGTTCTTGGGTGCCACGGGCGGCATGTCCGGCTTCGCAGGCAACAACTTGGAAAGCGGTCGCAGCCTGGTCGGTGTAGCTGCGGGCGTGCCCCCGGACAGCTTCGACGGCGAAATGGCGAGGCCAATGGCGCTCGGCCGCCAGCTGTCGCGATTGTACGGCAGTTGCTGCTGCTGCTGCTGTTGCTGCTGAGCCGCATGGCCACTGGCACCACTGCCGCCGGGCGCCGGCATCGCTGGGTAGCGCGACATGCCCGGCGCCTCTCGCGCGATCCACGAGCTGCGGCCGCTCGAGTGCGACGTCTTGTCGAATCCGTAGCCCCAGGTATCGCGCGCCGGCCTGTAGCTCCCGCCTCCGCCTCCGCCACCGTTACCACCGCCGCCGACAAAGCTGCCAATGGTCGATCCGCTGTGGCGGCGGCGGCGACGCAACAGGAATCGCACTAGGAGGATGAGGCCAAAGGCGACGCCGGCGGCGATGCACACGGCTCCGATGGAAATGCCGGCGATTTGGCCCTTGGAGAGGGGCCGCGTGCTGGGCGGCGCGTCTTGCGTCGGGGTGGGTGTAGATGTGGCCGTGGACGTAGTGGTTGTCCGCGAGGTGGAGGAGCTGGCTTTTGTGTTGCTGGAGCTGCTAGTCGCCGTCGCCGTCGTCAATGTAGTTTCGGTAAAGGACAATGTTGAGCTGCTTCTGCTGCTGGTGTCGGTGTCGGTGTCGGTAGCGGCGATGGTGGTGTCAGTCGCCGTGGGAATCGGCAGCGGCGTCGCCGACGAGGTGATGGGCGCAAAAGTCAGGATGCCGCTCTGCGGGCCAAACCTCAGTGTCGCGGTGATGGTGCCTCCGTTGGGCTTGGCCACGGCCGTCTTGTCGCTGCAAATCTGGTACGCTCTCGAAAAGGCGACGTCTGCATCTACAAAGTCAGCCCCTCCCAAGTTCACACAAAAGTCAGGATACAAGTCAACGCACCTCCAGATTCCACGGCGCTGCAGAAGCCAACGTTGCGCTCGCCGGTGAGGCACTGCAGCGCGCCCTCGCCAACCGTGTAGCCCGAGCGGCCGCGGTTCGCGCAGACAAAGTCGAGAGACAGGTTCCGGTCCGTGTCGTCGCCGCGCGCGTAGTTGACGGTCAGGAAGGAGACGAGGCACTGCTCGGCGCAGGCGGGTATAAAGGCGGAAATGTCGTCGCGGAGGTGCGAGGGGATGGCGGCGGACGCGAGTCGTAAAAGAGTGACGAGGGTGAGTGGTTTCAACGCATGGCGGCGAGTCTTGGACATGTTCTGTTGCGATGCAGATCTTTCGAGCCTGTCAGCGCCAAAACGACTTCAGGGTGTAAGTGAGAGTAAAATCGGTCGTACTTGGGGGGTTGTGAGGACGGAAGATTTAGTGCATGGCCTGTTGCCGTGGGCACATCTCAACCTCTCCTTGTCGTTGTTATATTCAAGATGCCGATAATATGATCGTGTCGCGAATCACGGCTGTGTGTGATGCCCTTTTTTTCGTGCGAATCCGTCGGGTAGAGATGTTCGTTGTCCGTGAGAGGTTCAGGCGGCTAGAAACAGATGACACAAAAAAACGTAAACAAAGAAATACAGTCAATGTGTAAAATGTGTATATATCAAACGCGCTTGAAAGACGAAACAAATGAAATAAAATGGTCGTCTATAGGTACAGTGAATCAATGGTGAGAAGAACAAGAGGCTGTCAAACAAGAGAGAGGAAAAGGAAGAATGAGAGGGGAATGCCATCTTCTTAGTCCGCCAACATCATCTCTCGCTCACACGCCTCTCACGTAGGTCGCGACCCGCCCATATAACAGCCCTCATCTCAGCCTATCGACTGACATGCTTGCCGCCGAGCCCAAAGAAAAGGGCACTTTGCCTGGAAGGGGAATGCAGAGTCGGCAAGGACACCAGATGGCAGTGTGTGTGGAGGCGGGGGGTATGACGATGGGAGAGAGGCAGAGAGGAAAGCGCTTCGAACAATGCCTAGTCATCATACTGCATGAAAAGGCACTAAAATGGACGTGAATCGACAGGGGTGGTCTATGCAATGCACTCTGTCGTGGCCAAGCTGTGGCTAACCGCCCAACTTTTGCTGTTTAAGCGCCCAGCACACATTCAGCTCCCCGCCCTCCCGGCCGCTTGTGTGCCGATTGTCGCACGTCATTCTCGAGGAAATACAGCAACTTTCTTGTCCGAATATTCTGAAGAGGAAGAAGAATTGAATAAGCATCATTGAATCAGGCAGCTCTGTAGATGGATTAGAGTAACCATAAAAAGTGGTGGGCTTTTGATCGTGATTCGATGTGTCGTGGCTTGGCTTGAACCTGTTTAGCGTGTACCTCGCTGGGGCTGGCTTGATTGGTCGTCGACGGCTCCCCGTCAGCCTGGGTGTCTTGCAGCCTGTGAAACGCGCCACCAGGCCCCATGTGTGATGTAGGACGAGACGGGAATCAACGTGTTGCAGTTTGGCCAGGCTTGACTTTTTGCGAGGCAGACCGAGGCATGTAGCGCAGCCAGCCTCGCTGTTGGGAACCCCTCGCAGGGCGGGAGGCACATTGTGACACGAAAATCGTTCATAAAATTTCTAGATCTTCTACCACAAAAAAGATAACATGTTAAAAAAAGGAAGACGTCGTATAAAGGGTCCAGAAGACAAACAAACTCAGGGCTATGCTCAGACGATCCGGCGCGCCACATACCACAGCAACGCCATCCATGTACGGGCCTCTAGCAGCGACAACCCTGACAAGCAGAATACCACGACTGCCCATTCATCCTCGATTCCGTCTCCTTTCCATCAACAGGGTACTCAAAAAGAAAGACAACGCCAACGCCAGAAGTATGGGGTAAAATAGTCAACGGATAGTGGGATAAGCGGTTGGCGTTTCGCAGTGGCCCGCCATTTACATGGCCATTTCGGCCTGCAGCTTGCGCAGCTCTTCTTCCTCGTCGTCTTCCTTCTGCGCGGCGGCCTGTGGTCGGTTGGAGACGGCTGCATTCCGCGTTAGCACATTTTTTTTCGTAGTATAGCGTGGCAGGCAACTCACGATCTTGGCTGGGAGGCGAGGCCAGTACTGGGACTGTGCCCGTCTTGAGCATCGCCTCGTCGAGCTGCTCCTGCTGCAGCTGGTCCAGCTCGTCCTCCAAATCTTGCTCGTCGACGGCGTTGCTGAGGCTCGATGACGTGAGGGCGTTGACGATTTCGTCGCTGAGTTCGTTTTGCTCGCGGATTTTGTCCCTTGACCTTCGTGTTAGCATACGTTTTTCCCTCGCCAATATCCAGCCCACTTCCACGGTTGGGAAAATCACATACATGGTCTCGTCCACCTTTTCCGGTGTAAGCTTGCCGTGAATGTTCTTCATGGCCGCGCTGGCATTCTCCATGGCCTGCAGCGTGCTGCGGTTAATGTTGGCCGACTCGATGGCGTTGATCTGCTGCTCTAGCGTGCCAATCTGCGCCTCTGTCTGCTCCAGCGAGCGCTCGTGCGCCTTTTTCCGTCTCAGCGCTGCCTTGGCCGCTGTGAATTCACATCTATTAGTTTCGGTTTTCCCCGTTTTCCAAATTTCTCCGCCCCTTCTCCTGGGATCATGTCCGGCTTACCACTTGTGTTGTTGGCCGCCACGTGCTTGCGCGCTGTGGCGTCTTGGTCGGAGATCTGGTTCTCCAGGTGCGTCTGGCGCTTCTGCAGCATATCCAGCTGCGAGCGCAGGCCCAGGATCGCATTCTTGGGCGAGTCTTTGCGGTTCTGCGCCGAACCGCCGCCGCCGAACCAGCCCCACATGATATCGTCTGGTTGCTGTGGTCTTGTGTCGCGAGGACTTGAGTTTACAAAAGCTCTCGGCGACGAAAGCTGGTCGTATCGTCAGAGATGGCTCTTGCTGCCGTGGCTGTCGTGTTCTCGATCGAATCGCAAAAGGCGGGCGGCCTGGCTGCTCTCCCACTGTATATGGTGGGGTAACTCGGCGTCAGAGCAACGGAAGAAGAGGCACACGTCGGACTAGATGTATCGTCGTGCTCGGCGGATGTGTCTGTTGAGACGAACAAGTTCGGTCGCAACAGACGACTCGCGGTGGTATGTAGGTCGGTTAAGATTAAAAGCAACTATGGATGACGGCTGCCTGTGCCTGGGCCGCGTGGTAGGTCGCTGCTGGGGTTATGACGAAGGCGCTGGCGTGCCAGACGGGTATCCGATGTTTTGCCACGGATCATGTGACGCCACCGAGTGATAGATATGGCATGCCAGCCATGAGCATCAGATCACGGACAAGGAAAATGATGTAGAAAACATACAATAAAATGATTATACCATTTTCATGTCTCACACTTTTACCGCCCCAATATACTTAATGGTTCGTTGCGCTCCTGGTGGTGTAAATAAATGAATCTCTAGTACCTTACATAAGTACACATGTACAGAGTAGACGCCAGTGAATTTAAGTTGAATGCATGTTTAACAAATATCCTGAAACTCCTAAAATAACACTCCAGGTCCAGCGCTTTCATCGCTTCCTCTCCAGGTAGAGAGTTTGCCAACAAAGGCTCGGTAGCCGCCAAGAAGATGGCCAAATGGCAGCCAGCCCTCATAGTACAGCAAACATAAAAGCCTGCTTGACCAGCATCACTGTTTTCCATACACCACTTCCTTCCGGACCAAATCCAAATTACCAAAAATTCCAAGTCGCCCCGGCCGCACCACCATTAAGCGCTTTAAAAAAAGTATCGTTCTGACGTGGTGTGGTGCATACCCAAAGCCGTCGCCGTGCTCCCCAAGAGCAGGCGCTAGTCTAATAAAACGTTGCAAAGAGGATTGTCAAAAAGAATAGAAAGTCGCCATGTCGTATTTACTGAATGAATGCATCGTCCTTGCCCACACCGGACGCCATCAGTCTTTTTCTCAAAGACGAGGCTGTCAGTATGTGGCACTGGGAGAGTGCTGTGGGGGTGTATTAATGTTGCGTGGCATGTCGTAATCGAGTTTTGCTGGCGCCTTCTTATTTGTCCTTGGCAAACTTCTCGTCCGTGTCCTTGTGCCAGACAACATAATTGGGAAGACCAACGACGGTGTAGCCGGCGCGCTTGGCCATTTTGGCGAAGCCTTCCGTCTCGGCTTGGTTCTCAAAGGCGTAGGCAGGGAAGTTGACTCCCGATCTGTGGACATCTGCCTTGACGAGAATGCTGACACCGCCAATACCATCAAGTTCGAGCTCTTCGTCCCTGTTCTGGTTGCGGTCTCCCATGAGGCACATGTACGTTCGGCCAGTCCTGAATTGCTTGTATCCTGCGGACAGTTAGTCGACCGATCAAAATCGTTGTTCGGTCCGATGCTTACCTTCGACAATGACAGTGTCCTTGTCCAGCTTCTTGGCCAGAGCAAGGGCTTGGTTCGACTCGACCCACGAGTTGTAGTCGACTGAACAGTGTTAGTCCTAGCACAGCAAAACTGCATACGAGTCACTTACATCGTCCCTCAATGTCGTGACCATTTTGCTCGTAACGATGGAACCAAATGTCTGACATTGGTTAGCATTGCATAACTTTGCATCACCCATGAAACATACTAGGTACAACGACGTCCTTGTCGTGGGCGATGAAGTCCTCAATCAAGGTGTCGGGGCTTTCTTCAATGTCAGAGTCACGCCAGTATACCCAAGAATGCTCAGGCTTAAGGGCGGAGTAGAGGAGGTAGTTGCGAGCTCTGGCCATGGCCTTGCGGCGAGGGGCCTGAGCCGCAAACGCGTGTCGCTCCTCGATGTCCTGGCTCAACTTGTAGCCAAAGTCTTTTTCAACAACGACAGCGCTTCGGAACGGGACCTTGTCGGGTCGGCTCTGGATGCGGTCCAGCTCGGCAGCGAGGGCGGCATGGGTGTCGTCTTCCGAGTCCGAAATGAGGAAGGCCAGGTCGATCAAGTGGTGGGGGTACGTCAGCTTGGCGAGCAGGTCAAAGTATTTCGGCAAGAATTTGGAGGCATCCTTGAGGGGAGTTAGGATGAGAACTCGCTCTTCGTTGGTGATGGCCTTGGTGGTGGAGGTGATGGGGTTCAGGTTGACGTGCTGAATGCTGGTGGAGTTGACCTCGATCGGCGCGTGGGGGTTGTAGAGAACGGGTGTTTGCAGATGAGCATTCCATCTGGCATAGTCGTTTGCTGTCATGTCCATGGGCGACTTAGACGGGCCCCAGCAATAGAAGCTGCAGAGGGGTTAGCGATGGCGCGATCAAGGGAGGCAGGACGGCCAGTGCAAGAGAATGGATGTGTACCTTTGCATCTCGGACGCAGAATTAGACACGCCGCGCCATAGCAAAACTAAGGCTGTGATGATAGCAGCGAGGACGATGACTCGTTTGCGCGCAACGAGGTTCAAGATAGCCCGCGAAGGGGGAAGCTTGGACTGCGCGGCCTTCCAGTTGAGGCCACCTTTGGGAAGAAGCATGCTGGGCGGTTTACTGTCACCACCTCTGGGCAGAAACGGGATGAATGATGGCGGTTCTGCGGGATGTTACGCCGTGGTCGGGTTGTCGCCGTGCTAACACTCGAAGAGGCGGATATCGATCGTAGTCTTTGACACGCCTCAAAAGATAAGGGGTGGTTGTATCGACGGGTGAGCTGGCGTAACGAACGGCGTGGGCGGGTAAGGAGAAAACGAGTGGACGCGATCAATAGAGGCGTGAGGGGGAAAAGAAGCTGGACCTCAGGTCGGTGTCGAAAGCCAACTGGGACGAAACTGGGCAGACCAAAGAAGTGGCGTTGATGAGGCAGAAAACGGCAGCGCTGGCTATCAGGAGAGACTTTGAGCCTTGATGTGGTAGAACGTGGCTCGTCCACTATCGACGGGAAGGAAAAAAAGCTTGAAGCTTCGATGTACCTGTAGGTACATGGTCAGTCACGCAACAAGCTATCATGAAAATGTACACCACATGTACCGGTCAAGTACCCGCTTGGCTCGTCCGCATCGGTACGGAGTGCGCTTGTCCAAATTTAGCTCAACCTGCTTCGCCCCTTTCAAGAGAAGACAAGGCGCTATAACAAAGTAGCAATCACTAAAACGCATACTAAACAAGTCATGCAAGGACAAGGACGCTATGCTTGAATTTTTAATAAAGATAGTTGCAGCTTGAATCGTTGCCCTGTTCTGCGCGTCGTCAGTCGGCCAGCTTGATGGACTTAGTTACGGTCGGGGTTTTCGGTATGCAGCCAGCGCGTCCGATAAGACAGATTAAGCTGGCCAATAATGACTGCCGCAATGGCCTTTTTCGTCTGTAGTAAGGCAGTGGGAGACCCTAAAAGCTGAGACTATGGTAATCCCGGATGGTCTGGCTCTGTACTCGCCAGTTTCACCACGACTTTATCCGCCTCAAGAGCCGATTTAGGTGAAGGTAAGATATTGAAAACTAAAAAATGATTAAGGTATCTGTGACACGAGCCTTTTAATTTCGTTTCCATTCTCAACGGCCTGATCGGTGAGAACAACAATTTGCGCATAAATGTAGGGTAGCACGGTAGGCCGAATCAACAGAAGCTAGGCTCAAGAACGCCCAGAGCTGATATGACACTAGTAGAGCTCCCGAGCTGCCTTCCAGACGGCGTGAAATCTCACAATTTGTCATCTGTATCCTGACCTGTCACCATCCATTGAACTGTGTCTTTACATCGCCAGGGGCTCGAGAAGCCATCAGTACCATTCCCGAATACATCACCATCTGCATATACGAAAATCAGCGTCGCACGGAGCTCTACTGTGCATGATTGCGGGACGTTCATTCACTCTCCAAACCCTAGCTCTCACACTGCGACATACGTCACAGGCTCGAGGCAAAATCGCGGCACAAGCTGCGAAGAGCTCGAAAATACAGTTGCGGGCATTCAAAATTGCTACAATGGCTGGGACAAGGCGATCCTCACGGCTAAGTGCCGCCAGCGAGGCGATGCCTCCGCCGGCCGCGCCCGCTGCACCCACAACCAATGGTCGCAAGCGCAAGGCCGATGCAAAGCCCAAAGGCGAAGCACCCTCGACGCCCAAGAAGAAGCGCATCATTACGCCCCCGCCGCTGACGCCCACCCCCAGCGCGGTGGGAATCATTGCCGAGCCAGCCTTTAACAAAGGCATGCAGACGCCCAAGCCGGCGGCGGTCGCTCGCCTTGCCAACCCGCGCGGCACCAATGCGATGCTGCTGTCACCCGAGACGTCGCGGCTGATTGCGCCGCGCGATGAGGAACCGCCGTCGCCGTCCAAGGGCCGGGGCAAGACGACGACGCAGAACCTTTTACAAGAAGCGTGCGACCATCTCATCAGCGTCGACGAGCGCATGCGGCCCCTCGTTGAGAAGCACACATGCCGCGCCTTTTCGCCCGAAGGCCTGGCCGAAAAGGTCGATCCGTTTGAGAGCATCTCGAGCGGCATCATCTCGCAGCAAGTCTCTGGCGCGGCGGCCAAGTCCATCAAGAACAAGTTTGTCGCCCTCTTCGCCAACGATGCTGACGGCGCCACCACCACCACCAGATTCCCTCACCCGTCCGAGGTGGCCGCCACGCCCCTCGAGAAGCTGCGGACGGCGGGCCTGTCGCAGCGCAAGGCCGAGTACATCCAGGGGCTGGCGGAAAAGTTCACGTCGGGGGAGCTGAGCGCGCAGATGCTGCAGGACGCGCCGTACGAGGAGGTGCTGGAGAGGCTGATTGCGGTGCGCGGGCTGGGCCGATGGTCGGTCGAGATGTTTGCGTGCTTTGGGCTCAAGCGCATGGACGTCTTCTCGCTGGGCGACCTGGGCGTGCAGCGCGGCATGGCGGCGTTTGTGGGACGCGACGTGGCCAAGCTGCGGAACAAGGGCGGCAAGTGGAAGTACATGTCGGAGCAGGACATGGTGGACTTGTCGGACAGGTTCGCTCCCTATCGGAGCTTGTTCATGTGGTACATGTGGCGCGTGGAGGAGACGGACGTGAGCACCATGGAGACGTGAGGAGATGGGCGAGGGATATCGACGCTACAGTGAAGCTGGACTTGGTGAAGTTACGAGTGACGATGAGGCTTACGAGCAAGGAATGTGGGATGGTCGGGAGAAACTTTATTCTGTGGTTGGAGTTTGGAAATATATAGGCTATGCTGGGTTATAGGAGTCGGCGATATCGGTGGGATGATTTCTCTTGCTCTGTAAATTATGCACTGGTATGCGATAGTTGGTCGGGGACGATTCTCTGTGTTTTCCGATTAGGTCCTCTGCTAGATGCGCATCAGCCTGTACGCCAAGCAACCCCAGATTCTTGCTGCAGTGACAGCTTCTGCGCCCTGTTCGCAGCCCTGCCGTATTTTGTATTTTGCACCTGGAGCCATCTCGTATTCTGCCGCCGGGCTATCACGAAGGGAAGAAGCTCCCCAGACCCCGCCACATCGACTGGACGACGCTAGCGGGCGGAAGGGCAGGCATGCGTCGAGTCCACATCAGATTCATCAATTCAATATTATTAGGCAATTTTACCGTCTCCACTGGTCAGCCACGACAAGGCTTCATCACCCATGCTCGGTCGTATTAATATCGAGAGTGGTTCGCTTTGCTCCGGGGAACGAGGCTTTTGCAGAATGAGCGCTCGTGGCCGCGTGCAGACACGTGCTTGACCTGGCCAGCAAGGGCCAGAACCATTGCCGACAAGGTGCGAGATAATGGACCTGTCGGCGATTACAGTGTGCGTGTCTTGTACCACGCAATTGTCCAGGGACATTTGGTGGGATGGGCTGACGGTCTCATTCGCTCGCCCTACTTGTTGTTGCAAAGCGGGAAAGACGGAGGTCATTGCACGACACGAAGAGAGAGAGACAGAGCGAGAGCGAGGGCCACCTGGCGAGTGACAATGCATGACACTATTCTATGGGTCGCCTGCAGGGCGATGGAGGGAGGAGCCGTAACTAACAATACCAGTAAACGTGTTTTGGGGGCCAATTGAATTACCAGTAGGTCGGGGTTGTGTCTAATACGCAGGGGGAGGACACGGGCGGGCGCCGTTACAGAAAGAGACGGGAGACGACATATCGCAAAGTCGTCAGGATCAGGACGGGATGACACCAACGGATTGTGCAAATGTACCGCCTAATAAATCTCGCATCTGGCCGAAGCGTGCGCTCCTGATGTCATGTGTGACCTGACAAGTTGCCAAAGATGTTCCACACTGCCAACGACATCCCGGTCCGTTCAGTGACACCAAACCCACGATGAGGGGCAAAATCAAACCAGGAAGAAATCCGGAACGCAAATGCTTATTTTACCTTGCATTTGCCCAACCGAACTACAGCGGTGGTGGGTAGGGGAGAGAAACTTACGTGGTTGGAGCAAGTGACAAAAGGGGGGCTTTCGTTGCCGGTAAAGAGAGGGAGGCGCATCTGGAACATTGAGAACGGCACGCTAGCATGTGGTGAGCTATTGGCATTTCCTCTCTCCTTGAAGTTTTCTTCCTTTCTATTTAGCGTCATGCAGCCAAGCATGGGTTTTTTTCTTCGCCGACATCAAGGAATACGGGGGCGTTGTATTGCCAAGCATGGGCTGCCAGTATTACAAGTTACGTGGCGACTTTTTCGCTCTGCACACGCACGCTGTGAGACCTGCCATGTCACGGCGGCGCAGTACAACGTGTCGGACTCTTTTTCTTCTTCCGAGCTTCTTCCGAGATGGGGAAGCAAAGAGAGGCTGAAGAGCCAAGACGGTTTAAAGAAAAACTACACAAGGCGAACTCGTATCAAATGGGCGGGCTTGGCCTACAGGAACGGACGGAATGCGCGGATGTAAGTTGCCGGTGGTGGCGTGGCGAATAAAAAAAAAATTGGCTAGAGAAGGAGGAAAGTGAGAAAAGGCTGGGCGCTGTCCGCATTCTGGGTCAATTAGCGCTGTCAGATGCCAATTGAGTAAAAAACGACGAGTGTAACTCGACTGAGGTGTTGCGAAATCGTAGAACGGCGGTTGAGTTGGCGACGGCGGCAGCAGCTCGAGCTTGTTCAACGCTCCCGCTTGCTGTTTCACTAGTCGCTCATCGCCCGCCCAATGGTGCCAGGTTCATTTGCCCAATTGACAATTGCCAGTGTGTACCAGTAGTGGAAAATTGCCATCTGGAGAGTGCGAGACTAGATCGGCGCAGGACCCATTGGGGCAATTGCCGATCATGGCACCATTGCCCATGGGATGTTTTGATACCGTGGTGCGGCACTGCGGGCAGCTTTTTGTGCAGAGTCTATTGTGCACTGCCACCTTGGTTTAGACCAACTAATCATCATCAGTATTTTTGGTGTGGCGTGTGCCGCGTTCCAACCAGTTGTCAGTGTTCTACAATGTGTGCTTGTGGCAAAAGGCCAAGAGCGTTGGCGTCGTCTTGGCGGTCGTGGAGTCTACAGAAATAAAAACCGCCACCGGCTTTCTGTTTGCCGTCTTGGTGTTTTGAAACAAAGTCCGATGGGGATGTTCGGCCGCAGTTTTGATCGCGGTGCGCACTGGCTGTGTGGCTGTGAGAGACCAATGGTGTTGTTTATTAGTCTGGTTGCTAGCCGTGCTAGCGAAGGAGGTGGGACGCGCAAGCATCGGCCGGTTGAAAGGGGTGGAGCATAAACTTTTTCCGATGTGTCTGATGCAAAGAGGTAGGAGGGAGGGCAAGCAGAAAAGAAAAGTGGTGAGAAGAAGAAAATCGTGGCTAGTGAGGGTGGGTGAGTACTGGTGGTCTGGTGGTGATGGGGGAATGAAGAGTCCGCAATAGGTACCTAGATAGCTAGGTAGGTACCTAGCAAGAATGCTCGGTGCGATGTGGGCAAAAGCAAGCAACCGTCTTGATGAGAGTTTCGACCGTTTATATAGATGATACGTGGCATGTGGTTGGTGAGGGAGTCGGAAAGTATCAGAGTTGACTGTGAGAAAACTAGGGATTGGTGAAGAGAGGATTGGATAAGAATTGAGCAGCATCTCAGTTGAATCACGATTCATTGCGACCGTCCTGTGACGAGGCCTTGTATCGGATGGGCCCCCTTGGAGGGACAGCAGCAGGGGTGAAGACGCTGTAACGATGCGCTGTGGCGTGTCAAATCGGACATTGATACTGGTGTTTGGCAGGGCGGCTTGGCATGCTACATCACTCTCGCTCTCAGAACAGGATTTGACGGGACTCGTAGCGGCGCGGCTAAATTATTTAAATCTCGTTTCAACTACGTACTCTTATAATCGACCTTATTTGCACTTGGCTATAAATACTATTTGGATTTTTTCACGCTGCTGCATCCTCCGTCTGCTGAAAAAGCAGGCAAACAGGCAGTCAGTCAGTCAGTCAGTCAGTCACTGTGACGCCCGGGCCGGCCCAGCAAAGGTACATGTGCCTGCTTCAATGAACCATGGCACCTGAACTTGTGGGGTCCGGCTCCGCCCCATCTCCATGCATGCCTCCCGCTAAACAAAGACCTGGCCTGGCCTGGAGCTCGAGGCAGCTCGTGCCTGTTTTGCTCCTCCCGGGCCGACCTGGGTGGCGAGTCTGCAACAGCTGCGGAGGCCTACCATTATCGCCTTTTCCCCTAGCAGTCAGTGCATGGTCATCCTCCAATATAGAAACTTCTGACGGAGTAACTGTAATCGTCTTCTACCCAATTCTTCGTTCTTCGTGCAGTCGTCAAGGGGCAGCTTTGCTTTACATGTCCATCTCCTACCTTGGCCTAGGCCCAAGCGGGCATCCCCTGGCCGAGCGGCCCGTTGTGCCTCCTGTAAAAGCATCCCGGCCAGTGGTCGATGGGGCCCCTGGTAACCAAGGCACAGCGCTATTGCACTGTGCCAGAAGCTTTATTAGCCACTAGCACCACTTTCAGGTAGCTCCGCCCGTACCTGCAGAGGTACCGCATCCTCCGCAGTGCTGCCCCCTCCTCACAAAGTACCTCCTCAGGGCCCATGCTGAGGTGCCCACTGCTCGACTGCTAGTGCCCCTGGAAGCTCCCAATCTCTTTTCCCACTCTCGCCCTCCCCTTCCCTTGGCTAGAAAACCTCGTCCTCCTTTCCCTTTCGACTTCTCTCCTCGTTGACCCAATTCATTTCCAGCCGCTCGTTTTCTGGCCCCCGAAAAAAAAGAACGTATTCGTCCTTTTTTCGCCTTTTGATCCCTTTTGCTTCTCTTCTTCCTCTCGTTATCAACGCCACACGGTTAGCAAACGTCCATCTCAACGTCCGACGCCCCTATTTCACCCCAGCTAACGCGCGTTGTTGTCCTAGGAACCCCATCGCTCGACGACCACCTTCCGACCATTGTGACCGTTTTTTTGCAACTCTTGTCCATTCTACTCTGGTGCGTTCCTATCGTCCCCGTTGCCGCGTTGACTTGAAGTGGCACCTTTCCTTTGGGTACATATTTGGCTTTTGTCCGCTGCGCCTGCATTCCAGTCGCTTGCCCTGCCTGCCTGCTTCCTTCCCACATCGCACGCGCTTCGTCCCACCTGTGCACGGTACCGGACACCTCATTTCTACGCCTCCATTACGCTGCTCAGCCTGTCTTGCTTTCAGACGACCATTTTTACCAAAACATCATCTGTCGAACCATACGCAAGAGCTTCATCGCCCGGGCTTCCTTCTCAGTTCTAGCTACAACACGTCTCATCAACAGACGTAACGGGAAAGAGCTTCGTTTGTTCAGGCTAAACGCATCTCCGACTTGTCAACACCAGCTTTTTAACAATCATTTTCAACTTCGAGCGACACAGCATATTTTTTTCGGCATCAAATTTTACTTGCCACAGCCATCAACGTTGATTGTATTCTTCAATCTACAGCACATTGCCCCGTGTCCACTTCAAGCAACGCATCCAGGCAACGCAGTTCACCCCTGCGGAAACTGACTCTTCGTTTTTAGATTAAAATGCCTTCTCTTCAGAAGCTCATGGTCATCGCGACCGCCAGCGTCGGCGCCCGTAAGAATACTCATCCACTGCCCAACGGTTCGATTATCGGCTGACCTCTCCCAGTTGCTGCCAGCAGTGACTGCACCACGGATATCACCATCGACACTCTGAACCCCACATTCGACTGTGATACCATCGATGCCAAGGTCACCGTCTCCCCTTCTCTGCAGGGCAACCTTCAGATCGACGGCCCCAAGGTCTTCAAGCAGGACTTTATTGTCAGCAACACTTCCAGCCTGCTCGGCATCTCGTCCTCCTCCCTCACGAGCATTGGCGGCAACTTCCAGGTCCAGGATGCGGGCCTACTCGCCAGCATCAGCCTGCCGAAGCTCACCAAGCTGAACAAGCTCAACTTCGCTCGCCTGGGCCAGCTCTCTACTCTGCAGTTCTCTTCGTCTGGTGTCAGCGAGGCCAGCACCGTCAACATTGCCGATACCTTCCTCAGCGACATTAGTGGTCTCAACCTCGCTACCGTCGAGAGCCTGACCATTAACAGCAACAAGAGACTCACCAAGTTCGACTCCAACCTCGTCAACATCACCAACACGCTCATTCTCACCGAGAACGGCAACGATATGCAGGTCAACCTCACTGAGCTCCAGTCTGCCTACGAGATCCAGATTTCCGGCGTCAAGAGCCTCAGCACGCCCGCCCTCGAGCAGATTCAGAACAGTATCAGATTTGAGACCAACCCTAACCTCGAGACCTACGAGGCTGCCAACCTTACCAGCGTCGGTACCTCCAAGAACGGTGGTTCCGTCTCCTTCATCAACAATGCCAAGCTCGCCAACATCTCGTTCCCTTACCTCGCCACCATCTCTGGTGATCTGACTGTTGTCAACAACACCAAGCTGGACGAAATTACTGGTTTCCCCGAGCTCAAGAGCGTCGAGAACATGCTCCTTGGCGGATCCTTCGAGAAGTACGTTCCTTTTCTGCAAACCGTATATATCGTCTTTTACTAACAACTCGCAGGGCTGAACTCCCCAAGCTCGACGACGTCAAGGGTACCATCAACGTCAAGTCCACCTCCAACCTGACCGACGTCTGCAAGTTCTTCAACGGTCTCAAGGGCAAGGTCGTCCAGGGCAAGGTCAACTGCCAGGGTGGTCTCGACAACAAGACGGCTAACGACCAGAACGGCCTCAACAAGACCGGTAGCTCCGGCAACGGTGGTAGCGGTGCTGGTACTCCTAGCTACAGCACGGCCGCCATCTTCCTTGGTCTCATTGCTGGCGCTGCTCAGCTTCTGTAAAAAGTCGCTGTGCTTTCGGAGGATAGAAATCTACGGTGGGAAATGGCGTCATTCTCTGCACCCCAAAATATGTCACCTGCTTTTTTCTTTTAGCCTGCACTTGTGGTTGTTTTCCGCTGGCTGCACACTGTGTCTGCTGCGCGCAGCGCCTCGTGTATCACTCTGAGTGTTTGCCGCAGACGCGCTAGAACTTATTAATTACCCTGTATTTGAATGTTGGCACACGAGCTGAATTGATCTTTACTTTTGCGTTTGTCTCACGTTTGACGCGCCATGTCGTCCCGCGCCCTTACCGTACTGTGTTTCACAGCCGTTGTTATGAGCTCTTTGGCTCTGCTTGCTTACAATAATGATGACTACTTGGTTAGATTATAATATATACATCTATTTGGTGTACACGCTCCTGTCAAAGGCATCGCTATTATAATATCTTGGCGTGATTGTGTTTCCATTGAAAACGCGACCTTGCAATTCACTTACAGCCTGGACAATGTTAGCTGCGTTGAGACGGAGGCAAGTAAGCAGTTTGATGGTGGTGTACTTGCCCTCAATGCTGATATTTGGTCTGTAAACTTGATAAAGACTCGTTGTGTCACCGTGTCTATGTAGACTCGTTCCACGCGGCCATACTATTCAGCGTTAGCATTGCGTCCCCCCCGTAGCCACCCACATAGTCAAGACTCCCTGGATGAGTAAAGAAACATACCTTTTCGCCGCATTCTTCGCCAATCTCCTGCCCCAGGCCATCTTCCACTTCCGCCGCCAGGTCCGGCATATTATCCAGCATGTTCAGCAGCACAATCACGTCGCTCAGCCCTTGCTCCTCGTTGCCCGCGGCATCCTTTCTTTTCCCGCCGCCGATGATTTTGCCCTTGTTGGCGGGCTCGGCCCAGCCGCCGCCGTCGGCGTCGGCTTTCTTGCGGCGCTTCTCGACCTGCACCCGGAGGGGGTTGACGATGCCCGACGAGTCGGCGCCGAGGCCGCGGCCCGACTCCCAGCCGTACTTGGACATGAGGCGGTGGGCGAAGCCGGCCTGACCGGGACGGGAGGAGCGCGGCGGCGAAGGTGAGGAGGAGCGTCGTGCTGGTTCTTGGGCGGTGGTGGTGTTGTAGAGGACGGGGGCGGCGGAAATTGTGGTGGATGAGGTAGGTGGTTGGGAGGAGGACAGGGCGATGCGTCGGGCGTATGCGTCGTCGCCGGAGGCATCGCTGGGAGGAGGAGGAGGAGGTGCTGCGGATGTTGTGGGAGGAGAGGCTGGTGGTGGGGGAACGGCGGCGTATGATGGCGGAGGAGCGAATTGATCTAGGCAATTTGTTAGCATGGAAACTAGAAACACAGTTGTATCTCTCAGGTGTTGGGTAAATGGCTTACTTTTCGGGCGCATGCCGGCTCTTTCGCCTTCGTCATCATCCGACGACAGGTCGCTCTCTGGCGCCTTGCCCTTGCGGTGCCGGTACAGCAACGCCTTCCACTCGCGCACCTCGTCGACCTTTTCGTCGCTGCGCAGGTACTCGTCGACATTGGTCGGCCGCGACGGGTCATACACGTCGTCCCAGTCCGTCTCCATCTGCTGCTGCTGCTGCTGGCGCTTCTTCTTCGCCTTGCGCCCGCCGCGCTGGCGCTTCTCGCCGGTGCCGTAGAGCCATTCGTCGTCTTCGGTCGCGGCCCAGTCTGCGAGCGTGCTTTTGGAGGCGGGCGGCGCTGCAGAGGCGTCGGCGGTGGGAGGAGGTGCAGCTTGTGTCGGATGAGCAGCAGCAGCAGCAGCAGCAGCAGGTCTGGCAATGGATTTGGGAAAGGTTGCTGCTGCCGTAGCTTTGGCTTTGGGCTTGGTGGGTTGAGGGCGCCGCGTGGGCTGGAAGCGCAGCGCAGGGTCAATGGGCTTCTTCACGGGTGCGGCGGCGGCGCCGTCTTGGTTGTAGAGGACTGGACCGGAGGAGATGGTCGCGGACGGTGCTGGGTCGTTGGGGTCGTGGAGGTTCTCGTAGAGGGAGAGGCCTCGAGACGGTGGAGGAGGCGGCGGCGCAGCCATTTCGAAGGCGCGGATAGCGGTCGTGGTGTAGGACTATATTTTAAGAACACATCGAAGATCAAAGCATGAATGATAAATGCGGGTTATGACGCCGTAGCCTGCATTGCGCAGCTGTCGAACGATGATGAAGCCGTCACAAGGAAACACGGATAAACAGCGGCCGGGCGTGTGCAGCCCTTCGGCGTTTGCCTTGAACAAAAAGCTAGGTACAGCTGCATGCTCGCTGCCCCTCCAGTGGCAACGCACCCCGCCAACTTTTTAGATCCCGCAATCCACTTTCTCACCACCCTCACCTTCCAGACCGCAAACCCAAGCTCCGTTTGCCTGTTACTTCTCTTTTCTCCTCGCTAAAGATTTTTGTCAGCGTCAGCGAGGAGCACCAGTTTATTACTACGCACATTCATAAGCAGACGAGGCAGAGCTTGATTTCCTTCTTCGTTCTTCGATTTGACAAACAAACACACACACAATGGCTGATCTTGCGAGCCGCATCACCAAGCCCGACGACAAGCCGGCCGATGCTGCCCCCGCTGCCGATGCCCCCGATGCTCAGGTCGACGGTACACCAGAGGCACTGGGCGGCTCTGGCCTCCAGGAGCCCGAGTGGGATGTCGAGGTCTCGCTGAGCGACCTTCAAAACAACGAGGCGACGCCCTTTCACTCCGCCACCAATTGGGAGGACCTTGGCCTGTGAGTTGCGAGAAACCATGGAGACCGTTACTTGATTTGTTTGCGTAGCCTGCTAACCCTCTTCCGACACCAGGTCCCCAGACATCCTCAAGGGTCTGCTTGCCCTCAACTTCCTGAAGCCGTCGAAAGTGCAGGGCAAATCGCTGCCGCTGATGCTGTCCAACCCACCGAGAAATATGCTGGCGCAGTCGCAGTCGGGCACCGGCAAGACGGCCGCCTTTGTCACGGCCATTCTCTCCCGCGTCGACTACAAACAGCCCGATGTGCCGCAGGCGCTTGCCCTGGCACCGAGTCGTGAGCTTGCCCGCCAGATTGAGGGTGTCATCAAGGCTATTGGCAGATTCATCCCCGAACTCAAGGTGGCCGCCGCTATTCCCGGTGCCCTGCCCCGTGGTGAACCCGTCAGAGCGTCCGTTATTGTCGGCACTCCCGGCACCGTCATGGACATTATCCGCCGGAAGCAGCTGGACGCCACGACATTAAAGGTACTCGTGCTCGACGAGGCCGACAACATGCTGGACCAGCAGGGTCTGGGCGACCAGTGCTTGCGCGTCAAGAAGTAGGTTACGATTGGAAAATGGCGAGTGTAAGATGCTAACCGAGTGGCAACAGGATGCTCCCCGAGACGATCCAGACACTCTTGTTCTCTGCCACTTTTCCCGACAAGGTTAACAACTATGCTGGAAAGTTTGCACCGAACGCGCACTCGCTCAAACTGCAGCGAAGCGAGCTCACAGTCAAAGGCATCTCACAGATGTTTATTGACTGCCCTGACGACAACACGAAGTACGATGTACTGTGCAAGCTGTATGGGCTGATGACGATCGGCCAGTCTGTCATCTTTGTCAAGGTAAGAACATTGGTAATCCAATGAACAGTTCAGTGCTGACAAAACGCAGACGAGAGAAAGTGCCAACGAGATCCAGCGCCGCATGGTTGCTGATGGACACAAGGTGTCTGCGCTACACGCCGCGTTTGATGGTAGCGAGCGAGATGATTTGCTTACCAAGTTCCGCACCGGTGAGAACAAGGTGCTGATTACGACCAACGTTTTGGCGCGCGGCATCGACGTCTCGTCCGTGTCCATGGTCATCAACTACGACATCCCCATGAAGGGCCGCAACGACGAAGAGCCCGACTACGAGACGTATCTTCACCGTATCGGCCGCACAGGTCGCTTTGGCCGTGTCGGCGTCAGCATCAGCTTTGTCTACGACAAGAAGAGCTTTGACGCGCTGAGCAAGATTGCGGAGCAGTTTGGCATTGATCTGGTGCATCTGGACACGGAGGATTGGGACGAGGCCGAGGCGCGTGTCAAGGAAGTCATCAAGAAGAACCGCGCGCAGGCCAGCTACGCGCCCAGTGCCACGGACAAGCAGGGAGGAGCAGGAGGAGCAGGAGCAGCAGCCCCAGCGCCGGCAGCCTAGGAGATGCCGGCGACTGGGAGCTGGTTTACGTCTGCCAGGAAGCTTGACATGGGCTGGTGAGGGAAAACACGTGAGATACCAAAGTAAAAGCTTCAATAATACTTATTTCCCCTATTTTATCCATTTCCGTTGATCCTTTCATCTTGTCTTTTTTGCATTTATTTTCTTTACCTTGTTCATTCACTTTTCCCCACTGGTGCAAAGGTACGTCGCGGGACAGACATATGTTTGTCTGCCAGTCTATACAGAGGGCTGAAAGGGGAAGGTGAGCGACAGATGATTGTTCTGAAGAAGGCAAGTATATGCTGGATATGGACTTGGTGTGGAGTGAGGCTTGCATGAAGGTGCATGTATGAGGTGTTGAGTGCATTGGATTGATGGTTGATGGACAATGATGTGCCTCTTGCCTCGCTCTTAGCAAATCTCGAGCCCGAAGCTTGTGTGGGCCGCTGGACCCTTGCTCGGAGGAAAAGTTGCCAATCAAGAGCAAGCCATCGGTAGGCTTTGGTCTTTGGAAGTGCAGGCCTCAGGTAGCACTGCAGAGGAGGGAACTGGTACGTACCTACGTGTCTCTGCCAGCTGGCAATGATGATTGCGTTTGTTTCTCCTGCAAATGCAAGCGCCCAATCTCGAGCCCAACCATTTCCGTCAGCAATGCGCAGCTATTGATACGCGTTTTTGTGTTATTATAGCCCCCATGCGCTCAGCCATTTTTTCTCTCTCTCTTTTCTTGCTTCCCTCGGCACCAATGTAAAGTGGTCGCATGATTTGGCCCGCAGCGACTAGTGTTAGTGGTGGGTTACCTATTACCGCACCGACCAGACAGTGGCAGACACACCCATGTCGTAAACCCTTCACCATCGGTGCTGACCAGAAACACCGCCATTTTGGAAATGAGCTTGGGCATGAACCCTTGCTCACGATGGCTACCCTGTGCTCGATATTTGACACCACGGTCAGGGTTCAGGCAGTTGTTTCCATGACGACCTGCGGAACCACCCATGACCAATGTCCGCCCAAGATGAAATTGCATCCAGTTGACCGTGACATTCGGTCGACCTCAGACGGGGATTCCGACAACGAACCGCCAAAGCCGGGTTTGAAGCCCTGCTACGCTAATTAGTTGGCTAGCAGACAGGCTGGGTTCGCCAAACAAGATCGGGTCGACAGTCAAGAACCACTGTGGCACGAAGCCCGTCCGGCCAGCTGTCTCTGATGCAACGCCGCTTGCGCACCTCGCTGCAGGGAGGAGATGGTGTGCCAGAGTACTACGACTGTGAATGAAAAGCAAAGGACACGATAATCTGCCGCTCCTTGCCAGCCACGTTGCATGCAGCTTCCTGTACGACTAATGTGTGTGACGAAACAACTCATGCCCGGCTCTGCGCGCATCCTTTGGGAGAGGGACGCAGGAAAGAAGAAAAGATTTGATACGTCCGATGCAGGGCTTGCATTACTAGTGAGCCCAACCCGCCGGCTGCAGCTTGTAGTCAATCCCCGCGCTTTTTCTTCTTCCTTTCGATGGCGGATGCATGCCGACTTATGCACGTCGGCCAGAGCTCCGCAGTCGGGCAGCCATGTGTGCCCGTCGTCACGAACCATCCCGTCCTGTCGGGGAAGAAAGAAAAAAGCCCAAGCAGCACCACCATCTCGTCTGGTTTCACTTTGGCCTCGCGAGCATAGATATCGACTCTGACGTATCCCAGAGACCCAATTGAGTCGGGACAAGGGCTGCAAATCTTGTCACTTGGTCAACACTAGCCATCCCCGCCGCCCAAGACCAGACCGGGGAGGGGGACCCTGGCAAGCGTAGCAGCCGTTTGTGACGATGGTATCCCGGCCCGCGACACACAAAGACACACGCACACAGAGGAGGGAAACAGAAAAAAAGTACACTCCTTGTAGACACACGGCAGGAGGACCCTGGTACAAAAAAAAACGACCTGTTGTGGTGTGTTTATGCGGAGCCAAAACAAATCACTGGGCTAATTCTGTGTGACGGGCCCATGCTCTCTGCAGGACGCAGGACTTGATAGACCTCTCCTCTCCCCCGCCGGTCTGCAGATTTTTTGCTTTCTCACTCTTGAATCATAACGATTGTTACGCTTTTCACCGCCCAAAGTATCTACCTAACCTCTCATCATCATCACACATCATCGACCTCACGCGCAGACCATCACGCCGTGAGCCCATTGCTGCCTGACATCATCCCAACTGGCAGTAATCCCCAACGTGCCCCATCCACACTCACCACCACTTTGAGGGACACTCTGAAAAGATATCCCCAAAGAATTTTATTAATTTTATATCCCTTTTGTTACTCTTGCTTTTGAGCATAGTGTTGTAACAAATCTCTCTCAAAAACATCAGCGGCTAGCTTTGAAATCCACCTCTCTCGCCTCTCACCTCACCTCTTCCTCCATCTCCCGTCTCATCCTCCGTTCGCGGCTCTCTTCGTCCTCTGTCAACATACACACAAGCCAGCCAAATCACAATGGCTTCCGAAGAGCGACAGCAGGGCCTGAACGTCGCCCAGTGGAATACTGTGCAAACATCCGACTTTTCCAACGTCAACTACTATGGAGCTCCAGAGTACGAGGCCGAGGAAGAGGAACAAGATCTAGGTGAGTACTCAACTTTCCCCCAGAAAAGTCAACGGATAAATTTACTGACAGTTCCAGACGTCGAGGACCTAGAGTACACAACAGACGCTCCTTTGGAAGAGCACGACACTGAAGGCGTGCCTCCAAGTGTCGATGCCACAGCCGCAGCGGACATTCCCGCAGATGACAAGACTCCCCGATCCTCCAAGAAGAAGAAGGGCAAGTCCAAGTCCGCATCTCCCGCCAAGGAGGTAAAACCTGCTGAGGAGCCGCCTGCGCCCAAGTCCCCGCCCAAGTCCCCGAAATCCAAAAAGGACAAGAAAAAGGACAAGAAGAAGGAGAAGAAGAGCAAGGACAAGGCCGCCACCGCCGTCGAGACAAAGGCACTCGCAGAGGAGCCTACGTCAGCTGATGGTACTCCCGAGGCCGCTGCCACGGAAGCTGCTGCCGATGCCGCGACTACAACGAATGCCGTTGACCCAGAGACTGTTACGACCGAGAATGCCACTGAGCAAGATACCCCTAATGAACCTGTTACGACTACGACCCAGAATGAAACGACTAATGCCGAACCTAATGACTTGGAAAACAATGACAAAAACAACCAAAAAGACGAACCAGAAGAATCCAAGACAACTGCCGCCGTCGAGGAAGCCGCTGCTATATCGGCGGCTGAAGACGCTACGGCCAAGGACGTCGTCGCCTCCGAGACCAAGGAGGACGACGCCAAGCCTTCAGAGACCGAACCTGCCGAGGATGAGGTTACGAATAACGATGATGTGAATAATGATGATGACGATGCCAAGACGGCTGTCGCAGAGGCTGCTCCTACGGCTCCCGTCGAGGAGAGCAAGGACGAGGTCGCTGCGCCGGCTACGGAGGACGTTGCGGCCGCTGCCGAGGAGCCACAGCCAGAAGCTACCAAGGCCGCCGAAGACACTGCTGCTCAAGAACAAGAAGAGGAGAAGAAGATCGACGGGCCGGAAACTGTTGCTGCTGTGGCTAACCCGACGGAGGATGCAGTGCCCGCTAATGAGTCCAAGGACGGCGAGGAGGACAAGAAGGAGCAGCAGCCAGAAGAGGCCGTCGCTGAGTCGGCACAAGAGGAAAAGACTGCCGAAGTTGAGGCACCCGCTGCTGAGGAGCCATCTAAAGCAGGAGAGGCCCCGATTGAAGCTGTCGCTGCCGCCAACGAAGAGCCCACTGTTGCTGTTGCTGCCGAGCCCGCGTCTGAACCAGCTGCCGATGCCGCTCCCATCAAGGAAGAGGTAGATACGACCAAGGAGGACGACGATGTTGCTGCTGCGCCCGCTGCCGAGAAGGAGGCGAGCAAAGATGTCGTCGAGGAGACGCCTGCGGAAGAACCGACTGCTACTGTGGTTGCGGAGCCTGCTGCTGACTCTGCCCCCAAGGACGAGAAGGCTGCTGAGCCCGAAACTGCGGCTGCGCCCGAGGTTGTCGAGAAGGTGGAAGAAAAGTCTGTTGCCGCTGCGCCTCTTGCCGCTGAGGAGGAGAAGAAGGCGAATGCTCCGGAAGAGGCTGACGCTGCTGAAGCAACACCAGATGTGGAGGCCGCTGCAGCTGCTGAGACGGAGGCGCCGGCTGCTGAAGAGGCCGCTGTCGTTGAGAGCAAGGCTGAGGAGACTCCTGCAGCTGCCGAAGAAGCTGTCGAGGCTGTCGCCCCTCTGGCAACTGAGACTGCTGATGCTGCAGAGAAGAGCGAGCATACTGCTGCTTCCGAGGAGGCTGTGGAGGAGAAAGCTCCCGAGGCTGCTCCTCCTGTTCAAGCTGCTGTGGCTGCCGAAGAGACCAAGACCGAAGAGCCAGCCGCTCCTCAGGAGCCTGTTGGCGCTGTCGAAGCCACCACTGAGCCCGAGGCCGTCGCTACTCCTGCCGCCGCTGAGCCCGAGGCTGAGGCTTCTGCAGCCAAGGCCGCTGATCCCGAAGCTGACAAGGAGGAAGAAGTTGCTGCCCTGACGGAGCCTGAGCACAAGATTGCAGATGTCCCTGAGGAAACCGCAGATGTTTCAGAGGTTGTCGAGAAATCGGCCGAGGTTCAAGAGCCTGTCACTCCCGAGACTGCGGCGACCGAGACCGAGACTGCTGCTGCGCCGGCCGAAGAGGAGGCTGCAGAGGAGAGTGAGGCTCCCAAGGACTACATCCCAGCGACTGCGGCCGAGAGTGCTCCTGTTGATGCTACCTCTGCGGAAGCTGAAGAGAAGGTACCTGCCGAGAAGGAGGCTCCTGTTGAAGTACCCGCTGTTGTGGCTGAAGAAGCTGTGCCCGTCGCCGCTGAAGAGACCAGGCAAGATACTCCTGCTGATGCTGAACCGGTGGTCGCTGCTGATGTAGCCTCAACTGAGGCACCTGCTTCTGCTGCTGAACCCGAGACGGCCAAGGAGGAGGCCGGAGCTGTGGCGGAGGAGGCTGCTCCCACTCTGGAGACCCCGGAGGGCCCTGTCACCGAAGCCATTGCTGAGCCTGCCAAGGATGTCGAAGAGACCCATGTTGAGACAACCGATGAGGCCAAGATGGAGGAATCTGTCGCTGCTGCCGAGACATCTGTCGTCGAGCCTGAAGTTACGCCTGTAGCTGCCAAGGACAAGACAGCCGCTTCTGAGCCAGAGACCACCGATAAAGTGGCCGCTGCCGAGAAGCCAGCTGAAGAGACGGCCACAGCCGTTGAGGAAGTGACTGCTCCTGTCGAGGAGAAGCCTGAGGACCCTGTCACCGAGGCCATTGCCGAACCTGCCAAGGAAGTCGAGGCGCTAGTTAAGGAGGTCAAGGCTGAAGAGCCAGTTGCTGTCGAATCTG
Organism: Akanthomyces muscarius; assembly: GCF_028009165.1. Classification (NCBI taxonomy): domain Eukaryota; kingdom Fungi; phylum Ascomycota; class Sordariomycetes; order Hypocreales; family Cordycipitaceae; genus Akanthomyces; species Akanthomyces muscarius. Next base: position 208,050 of record NW_026611615.1, on the reverse strand, counting down.
CCCCCGAAGCTACCAAAGAGACTGCACCCGAAGTGACCGAGACTGCTGCCGAAACTGCTGTCTCGGAACCTGTCGCTGAACAGGCCGCTGAGCCCGTGAAGGAGGCAGATGTTGCTCCCGAACCTGCCAAGGAGGAGGCTCCTATCGCAAAAGCGGAGAATGCCTCTGAGGCTGCTCTTGAGCCACCTGTCGAAGCTCCTAAAGAAGACGCTCCTGCTCCTGTCGAGTCTGCTAAGGTAGAAGCCCCTACTACTGAAGCTGAGCCGAAGGAGGAAGAGCCTGCTCCTGCTGTCGCAACCGAGCCAGCACCCCAGGCTGAAGTCGCCAAGGAGGAAACCACTGCTGTTGAGACGGAGGCAGCGCCAGGGGAGACAAAGGCTGACGAAGCTGTCGCTGAAGGGGAACCCAAGGTAGAGGCTGCTTCCGAGCCCGTTGCCGGGGAGGCTGGACATGAGCCTTTTGCTAAGCCTGAAGCTGCTGCTGAAGAGACAAATGTTGAGGAGCCGGCTACTACTGAAGAGCCAGCGCCTGGCGCTGAAGTTGCCAAGGAATCCGAATCGCAGGTCGAGAAAGACATGGCCGCAGAGACTGAGGCTCCTGCGGTAACCACCGAGGACAAGCCGGCAGCCGCTGCCGAGGAACCGACTATCATTACTCAGGAGGATCCCACGGCCGCCGATTCTACGCATATTGAAGAAGCTGGCAAGGTGGAAGAGATCTCTGCCGAACCTCCTAAGGCTGATACTATCCCGGTAAATGAAGAGGCAGCTATTCCCATCGAGACTCCTGAGGACGATGCCACTGAAGCCATCGCTGAGCCTGCTGAAGCTGCTGAGGTCGCACCTGTTTCTACGGCTACCGAAGAGAAGGCCATTGAATCTGCCACTGCCGAGCCCTCCGCTGCTGAAGAGGCCTCCGCTGCTGGGTCCAAGGAGGCTATTTCTGCTGAGCCTGAAGCTCCTACACAGGAGCCTGCTGAGGCGAAAGACGAAGTTGCTGCTCCTGAAGTGAAGGAGTCTGCTGTCGAGGATGCTCCAGTCATCGTCTGTAAAGAGGCTGAGACTATAGCTCCCGAACCTGAAGCTACTGAATGCAAGCCGGGAGCTGTTGCCGAAGAGGTTGCTGAGCCTGTCAAAGAGACCGAAGCTGCCCCCGAGCCCGTCAAGGAGGAAGCCGCTGCTTCTGAAGTTGAAGAGGCCGTTGAAGAAGCACCAATCGCCGAGGTCAAGGAGACTGAGGACACTCAGGAGCCCACCGCTGCGGAAGAAGCCGTCGAAAAGGACAATGGTGCGGAGCGAGAGCCTGCTGGTGAAACTACCAGCGAGGAAGCTGTGCCCACTGTCCCGGCCGAAACTACTACCGCCGCTGAGGACCACGCCGAACACACTAGCGAAGCAGAGCGAGAACCTGCTGGTGAAGAACCCACCAGCGAGGAAGCTGTGCTCGCTAAGCCCACCGAAGCTGCAGAGGAGGCCGCCGAACCCGAGACTCATACCGAGTTAAAGGAAGAAAACGCCCCCGCTGCTGCTGAGCCTGAGCAAGTGAAGACGGAGGAGACTGACGCTGCTCCTGAGACCGAAGCTCCTGTCGCCGAGGAGAAGGCTGCTACGGAACCCGAAGCTGTCACTGAGGAAATGCCCGCTGCCGAGCCCAAGGAAGAAGCTGCTGCCGACAAGACCGTGGAAGAGCCCGAGGAGAAGACTGAGCGTGCTGTTGAGGACGAAGCCGGGCCTGTATCTGAAGCCACCGCCACAGACGCTGCCGCGGAGGAACCTGCTGCTGACGAGGAGCCTGCTGAGGCCACTGAGGAGCAAAATTCTCGCGAGAAAGAGATTGCTGCTGGTGGTCTTGCTGCTCTGAGTGCTGTTGCTGCGGGTGCGACCACGGCTGCTGTTGCTAAATCTTCTGACGACAAGGACGAGGCTGTTCTTCCAACCGCATCTGAAGAGCTTGCTACTAAGGACACTGAGACTGCCCCTGGAGCTGAGGCTGAAGCACCCAAGGAAGTCACCGCCACCGTGGAGTCTGCCCCCGTTGACGCTGCTCCTCAGCAGCCTAAGCAGCCTGTCGTGGAGGAGGAGCACCCTGCCGATGAGGCCGAAGCCGCTCCCGTACCCGAGGCTGAAACTCCAAAGGAGGCCTCTGTCACCGAGGAGCCTGTCGTCGAGGAGGACTCTGCTGCCAAGAAGACCGAGACTGATGTCGAAGCACCGGTCGCAGAATCTATCCCTGCTGCTGAACCCGCTGCGGCAGAGGAGTCTGTTGCTAAGGGAATCGAGGCTGCTCCCGAAGCCGAAAGTGAAGGGCCCAAGGAGGTTTCCGTTGAGGAAAAATCCGAGACACCTGCAGAAGTCACTGCTCCCGAGGAGAAGACAGAGAAGCCAGAAGTAACCGAGGAGGCAGAGCCCACACAAGAGGTTTCTGCTCCCGAGGAATCGAAGGCCACTGACGAATCCGAGGAAGCAGAGGATGCCCCCGCTGAGCCCGCTGCTGCTAAGCCAGTTCTAGAAGAGGAGCCTGCTGCCAAGCAGGCTCCTATTGAGTCCGTGGTAGAAATCGCGGCCGAAGATCCTGCTGCTGAGCCTACCGCTGCTGAGGCTGAGGTCCCTGTCGAGCCTGCTACCGAGGCTGAGGCTTCTTCTGAGCCTGTTGCTGTCGAAGATGAGGCACCTCCTGAGCCTGCTGCTGCCGAAGTTGAGGCACCTACCGAGCAGTCGAAGGAGGCTGAAGATGATAAGCCCGACTCCAGCGAAGATGCCGCCGCGGCTGCCGCTATTGCTGCCATTGCCGCAACGGCCGGTGGTGCTGCCACTGTGGCTGCTGTCAAGCATGCACATGGGAAGGATGATGAAAAGGAGGAGCCGGCTACTGAAAAGACTGCCGAGAAGGCTGTTGAGGAGCCTGTCGTGGAGAAGAAGGGAGAGGAAGTGGAAGCTGAGAAGACCAAAGGTGAGAACCAGTTAGCTGATACCCAACTTGAAGTTTCGCGCGTGGAAGATACCCCTTGCAATTTGGAAGCTGCCGCGGAGGATAATGATGTTTCGGAATCTGCAAAGAATGATCAACCCAAGATTGAAGAGTCAAAGGAGTCAGAGGCGTCGGAGACTAGCACCGTGGTCGCCGACGAGCCCAAGGGTGAGAAGTCGACCGAGAAGGATCACAATGACGGCGATATCGCTGCCATCGCCGCTGGGAGTGCCGGCGCTGCGCTTGTGGTCGGCGCCGCTACTGTGGGTGCTGTCTCTCTTAGCAAAGAGATCGAGAACGGCCACACGGTGAAGCCCGAGGTCGAGGCTGAGTCTGCCAAGGCAGCTGAGAAACCCATTGCAAAGGATATCCCTATTGCTGAGGTGACATCTCCTGCTCAACAAGAGACAGCTGAAGCCCTTGCCGAACCCGCCACCGAGCCTGTGCCCGAAGCCACCGAGACAACCGCCGAGGCTGCCACCCCAGCCCAGCCAGAGGAGAACACAGCTGCAGCAAAATCCACTGCTGTTACTAGCGTAGGTTCAGCTCTTTTCGGCACTCAAATCGGCTTGATTACTGACACACTACAGTCAAAGCCAAGCCTCTTTGTTTCTCTGGCCAGGTTGATTCTCTCGCCTTTCTCGTGGCTGCGCTCGAAGCTCTTCAAGACCAAGGCCACGAAAAAGTCAACACCCCCTACCGAGGGCAGCTCATAAGGCAGCCCTCTGGCTCATGACTATGAGATACTAAGCATCATTATTGTGGAAATTTATGTTTATGATATATTGTACCGTTCAAGTCCAACAGGATTTATGTGATGATACGCGAGGGATCCGCGTTTAAACCACGGTCAATCGGAGGCAGTCGGGAGCAAAATTTGATGGAACATGGTGCGATGATATATGCCTCACCATTGCGCGCAGACCAAACACAACAGGTATTTGCGCGCCCGTCAAAAGCCAAACATTCTTGCGACATGGCATTAATGCGTCGGCTTTGCATCTCAACGCTGGGGATTGGCTGCCTGGGGCTGTTTTGTAATTTGGTGTACTTGTTCTCTGTACCGTTTTGCGCTGTTGTCGGTTGCTGTCGTTGCTGCTTTTGCTTCTCAACACTGGACCAGCACATGCTAACAACTCTGCAGAGAAAACTAGGGACCGCCGTGACGATCGTATTGAGGACAGCGAGCGACGCCACCGCCGCAGACGCAGGCACTCTACATCGAACCGCGAGGATGGCGAGGAGAAAGACTCTGGACGCCGATCCTCGCATACTAGCTCGCATTATAGTCATCGACACCGGTCGGACGGCACCCGAGGTGTTGATGAGAAAACGCCGACCAAACGCCGCGACAGTGGATACTCTGCGCAAAACAACAGTCCTACTGGAAGCAAGCACAGGACGTCTGAAGAGCCGGAGAAAAAGCGCAGGTCGCCTGAAGAGTTGGAAAGGAGGCAGAGGACACCGGAAGAGCAAGCTGACCATGAAAAACGCAAGGCAGAGCATCGTCGCCGTCGGGAGCGTGAGAGAGAGCGGGAGCGCCTGCTTGAGCGGGAGCGTGAGGAACGCGAGAAAGAACGACAGAAGGAGCGTGAGGAAAAGGAACGCGAAGCTGAGCGACGCGAGACGGAAGCACGTCGAGCTGAACGCCACAGGCGTCGCCGTGAGTCCGTACAGAAAGAGCCAGCAGTGACAACGGAAAGACCGGAGAAAAGCGCACCGGATGGTGACCATGAGCGCCACAAAAGTCACCGCCATAGATCTCGTCGCCACAGCCACTCCGGAAAAGAGCGACCAGATGAGCCGCCGAAGCACCGCGCAAGCTCCTCGCAACGAGCCGAGCCAACCCCTCCGGCCTCTGCTCGGGGTTCCGGCACTGACGACGCCACGCGCACGCCCAAAGACTCGGACGCGGACTCAAAGTCTCGTGCGGGAGAAGACGAGGCACGTCGACGACGTCGACGCCGTCGCGAAGCCGAGGGCTCAGTGAAGAGCGAAGGCTCTCGACGGGAGCACGCCAGGAGGGAGCGCCCCAAGGACGAGGTTAGGGAACGCTCCAAACGAGAATCCCCGAGACGAGAGTTCTCAACACCGATTGACGAAGACGCGAGGAGGAAGAACCGGCGCCAAGATCGCCAAAAGGAAACGGAAGACGCCAAGAAGCCCAGCGGGTTCAAGGGCGTGCTCAAGAAGCTGTTTTCGAAGAACGAGAAATAGACTGTACGAGCCATGATGCGATGGAATCCTTATGTATTACGACCTTACGATTCTCAAGATGTATTCTTTTAGGGTTTTGCTGGATTATGAGATATGCCTTGGAAAGATAGATTGGTTTTGCTTTGGAACATCTCAAAACGGGACTGCTGAGTCGAGGCCAGCGGGATATTTGGAAGTTTTCTTACATGTCGTTTCGTTTCTTTTGTCTGTTACAAGAATGCTCCAAACAGAGAGCTGTTTTCGGCATTTCAAATTGAATGTTAAATCATACTGGTACTGCAGATATTTTACTCACATTTTTACTGCTGGCGATTTGTCACAGTGTCCGAGCCTGTTCTTGATTCTTCACTTACACGAAATCGTGGTATTGCCTGTACAGGAAGCTCACGTGACTGTCAGAACTATTCCCGACCTCGAAGGCGCTCGGCGGATGGTTTATCCGCAGAGCCCTAACTTTTCCTTATGGTGGGCATCCACCAAAAAAAAATTAATGTGGGCAGCCCACCAAGAGCTTCACGGCGAAGCGAAGGACAAAAAAAGTTCCCACTTCCGCAACCACATCGAATCAAGTCAACCAAGGCGCAGGATTTGACCTCTTTGCGATCTTTACGAACAAAAACCAACAACAATTCTCACCAAACCCTTTCAACACCGTCGAAATGGCTCCCATTGCTGTATGTACATGATGTCGCAACCGCTTTGCTGCAGGCGAGGAGGTGTAAAGCCCTTCTTCCGCCGAGCGACGAAAACCCACCGAGGTGTGAAAAAAGATGCAGTAGGCTAAGATGTCATGTCAATTTAGAAGAAGTCTGGCAAGGCCCAGAAGCAGACCAAGAAGGTGAGTTTTACGATGCATTCCTCCTTGCCCAATTATTTCGAGGAACCCGGGCGCTCCTCGAATGGACTGCCAGTTTTGGCGGGGTAAACTTTTTGCTAACCTGGGCTACTGCAGTTCATCATCAACGCTTCGCAGCCCGCCGCCGACAAGATTTTCGACGTCGCCGCGTTCGAAAAGTTCCTCCAGGAGCGCATCAAGGTCGAGGGCCGCACCAACAACCTCGGCGACGACGTCGTCATCCAGCAGCAGGGCGAGGGCAAGATCGAGGTCATTGCCCACAACGACCTCTCGGGCCGCTACCTCAAGTACCTGACCAAGAAGTTCCTCAAGAAGCAGCAGCTTCGCGACTGGCTCCGCGTCGTCTCCACTTCGCGCGGCGTCTACGAGCTCAAGTTCTTCAACGTCGTCAACGACGAGGCTGACGAGGACGACGAGTAAAGCAGCACAATTCTTTATTGAAGCTGTGCAGAGACGGAATGTGGTCTCTTTTTTCCTATGAAAGGGCGACCATGTTTTGAAAATGGGTTATGAGAAATTTGAAAAAACCGGAATGGGCAATATGTATGAGGGATGATGCCCCCGGGGATGGAGGCGCTTTCTGGCTGGCGAACCGGCTCGTAGAAGGGCTGGCGCCTTTCGGGAAGGGATATAGAGTCTCTGTCGCTTAGGAGGAACGTTTCCAAAATACAACCCACCGAATCTCTTGATTCAACAAATCTGCGATGGCCATGCCAACTTTCCTGTGACTGTAACAATGATATACCCGTACGCTCCACCCATCTTTTATATATACAGACAACGCAATGCTTTTTTGCATGGCTTGTTCACGGCAACGTCCTCATCAAGCCCTCAAACACAACTAGTGCCATTGCATTCGCCGGAAACGCGCGCAAGAAGCACGGCAGGAACCCTCGCCAGTAGCCCTTGAAGCCCGCCTCCCTGTACACATCGACCGCCGCCTCGCGCCACCTGCGGTACTTGCGCTGGCCGTCGCCCAGGCCGCCGCCCAGCGGATCCGTCATGATGCGCTGCTTGACGAAGTCCGCCGGGTAGCACGTCAGCCAAAAGACCTGCGCCGACAGGCCGCCCGCCCAAAAGTTGACGGCCGGCTTGCTGAGGGTCGTGTGCTGGCGCATCCAGCGCGAGAAGAGGTCGTAGGTGGACCACCAGAAGAAGAAGAAGCCGCGGAAGAGTAGCGTGGCGCCGAGGCCGTGGTAGACGCCGCGCACGCCGTGGTGGCGGTATATCTTGGCGAGGCAGTCGACGGGGCCCGAGTACAGCCGACCGGCCTTTGTGGCGGCGTACTGGATCTGCAGCCGCGCCTTGATGTGCTCGACGGGCGCGGCGATGAAGGACACGGTGGCACCGGCGAGGATGCCCGCGAGGCCGTGGCCGACGGAGGGCAGCGCGGTGCGCGTGGCGGGGGAGGAGGAGGAGGAGGAGGCGCGCGAGGGGAGGAGGGTGCCGGGCGCCCAGACGTCGACGTGGAAGACGTGCTGCGCCATGAGCCGCCGGTAGACGCTGAGGGAGCCGAGCATGACACTGTCCATGAACATCCAGCCGACGAGGGGGGGCGTGGCGCCCTTGTAGAGCCCGCGCACGCCCTCGAGGCGGATCGTCTGCATGACGCACTCGAGGGGGCCCTTGAAACGGTCGGAGCTCTGCAGACGCACCTTGACCGTGTCAAACGGATGGCCGACTGGATGGAAGTGGCGAGGAGTTAGCATCGATCCTGCAGAGGAAGGAGAGAGATGTAGCGAATGAGAGGAGCATGGGCGTGCGCACCTGTGAGTTTGGCAATGCCGCTGCCTACGCCGGCAACGAAGCCCTTGTAGTCGTGGCTCGCCTTGGACGGCTGGTGCTGCTGCTGGGCGACCTGCGCCTGCGCGGCCTGCGCGTCGGCTGCCGCCGCAGACATGGTCGTCGAGTTCTTCGGAGAGAAGAAGTGTAGAAGCAAGAGGCTCGTGGTGTTATAAGAACATGGATTGGGCTGTTGATGCTTGGTTGATGTGCGCCGCCGGCTATGAGACGACGAGCGGCAAGCTTGGTGAGCTGCTTTTTTTTGGTCCGATGCCGCTCCGGGCGCGCTGGGGTCTCAGTAGGGTAGCTGCATGGACTGAAGGAGCAAACATTGCCGATGCCGCGGAGAGGTGCGGTAGAAATGTAAAAGAAATACATAAAACAGGCATTGTGAAAACGGAAGCTGTAGATACTTTTAGGGTGTTTGAGTAGTCGGAGATTGGCAGTGTGCGGACATTGTGTGCCACAACGGCATCTTCACAGATTGGCAGCTAGGTGCGTGTCCGGCCACCAAATCATCCACGCCAACGACACAGAAGGCGGTGCAGCTGCAGAAGAAGAGCAATGTAAAATTCAATCATCTATATCGTTGCCGTCTAATCCCAGCGCTCAGTGTAAATGCCCAAATAGTCATCATACGCAAGAAAAACAAAAGCCAGAACCCCGGTAATCCATCCCGCGTCCAAGAGTTTGGCCCGGCGCGACCAAACACCCCCCCTGCTTTCGTAGCTCACGTCAAAACCCAGAATGCGCCATGTCCCAGCCATCCGACGACGACGCCTCGTCCGGCGGATCCAGCTTCAGCAGCGCCTTGCTGATCGCCGCCGTGATGCCCGGGATGCGCGAGTGGTCAAACATGTTGAAGTGGTGGCCGTCGACGTCGATTACGTCGGCAAACATGTCGGCGTCGTACCGCTCCCAGCCGAGCATCGCGCACCCGCGGTTCGAGTCAATCGACGCCGTCCAGTCCTGCGCGTAGAGGCTGTCGCGCGCGCGAATCAGAATCGCCGGCGGGCGCCGGCCCGCCGCCTCGCCCTCCCAGCGCGGCAGGTCCCAGCGCGCAATCATGCGGCGGGCCTCGCGCATGGCGCGGATGGAGAGCACCTGGTTCTTCGTCTTGCCGGCCTCTTCCCGCGCCAGCGCCGAGGGGTCGTCGTCGGCCGCCGAGACGACCTGCTGGCGGCGCTCGGCGAGCAGCGCGGGGAAGGCGCTGTCAATCATGAGGATGCCCTTGACGCGCACGTCGGCGTCGCCTTGGAGCTGCCGCGCCACCTCGAGGCTCGTCATGCCGCCGAGGCTCCAGCCGCCGATGAGGATGTCGACGGGCGTCATCGTCGTGCCGCCGGCGCGCCGCTTGGCGGGGAAGGCGTCGGCGGCGACGGCGGCCTTGACCCAGAGGACGTACTGCGCGGCCATCTCGGGCAGGCCGCCCTCGAAGCGCTTCTCGCTGTAAAAGTACGGGTTGCGGACGCCGTAGACGAAGCGCTTCAGGGGGTCCAGGCAGTGGTAGGCAAAGGTGGTGCCGCCGCCGTCGTGGAAGAGGAAGACGGGCGTCTTGCCGGACCACGACTTCATGCGCGCCCAGTTCTCGGGCTGGACGAGCTCGGGGTTCTCCTCAATCATGCCGGGCATTGCTGGTGCGGTGGGTTGCCGCTCGCCGTTTCTTCCCTTCTATGTCTGCTTTTGCTTGATTTGTCCACCGTGTAGCGAATGTCAGTGTTCTATTCCCGTTTGTCTCCGAATCAACGTTGCGAGAGTCTTGCTGACTCTCCCGGATAAGCGCACCACCCAAAGCTGATGTGGCGGGGGCAGATTTCCGTAGCGCCTGCGCGAGACGAATTTCAGCCCGAGTGAGTCGACGCCAGGTCTCGCAATCGCAGACGCATATGATTAAATACCAATCAATATTTGGCCCATGAAAAAGTCAACTAAGCCATTTGTTAGCTATGAATTCCATCATCTTCGTGCCATCATTTGTTTTCTTGATTTCGTCTAGTCTGCACGCACGTGACGGCGCTCACCTCATCGACAGCGCCGGCTTGCGTCTTGGCCTGGGCTTTCAGTGCAAATCGAGATTTATAACATTCCCCCCCGATCTTGCTGCAAAGTCTACACTTTGTGTCACATTAGGCTACCGTGATAATTCTCCGTGGCCCTTGTCCGACAAACTTCCCGTGCATCAAGGTGCTTCGGCTGTAGCCACTAATACGAGGCTCTGGCTTCGGCCCGTCAGCATCGGCTGTTCATACTCGAAATAGAATTATTCCCCGTTCGGGACGGTGGTATACATCCTGCATCCGTTTGAGTCAACCGTCCATGAATGAAAATGTTCTGTTATCAATGGCGAGATTAATATTGTAATGTACATGATATGAAAATATACAGTTCAAGTGCTACTCTTTATGGCGATGGAGCATCCATGTAGCCCTGAAGTTTCCACAACAGCAGGTGCAGCTGAATCATGGTCTTGGTCGGCCAGCTCTTTAGGACCAGTAGCTCGTTATTACGAAACATCTCCGACTCGCTGCGCAGCCTAGCAGCCTCTGCGTCACCGAGGAGCCAGAACAAGTTATGGACTGCCATCTTGCCACCATAGTTGACGCCTTCAACGTCAAAGGTCGCATGCTGGCGCGCTGTAGCTTCGTCATGGGCCTGTGGCAGCCATAGAATGCAGCCGCGTCTCTTGACGTCCTTGATGTCCTCCCATTTCGCGCACGGCTGCACAAACTTGTGATTTGCCACGCCTGCTCTCCGAACGAGTTCACCGGCAGCCTCAGACCGCATACTCTGAAGCACCACCTCGCTCATGTTGTGCCGCCACACGGGCGTCCTGGCTTCTGGGCTGACGGCCATGCCGGCCCGGCGTGCAAGCAATGCGCCACGCAGCCTCTTATTCGGCCCCGACAACGTATCAAAGACTGATTTTTGCGACGCGACGTAACCCGTCACCCGGGCAGCGACTTCGTCCCGTCCGCCCGAGGGCTTCACGGTCAAAGCGGCTAGGCCATTTGCACGTACTTCTTCGTTCCTTTGTATGTGACTGTAGGCGTCGTTTGCGGGGGCCAACCAGCCCTGATTCGTCTCCGGGTGCCGTACCACGTCGAATCGCTGCAAAAAGTATCGCGGTTGATGTGTCTTGGTCACGGCACAATATCGCATTGGCGTCGCAAGCGCTTGTGCTACGCGTCTGTTAGCAACTGAAGACTGCAGGACGGCATGATGCAAGCTAAAACAGGCCAACCGTACCGAAGGGGTTCCTTCCGAGATGCTTCTGGAACTGGCCGTTCGCTGGACGCGGCGGTTCTTTTGTTTGCCGTTTCCGTGACTTGATCCAGGCAGGGTCAAACAGGGGAGACATGGGAAGCTCTCCGCTTCCCGTAAATATAGTCTTCTTCTTGACATCCAGTGTGATTTTCTCGCCGTATTCGTCGTCGTTGAGCCGCGCGCCAACCTTTTCAAGCAGCGCCTCGTTTGTCAGGGAGGCGCTGCGATGCGACGTCCATCGCCGACCTGAGCACGCCAGACCAGAGGCGCACAATTTGCGCGGCACTTCCGTGGTGCATCGCCTCATGATGCCTCTGCTCGTGGCGCCGGATGCTTTGCTGCAGACACGCGACAGCTCGGTGGTATCGCAATTAAAAGAGGATATCGTCGGAGAAAAAGGTTGGCGCTGGAATCTGCGCTCCCGGGGGACTTGAGCCAGTGGAGCCCACCCACCTGCAACGGCGCCGCCGTGCATCGAAGCTCCAAGCTTCTCCCCACGCGACAAGCTTCTCCAATCCCGAGCTTTGCTCATCCAACAGAAAAAACCACAACCATGTTCCGATCGGCAAGGATATTACCAGCGCTTCGACAGCTGCCCACGCGGCAGGCGAGATGCTTTGGACACTCTGGATCGTCTGGAGCGACGCCGACCATGGACTACCTGCCGATGCCCTACATTGAAGAGACCTCTGTGAGTGGCGCAACAGTGGATTGCCGTGAGAAATGCTAACCGACGCATAGGCTGCTGGTCGCAAGACGTGTATAGTTGCAGGAACCCTCGAATTCTGGCTAATAATCGACTGACCTTGTTCTTTCTCTCAGGGGACATTTTCTCCAAGCTACTCCAGGTAGGATCTGTCGCCAACTCAACTGGCTGCAGCAGCTGACATTGAATAGGAGCGCATCATCTGCCTCAACGGCGAAGTAAACGACTACATGTCTGCATCGATCGTGGCCCAGCTTCTCTGGCTGGAATCCGACACCCCCGACAAGCCGATTACCATGTACATAAACTCGCCCGGAGGCTCGGTGACGTCAGGTGGGTTGAGCGCCGGTCCCAACAAGAGATACTGGCCTCTGACTGATGATGGGTTTAGGAATGGCTATATATGATACGATGACATATATCAAATCACCCGTCTCGACAGTCTGCATCGGCGGCGCCGCATCCATGGCAGCCATTCTGCTGGCTGGTGGCGAAGCTGGCAAGCGATTTTCGCTGCCACACAGCTCAATCATGATACATCAGCCGCTCGGCGGCACACGTGGGCAGGCCTCGGATATCATGATTTATGCCAACCAGATCCAGAAGATCCGCGAGCAGTCGAACAAGATTATGCGACACCACCTGAACAAGGCCAAGGGCCACGACCGATATACCCTGGAGGAGGTCAACGAGATGATGGAGCGCGACAAGTATCTTAGTGCCGAAGAGGCGCTTGAGCTGGGAGTCATTGACGAGATTCTGAACAAGCGAACGGAAGCCGATGCCAAGGAGGAGAAGAATGACCAGACTCCGGGCACTCCATCTTGAGGCAGAGGGACGCATACGGGATATGTCAAATATGCAGCTTGTACAAATATGAAAACGAAATATCACGGCAGATCATGATTCGCTCCTGATTTCACGTATGAAGATTGTCGCAGTGCTCACTGGCGGAATGGCTGTAGCAGCTGGAGCTATACTACCGATGTCGGACAAGGCTCAAGTTCACATGGCAGGGGTATGCTGTGGGTGTGTCGGCATGTCCTTTCAGGACTTTATTTTTCATGAATTAATTGGAATCAGCGGCAGCGTATCACGTAAATCATTGAAGGTAATTCCCATTCTGGCCTGTATTGATTTTACTGAGCCTTGACTGCCTCTTTGTTCGACCCCAAGAAAGATCGGCCGTAGCCAAGGAGATTAACAGCAAGCACCCACCACAGCCAATGGCGCGGGAGCAATTACAAGAATGAGCCGCAAGCGGGCCTCCATTTTGGCGGGGAGCTTTTACTGACAGTGAGTCGCCAGCTTGGAGCCCAAGTCACAGGGACAGAGATCACAGGGAAGATCACAGGGACAGACACCAAAAAAAAAGGCTACAAAAATAAAAAACCCCAACCACAGAGCTGAAACTAAAAATTTCATTGTCTTTATTTATCCTTGCTGTTTTCTAGCCTCAACGCGACATACTCGGCAGCTGCGTCTGCCATCACCACCGATTAACCGAGACCGTTGTCGGCCGTTGTCTGCTCGTCACGATCCTCTACTTTTTTCTCTCTACCACCACCACACACATCCGCACAATGCTGTCCCATTGCCTGCGCCAACGGAGCGTCGCCGGCCTGGCGAGCTTGTCCAGAGCTTCCGCTAGCATTGCCAATGGCACACAAAATAGGTACGTGATTCAATTGCTCATCTGCTGCGCCCGTCATGCGACCAACGACCCTGCTAACGCGTTTGCGCCAGCCGCTTCCTCTCGACAACGGCCCCTCGCCGCGCCGACGACGAGCACAAGTACAACCAATACTCGGGCACCCTCACCCAGTCCAAGTCCCAGGGCGCCTCCCAGGCCATGCTCTACGCCACCGGTCTCTCCGAGGCCGACATGAACAAGGCCCAGATCGGCATCTCGTCCGTCTGGTTCGAGGGAAACCCCTGCAACATGCATCTGCTCGACCTCTCCAAGGCCGTCCGCGACTCTGTGAAGAAGGCTGGCTTCATCCCATACCGATTCAACACCATTGGCGTCAGCGACGGCATCTCCATGGGCACCACCGGCATGCGCTACTCGCTGCAGAGCCGCGAAATCATTGCCGACTCCATCGAGACCGTCATGAGCGGCCAGTGGTACGACGCCAACATTAGCTTGCCCGGCTGCGACAAGAACATGCCCGGCGTCGCCATCGCCATGGGCCGTGTCAACCGCCCCAGCATCATGGTCTACGGCGGCAGCATCAAGCCCGGCTGCACAAAGGCCGGCGCCCCCATTGACATTGTCTCGGCCTTCCAGGCCTACGGCCAGTACATCAGCGGCGAAATTACCGAGGAGGAGCGCTTCGACATTGTGCGCCACGCCTGTCCCGGTCAGGGTGCCTGCGGTGGCATGTACACTGCCAACACCATGGCCACTGCCATCGAGACCATCGGCCTGACCCTCCCCGGCAGCAGCAGCAACTTGGCCGACAGCCCCGAAAAGATTGCCGAGTGCGAGAGCGTCGGCGAGGCCATCAAGAACCTTATCAAGGAGGACATCCGCCCCCGCGACATCATCACCCGCCAGGCTCTTGAAAACGCCATGGTCGTCATTACCGTCCTCGGCGGCAGCACCAATGCCGTCCTGCATCTCCTCGCCATCGCTGATGCCGCCGGTGTCAAGCTCACCATCGACGACTTCCAGAGCGTCTCGGACCGCATCCCCTTCCTTGCTGACCTGAAGCCCTCTGGCAAGTACGTCATGGCCGACCTGCACAACATGGGCGGCACCCCTGCGCTGCTCAAGTACCTCATCAAGGAGGGCCTCATTGACGGCTCCGGCATCACCGTCACCGGCAAGACCATGAAGGACAACGTCAAGGACGCCAACGAGTTTCCCGCCGACCAGGACATTATCCGTCCTCTCAGCAACCCCATCAAGCCGACTGGCCACATTCAGATCCTGCGCGGCTCCCTCGCGCCCGGCGGCTCCGTCGGCAAGATTACCGGCAAGGAGGGCCTCCGCTTCGAGGGCAAGGCCCGCGTCTTTGACAGCGAGCCCGACATGATTGGCGCCCTCGAGCGCGGCGAGATCAAGAAGGGCGAGAAGACCGTCGTCATCATCCGCTACGACGGTCCCAAGGGTGGCCCCGGCATGCCCGAGATGCTCAAGCCCTCATCTGCCATCATGGGAGCCGGCCTCGGCAAGGACGTGGCTCTGCTCACCGACGGCCGCTACTCTGGCGGCTCGCATGGCTTCATCATCGGCCACATTGTGCCCGAGGCGCTCGACGGCGGGCCCATTGCGCTCGTCAAGGATGGCGACCACATTGTCATTGATGCCGAGAAGCGCGCCATTGACCTCGAAGTGCCCGAGGAGGAGATGGCCGCCCGCAGAAAGGCCTGGAAGGCGCCTCCCCCGCGCTACACCCGCGGAACCCTGACCAAGTACGCCCGCCTCGTCACGGATGCTTCCAGCGGTTGCGTTACCGACAAGGCTCAATAAGCGAGCTCTATTGTGCAAGAGATGGTTGGTCCCTGTCTGGTAAAAAGTTTCGTTTTGGGAGTTTTTTGGAATGCCTTGTAGTGGTAGTGTTGTATGAAATTACATTTAGCCGCAGCTATTTCACTATTGAAAACAAAAAACAACAATGAATAACAATTCTGAAAGCAATCCATCGGCTAATTCTATGGCAGACCGGCGCTTAGCTTGCATCCCATGTCGGAGATCGACGATGGTCTTGTCCACGATGTGCGGCAGCTAACTGCTAGACTGGCTGGTTGGATCTGTGTTGCCCCAAAACATTTAACCCCCTCTCAACGGTCCGCATACACGCGGGCGGGGGCAGATCCGTTAGAATCCGTATCATCCGAAAGCAGTCGTAAATTAACCATCGACGGATGAGTTTTACCGTCGTATAAACTCTATGCTGGCACGCCCGGTGCAGCCGGAGCCCAATGCCGACGTCATCTGGCCGTCATGGAACGACATGTCCGGCGCCGTTGATGCATGCAGCCGGACCGGTTTCGTTTTATTAATATCTCGCAGCTGCATATTTTGATATCCCTTGTCATAATATCAATTGAATCGACGCGTTAAAGAAGCAGAAATCTATCGAAAATATGCCCGGTGAAGTCATTACACAGGCGAACCCGCCAGCGCTGCCGAGCCACCTGCCAGCATCCACACTGGAGCTCGCGCCCAAGGTGCCGCAGAAGGCTCTCGATAAGGCGACGCTCCATGGCTTGCAGAGTTTCCAGAAAGCGGCGTGTTATATTGCAGGGGGTATGTTTAATAAAGATTAGGCAAAAAAAAGGGCGATTGAGGCGGCTGACTCGGGATCCAGCAATGATCTTTTTGCGAGACAATGTGCTTTTGGAGCGTAATCTCGAATTCAACGACATAAAGCCCAGGCTTCTTGGTACGTCTCTTTCACTAGCTTTTAGACGCAGCTTCTAACGCCTTGTTGCAGGCCATTGGGGTACTTGTCCGGGGCTCATCCTCGTCTGGTCCCACGTCAACCTGCTGGTCCAGCGCCACGATCTGGACACCATTGTCGTTGTCGGCCCTGGCCATGGTGCGCCCGCTGTGCTGGCGTCGCTCTGGATCGAGGGTTCGCTGCAGAAGTTCTACCCCGACACGTATGGCGCGGACAAGAAGGGCTTGCAGAATCTGATTTCGAAATTCTCTGTGCCAGGAGGCTTCCCCAGGTACGTCTCTTACACTACAAGGCGACACTTACAGCGCGAGCCTTGAGCAATTCCGAGTAAAGCACATCTCATAAGGACATGTATTGCTGCTCGGCGTTATCTGGGGGACCTGTACCGTGAGAAAATTTGATCGCTGACGACCTTGTCATAGTCATGTCAATGCGGAAACGCCAGGTGCCATCCATGAAGGCGGAGAGTTGGGCTATGCTCTCGCCGTATCGTTTGGTGCTGTGATGGATCGACCTGACCTGTTGGTAACATGTATCGTTGGCGACGGTGAGGCTGAGACAGGTCCGACAGCCACGTAAGTGCTCCTTTTGAGTGTGTCATGTCTTTTGTTGCTGACCTTCACAGGGCCTGGCATGCTATCAAATACATTGACCCAGCTGAATCCGGCGCCGTTCTACCGATCCTCCATGTCAACGGCTTCAAGATTAGCGAACGCACCATCTTTGGCTGCATGGATGACAAGGAGATTGTCTCGCTCTTTTCTGGCTACGGATACCAAGTCTGCATTGTGGAAACGCTGGACAAGATTGACCAGGAGCTTTTCAACGCCATGGAGTGGGCTGTTGGCGAGATCCGCGAGATCCAGAAACAGGCCCGCTCAGGGTCGCCCATTGTCAAGCCGAGATGGCCCATGATTGTGCTCCGAACCCCCAAGGGCTGGACTGGACCCAAAAAGGTCGACGGCGAATTCATGGAGGGCTCGTTCCACTCCCATCAAATCCCTGTCCCAAAGGCCAAGACCGACGAGGGCCACTTGCACATTCTACAGGACTGGCTCAGCAGCTACGGAGTCGATTCTCTGCTCAAAGACGGGAAGCCTTCAGAAAGCGTGCTTTCGGCGCTACCGAAGAGCGCGTCCAAGCGCTTGGGCCAGAACAAGTTGGCGTATGACGCGTACAGCCCTCTCAAGATGCCCGACTGGAAAGCGTTCGGCATCACTAAGGACAGTGCCGCCAGCAGCATGAAGACCATAGGCGAGCTTCTGAAGCAAGTTGCCATTGACAATCCAAAGTCGTTTCGCATGTTTTCTCCCGACGAGCTGGAGAGCAACAAGCTCAATGCTATTCTGGATGCCAGCGGCCGCAACTTCCAGTGGGATCAGTACTCTCGCGCATCGGGCGGACGTGTCATTGAAATCCTGTCTGAGCACTGCTGCCAAGGCTTCATGCAGGGCTATACGCTCACGGGCCGAACGGCAATCTTCCCCAGCTACGAGTCTTTCCTCGGCATTGTGCATACCATGATGGCACAGTACTCCAAGTTCAACAAGGTAGCCAGGGAAGTCAAGTGGAGAGCCGACCTGGCCTCCATCAACTACATTGAGACGAGCACCTGGGCCAGACAGGAGCACAATGGCTTCTCCCACCAGCAGCCGTCCTTTATCGGCGCCGTGCTGAGCCTCAAGGCGGAGGCCGCCCGCGTCTACCTGCCCCCCGACGCCAACTGCTTCCTCTCCACCGTGGACCACTGCCTGCAGTCCACCAACAAGGTTAATCTCATGATTGGCTCCAAGCAGCCGACGGCCGTCTACCTCTCGCCCGAGGACGCCGCCACGCACTGCCGAAAGGGCGCCTCCGTCTGGAAGTTTGCGTCCACCGACGACGGCGGCGAGCCCGACGTCGTGCTCGTCGGCGTCGGCGTCGAAGTCACCTTTGAAGTCATCAAGGCCGCCGAGCTCCTGCAAAAGGTCGCCCCGAAGCTGCGCGTGCGCGTCGTCAACGTGACGGACCTGCTCGTGCTCGCACCCGAGGCGCGCCACCCGCACGCCATGACGCGCGACGAGTTCACGAGCATGTTCACGCGCGACAAGCCCGTCTACTTCAACTACCACGGCTACGCGCACGAGCTGCAGGGCCTGCTGTTTGGCCACCGCAACACGCACCGCATGGCCGTCAGAGGATACAACGAGGAGGGCACGACGACGACACCGTTTGACATGATGCTCGTCAACGAGCTGAGCCGCTTCGACATTGCGCAGTGGGCGCTGGAGCGCGCGGCAGCGTTGGATGCGGCCACGAGTGGCGGACAGGGCCAGGTGCAGGAGCAGATCAAGGAGGTTGAGCGGCAGAAGGATGACGTCAAGAAGTACATTGTCAAAAACGGAGCTGGTGAGTATTGCGGAAAACCTGATATAGAAGCATAACTGACAAGGTCGCAGATCCGGAGGAGACGTATAACAAAGCCCAGTTTCACTGAGACTAGGGATGACTGGAAATATGACTGGACATCCGTGTGTTGGCTGCTGCTGGGCAGTACTACTAGGGATGACTTGCTATGGATGCGTCAGCTGCTTTTGGGCAGTATCCACAACCTTCAATATTCTTAATCAGATTCCCGAAGCTTTTTAATACATCTTGGAGTCGACCGTACAAATATCCAGTCGACAGGGATAATCGGCCAACTATGGGCGTACTTGACATGAACGTCTTTATTAGTAGGATTGGCACCGATTAGATATAGTTGAACTATTAGTGACCCTAGAGAACTATCGTATACTATCCTAGAATTATTAAGCAAATGTATAATTTACAGTTCGTAAAGCATAGTACGTCGAATGGTGGCTTTTCGCTACCCACTCGGGCTAGCTCGGAGGGTATAGGAAAGTAGGCAAAATACTTTTCATCATCATCCATATTTTTACTTTGGTATCTTTGCCTTGCAAATTGCCAGAAACGCAAGAGCCGCAGTCTTGAAAAACGTCATGAAATCGTGAAGCTGTCCGTCGTTGTGTACCGCGCTGTAGATCTGGATAAAGGTCCCAATCTGGGCTGCCGCTTCTTTGCAAACTTTGACGGGAAAATTCCCTTCCGAATCAACAGCGACCGATTCGAGCACGTAGGGCGTCAGAAGACACATGACGCCGAAATGATAGTAGGTGCTGGGCAAAAGCAGATGAGAAAGACGAATAAAAACCACAGCCAGGCTCGGAGAACTTACTGGGCAAACATCATCAACGGAGTTTCGCTACTGCCGTTGCTGGTGCAGGCGAAGAAGGAGTCATACCAGCGCATGCAGTCTTGAAAAACTTTTATCGTCTGCTCGAGGGAAGTCTTGGGATTTTCCCGGACCTTGTACACCCATTCTGTAAACTCGAACAGTTTGGCGGCAATCAATTTTGGGTTGTTGGGCAGTAAGCTGAGATCTCTGGAAACAAATGCGTCATCTAAGCGATTTAGTGACATGTCTTGGGGGATTGAACACACCCAAGGGAGTTTTTACCAATAATAGAGCAGGAAAGGTCGGCTTTTGAGCCTGTACTTCCAGAGTTGCTGTTATCATCATGCAAAGAAGACGTTTTCAAGTCAACTTTGACGGTCAGCTCATCCAGAGTTTTATTATAATTCTGGATCAAGAACAACGACCTAAAGACAAGGGCCATTAGTTAGACTCTGGCACAAAGCAGACATGCATGGAGTTTGATACCTGTTGAACGAAACTGCAGCACAATAGACGTTTGCGTGCGCTTGTCGATGATCAAAGGTTAGTACCGACTGCTTGGTTCCCCATTGTTCCGTAATGGCAGCACCAAAATCTCCGGCAAAGCCCAGGCCGTCTTTCATCTTGCCACAGCCAAGACAGTACAGCGCCAGTATACCCAGCGCCTGTATATCTGCCATGCGCTGCGGTAGTCCGGCTGCGTTGTACAATGAAGCTATGGCCTCCTTTGCAAAACTGTCGCCAAGCTCTTCTTGGGATTTGTCCTCCAAACGAGGCGCAATGATGGCGGCAACCGTTCCCTGGACCAACAACGTTGCCAAGGCGAGGAGGGCGTCCAGGAGAGCTGGGGAGCAGTGCGGACCAGAACCAGACTCGAAATCGCGGAGAAATTCTTTTTCGCTGATTGGGCAGAATGAAAGACAGTCTCGTGCCAGGATGGTGTCCAATAGTTGCGGAATTTGCGATCTGTAGTAGACCAGGTTGGTCCGAAACCGCATTGTCGCAGTGGGGATTGCCGTCGGCGACGTTGCATCTGACTGCACTGAACTTATCGAACTATGCCGGGTGCTTGGGAGAAGTGTCCCAGGACTAACGGGCGAAAGGGGGGTCCGCATAGAAGACGAAGAGCGGCCTAGCACAAAACTTGCAGTTAGGACGCCAAAGTCGTTCATCCAAGGTATGCAGCTAAATTGAGCTGTCCAAACAAACATTTCTTATCGTACCTTTTCTGCTTCCATTGCGGCTAGTGGATCTTTTCGTTAACATTTCTGCAACTTCGGAGCGCGGCTGGCTATCACGCAGCCGCTGTACGATGTTCATCATCTCCGCAAAACTCGTGTTTCGAGAGCATATGGCATCTAGCACAACTTTGTCGTGCAAATGTTCCTCCTCTTGCTTGGCCAGTCTGTCACGTAAATCTGCTTTGGAGACACGTGTGGTCGCCAGATAAACACAGTCCGTGCCAGTCTCATGGCACGACTTGCAAGGGTGCGTGCCATCTCCGTCGCACTACTCGCCGAAAAGCAAAGCCAGACGTTGATTAGTTGCGTAATCAACCAACTGACGGGCATCTTCATCTCACCTTTCGCTTTCTCTGACGACAGAGCTCGCAAGCGTGATGTGCGACTGATTGCCGACGCGGCATACTTGCAGGGAGCCCTTTTTCGGCTTCGCAACGTTTTTTTTGTTACCATCTACTGGTGCAAGGGAAAAGAATGGGCGAGTCGTCCAGTCCTTTGTACCGGGATTGAGCTCCGATACAACTGGGCCACTGCAGCGGACAGGGAGATGGTGGGAGGGGGGCTGAAAGCGGCAAAAGGCAGGGCTGTGGCAGGCAAAGCGTCACTGTGCGCGGGGACCCGAGGAGAGCAAAGTGAAAACTGAGGCGTCACTGGCTCGTAGACTCCACACTTTGCACCCTGAGTAGATTGATACTCAACACCCTCAGCGTCCCGCTGCGGGCAAACAGAGTGTGCGCTGCTACCAAGTCTAGTCTCACTGCAGAAACTGGCCCGTCAACTACAAGATTGCAACCCAGGCTTGCCAACCGACAGACGCTCGCCCCCATCCGGCCAATCAGCCGCACTGGGCAAGTGCATGATAAGTTGTTCAGCACCTGGCGCATTTAAACAATGGGGTATCGCCAGTAGGGGTTGCTGCGCACGCCGTGCTAGGGCAACGGGGTTGTTCGGGTGGCGTGTTGGGCAGCCAGCAGCTAGCGAACGAGATGGTGTCGAGCCCCCGGTCTGCCGCAGATGGGTGCAAAGAGTAGCGACCGAGACTGCCAGAGGCGAACTTTTGTGCAGGGCCTTGACATCTCTGGTCATCAACAACCCTGCCCGGGGGCGTCGGGGAAGAGGAGTACTCGCAGCTGCATGACTAGTTGCCACTGCAGGCCATGATGTCGTAACATTCTCACACTCATTGGAACGCCTTGTTGAGGGATCCGGGAGGTCACTTGACCCGCCTGCAAGAGAAGAGTTTCGATGGTCCCGGGTCTGGGTTGTGATCGTGATCCCCATTCGCATGTGCTTTGCCAGTATTTGTGGGCTTTTGGCAATGGCTACAGGTTCCGGGCAATCAATGTCATCTCAAATTAGATACTCTACTGAGAATGTATTGTTTATCGACCGTTCAAGTGCTCAAAGGCTCCAAGAAGATCTTCTGCCCACCTTTGCCACTTACTACGTCACTAACTCACCAATAAGGAAGTCGTACTGCTGTTCCGGCCGTTTGGATGCACTAAGATCCAGGCAGTTGCCCGTGGCTCTCTGCACGTGAGGAATACCCTGTAAAAGCAAACTTCCTCGAATTTGTGGTATTTTTATTGGCTATTATCCTTGCAAGTGAGCCTGCTGGAGTTTTCGCGCTGGCCGATGGGAGTGATGGGCATTCCAGCGAGTGATCCTATTGTAGTCGAATAATGCGTTCCACGGACAGGGCGGGTTTGACACAGTTGCGCTGCCTCTTGACGCCAGCGGACACATTGCAATGACGGGGATAGGGACGGATAGGCTCACGGCGAGACCACCACGCATTACGCCGAATCCCTGCCTGCTCATCAGCCACGGTAACATCAGACACTCGGCTCCGTCAAGGAGTCTTTGTGATTACTTATTGCACGACAATGAGTTAAAGAAGACTAGTCTCCGGGTCTCCAAAGCAGATGAGACCAAAAATTGTTTGCTCCCAGTACTGTATCCCGTAAAACTACGGGCCATCGTTGTCACTAATTAAAGAGGAGTACCGCCCTCGAAGGGGAGCAGTCCCACGCAGACAGCCTTCCCTCCCTCCAACAAGGCTTGGAGAGCCACAGAATGCTTGGCTTGTTATTAATGTACCCCATCCGAATATAGGTAGAAACTGGCCGCCGTGGCGTGGACGCGAGCGCAGACATGCATGGCCGTTATTTGGGCCTCGCCACTTGGTGGTTACCCCTGCTTGACAGTCACCAGGACGAGTTCAAAGACGCGATACCCTTTTCCTTTCATGGGAAGTTACATTGTCCTTAGCTATGGGTTGGTTGACTGGCTACAGAGCCTCGCCATCTCGAGCTGCTCGTCAACCCGGCACACCAGGACTCTGTGCTGTGCATCTGGCCCGCTAATGTCTTCAACGGTTCGCGACATGCTTTGGCTGTTAGCGCCGCTATCCAGGATAAAGCCCAAACACTCCAACTCGTCCGTGACTGCACTGCGAAGTTGCGAGCTCTTCTCACCAATGCCACCGGCAAACACCAAGGCGTCCACATCACCACGCAGTGAGACATAGTAGCTCCCCACAAACGCACATATGCGGTCGACAAATATATCAAAAGCAAGCCTGTGCTTGGTATCATTTGAGGTGGCGATTATGCCGAAATCCTTTGTTCCAGCGAGGGCGTGCCACCCGCTCTCCGAGTTGAGAATCTGCTCGGCGCGGGTGATGTGCAGCTCATCCGTGGCGGAGGACGACAGCTTACCCGCAGAGCTGGTATAGTGGAAGACCAGACTGATTGGAAATTTTAGTGTCAGCCGATAGCGACCAGCGCAGGCCTTTGTGGCGGTGTGTGCGGCGTACATACCTGGGATCAATGCTCCCGCTACGCGTCGCGCCGGGGAGGCCAGACACCGGCGTCAAGCCCATGCTGGTGTCCCAACTACGGCCGTGCTTGATGGCGCAGGCACTGGCTCCGCTACCTAAATGCAGTGCAATGATGTTCAATCTGTCCATGTCCTTTCCCAGGTGTAGAGCCGTCTGCCTCGCGATGTACGCATAGCTGAGCCCGTGAAATCCATACTTGCGGAGGCCCTTACGAGCTGCCATGTCCTGGTTAATGGGGTATGTGGCAATATGCTTCGGAATGGTCTTGTGAAATTGAGAATCGAAGCAGGCCATGTTCTTGCTGTTGGGAAGCAGGTTGAAGCAGCATCGGATGATTCCCATGGCGTTTCCATTATGTAACGGAGCCAGGTCAACCAATTCTTCCAGCTGCTTGTAGGTTTGCTCCGTAACGATCTGGCAGTCCTCAAAGTCACCGCCGTGGACAACCCTGTGGCAGATCAAGCCAATATCTTCCATGCTCTGGACTTGGCGCAATTGAGAGTCTTGGATGAGAATATCCACCATGGTTCGGAAAGCCGCTTCGTGAGATTCGCCTGCTTTCCCTGCCTTGTCATCCTTGACGGATTCGCCATGCCGAGAATACTTGAGCCTAGCGGACTCTCCGCCAAGTGCACTGACTTCAGCGTTACCGATCTCCGTAGGCGATCCGACGCTCTCTCTAGTGTAAGCTGATAGCTTGACGGAGCTGGACCCAGCGTTTACCGCGACAATGACCTTCATGGTGGTGTGAGGGTAGGGAATCTAAAACAAGGGACGGGAAGTGAAATTTAGCTGTCACAAATTATATGTTTGTTCTTGACAATGTTTGACAGATTGGATGATTGTGACTACGATATAGCGAGTGTCCTGACGTTACTATGGCGTCATGGAGCTCCGTTGCATCCGCCCAGCACCGCTGCTACTACTTTGGCGTGGTGATGGAGAAGTAAAGTGTCAAGTTGCAAAAAATTCATGATGGCACAAAATCTAGCATGGAAAATTACGTTTTCGTATGGACCTGACCTGATGGTTGTCTCAAAATCACTTTAGGCTCGCCCAGAGAGAGACGACCACGGTGCCCAGCACACAGGCCGCTAACAGCGCATAGTTCGTACTGGTAGACTAGTCTTCTCTGCAAGAGATCAACCCAGCGTGATGCTGGGGGCTCGCTGTGACGAACCAATTCAATCGAGCATTCACGTCGGCCGACAGAACGGGCTCCGGGGCCTCCGATTGGCCGCATAAGCTTTGGCCATTCAGGCTGAGAGGCAGGCAGTTGGTGGTGGATGCCCACAGGCGAACTGCAGTGATTTACTTTGAAAAATATGAAAGCAAAGAAAAGCCATGGCCCACGATGTCTGGAGCTTACTGCAGCGCGGATCGACGGCCGGCAGTGCCTAGCTCAGCCTTTTGTGTTACCTCGCAAATGTTGTAGCCCCGGGGATAATTAGCCGCAGAACTATCCTCGAGAAGGCCAGCCACAAATCCTACGCAAGCCCTACACCAGTTGACCAGCTCGACGTGCCCATTCGGTCCACCGCGCTCGAGTAATGCCCTTGATTCAAAGTTTGGTCGTTGAAATTGGTCGACCCTTTGTGGATTGATTTCAAAACAAACAAGAGTGTCTAGGAAAATCTCGCCATGCCGAATCCTTCTCGCCCGTTTTTCATGCTAGCCTAAGCCTCTGTAATCGTGTCGCATACGGAACCTTTATTCCAGGGCACACCTAGGCCAACGGTACATAATGCGGTACGACACGAGGCAGGGAGGGGTGTTGGGGTGGTGTGCCCTGGGTTAATTGTTAAGACCCTCGACTATGGTTACATGGTTCTAGACCACCTGTCGTCGCTTCCAACCAGTAACAATCCCCGGACCGCTCCTCCGGTGTGGACGCCACTTGTCTTGGGGCTAGACAGGGGTTAATGGCTAACTCGTGTCCTTTAGCCGTGCAGACGGGTAGCAAAATAACTCGTAGCTCCATCCGTGGTCCATCTTCTATCCGCTGTACTTGCATACAAAGGCACAGATTAAATATAAGTAATTATTGGTAATTACCGTCAGCTCTACAAGAGTGTTTCATTGCATTTTCGACTCATCACATCGTACCAAATCACATCTACAGGGTTACAGCACGTTTTTTGGTGGCTTGTTCTGCTACCCACTTTGTTGCCTGACAGCGACGAAGACTGTCGGATCAGTTCCTTTGTGATGTAGCTATTTCGCCGTCCTTCCCCCTATTGTCCGAAATATGACACTGCAAAAGGAATAAATAGCTGCGGTCAGCAGGTGTTCGTATCAGGATCAGTGACCAATTCTGCAGATAGCCCTTGTCTGTATGTAGCTGAACGATGGCATCAGATACTACAAGGAGTTACAAGTAAATCCGTTAACTTGAGATCTGATAGTGAGCTCCTTATTCCGGATAACCTCCGAGCCGGCGCTCCTGGAGGATATTCTTCGAGCGCGTAGCATGTATCTCCCAGTAGCTCTGTCATTTTACCACAAGAAAGAATCCTTGCGAGAGAACTAGGAATGGCCCTGGCCTAATACGAATAGCGTGATGCGTTTACTTAAATACTCCATACCCTCCGCTTCTACACTTCTTCGTCCGCATCCCATCACCCGCAGTATTAGATGAAGTAAACGAAGATACCATCTAAACAGCAAATATGCACCTTACATATTAGGGCCACCAAACACAGTTTCTAAAAAAAAAAACGTCAAACTTCTTGTCGTACTGTGTATAAGTCTCAAACCGTGTCAACATGTCAAATCCGACAGCAGCCCACCACGGCAGGGACCGGAAAAGAAGCTTTGCGGATGACGGGGGCGACGAAGAGCACGAGCTGGAGAGGAAGTCCCAAATGGCAAATTTCTAAAGCGAGTGGTCATTGCTTGCTCTTTTGCTAATAAAACACCGAGACCCAGACCGCCGTGCACACGGAGAACCAAGAACGTGCTTACATGGCATCCTCTCGGCGCGGCGACCGCAGTCTCGAAGCACGATATCAATCCGCCCTCATGGCAAGCGAGGTGCACAAAAATTGCACTGACCAAAATCTTCGACTAACCTGTAAAATTGTAAAAGACGATGAGATGTATGAAAAGGAAGACCAGAGGCCGCCTGAGCCCTGGCTACTGTCGCCGAACGGTTATCGTGGCAGGACTTCGTCACAGACGGATGCATGCATTACTGCCCTGATGGCCAGAAACTCAGGTATGACACACGCTGTCGAGCACACTCATGCTCTATCTAAGATAGCACCTTTCAACAGCCCAGTATGGACTGCGCAAATATCACCTACGCCGCCCTGCGACAAGTGGTCGGAACCCCCCCGAACACCAACCAACCGAATACGAAATTCCAAGTGAAGCCATGGCAGGCCTTTCAGAGTTGGGTGCCAACGCCGCACTACATTTTGGCAGGACAAGCGAGATTTGATATTTATCTTTGTTTTGGAGAACCAGCAACATCCCTGACATGATTTCCAGTGCGCAAACTTCGTCAAAGAGATCTTTCATCAGTGGTGGATCATCGTATGACGCCAAACGGTATGTTTGGTTCCAGAACAGGGGACAAAGAGCCGAGGACTGAGTGGCTTGATGCACAGCCCGTGGGTCGTTTGGCAGACATGGATGGCGAAGTCTTCCTGAGCCTTATTCCAGACTGAACTCGGAGCAGTGCATCGCAAGATGTTGCGTGATCACGCGAACATTCTATCATTTGCAACCTTGAGCAGACTAAGTTGGCAAGCCGCCGAATCTCATGGTAGCTAACTTAGCTTTTTATCAATCAGCGAGTGCGACCACTAGCACTTATCAATCAGTGCGAGTGTGGCCGCAGATTACAGTGCATAGAATGAAAACGCGACACGAACTGAGCAACTCACAGAGGATAGAATTCACGGAACTCATTTCGAGCAGCCGAACGTAAAAAATACACAAGTGAGAACCGCCTTCTAGGAGGGTAATGCCATGATGCTGTCTGGGTAGCCTGCGGTGGCAAATCTTAATGTGGCGAAACTAACTAGCAGGCACGGTCGCACAAGAGATACCCGCCGACGGTGCATTTCATGATTTAAGAACAGCTTAAGCAGCAACTGCCCAAATGATGTAATTATTTTCCATTAAACGGAAATCTGGTGTCTGTAGCAAGAATACAAGGGACTTAATACACCGTTATATTGGCGTGGGCGCTCGCATACGCACACATACGTCCACCGTTACGCCTTCGCAAGAATAGAAAATCGCTCGACAATACAATCGCGAGCTCGCTGATTTACATTCTACTTCACCTACTGGTCGACTGCTTCCCTACCTACAAGTGTTAGGCATGCCATTTGACCTGCTTAACGGCTCGCGGCTCGGTCCTTGACTGCCTGCCCGTTGGAAGCCTCGCTGCCACTCTGCTGGGTGAATGTCTCTTGTTTAGTTGACAGTAGGCTGTCGCTGTGGTGCCGTCTCGCTGCATCGCTGCATTGCTGTGGCGCGGGGTCAGATGGCAGTGATAGTCAGGAGAGGAGGGCCAGGAATCAGGGTCGATTAGCTGCTGCATGACAGAAGGACGGGCCAAGAGTATGTATACTCACTTCAGAATTATTATCAATAAACAAAATCTATTTAATTCATTCTATTAGCTTCTTAAAGCCGCCCTCGGTGCTTTTAGCAGACCAGTGTCGCATGCGCAACCGCCAGTTAGTTAGCGAGCGCCCGCCGTCCTGCCCATCCAGCGACGCAGTACGTGGAAGGTTGGCCATATCCCTTCAAGGGGGGGGGGGGGGGGGGTGTACCCTTGACAAGAAGACACACTGCGAGAAAGAAAATTGCTTTAATCTCTTGTTATATGAGACAGGTGAGAGAATAACCCGCCATGTGTGTTGGTATGACGTGGAGGCTAGCATCAGGGCTGGTATTGAAACTTCTCGGTGCTCACCAGGTGGCACCTTGGCTGTTAGAGCCGGCGAATAACCCCGCCACTCCGGTTGTACTCCGTTCGGATTCTCGCCAACGATAGTGATCCTGAAGGCTATGCTAGGCGTCTATTCCGCTTGACCAGCGATGGCGTGGCGGTCGCCGACTTTGGACCATTGCGGTCAAAAGTTTGGCCATGCCAACGCGCTGAAAAAGCTTTGTGAAAGACATTGAGAAATTCTGTACTAAAGTCACCAACCTAAGAAAGCAGTAGCAGGCCGCTCATCGCTGCTCATCGCATGTCATTGACAGCCCGGAGGAGGTGCAGATGCTGCGAGCCTAGGTGCAATTGGTGCCAGAAAATCTCTCAAGCCTCATATTTTGGCAATGACACGAGCGGAGGATGTTGCAACTTTCCATGTAATTGAACAGCGTCCAGAGATTCGCAGTAGACGCGGGCCAGCACAGGTGGCCCAGTCGCTGCGCCAAATCGTACACTCCGCCCAGCTTGCGTCGAGAATAGGCCCAGGAGGCTCTAACACGCGATCCGTCAGCTCGATTTGCCGAATACACTCGCTTCTTTAGTCAGAAAGCTCAAAAAGAGAAGGGTTTGAGCCATGGACCTGCATTGTGCCTTGATGTGCAGCGTCGCCGCCACCACTGTTGCCTACGAGCGCGAGGATATACAGCAGTTGGGAGAGACCACCTCAATTACGCTGAAAAATCACTACACACCTCAGCGTGTAGTGCCAGATGATAATGTGCTACTAATAGTAGCAATAACATGATAAATTACAAAGTGTGTTGATAGCATCGATATTTTTCCCACGCACCTCCAACGCCTCTCTCGCATCTAATTAGGTAGTTCTAGCACGGTGCCCATCACTGTCTGTCGAAAGAAGCTTCCTAACTAATTGATGATTTCAGCGTAGCCAGCGCCAGCCAGTCAACTAATCGGCAACTAACTTAGTGAATACTCGCCTGGCCAGCCAACCAACCGCCTAGCCAGCTAGCCAGCCAGCTAGCCAGCTGCCAGCCAACCAACCATCACTTCTAATGGAACGAACAGTAGTTAGCCAGCAAGCAGGAATTCCAGTACAGCTAGCATCAGTGAGACAACCAGCTAGCCAGCTAGTAAGCCGGCCCACCGGCCAGCTAACCAGTAATTCTAGCGTAGCTGACACTACCCAGCCAGTCGATCAGCCAGCGAGCCAGCCCGCGAACCAACCAGTATTTCTAGCAGAGCCAGCGGTAGCTACCAATGTAAGTACCCTGATTGCGCAGGTGTAACTAACAACTAGCCAGGAAGACAAACCGATCAGTTAGCAATCCAGCTAAACGGCAACCGGCTCCAGCCAGCAGCCCTTGAAGACGGGCGCCTATGAGCCAAAACGAAACATATCACGCTGACCCCTTACACATACGCCTCAGAATGGTTTTATCCATGACAGAAGTCTGCTGAAACGATCTTTGCCCTATACTGCTGTAGGACTGTTGTGGGTGGAGAAAGCGGTCGCGATAGTGGCCGATCGGCGGGCAACAAAAGGGCAAGTAAACTCGCTAGCGAGTGCTGTTAGTAGTGTCACCCCATGTTGCGACAATAGTCAATGCTGCATTCGCGAGCTGACGAGAAGTTCTTCATGATCATTTCCTAACACAGCTTCGGTAATCCGCAAATAGTAGAATGTAGGGCCCGGGTGCATCAGGCGGTCCTGCAGGTATCTGGCAGACACCGCCCTCCATAGCCACCCGAGCCGCGCGAGCCGTCAGAGAACCAAGCGGAGGTCTCAGTCTCGAGACTTCCTTTACTTTACGACCAGAAGAGAATTTGGTACCTAGAATTCGACGTCTTACTGAACTTAATTCAAAAAAGCTCCCAAAGGAGCTACTCAGCTTGTAGTTACTGTAGAGGCTTTGTCTTTTTGTATAGCCATGCTTCGCCTTTGCAAAGACGAAACCGTACTTTGTTGGAATAGAGAATTGCTAGGCTAGCATCACCTGGCCGTAAACATTGCGTTGCTGCTGCGACCGCCCCGACCGACCTATGTGGAGGAACTTTGGGAAACATGACGAGGACTCGGGGTCGAACTTTTTCCAAAAAAATTTACAGAATGAAATTGACTTCTGAAAAAAAAAAAATGCAAGAGCTCTTCCAACGCCAATACACGCACCAATCACATTGTTCGAGATCGACCGCGTTAATCACCCTGAGATGCTTCCTGCATGTTTCGCAGATTTAGCTCAACGGCCGCCCCGCGCATTTGCATCGCATCGCATGGCCCCCATTTCGACCCTAATGTATTTAGAAGACATCGTTGAATGATGTAATCATGCAGGACTGTCTGCTGCTACGCCAAGTTCGGCGAGCTTTGCTCTGCGAGAAATTGACCGCCAGAAGTTGTGGCCTGGATCCTCGTACCTTTCCAATGGACATGTAGGACACGGAAATGACCGATATATTGATGGGGTCTTACTGGTAGCCCAGTGTCACAGCCCTAAATTCTAGGGCGGTCACCTTGTTAGTCGTTGGGATATGGCGCGGCGATCATCGCTGTCAGCACTCAGCCGCACGCAGCATCGAGCAAAAGAGGCACCGGGGCCTCGCCATTCCCATTCTACCCAACTATACCCGCTCAACGCTATAATGGCCGGATATACGAAGGATCCTCCGCTGCGCCCCGGGCCTAATTCCTCATCTTTCCCAGCAACTGGAGCCGAAGATGTGGTTGAATGGCACCCTTTAGACAATCGCAAAAAGTTATGGGCCCCCAGGGTCAAAACGGGTTGCCTCACGTGCAGGTATGCGACTGGCCTAAACCCAGTGGGATTAGACTTCGCAACCCCGGAGTCTATCTTGCAGCTAACTAAGGAGCAAAGGAAACGACGCGTCAAATGCGACGAGACAAAACCAGCGTGCCGAAAGTGCATCAACGCTCAGAAAGAATGTGCATATCCCCGACCCCCGCCGCCGGCATCGGCCGTACGCCGCTCGTTATACCCAGCGCCAGTGATTGGAACAGCACAGGAGCTGTCGCTGAGCAGGCACTTCCTCGGAAATGTTATTACATTTCTCTCCGATGAATTCAATGGAGAACTCTGGCGCTATGCGTTGCCGCAGGTGATGCACAATGTCGAGGCAATCTGGCATGGTAGCAATGCTATCGCCAGTTTGTCAATGTCGCATAGGGTCACTAACGACGGGTCGGCTAAAGAGAGCACACGACAATATTCGATGTCGATGAAGCATATCCTCGAGATAACACAAGCGCCTTCGATCACGCCCAAGAACAAAACCATCGTCATGCTGGCAAATGTTCTTTATGGGATTTATGCCTTGTTCAACGGAGATACAGTCGCTAACATGGCTCTCCATGAGAAAACCCGTCGCCTGATTCGACACTGGAAATTCTGGGAATGCACCGAGTCTTCGTCGATGTCGAATTTGTCAATGCAGCTGCTGCATCATTTTCTTAAATCCAGCACATTGAGGCAAGGGGCCTTGTTTATTTCTTCCGAGCCCCCCAGCCAAACCTGGCTCGAGGCCATTATATGGTTTCAGGAACGACCACTGGGCTCCATTATCCAAGCATACGTGGAGTTTGAGATGATATGGACCAGCCTACGGGCAACATTGGATAATCTGCCCTTTCGACCGACTAAGAGGGATATCATGGTCGCTTCTGCCGGCCGCACAGTGCTTCGTCGGCACTTTGAGAGATGGGAGAGACGATATAGAACCTTGAGGTACACCAATCCGCCCATCTCCTTACATGTCTACATATTCAACGTACGCTCTATACTGGCAAACATCCTGTTTAAGCTGGATCTCGACCAGACCGAGCAACTCTGGGACGAAACTTGCTATGATGCCTGTGATGCCGAATTCACTAAAGCTTTTCTTGCTCTCGAGGAGGCACTCGGAAAAGAAAACAAGGCAACGCGCAGGGCAGAGTTTGACACGCAGTTCACACCGTCGCTCTACAAAGCGCTCACCTTCATCGCCAAGGCATGCCGGCGACCAGTCCTTCGGCGTGATGCCATCACGCTTCTGCGACACTCCCTCACTGTCGCACAAGGTCGGCTGTCCAACATTTCGGGAAATCCCGTCATGGAGTTTGTCGCCGATCAAATCATTGACTTGGAGGAGATTGCGTGGAGGGACGAGGCCGCTCGGGACGATTGCGGAGAAGGCTCGAAATGTGTCAAGGATAAGTTTGTCTGCAACATGCACCGCGTCACCAGAGTGCTTGCGCCTCGCGAGATCCCGGAGAGAATCGTTCATTATACTCTTTTGACGACTAGGGATGTTGTGAACAATAAACCGGGGGTAAAGACTAATGTCCGAGCTGTGTTTTTTAGCTGAGCGCCACTACCCTCCCTGTCGAGCTTTATATTCCTCTACATGTCAGATCTTGCTCGTATGACTGCTTTGTCCACAGATTCCTCTTTTGCTGTTTGTGCTCGAGATAAAGTGTTGCTCTACACCGCAAACACCCTCATGCCTCAGTACCGCCTCTAGGGTATGAATGGTACTCCACTGAAAGCATTGAGCATATCGGATAAATTGTTATAGAATGCATTATAAATAGAAGTATCAGATAAAATCTTACTCCATTTTTTTAAGGATCAGTGTTATAAATGGTAGGTCCAATATGCGCACACTGTGGACTTACGCAGACTGATGTCTCCCGGCTGGATTTCAAATGCGTTTTGGCCGTAAGTCGCGACGTGACCCCCGGTATTCTAAACGTTGGACCAAGTTTTTTGACTGACATCAGAAAAGAAAATAAACAGAACTGGGCGATATCTAATCAACGCTCCTACAGTAGTAGAGCCCTTCCCACAAGGTCTCATCAGCGTGGCTTACTACGCACAACTACCACGGTGATAGGCGTCTCAATGCGCCTGCAGACACACCAAATGATAGCCTCAAAACTTTCAACTAATGCTTCAGCGATCAGCCCAACGTGCCAGTCAACTTTCTGTTGGGCCTGAAAGCCGGATTTAGCCATCGCAGCTTGTTATCTGGAATGTTAGGAGAGTTGATACCAAGCAATACTACATGCTCGCAACATCGAACTTTTGTGGCCTCGCTATTTCAGAATAGGAAAAATTGAATAGGAAAAATTGAAGAAAGCATGCGATATTCTAGTCCCATGCGCCCTACACTACTCTACTTTAAGACGCGCCTTTCTGATAGCTGCAGAAACTTGATCAGCACAGGGCGTCCCAGTCAGTAATGTACTGCCTTGGGCCAACGAAGGATTCGTACCCCGCGGGACAGGCTTCCCCGCATTCGTTGGCTCGACATCTTGCACCGCTTCTTTAAATTTGACCTGTATCTTGCTGAGTCTTGCCCAAAAAAGATAGGGATCAAAATACACGAGCTGCATGAACACGCCGACTATACAAATCGCAATGGAACATGGCATCAGATCCGCGTACCGGGAGCCACCACAAGCTCCCCCGGTGTTCACCAGAGACAAGGATTCGCTCATTCGAGAAGCCGAGGCCGTGAATAGAAAAACAAAGGCGTTATTGGATGAGATTTCGAGCGCATTTACCCCAGAAAATGCCACATTCGCCGAGGTTGCTGAAGCCATAGCTCGTAACTATGACCGGAACACCATCAAGACGAGACTAATTAGCTTTTACAGGAAAGTGTCCCCTGATCCTGAAATGCGAGAGTATTCTAGAAAAGCCGACGACATTATCGACAAATTCGATGACAGTGTTATACTGCGCCAAGACATATTTAATCTTGTAAAAGCGCTGTACGACAAGAGGCAGACCCTTGGGCTTGATGAGGAGCAGATACGTTTAATTCGGAGGCTACGCCAGCAGTACATCGCATGCGGACTCACGATCCCCCCAGGGTCCGATCGCGGAAGATTTTCCCAGATTAATGCACGACTCCAGTCTCTGCAGGCAGAGTACAGAAAAAATCTCAATGAAGAGGACGGTTGTTTGTGGCTTACGCCAGAAGAACTACTTGGTGTGCCGGATGAAGTTGTTTCGAACCTCCAGAAGGGAAGGGTCTGGCGAGAATGAAGGAATGCTCCGGCTTACGTTCAAATACCCACATGTTCATCCCACTATTGAACATGCGACAAATCCCGAGACACGCAAACGTGTGTTTCTCGCCAACGACAACAAGGTGCCAAATTCTCACTTCACTGGCATATAGACCGTGTACTGATGAAGACAGCTTGCGCAAAATGCTGCAGTGTTCAAAGAAACACTTCGTCTACGAGATGAAGCCGCAAGACTTTTGGGGTTTGAAAACCATGCCGAGCGGAAACTTGACGGTAGCATGGCTAAGAGCCCGAAAGTCGTCCAGGGCTTTTTGGATGATCTACATGCCAGACTCGTGCCCGGCGCGCAAAAGGAACTCGATAAGCTCAAAGGACTCAAGGCTGAGCACTGCAAGAAGCACGGAATACCTGATGATGACGAGTTCTATGTATGGGACAGAACATACTACAAGCGCATACTGCTGGAGGAAAGCCACAATGTGGACCAGCTCAGGATTGCTGAGTATTTTCCTCTTGGCGAGACCGTGGACGGCATGCTCAGAATCTTTGAAACAGTCATGGGTCTGGTATTCGTCAAGTTGGATGATGGCGATCTAGCGAGACTGAGCCTAACTGGCAGCGCTGAAGATGCCAAATGGCACGAGGACAATATCGTGTACAGCGCCTGGGAAGACGAAACTGGCGGCAGTACGTTCCTAGGCTACCTTTACATGGATCTTCATCCGCGCCAGGGCAAATACAACCACCAGCAGCAGTACAACCTGCAGCCTGGTTTCACACTCAACGACGGAACGCGACACTTTCCCTCTGCCGCGCTCATCTGCAATTACAGCTTCCCGACACCCGGCAGGCCCTCGCTGCTCAAGCACCACGAGGTCGTCAATCTCTTCCACGAACTGGGCCACGCCTTGCATAATATAACCAGCAAGACGCGCTACTGCAAGATGCACGGCACGGCAGGCCCCCGCGACTTTGTGGAGGTGCCATCGCAAATGCTCGAGCACTGGTGCTGGACGCCGAGCGTGCTACAATCGCTCTCGCAGCACTGGGAGACAAAGGCGCAGATGCCGGATGACTTGCTGCAGAGCTTGATCGCGTCAAAGAATACCACTGGGGCGTTGGATACACTGCGAGAGCTGCGCACGGCCAAGTTCGACCTGATGTGCCATATGCCCAAGAGCCCCGAAGAGGCAGCGATGCTCAACCCGGCCGTCATTTTTAACGGATTGGGAGCCTTCCTCGGCCTTATCCCCGGGCTAGAAATAGAGACAAAACGATTGTAAGTTGAAAACTGATGCATAATAATCAGGAAGCTAATCTAGTACACCTAGGGACTGGGGACACGCATACGCCAACTTTTCTCATTGGATGGGCGGCATGGAGTCGAGCGTTTACGGATATCTGTACTCTCAAGTATACTCTGCCGACATGTTCTACTCGGCGTTTAAAGAGGATCCGATGAGCACAAAGCAGGGACGTCGATATCGACACGCCGTGATTGAAAGGGGCAATACCCGAGATGAGATGGATGGTTTGAGGGAGTTTCTTGGGAGAGAGCCCAACGCAGAAGCGTTTTATGAGGATTTGGGAATTTCGATTGGGCCAATTGTTGCTCACTCGAGCGACAGAGCGGCCGGAAACTAGATTGATCTGCTTGCTGCGCAGACTTTCCAATGGCAGTCTTGGTGCGCCAAGGATACAGCTTTGCGATGCAAAGGTGGAAATATGCTGGAAAACAGTCGGAACGGACGGGAAATGAACATTGTAGTAAGAACAAATAGAGACAAATATTATTTATGCCCAATTATGAGGTCAGCTCTACCAAGCCTTCTCCGTCCTTCCAGACGACCTTGTTCCCGTTCCGCCACAAGCCCTCAGTCAAAAGGGGCCGACCTGGTTTCCGATCTCTAGGAAGCTCATTCAAGAACCCCCATCGTGTCTTTTCCTTGTAACCACAGTTATTCCAGTCATTGATCACTGCGTCGACATTCCTATTGTACAGTGGCAGAACCTCCATCAGGGCGCGGTCGTGCGCCAGGCAGACGAAGATATTTTTCTGGGCATCCAAAATCTTGACCTTGTCCACGCTCTCCTGCGCGAGATCGCCAAACTCGTATGCCCCATGCGGCTTGCGCGAGACGTCATAGAACGGCCTTGATCGCGCTTCGTCGGACGAGGACTTGGTGTGTTCGCCGCCGTTTCCGTTGGTAGCAGTGCGGCCAACCGTAGGGTGAAGTGCTGTGAACAGGGAGCAGGGACACATGGGCGGATAGTAGGCATCTAGCTGACCGGGAGGGATTGTTGCTGGCATGGGAACGTATTCGGTTGGGCGGAGCATGCCGGCGTAGTGAGAGCAATCGCCGCCCATGAAGATGAAGCTGTCTGGAGTGGTGCGTGCCAGTGCAGAAATGTGCCCGACGGCGTGCTCATCGAAGTTAGCAAAAACGTAAGAACAGATGGATGTAGACTTACACCAGGTACATCTAGCAAGTAGAACGATCCATCGCCAAAATAATCATGGGCGGGGAACCCTCCAACTTCGAGCGGAAAATCTGGTTCATGAATGCGATGACCCCTATCTCGCGTGTTAGTGCATACCATGGACTGTCCGAGCTGGCGCATACTTGAGTGAGCTAGACGGAACTCGTCCGTTCGGGTCCTCCGGCCATCCTGGCACAAAATTCTCTGTAAATCCTGGCCCTACCACAATATCTGTCGAGGACGGATACTTGGATCCGTCGCCAATGTGGTCCCAGTGCCAGTGGCTCCAAACCATTGCCTCTGTCTAACATGAGCCACGCGGGAAAGGAAAGACAGTATAGAAGAAATCGATCCTTTTGGCTCGTGTGAAGAACTTACTAAGATCGGATAGGTCGAAACCTTGGTCAACAAGAATCTCATCCACGCCACGGCGCACATCCATCCCGGGCACAAAGGAACCGATTTTGCGTTGAATGTCGGGCGTCGTATTCCAAAAGTCCTTTCGAAGACCGCAATCGAACAAGATATACTCTGTGCCACCGGATTCGGCCTCGTGCTCGATGAGGAAGCACATTGTCGTGAAATTCAGCTTCTCGTGGCCCGTAATGGTGGGTTGGACAAAAGCATCGGCGTTGCAGACCAGCTTGCTCTCTGTGTCGATGGCCCGCACCAACACAATATTGTCCGACGCTGGTAATATCACTTTCGGCGCCGGCCGAGCCGATATTTTGGGTTCTGGAGTCGCCATGCTGTAGCAGCTGCTTCTCTGTTGCTTCATTTTTTGAGTGCTCGTGATGAGTATGCAGAGAAAGTGTAGCAAAGGCTTGGTAGGCGGCGCTCTCCCATATATATACTGATCAGGCTGCCTTTGGGTGGACCTTGTGACCCCGTTATGATGCATTGTCTGCCAACCAAACCTGCAGCAAATGCGGGCAGATGATGCTCAAAATCCAGAGTAATCTTGGTATGACCTGCACGAAGGTGATGCAGCTCACCTCAGCTCTTGCTCAACCAGCTTTGGCCCGCAGTGCTCGCGGCACTGATAGGCCTGTCAAGTCGCACAGCGGCATCGCATGCAGAGAGCCTGCAGCAAGGCGACCCAAATACGAGAGCTGGTTAGCATGACGATTGCTGTGGTACTTTTCGTTGTTACGTCCTTCGCCAGCCTGCAACCGGGAATTTCTGGAGCTCACCGGCCGGGTTGCCAGGCTAGAGCCGCCTATCGGTAGTATGGCTTCGTGCCGCACCCAATACAACTATGAGAGCCGCGTGAAATTCCCATTCTGGCTTCAGCCTGTATCTCATCTAGTCTAGATGAGAGCAAGTATACTTGCTATTTCGCGCGGCAGACTCATTAAGGACACTAAGTCGTTCAGCGATGAGGTCCTGATAACAAGCGATGGCCAAGGCACTATACATAGGGCCTTTTTCCTATGAAGAACTTAGAACATCAAATAGATAAATGAATTTGAAAGACCCATTATTGCGGTTGCTATATTGCCAAGCCATACTCACAGATTTTGGAGTTATTGGCGGTTTGCGATCACTGTGAGCTGTGTCATGGCAGCAAATGCTCTTTCCCCGCTTACCATCACGACCCTTCGACGGGCAACCTCTATGTAGACGCCTGTACGGTGGAGCGCG
Source organism: Akanthomyces muscarius (assembly GCF_028009165.1). Taxonomy (NCBI): domain Eukaryota; kingdom Fungi; phylum Ascomycota; class Sordariomycetes; order Hypocreales; family Cordycipitaceae; genus Akanthomyces; species Akanthomyces muscarius. Next base: position 169,475 of record NW_026611615.1, on the reverse strand, counting down.
AGATTCGCGTCTACAAATTGCTTCTACAATGGATGCATCTCCGGTTATAGCTCGTATGGCATACCTTTACCGACTAAAAAGAAATATCCAAGAATTCCCACGCGCGCAGAGACCTGCCATGGCTAGAATCTCTCTGGCCATGCACTAACGTTACTACCCGCGCTTGTAAAAGTAGTGAGAGAAGACCATTGATATTAGTGGGGAGTATAATTAGGCCGAAATCGGCAAAAAATGCGAGATTGATAATATTTACACATATCTCTTACGGAGCTACTCCTGATAGACAGACGACAGTTGTCCAGATGGCTGCTGATCCGGCTCGTAAGCGTAGGAAGCTTGGCGCTGTCATGTATAGCTGCACAACCGTGGTTGATGAGCCGCAAGCTGCCAATAGAGCCGCTGCTTACATTGAAATGATCAGTGAAGCAGCACAAACATTAACACATGTGGCGTGTGCGGACTTTCTTCTTTAGGATAGTTGGCTCCTAGCTCGTGAGTTGTCATCTGCGCGTTATTCGCAACGTGTAGATACTATAATGCCCCAGCTCAAGCCGATGCCGCGGAGCATTTCCATTGATTCCGCACTGCGGGAGCACTAGCCTGTCCTGACTACGGCCCGAGGCTGGCGCTATTTTCACAAAGTCTCCCAAGTTCTTACTGATAGAATACCGAACCAAAACTAGCCAATCTAGAATGGGAAGGTCGCCCATTAGCTTGTTCACTGGCGGTTATCCACTGGCGGGGCTGAGTAGAAAGCCCAGTGCCGGAGCAGGTCTACGCCAGACTAAGACGAGGCCGACGACGCGGCGAGTGTCGACCACGAAGCCTCAAATTCTGGCTTCACACGTTGTGAGCGGGCTGTGGCTTGCCGACCTACCCGTCGAGCTGCCGTTTTTGATATACGCGTCGTTTTTGATTCGTGGGTGAATCTTCACTATTAGGTAAAGTTCGACGGCAGCTGTAATTCGAAGCGGCGCCAAAATCTGCATGATCTGGGGAAACAGTGCAACGCTAGTCAGAGAACCACGTGTTAGGGATATGCGATTTAAACTATTATGTAAGTGGCAAGCCTTATCGTGACCACGACCATGTGATGTCTGGGTAGATGAATGAGGGAGCGGATGTTATAGCGAATAGTTTGAGTAGTAGAGGCTTGGCTAGGCGAGCAACGACTTATGTAAACCACAGGCAACGCTCGCTCATTAAGTGATTACCGCTTCATCACAATCGTCCTTTAATACTACTCAATAAAACGTATTGTACGAGTCTATAAATATGAGACTTTCACTTGTCACTCTTGTTTCGAGCCTAGCGGTCGCCAGTGCCGGCCCGCTCGCCCACGAGCAGGACAGACCTGCCATGGTCAACAACTAGATTGCCAACTTCACCAGCTCTCTGCCCCGCGGCAGCCTTAGGAGTCGCCAGTCCGGCTCCGTCTCGCCCTGGGCCGGCTCCGTGCAGGAAGGCAGCGGCTGGACCTTTGTGACGGGCACCTCGGTGGTGCCGTCGGTGTACAACCAGGGCAACGCCGGCGCGGCGACGTGGGTGGGCATCGACGGCGAGAACTGCGGCAATGCCATCATCCAGACGGGTTTCACCAACTGGGGCGACGGCGCGGTCGAGACGTGGTACGAGTGGTGGCCCAAACCGAGCTACACGTACAGCGGCGTCAGCGCCAGGGCCGGCGACACGATCCGCATGAGCGTCTGGGCTTACGGCACCCGCAACGGCAAGGTGCTGCTGGAGAACCTGACCAGCGGCCAGTATGACTATCGGACGTTCAGCAACATGAATGCGCAGCTGTGCCTGACTGATGCCGAGTGGATCGTCGAGCAGTTTACCGACACGAGCAGCGGCAACCACGTCTACCTGGCCGACTTTGGCACGATTGACATTACAAGCACCCAGGCTAAAGGAAACCGCGGGACTGTCGGTGCGGATGGTGGCAACATTGTCGAGATTTACGATGGGAATGAGCAAATGACCAGCTGCGGCACCAACCAGTACGGTGTTGAGTGCCGCCACATTGGCTGATAAGTGGCGGACGGAAATGGTTTCATGTATGTATATACAACGAATACAAGTAGAGAAGAGAGGTTGACTAGATTGTCAACAAGCATGAGTGTAATGATTTATTAAGAAATATTTTACGATTCATATTGTTTTTATTGTCCGTGTAAGCTGGAAAACGCCAACCGGATAGGCTACTTCGGTTAGTGCAACATCGTACATTATGGTGCCTGTGGACACAGATTCGAAAAGGAAACTCAGTACTAATGAGGCGTAGCTATGATGTGAAGCCAAATATTCAAGCCTCCAAAAAAAAAAAAATGTACAGAGCAACTGGATAGTATTCCTGGCGAACGTCTTGCTGTACACGCAGCTGACTAAGGCGTCGATCTACCATATCGGCGACGTAGATGCTAAAAAGCGGGCGGCGAGACGGACCTCGGTCGATGTCACCGCGCGCACGTCACTGACTTACAACAAACCGTCGCACGCGACATCTGGGCTGCTTCCCCGCAAACAACATCTCGAATCTTCACCATTCGCGATCCTTTACATTTGCGCACTTGCAACTCCTCACCATCGCCGGCACGCACAACCACTAGCAAAATGGCGCCAGCCGAATCAGCGCCACCACCAGGCAGCCCCGTCGCCGCGGCGCAGATGCAGCAGGCCTGGAGCCGGCACTTTCCCTACAGCGCATCTACCACGCACCCTGCATTCTTCACAGACAGGCTGCGACGGTCCTCGGTGTCTGCAGCGCCGCAGCAGTTGAATAGCCCGGTGACCCAGGGATACATCTACCAGGACGGCACGAGACAAGCCGACAATGCAGGGAACCTGCCCAAGTTATGAATGAGGGTGGGCGGTAGAAATTGACTGGCAGCGTGCGCCTGGTCGTTGCTGTATATAATCTTATGGTCTTTGCATCAAGCCATCGACAAGGAGAATTCAAAATTCGGCTCGGCACATGTTGGGTACCTGATCGTGGCAAGAGACAGCTGATATTTCTACGACGGCGCATGGGACATATCCGAGACATGGGCGTCCCAGCTGGGACGAGGAAACAATTGGGAAGAAGAAATATTTTCAGAGCAAGAAGAAGAAAAACGAGTGCTTGTTATGAGTGAAAAAAGAAACGCCAATTTCAAGAGCCGTGACCCCGATAATACCTTGTCACTGGCGTACTCTCCATGCAATGTACAGATAATAGACCACCTCTTGACAACAATTCTCCATGGCTGAAATCAACAGAGAGCTCGTTAATTCTTGACAGAAATGACAATGACCAGGATAATGATCAAGACCACCAGGCCAAGCAGGGCCATGAGCTTGACATTTTTCCACCACATCTGGCGCTTGAGCCCGCGACTGCGCACGCGGAAATCGCGCGCGCTGCCCCCCAGCCGGTCCGTCTTGTCCACCAGCAGGTCCAGGCGCTCGCCGCGCTCGAGCAGGCTCTCAATGTTCTTGGTCATGATGCCGCGGACGTCGTCAATCTCGCGGCGCGCGTTGCCGATGGCGTCGCTCTGGCCGCCGCTCGTGGCGCCGTACTCGACCATGAGCGTCTTGAGGCTGCCGTTGAAGGACCCCGCGCCGTAGTTTGGCATGTCGGAGAAGTCGCTCGTCTCGGGGAAGGCGGCGAAGAAGCGCCGGCGCACCTCGACGAGGTAGCCAAAGGGCACGCGCCGGCCGAGCGACGTGTCGGCGATGACGAGGAAGGTGAGGCCGCCGGCGGCCGGGTGGTCGGGGTGCTCCGAGGGCGCCTCGGCAATGTAGTGGATTTGGTTGCTGCCGTGCGTGTAGGTGAGCTTTTGCGGCTTGGTGTGCTCAATCTTGGGGAGGATGAGGGACGCGAGCGACGAGGTTTGCGACGAGGCTGAGGTTGTGCATTCTGAGAGGATGGTCGTTTTGTGAGCGATGCAGGAGCTGGAGAAGAGCGGGCCATGTTAGTATTGCGGGCTATCGTGGGTGTGAAGCTTGGAGAAACCTTGTAGGAGGAGGGCAGCCGGGGGTACATACTAGAGGAGCGGCGTCGCTGGTGTCGACGAGGAAGCCATGACTGGTGATGGAGCAGTGTCTTGGGGCGATCGGGATTGCTTCTGCGACGGCGATTTGGTTTCAACTATGCGCGCTGAATTTGAGCGACAAACGGAATGGCTGTGGCGGAAAGCAAGGACGTTCAATAGAATGCAGGTGGTATGAGGAAGACCAAGGTAGGTGTTGGGGGAGCGTTGCGACGCCAATGACGCATGCACTGTAGCGATGGGGCAACACGTGCCGCAAGGCAGCAGAAGGCTCTGAAGCTGCTGTGTTTTCAACGCGCACCACAGCGGATGGGCACCTACAGGGCTGCCGTTATAGCGGCCGACCGTGTTCTCAGTGGCTTTCACGCTGTGGCGCTTCTGTTGCGTTCCTGAAAGCCAGCCTCACCAAAAGCGGGTCGGCGTGGCGTTGATCCGGCCATACAGGGGCTGCGTCCGACTCACTCACCCAGCAAGTCTGGTGTAAATTTCAATGTCCAGTTTTTTGTATATCATATTCACAAAGGGGAAAGCTACAGCAACGAGCGTCTCAGATTGCGGATACTCAGCTCACTCAACGCGACGGAAATGAATCAAATACTTTAGGACGCCCTGGCCATGATACGTGTTGCTTGCAGACGGGCCTGCAGCGTCCAAAATCCAGTCTGCAGGAGACTGCTGTCGACCAGCGCCGAACAGCAGCAAAAAGCATCGAGGCCACATCGCGTCGCAGTCGAACGGCCGCCAGATAAGAAATTCGGGCAAACGTTCTATAAAAAGCCAAAGCTCGAGCCAAGAGCCGACTCAATCGGCCACGGCCACGATCCGCGTTCAAGACTGATATTAGACAATGACAAGAAATACAAAGGAAAGCATGGAGTGTTCCGGTCGACGGTGCTTCACCGGCTGCAGTTTGTCCTGCAGCAACAGCTCGACTCGGCCCAATTTGCGCAGGGGGGCATCAGCGAGGATGAGCTGCGCCGGCAGGGCTCCGAGTTTATGAACGCCATCGACGAGGCCTTTTCGCTGGCTGAGAAGAACATTACCCGGCGCGACAAGAACCCGCTCTTCTGGAACCTGCGCGATGCCTTTATCCAAAAGGACGTCAAGGGCCTGCAAAAGGAGATACAGTACTGCTTCCAGTCCTTTGTCACGCAGCAGCGCTTCTCCAAGGGCGTCGAGGAGAGCCAGACCAACATCCTGAACCTGCGCTACCCGCACGAGTGGTTCCCCGCCACACGCGCCATGCAGCGCAAGATTCACGTCCACGTGGGCCCGACAAACTCGGGCAAGACGTACAATGCCCTCAAGGCGCTCGAGGCGTCCAAGTGCGGCGTCTACGCGGGGCCGCTGAGGCTGCTCGCCGCAGAGGTCTACCACCGGCTCCGCGCCAAGAACCTGCCGTGCGCCCTCATCACCGGCGAGGAGGTCCGCATCCCCGAGGACACGGACCAGTACTTTTCCAGCTGCACGGTCGAAATGGTGCCGCTCAATCGAAAATTCGACGTGGCCGTCATTGACGAGATTCAGATGATTGGGAATTCGGACCGAGGCAGCGCGTGGACTACTGCTTTCCTCGGCGTGCAGGCCAAGGAGGTCCATGTCTGCGGCGAAGAGCGCACCGTGTCCCTGATTGAGAGCCTCTGCGCCACCATTGGCGACGAGTGCATCGTGCACCGCTACGAGCGCCTCAGCCCGCTCAAGACCATGTCTACGGCGCTGGAGGGCAAGTACGACCGATTGGAAAAGGGCGACGCGATTGTCGCCTTTAGCCGCGTGTCTCTCCACGCTCTCAAGCGCCAGGTCGAGCAAGAAACCGGCCGCCGATGCGCCATCATCTACGGCACGCTGCCGCCCGAAGTGCGCGTGCAGCAGGCAGCGCTCTTCAACGACCCGAACAACGACTACGATTTCGTCGTGGCTAGTGACGCCATTGGCATGGGTCTCAACCTCGAAATCAAGCGTGTCATTTTTGAATCCGTGCACAAGTTCGATGGCTTCCAGCACCGAATGCTGAGCGTCCCCGAATTCAAGCAGATTGGCGGTCGCGCCGGTAGATACCGCACTGCTCAGCAGGCAGCGCAGGACGTCGAGACCACCGCCGAGCCGGGCAAGAGCACGGAGCAAAAGATTGGCTACGTGACCGCCATGGATAGGCAGGATGTGCGTTCCATCGCCAGGGCTTTTCAGCAAAACGTCGAGGACATCAAGCACGCGTACATTCAACCGCCGCCGAGCGTCGTGGAGCGCTTCGCCTCGTACTTCCCGCCCGACACGCCGCTGTCCTTTATCCTCATGCGCATCAAGGCCGCCGCGAGCGTCAGCCCGCACTTTCGCCTCAACATCAGCAGCTCGGCGCTCGAGATTGCCGACATCATACAGGACCTGCCGCTGTCCATCTACGACCGGCAGAGCATCTGCCACATGCCCATCTCGCTGTCGAGCGAGGGTGCCGTCGCCGCGCTCAAGGCCATGGCGCGCGTCGTCGCGCACAACGAATCCGGCGACCTGCTCTCGATCCAGGAGATCCCGCTCGAGGTGCTCGACCTGCAGCTCACGCAGCTGTCGGGCAAGGAGGCCACCGACTACCTGTACAAGCTCGAGTCGCTGCACATGGCGCTCAACGGCTACATCTGGCTGTCGTACCGCTTCACGGGCATGTTTCGCAGCATCGAGCTCGCGTTCCACGTGCGCTCGCTCGTCGAGGCCAAGCTGATTGACTCGCTCGAGAAGCTCAACTTCACCGACGAGCAGCTGCTGTCGCTGCGGCAGCGGAAGCGCCGCCAGGCCAAGGCCGCCCGGCTGCGCGAAAAGGTGGCGGCCGAGGCCGACAACGAGTCGTCGTCGGCGGGCAGCGACAGCGTCGTCTTGGATATCCCGTCGCCCGAGGCAGTCAAGCAACGGGGCGAGGTGGCTGCGTGAGATGAAAGAAAAAAGAAAGTGTACAGCAACATTGTATCATAAAAGCCAAAAATCGGCATGCATTTTTAATGGAAGACGGGGTGTGGCCTCGCTGCAGTGGAGCAGCATGTACAACACGACATGTAAAAGCATTTAGACACGAGCTATTCACTTTTTGTATATTATCTAGAAAAGATGCGAGAGTAGGTCTCATTTCAACGATTTAATTATCGAGTCAAAAAAAAAAAATATAGTGCAATAGTTGCGTGGGTGTACGAGCTAGTCCCTTTGTGCATGCTATTCAGGAAAATCTTGTGTTTGTATGATTTGATTATCGAGAAAAAACCGCTAGTTCGGAGTTGCTATTCTATTGTATGCGCTTGCTTTTAAAATCTTCATGTTGACGGCGTGTCGTGGTATCTTGAAGCTGCTCATCATTCGTTCCGTCTTGTCGTCAGCAGTCTGGGTACTCTTCGTGGTAGAACGTCTGCGTGTCCGAATACAACACATTCGCCCTGTATTCCAACCTTGCGTCGACTTACCGCCTGCCTCTGCTTGTGCCGGTGCAACAGGGTCGCCGCAGCGAGCAATCGACACGAGGCAACATAATCCCTCGTCGCCTAGCCTCCAGTGCTCATAGGCGGATTTAACGACGGCCTCCAGCAGGTCGTCGTAGTGGTGCCATCTGGGAAAGCGGCAACAGGCACGGCATTCCCTAGTCGCTGAGCCTCCAGTGATCATAGGCGGCGTCGATGACGGGCTCAATCAGGTCGTAGTTTTCCCAGCTGTCCTCGACGTGGTACATGGACGGCAGATCATCCGCGAGGGTGCGTTCGTAGTTGTCGAGGTACCAGTTGTTGCCGCTTTTGTCTCTGTCGTCGGCGTTGTAGTAGTCCTCGACAAACTTCTTGCCGACCTCGCTGAGGTCCTCATTCTTGAGTGTGTAGTCGCAAACGTCAAACAAGATTTCGCGGCCGGTCTTGCGGCGGGCCTCCACATCGGCAATGGCTGCCGAGTCAAACGTATCCGACATGAGGTTTGAATTGATAAGCCAGGTGAGGAGAAAGCCAATGTGGGTGCCGCCGGCCTGGGGGTCGAGGTCGGCGGGGAAGTCGGCGGCGCCTGAGTGCCATGAGGCCTTGTCGATGGCTATCATGTTGGGGTGGCAGATGCGATTTCTCGGGTGAGGGCTGGTCTAATGTTGACTGGAGAAGTATGAGTGTGAGAATACTTTGATGATTTAAGAACCGAGTGTGTTGGCTACGGAGAGGGGTAAACAGAAATGATGATGAGTTGGAGATGTCGGTGAGGGGTCATTGGGTCAAGCCGGCCAGGGTAGGCATCAAACAGTTGCCCCTTCAGGCAATGCGGGTTGGGCCTACCCTGGCACAGGCACAGGCATGCAGGGTACGTACCTACGCACTCCACTGGAGCGCTGAGTCTAAGTGCTGCCAGCGGCTGTTTTACGTTAGCTGTCTCTTGTTCAAGTAAAGATATGTATTTGTAGAACTCAAATTAGAAGCGGAAAGCTCGTCAATTGGCCAAAAGCCCCCCCATAGACGTTGAAAGATACAACAAGAGCAACAGCAACTACGATAAAAACAAACTGCTGCCAACTCGCCACAGCCTCGCGCCGCAACTGAAAGATCCCAGGCTACGTAGGCAAGAGACGCAGCGGCGACGCTACGGGTTTCGGGATACTCTTTTCGAGCATGTCGAGTTTTGCCGCGGTTGGACCTCCAATTTCCGCGTGCCTGAGCTTACACTTGAAGCCAAGTGTCTTAGCGGGCGTGACAAGAACGAGACCACTGCATGTCAGCCACTGCTAACGTTATAACTAGATAGAGGAACAATGGACCGGCTGAAGGGAAATAAAACGCGGGAATACGATACTCGGAACAATGCACACGCTATAAAAGATACATGCTTTGTTGCTAGTGCCGTTTTATTCTATCCTCCACATGCCGAGAATCGTGATTATGGGTACGTGTACTCAGAAGCGAGTACAGTAGAAATACGGAAAACATTCCAATCATGCAGGCAATGGTACACGGCGTTTTTGTAAATAGTCGCGCTGTGTCACTGCGATCATCAGTGACTAACGTTACCTGCCTACCTACCTAGACAGGTACCTACTCGGCGACCCGGTTTGGTGGGGGTTTGTTGCCTGGCGCGGGGCAAGCCAAAGTCCCGGCCGGCCAGCCCGCTGCAACTGACAGGCGTATGGCGCTTCTTCACTTTCGCTCGGCAACCTGGTTCTCGGCCTTCAACTCTCCATTAGCATTCTCACTTATCCATTCGCAAATAAGCATGCGCACCGCCAGCTTGCGCCTTCATCTTGTCCAATAATTTTCATTCATCCCAGCAGCATCACACATACGCCAACTCACAGGCAGCCGCGGCGGCTACCCACTGCGCGCGGAAGCTGAAGCCTCGTGCCGTCTGTTCGCCGTTGTTGAGCCCCTTTGCTTGCTTTCCGCATCAAAGGCGCAACGCTCACCAGAAAATGGACAAGTCGAAGCTCTGTACCCCTTGGTCCGTTCAGCCTCATCGAAGCGTGACACAGGCGGGCCCTTACTCTGATCGCGCGCCGTCCCCGCCCTACATTACCCTCCACTCCCACGCCATGGGGAGCCACGAGGCCGGCCAGGATGCCTACACCCTTTGGCCCTGCGTGGCGAACCTCTCTGCGCTCCGTCTTACGCGCGAGGAGCTCCGCATCTTGACCCGCGATCAGCCGCAGGTGGCTAGCGACGGAGCCGGATCCTGGATGTACGAGCAGCGGCGTGGGCCTCAGCCCGTGCTCGACTACATGAGCATCGGCCCTACGAGCAGCATCCGCGACCATGAGTACCTCAGGCAGAACAACATCTCCATGATTGTGGTTGTGCGGGACGCTAGGATGGTCAACATGCCGTCGCTGAGCGTGACAAAGGCCTGCGAGGAATTCAACATCGAAGCGTCCTTCGTAAACGTCGACATCGAGAACCCGCTGCACCTAATCCGTGAACTCCCCGAAATCACCTTCAACCTCAACAGCCACATGATCAACCTGCACAATCGGTCTCAAGCAGAGACAGGTGTCCCGCGCACCGGCCATATCCTGGTGACGTGCGATTCCGGTAACGATAGATCCGCTGCCGTCGTCGCGGCGTACATCATGGCCGTGTACGGAGCATCGATGCACAAGGCGGCGCAGTTCCTGCATAGACGGCGCTTTAGTTGCAACTTTGACGAGGGTGCAAAACGCATGCTGCAAACGTGGGAGGAGCTACTGCTGGCGCAGGCAGCGGTTGAGGCGGATCAGCAGGCTACGCAGCGCAGGGCCGAGCCGCCAAAGTCCAAACGCCGTCTCGATGACATGCTGGTCCCCGATATCTTTGTTGAGGGTGGTACCACTTGCGTGAGCTATGATGAGGATCGATTCCAGGAAAGGAGATTTGCCCCCTTCAAGGACTCGGAAGTGGACATGGAATAAAGTGGTGACAACTTGTTCCACGGGAACAACTGTTTTAGATCTTCACATGGCATAGCGTTCCGGAGTTCTTTTGTTTTCTTGCTACTGACTTGCATCAGTTACCACGGAGTTTCTTTTTCCATTTTGATAGATGAATAGAATCAGCTGTTGCATAACTTGCATAATACCACACACAGCAGATTTCCGTTTTTCGGCCCCTGCGCTTGGTAAACTGAACGAGTGCTGCCGCGGGCAGCTGTGCAGAGATGTGCGCCTTCGCAGCTTCGTTTGCTGCCAGCTGGCGGCGCTCTATGAGCTGCTATGCATTTCCACCAAAAACGCGCCGTCTGCAAGAATGCTTCAGAATCAGTGTCTTGCTGTTCCAGTTTTTGGAGCCTTGGTTTTTCTCCATTGGCATCGCAATGGATCAAGGCATGATTGATTGGACGATGTTCCTGGCAGACGATCCATGGTTTCTTCCCGACCCGCCACCAGCAGGGATGGAGCTTGTCGATGCGCTGCCGACCAATGTCGAGACGGGACCGAGCCTGGAAGACTTGCTGCAGTGCCCCTGGCATCCGAATCCGTCTGAAAACTGCTGCTGGCGCCGCGCTGCTAACGACCCGTTCATGGGCGTTGAAGAGTCAGTGGCGGGTCTCGGCCACTTCGGAGTAGGATTTCCAGACGGCCACTATCCAGAGACGGTCCCGGGGTCATTTACCAGCACGAGGCTTGAGCTCGGACTACCCATTTCTACTGTTGACGCGAGTTTTCTGGACAGGGCTTGGAACCACGGGAACGACGACGGCTGCTTCCCAGACACCACCGAGGCGAAGGCATCCCAAGAAGACGAAGGCCAGAGCGAGCGATCCCTGGTTATAGAGGAGCCTGTAGAGCTCTCTCAGGAAACATTCGAGATGCTTAATGTCACAATGGAGGACAGCGAAGAACACGCTGTGTATAGCGAAGCCATCCTCGACCCGGGCACGGCGAAACCGGAGCCAGCCGCCGCCGCCGGCTGTCCCACATCCACTTCAACAGATCAATGCACCGTTTATCAAGATATTCCTGCGCAAGAAACTGCGAAACGTCCCGCGGATAAAAACGACAAAGACGAAAGTGATGACGGGGCAGGACCTCCAGCGAAGGTGGCTCGCAGGCCCAGGAAATATCAACGCAAACGAAAATTTCAGGACCTTGACAACAGCTCCGAAACAACCAAGACGGGACAAGACGACAGCGACTCCGATTACGCCCCAGACCCTCACAAGAAGAAGCGCGCGCGCATCACCGCCCCGACGGTTTACAAGACTCCGCCAGCCACCGCGAAGAAGCCTCGAAGGCTCAAGGGAAAGCAGGTGTGGTATGCCACGAACACTTCGCCAGCTGCCAAATATCGCATCAATACGAAGAAGCCAGCCCGGGATGGAGAGATGGGAGTGGCGGCCGTTGCCAACTATGCGCCCAATGCCAACACTGCGCGCTTCGCCGCGACTGCAAAGCGGGCTCGCTATGCCTTTGAAGCAACCACCGTTCGCCCGCAGCCGGGCATCTGGTACGAAGACGCCGAAGACGCACAGTATACGTATTCTACATTGCAGGAGGAGTTCCAGAGCGTGAAGGAGCAAGCTACGGGCAGTGGTCGGAATGTGCAGCAGGTGGTTTTTGCGGACAGGGCTGGGGACGCCACGTTTGCGGAAAACGCCACGTCGGCCGAGATGATTATCAAAATTGGATAAATTATTCGGGATTTTTTTGTTAATTTAATGGGGTCTTCTATGAGTGAGACTTGGTGCTAATTGAGATGGTTATTTATCTTCGAGGCGGTCGTTGACGTCGAACTGGGGGAAATAGCGTTACGGGGGTGGCTGTCGACTTGGCGATGGAGCGGAATTTGGTTTTGGGTCACAATGAGGAATGAATCTTGGTAGTCTTAGTTTGGGGTCATCTAATGAATGAATGAGTTCTTGGTTTAAACAAGCTGCGTTTGGCACTTCTAAAATTGGCTGATGTCGGGCTCAAGTCGCGCCGCCACCTGGCTGCAAACGAAGCTACCGGGTGCATGCATTCAGACAACTACTAGTAACAGAGCTTGGCCCAGTTACTGAATATGCAAACATTCCTCTGCCCTTGTATACAGGTATAACTACATGTGGATGAATCCAACGTAGTAAGTGTCCTCCCCTTACCCGCTAGGTGCTACATGGTCAGGTGGTCGTTCACCACCTGTGGCATGCAAAGAGGTGCATGATTGGCGGACTCCAACGGGTGTTCAGATTCTTTATTCGGAATGGAAAAGTCTCCACTGTTTGAGAACATTAACTTTGCTCAGAGCAAACATACTGATGATAACCGGGGTTGGATACACCGACTGCAGGCCGCCGGCTGTTGTCCAACGCCTGGGCCGTATGCAGTGACTGGTGCACCACCAGTTGCTACCCAACATCCTGCACGACATACAACTTGCTTTAACCATCTTTCCAGCCACTTCAATGGGAAGCACTCAATCTCAGCTTCAACATCAATCGACTAAGCCGCACTGCAACGCCGCCATGATTTCGCAGAGCGCCCGTTCGCGCCAGCCTCCTTCCAAGCAGAAGATCAAGGACAACAGCGTCTTCAAGAGATGGCTCCAGATTCAAGCGAGAGATGACGACGATGGGATCAGCCCTCTTCTGAGTGCGCCGCCAGAGGATCTCAGTGATGCCGCTGCCGTGGCGTCCGCGCTGACGGTTACGCCGCGCGAGTACCAGAACGAGCTCTTTGAGAGAGCAAAGAACAAAAATACACTCGTGGTGCTAGACACTGGTATGTAATGAAGAACTCGCAATTGCTAAACGCTTTGTTGACTGTGGCCAGGCTCGGGCAAGACCCTCATTGCCATCATGCTTCTACGCCACGTTCTGGAGCAAGAGATGGAGAACAGATCCAACGGCTGCATGCGAAAGACTGCCTTTTTCGTCGTCGACAAAGTTGCTCTGTGCGTGCAGCAGTACCAAGTGGTTCGCGCAAACTTGCCGTACTCAGTCACCAAGTTCTACGGCGAGCTGCAACCCATGGAGCAAGCCCAAGGTCACTGGGACGAGCAGTTTGACGAGAACATGATTGTCGTATGCACCGCGCAGATCCTTCTTGACTGTCTCAGCCATGGCTTCATCGGCATGAGTCAAATAAATCTCTTGATTTTCGACGAGGTGCATCACGCGAAAAAAGAGCATCCATACGCCGCCATCATGAAACGATACTATCCGCGAGGCAGTGACGTCAAGCCGCGAATTTTGGGGCTTACTGCCTCGCCCGTCGATACAGGAACTATAGATATGGACACGGCAGTGCAGAGATTGGAAAGCCTCATGTGTAGCGAAATCGCGACCGTGTCGGACGAGGTGCTCGAGGCTGGCTGGGTCAAGCGCGAGCAAAAGGAGAAGTTGCGCCTCTACAAACCGCTGAGGCGCCTCGAAGAATCATACACAGAGCTGACGAGAAACGTCGAAGAGTTTGCTCGCCACGTTCCGAAGCTCAACAGCTTTGTGCAGTGCGCCGTAAAGATGGGTTCGGTGCTCGGTCCATGGTGCGCTGATCGCTTCTGGCAGGCTCTGCTTACGGATGATGTGATGAAGAGCATGGCCATACACTCGGCCAAGTCTCGCAGAGTCGACTTTAGCTACGATAAGTGGGAAGCGGCATCCGATGCGTTGGAGAGTCTTCGGCCGCTGGTGGACAATCATGAATTCACCGCCCTCCCAACGGAGGAAGGCGCCATTTCGTCCAAGCTCTCTGTGCTTCGAGAGATTCTATGCGCCGCGTTCGAAGAGAGCGCATCGACAAAGTGCCTCGTTTTTGTGGACGAGCAATTTGTGGCCATGATGCTGGCAGACTACTTTGCTCAGCCTGGTATTGCTCCAAGTGGCATGATTGGCGACTTTATGGTTTGTGACGGCAGTTTTTAAGTGCAAGTCACTCAACTAACAGGTGCAGGTCGGCTTATCAAAATCGACAGTTCTATCAAATCTCTCCCAGCGACAGCGAATGACGAAGCTAAACAACTTCAAATACGGCAACACGAATTGCCTCTTTGCGACCTCGGTAGCCGAAGAAGGCCTCGACATTCCTGCGTGCGACCTAGTGATCCGATTCGACATTTGTGTTTCCGCCATTCAGTACATTCAGTCCCGAGGTCGCGCCAGAAAAGCTTCGTCTGTTTATATCACAATGATGGAAAAAGATAATCTTGTTCATCTGCGTCGCCTCGAAAACGTCATGATTGACGCACAGTCTCTTCGCTCCTTCTGTCAGAGACTGCCGGCAGACCGAAAGATTGGATTGTACGAGCGACCACCTTCAAAGGAGCTTCTCGTCGCGGATACCGCCACACTCTCTGAGCAGAACAGCATGACTGTACTCGCCAGATTCGTGTCCACACTGGCTCAGGGCACCAACACCAGCCCTGTTCCAGAATACATTGTCTCTGGGGCCCCGGGCAGCAACTTTGTGTGCTGGGTCATTCTCCCCGACTCGGCGCCCTTCAAGTCCACGACGGGAAGCATAGAGCAAAGCAAGATGAGGGCTCGATGTGCGGCGGCGTACGAGGCATGCGTGCGCCTGATCGAGTCGGGCAGCATCAACAAAAATCTCCAGCCGACCTTTAAGAAGAACTTGCCGAGAATGCGGAACGCGCGATTGGCACTTGGCGAGAAAAAAACGAAAGAACACACCATGTTGATCAAACCGAAAGTGTGGACATCGCTACCACCCGAGCTACCCACACAGCTGTTCCAGACCTTTATCGAAATACAGCCCGAATCTGCAGGTTTCACGCCCCTTGCATTACTGACGCGAGAAAAACTGCCGGATATAGAGCCAATCAAGCTTCTCCTCACGGCAAATGTCACCGTGTCGGCCAGATTGATACCTGGTGGACCTACAACGGTGTCACTGGAGCAAGTGCAAAATCTGTCGGCATTTACGCTCTGCCTGTTTGATCATGTCTTCAGTAAGGAGTTTGATGCCAAGAATGAGGAGATTCCTTTTTACTTTGCCCCTGCGTCCGTGGCTCTGTATCAGCGAGAGAAGGGAGGCATTGACTGGCAGCGATTAGAGCAGGCTGTCCTGTCCATGGCTCAAAGGCCAGTGATTGACGATGGTAACATTCCTCGGCAACAATTTGTTATTGATCCGCATGACGGATCCAGAAAGTTTTTCGCAAACGAGATTGAACCTGCTCTGCGAGCAACAGATCCAACCCACGCGGGAGTTCCTGAACATAGAAATAATGGCTACTTGACATCAGACAGGTCCATCATGCAGTACAGTTGCAGCACAAGACTGCCGCATCGAAAGAAAATCGTCTTTGATACCGAGCAGCTCGTGTACAAAGCCACGCTGTTATCTTTGCGCCGAAATTACTTGGAGCACGACGACGTAGAAAGCGCCAAACAAGATCAACCATGTGTCATCACTCTCCAATGTTTGGAAGTCTCTCCGATTCCAGCTGATATTGCTCGTGCAGCCTTGCTACTTCCATCTGTTCTCTACCGCCTCGATACTGCATTGATAGTAGCAGAGATCAGTGACATGTTGGGATTAAACATACCTCTTCGGCTGATGTTGGAGGCCTTTACAAAGAACGCGGTTGATCCTGATGACGAGGAGGTCAATCATGAACACGAGCAGCAAGGTGGACTGCGCAATTACGAGCGATTGGAGTTTCTGGGCGACACCTTTCTGAAAATGGCAACCACAATTGCGCTGTACACGCGCAACCCTGGGGCCAATGAGTTTGAGCACCACGTAGAAAGAATGCTGCTGGTCTGCAACAAGAACCTGTACAACACGGCATTGGAACTGGGCTTGCAGAGCTACATCCGCTCCGGCTCATTCGACAGACGTACATGGTACCCCAACCTGCCATTGAAGCGGGGCAAGCCGGCAAAGTCAACGGTCATTCAGAATGTGGGAGACAAGACGATTGCCGACGTCTGCGAGGCCATCATCGGCGCGGCCTACATGGGTGCCGTTTCAGACGGCAGCATGGATGAGGCGGTCAAAGCGGTGACCAAGGTTGTCAACAACCCCAACCACGACATGGGCTTCTTTTCCGACTACTATGCCGGCTTCTCCGCGCCCAGCTGGCACGCAAGCCCTGGCAGCGCCGGCGTCAGGGCCACGGTCGAAAGGATGGCCGGGGTGCTGGGCTACCGGTTCCGGTCGCCGCTGTTGCTGCGCTGCGCCTTCACGCACCCCTCGTGCAAGGGCGAGGAGATTGGTAACTACCAGACGCTCGAGTTTCTCGGCGACGGCCTGCTCGACATGGTTGTCGTCGACTACCTGTTTCGCGCGCACCCGGACGCCGGCCCGCAGCAGCTTACCGAGCGCAAGATGAGCGTCATCAGCAACCAGTTTCTCGGCTGTCTCTGCGTCGACCTGGGACTGCAGCGCGAGATCCTGAGCGCCGACGCGCAGGTGCCCGTGCAGATCAAGGGCTTTGAGGAGAAGCTCAACTACCTCAAGGACAAGGCTGAAGACCCTGCCGCAGAGCAAGGGCGGCCGGCGGCTAACAAGGGCTACTGGACGCTGGCGACGCGGCCGCCGAAGCTCCTCGCCGATGTCGTCGAGGCGCTCATCGGGGCCATGTTTGTGGACGCGCAGTACAACTACGACGTCGTGCGTGGTTTCTTCCAGAGGTTCGTCCAGCCGCACCTCGAGGCGGACATGAACGGCTACGACGCCCTGGGCCCCGGCCACATCATCACGCAGACGGCGCACCAGCTGCAGAACCAGCTGGGGTGCAGCCGGTGGCGGTTCTGCGTCGACGAGGTGCCGTGCGAGTCGCGCATGGGCCTGCTCGCGCTCACGGCCAAGGACTGCATCTGCGCGCTCATGGTCCACGGCGAGGTGCGCTGGCACGCCAAGGCAAGCAGCGGCATCGAGGCCAAGAGCAAGGCGGCGTCGTGGGCGCTGCGGGATCTCCGGGGCATGAGTCGGGACAAGTATCGGGCGGAGATGAAGTGTGACTGCGACGTCTCTGGTCGAGACTGAGTTTTGGTCTTGTCTCGGAAAAGGGGTTGAAGGGTGCAACACAAATAGTACGTGAGTTGTGAGTAGCAAAAGATTGATTATTGATCCAAGGCAGAGTTTAGATTGATTGCGTAAATTGTAGTAAAACTGCTAGTGATTTGAAAGAAAAAAAGAAATTGGTATTGAGCTGTTGCTTCGCAGCGTGTGTGTGTGATGTCCTCCCCTTCTAACCCCTTGGCGCCCGTCCAAAGAGCGCGCCGTGCATAGTCCCATATAGAAAAGAAAGAAAAAAAGCCCTCCCTCCTCCAGATGATTAGATTAAAGAACGTACCAGTCGAAAAAGTAAACCCTTGCCAAAATGCCCTCCACTGTCGTAAAATATGTACATCGTACCCAGCCAATATCTGCCTGGACGAGCTGCTGCTTCAAATGAGTCCCCTCCTCCCTTTCCCCCAAACGTCTTCCCAATAGAAAACAAGTAAGGAACACAAAGCAAATAATGAATATTGTGCGACGTCAGAGTCGCTGTGTTTTCGTAATCATCAACAAACTCCTCTCCGAGTCCGCGTTGCAGTCGTAGCTTGTAGATGGGTGGTGACTTGCCCATCTACTCCACATCAGCCAGGTTACCATCGCCCTCGTCTTCCAACGACGTGCCGACGCGGCGGAGACGAGCGCGGGGGCCCCCGCTGCGAGTGAGCTTCTTGGCCTCCTTCCGGCGACGAGCCGCGACAGCAGCATCGCCTTCCTCGCTCGCCGGCGGCGCTTCGACGATGATGCTGAGGCGCGGCAGCGGCGACGAGCTCAGCTGCCGCCGTTGCTGCGTCGCCTTGTCCTTGCCCTCGAGGCCGGCGCTGTCGTCGAGCGCGGCAAGCTCGGCGTCGTCGTCGTCGTCGGTGTCGTAGTCGAAGCCCAGCGCGAGGAGGCGCTGGCGCTGCGTCAGGTACATTTGCGGGACAAACGCGCCGCCAGACACGGACTCGGGCGTGGCGATTGACGAGCAGCGGTCTTCCTCTTCGAGCGCTGCCGCGTCGTGCAGTTCCGGGCAGACGGGCGACCCCAGCCGCGACACGGGCCGCGCGTCTTGCGGGATCAGCATGTCCAGTGACTGCTGCGTAGCAGCGTCAGTGTGGTGGCCCTTGAGCGTCTGGTTGCTGTCGCGCTTGCCGTCCGAGACCAAGGCCGGCTTGGTCGGCTGCCTCTGCGTCTCGGCAGCACCGCCAAAGAGGCCGGGCAGTGCGCCGCCGCCGCTGGTGAAGAAGCCCGACTCGTTGAAGAGCAGGGCCTCGTCTTCGGGCGTGCCTCGCCGCTTGCGCTTCTCCACAAACGCGTCGACGTCGGATCCGTCCGTGGTGATGGAGCAGCTCTCCACGTCGTCGTCCTGCTGCGCGCGGTCAATGTCGTAGCTCGCCCGCGCTTTGCAGCAGCTCTCGTCGAGATCCATCAGGGAGCGAAGGTCCACCGACGTGGTCGCCGTGGCGCGGCTGACAGGGCGGAGGTTGACACTCGATACGTCGGATCGCTCCGTGGGCTCCGTCGACGCGACCGACCAACAGTGCCTTTGCGAGGCGCGGCTGTCTGTCGCGCGCTCCGTCGCGACGGATCGCTGGTCCTCGTCCACGTCGCCGAATGACTGTCGCCAGCGCAGCATGTTCTCGATGGACAGGTTCTGCTGGTGACTTGTCGGGCTGCTTCTTTGGTTACCTAGAGCACTGTTAGTCTGGACCATTCTTTTTCCGTCTAGGTGTAAAGAATGCCTTACGTGAGGCAGGCCACTTATTGACGCCATCTTCGCCAAACATTCTCTCCACAGGCGCCTCCTTGATGGGTTCGCCCATGTGGTATGCGCTCATGACATCCACGGATTGGCGTGCGCGGCGGACGGAGCCCAGAGCCGACGACGGACGCTCGCCGCTCGATTCTGCCTCGCTTCGGCGGAAGCGAGGAATCGACGGCGGAAAGGCATCGTCGCTCTCCTCCGCGCCCACCTCCTTCCGACTGCTGCTGGCCTCTTCCAGCTTTGGAAGCCCTATGGATGCGACACTGGCGCGGCGCGCCTCGGTATACACGGGGCTGTCAAAGATGGACGTCACCCGAACTCGTGTAATGGGCAGCGATCGGGCCGTGTGGAGACTCGAAGCGCGGGAGCTGGGCCGGTATGCGTCTTCGGCTTCTGGGTCCTCAAGAATGATTTCTTTATTGGCGTACTTGCGGTACTTGGACGCGCTCGTGTTTTGCCGCCGCGGTACGACCTGCGCTGACCGTGTGGCGTAAAAGTTCTGCACGGCCGGGCTTCCCAGAAGCAGGCCGTTTTGTCCAATGTTTCGCTCGGCCACGTCCTCGCCGTAATCGCGCGAGCCGGACGCTTGTAGCCTGGCTCTAAAGTCCGAAGGCCCAATCTGCCCGTGTGCATCTAAAAGATCGACGTGCCGGCCCGCGGCGGAAAAGGTGTGTGTGCCGGGCCCTGTGCTCGTCCGTGGCAGTAATAAGTCCGAGTATGATGAGCTCGCTGAGGACAGTCGCTTGGCAGAATTAGAAGAGGGGATCGTCTCGCTCTGCCACGGTCGCGGGGACTCTCCGCTCGAAGCCGCCGTCGGGGGTGGTGTTGGGCCAGAAGCCTCGGCTTGTGTTTCGTGGGCCAATTGCTGGCGGTACGTGCTGTTGCGGCTCACGAGGTCTGCGTCGCTTCGGCTGCGAAATTTTGAGGCCGCCGGCAAAGTATAAGTACTGCCTAAGCACAAAGGTTGTCAGCGAATCCATGTGGGCTGTGAAAAGGAATCGGGCGAGGCATTCGTACTGCGCTGCAGGGTTATTGTAGACGGCGAGCTGGAAAGCGACGTCTTGTCGCTTTGCCGCCTTTGTAAGAAGGCGAGGAAGCCCATGGTGTTAGTGCAATGGGAGTGCCGACAAGCACCACAATGCTCTCAACGAGAGCAAGCTCTCATGTGTGGGATCTGCAAGCTTATATTGCTTTTTGGGGGAAGCAGGTCAAATGGTCTGGCCGGATCGAACGGGGGGTCGGGCGAGGAGAGCGCAGATACGGGCACCTCTTTAATGTAAATGGGAGCTGCGCAGTGTGGAACAGAGAGCACCAGGGGGGTGGACGGACAGCGGATAGATGAGAAATACCCTCCTCGATCTACAGGCTGCCCTGTCGTGTCGTTTCGTCCCACCACCAACTTTACGCTTGGGTGGGACTTGGCACGGATATTTAGACTTTCACAGGTGCTGATGCGTATCTCCCCCCCCTGGTTAGATGGGCTTCCCGGCTAGTGTGCATCACCAGGTTGGTGACAAAACTCTCACAGCAAGTGTAGCAAAGACGGCCCCTGCATGGTCTCAAGAGTGGCTTCGGCCTACGCCGCCAATAAAAGCTGCCGGCAGCCAGGATACCAGCGCCGCATGAGAGTGCCGTTGCTTCTAGACACTGCACTACTTGACTAGCTAGTTAGTTTACGAGGGCGGTTGGCCGTTGGGGGATGCAAGTGGCAGATGCAGCTAGCCGGATGAGGCCCTGCCAACCCCCCTGGTACCTGGGCGTTTTCCGCAGTTGCCGGCTAAAGCCTTCCAGAGAACAAAGGGCAAAACGGGGGGCTTGATGATGGAAGTCCCATTAGCAGGGTGCCAGCCATATGCGCACAATGGACTTGTAATGGAGAGCAGAGCGAAATAGTTGCAAAAAGCCAAGGGGACGACATTTTGCGGAGCGGGTCTCTACGTTCCACACGGACGCACAGGCTGGCTTTCTCTAAGCACTCTCTTTAACAATGTCTTGGTTGGAAAAAGCCCGGTTGGGCGTCGGCTGGCTCAACACAGACGAGAGCGCCGCCGCCGCCGCCGCCGCCCCGCGACGCTACAGAAAGCCTCGAGTCTCGAGTCGGTGATGGCTTGGAGGGGCGCAGTCCGTTGCCTCCATTGCCGTCGCCGCCGCTGTCATGGCTTGGTCCGGGCTGCTGCTGCTCTGCGCTGCAGGGGTTTCCTCACCTGCATGACGCCGCTGCATCATGGACCAGTCCAGCGTTGCGAATAGCGCCATCTGACACGTTTTGACAGCCTGAAGCTTGCCCCAGGTTAGCGCGACGCTAGAAGGGCTCACGGACCGCGTCTATCGGCCAGAGAGTTCATCATGCATGTCCAGCTCTGCAGCCGCTTGGACAAAAAGGATGCTGTCGGAAAGCGGTCTACGAGCACACGTATCTGGGCAATGCTTGCTGCTGTCGTGTAGTTGGGCAATGCGGGCTTGCCCGTTCTTGTCGTTCATTGTCGAATTCCGCGTTTTTGACTCAGAGGTTCATGAATCAGAGACAGAAAAAGCAGGTCCTGCATGCGGATGCATGGCCGCGCTGCAATCTTAAATACCCGTCACACAACATGGCCTCTGCCTGCTTGTCGGGAGCTTCTTCCCGCTGGCGGCCGACGGAACGAGAGCGCCCTCTCTTCCACCTGCAGATTTCCGTAGAATTTGGGCGAGTACATACGGGAACCGCCGTGCAGTGAATAATCTTCGTGGCTTGCTTCTTGGCCCGCCCTTCCATGGAGAAGGGGTCCGCCCTGGTGGCTCTCTTGTCTGCTCTTCAGCAGCCAATAACCTTTAGTTGCACAAGAGCCTTCTGCACGTTCGCTGTGCTGCGCCGAGAAGTGTGAGGATTTCATCACACCCTGGTCTTGGTCTGTGGCATCGCAACCGATGACGAACTTTGGCCAGCTGATCCACCGGCGCAGGCCACAGGCTTGTGTACTGCGTGTGACTTTCGTTGGTAGCACGCCGAATTCTCTTTCCACTAGCTAGTCATGGCACAATCAATACATAGACGAATCCTGCAGCATGCTTGTCTATTGCTGCAGTGCACCTACCGCTCCGTGGTCAACCTGGTTGTCCTGTTTCTCTGGCCGTTTCACCACAACAGCAGGTTACAGCATCACATTCATTGTCCGTTCACCACAAACTCCTCTTGTCCCCTCCGATGACAATTACTCCAAGATGCGATGGATGGATGGATGGCGGCCTGCCGATCACCCACCTGAACCCGCACAGCTACGAGCATCTTCCCTGCAAGCTCAGTGGCTCAGGGTGCCAGTCTGTGGCTTGCCCTCTCAAATGAGTTTTTTTTTTTTTTTTGCCGAGTTGGCTTCCAGGCAAAATGGCTCACAATCTGGCACAGACATCCGCGACTCAGATTCCACAAGTGCCGAAATACGACTTTTCCAAGGCGAGCCCGCCCAGTATTCGGACATGCTGGACATGCTGGATCCAACTTCTGCGGGAAGGCCAACAATTCGTAGTTGCGAGTTTGGCAACTAACTTTGGCTGCATTGATGGTGGCTGATAGCGCAGCAGCTGAAAACTCCGTACGTAAGCTTCAAATAGCCCCATGTGCACAGATTCATGCGAGCAAGGAGACCGGATGAGCTCTGCATCACCCCGATCGAGCTGTTATTGCGGGTGTTCCGATGACGGGTGCTCTGATGATTGCTTGCTTTTGCTGCGCCAATCTTCGGAATCACAATGGCCGCACGAGAGAACGCCAGCCGAGATGTGACCCAGCAACGTATGTCAGTTCTGCGAACCAGCGGTTGCAGAATAAAGGAGGTCCCGCCGCCAGAAAGGGCCCTCCTCGGCCAACAGGGGTATTTGGGAAAAAGGGCAACCGAGCGTCCGGTGGACGAGATCGACCCACGGCAATGGGCCTGGCAAGCGCCACAGTTGCAATGACTGGCTGGAGCTCTGGTGGACTGGCAAGTGGATGTTTCACGCTCATCCAAAACCCTGGGTCCGGGGACATTAAGACCGTCATGGCTAGTGGCCGGCTGGCCTATCGCGTTGTCGAGTGAATAGGAAGTGGCTTGCGTAGCGCAAATTATCGGGAAGACTTTTGCCGTTTGGACAGGTGGACAGGTTCTTCTTCGTCATACGGGTAGCACAAAAAGATTAAATTGATTACTCTACTCCCGAGTGTTTTCAGCCCAAAGACTGTACAAGCGATCATCAGGCCGGCGTTCAATTGTTCCTCTTTAGTTGTGTCTTGCGTGTACTAGTGGCTGCTACTCCAACGTTCAACTGGTGATGGGGGAAACTGTACCCGTACCTCTCAGCTACGGCAAAGACATGTCTGAATTTAATTTACCAGTAATTCAAAAACTTCAACAGCCGTTTCTGAGAGCCGTTTTGCTCTTTGCAATTTTTCTTTCGTCAAAACCCGGTCTCATGTCCAACCCGGAATCTCGGGTCAGAACCATCAAGCCCAGAATCACACACACAACGAACGCCACGATGCTCGCAGCCCTGCTGTCTCTGAACCCATGCCCAATTTCCCACTCCGCGATCGAAGGCGTTTACGGTCATGGATTCCAAATCCCATGCGGGCGTTTCTCATCCCCTCCAAAGAAGCTTAGCCAATGACTGGTAATGACGTGCAGATGATTTGAAAACAACGCACATGCAAGACAGCTTGGGGCATCTGTGGAAACTACCCCAGGTGTCCAATTTTCAACTAGCGATATGCACCTACCACCAGATTATCTCAAAGAGCTTGACTACTGAGTAGGCCAACATATGTAATTTCTCATTCCACTGTAATATTTCAATCTTAAAACCATCCAACGCGTTCTGGAAGCTGTTGGAGTTTCGAGGCGCGCAGGGATCCTATGAATACGCTGCTGGCGAGGTGTCCCAACGGCGACGCCTTGTCCATGGTCGCTGCTTACAGCAAGACAACCGGTCAGTGTCTTGTCAACGCAGACCCAAAAATCCACTTTACCGAATCCACGGAACTGGGACGATTGAGTCTCAACGGACTGTGCATTGGCCAGCCGGCTCACGTTTCTTTCTGGGTTGGCGTGCCGACCAAGTGCTTCCTTGACGTCGAGAAGGGGCAAGCTCTGGTCCGAATATTGCGCGAATGTGGGTGCCAAAAAAAACCAACAGCAATCTCATAGATGCCACTTTACGCAGCTAGAATTTTCTCGTATTTGTTTAGGATGCAATGGTGGCGCTGTGGGCACTTTGCGCAATTCGTCCTCCGCGAGTTTCCCCCACCCCCGGGCCAACAGACGAGCACATAACCATGTGGGCGGGAACCTGCGTTGATTACTGTGACCCAAGGGGGGTGTTTATTCTAGAGAAATAATACAACAGCAACATGAGATATTCAACGAGCAGGGGCCAGCAGACAACCATGCGTAGTACAGTAGTACTTGCCTGTCGCCCCGCTAGGCGTTGTTGATGGGATGATTGATGAAGTTCTCTCAAGTGAGTGGCAATCATCATATTTGTATTGGAGCAATCTTAGATTTTATATTCGCTTTCACTCCCTTTTCCATTCATTGATTCTTTGGACCGATTCTCATGTGACCAGCCGTTCGCCGACAAATCTCTGCAAATATTCCCGACGCCTCAGAGCTGCAAGCACCAGATCACCACATGTCAGCGGAAGCTTCGTGGCATCCATCCTGCAAGAAAAACATACGCTCCTCCAGTCAATCACAGAGACTCTTGCACGGTAGATGCGGGGGTACCTTTTGCCTGCTCTCTCGGCATATGCTCCTCAGTAGACCACGTAGGCGCACATACGACGTGTCGCGTCCCCGATCCAAAGGGTTCATCTAATGTACGGATGGCCGGAAAACATGCTTACATATTTGGCCAGGCTGGCGACGAGGCTACCATTCTACGCGTCCTGTAGTCGCTCGGACCGGGCTTCGTCCCAGCTCTGCTCAGCTTGCCAGCATAACGCCACAAACCGGCAATTGCGGCGTCTCTGGTGTTTTCCGGGCGAGGGCATCAAGTGCCGTCGTCGCGAACCCCGAGGCTGCCAACCACATTTTGATGCGGGCAATATATTCGCGGCATTTGCTATCATTCATACTGCAGTCACTGGTAATCTTGCCGCCGTTGGCCGGGCTCATTCCTGGCCCATCAAAAATACGCCGCCCGGTCAACCGTCCACCCAGGTACTGCAAATTGGGGCCGAACACTTCTACCGACGGTGTCTACAAGGCGGTTGTTGATGGCACTGCTTCAATTAGAGACTGGTACTCACGTGTTTAGAAATCCCAGCTGAGGATCTCTGCGCCAAGTATTCGCCTAACGAGAAGAACCATATCAGCCTAGTTGCCCAAGTAACCCCCAGTCCAGTATTGACAGGGTTCCCCCTGCGGTGTTCAAAATCTCATCTCGCTTTCCGCAGAATGGCGGATCCCCCAGAGTAAATTAAATGGCGTAATTTGACTGAGAAGCTTCACAATGGCATTCATCGCACGACTGCCAATATGTCGGGAAATGACACTTGAGTTGGTGCACGGCACCGCAGCCTTGGCACAGCACAGCCGGGGACGAACTACTGGTACACGATCCGTTTACCTGATGCCGTGTATTTAACGCTCATCGATTAGTAGTCTATGATTCTTGCCCCAATTTTGTACAGTTGCCCAAATTGTTCTATCAGATAAATTCCCGTCGACTCGCCTCATCGTGCTGTCGAGGCGTCTCCTTCCTCACAAATTCCCTTTTTTTCTCCCCAGGCCGCGTCTCGAGCAAGTCTATTTCTCCGCGTTTTTCGCATCCGCTCTCTTTTTGGTCTCGCTTTTCTTTCCTTGGTTCCACTTGTCATACTTTTCCTTCAGATAGCGATATGTTCTGCCCCAGCCACCCATCAGGAGGCCCTTGATACTCTGACTGGTACTCGGCCAGTTGACCGTCTGCTTGATGACTTGGCGAACGAGAGCTTGGAGCTCTTCTGGCTTATCGGCGGCTATTCTTCGATCGAACTCGCCGCCTTGGCGTCGCTTGTTGGATGACGGATCATCATCCCGAGTCGCTTTCATCATAATGGAGAATTCCTCACGGGGAATAGCAAACTTTTTCTGATACTGAAAGTAAAGGCGTTGGCGGAAGCTCGAAGGAAGGCGTCGTACCATGTTGCCGCGTTTAATTGGGTCCATATCTTGCTGCAGTTTATTGTCGCCATTGGGATCAAGCACCCATTCCTCATCATCTAGTCGGCAAGGTCCTGTAAATTCGACATTGGGCAATGTCTTGACCAATGGCGCATACAAACGACGGAAGTGTACAACATTGTTGTTGACGATGTTGTCGACTTTGCTCTTGTTCTCGGTAGGAAGGGCCATACGAGGATCGCCAAGGTAGCTCAAGCCTGCGATGGTGCTATAGAGCTCACCCTCGGTGAAGTCCGGGGGCAGAAGAAGCATAGCCGTGCGCAGCGCAGCAATCAAGTTGTGCTGGTTGGCAAGACGGACTTGTGGGTGATCGCGAAGAATCTTGACGGGCTTCTGCAGACGGCCCGCAAGATATAGATTGTCCCAAGTGGAGAGGTCGTGAACCAGGTTGTCGATACTCGTGACACCGTATTTGATCAACATGCCGTTCATTTCAATGAAAGGATTGAAGTAGACACCAGCGCCCCAGTTTTGTACATGAGAGACGGCGCCCGAGCCTAGTGAGGCGATTCCAGAGTAATGTTTGCGGTGTTGCTTTATATTCAACGAATGCCAGTGCTGGGTATGCGAGACGCCAAAGATAAAGTCAATCATCTTGGGCGATCCTTTCTGCGCCTTGACCAGTGCATCCGGAGGCTTGGGATGCACAGCACGAAAGTCGGCCTCGCTGATGCTGCGGCCAAGATCCCCTTGCGGAAACACGCCGGAGCCATATGCGAAGCAATAGACGATGGGCGCGTTGAATTGCCGCAGCATCACACGCAAAGCCTCTTTTAGCTCGTAGTTGATAATCATGTGCTGGTTCACGCCAAACAGGCGATGTGGTAAGTCCTCGAAAGACTTGATCGCGAAGTCCACAGATTCTTCCCAGTCATCTCCGTATAAGTTATATTTGCCCTTGGCCGACTCTTTTTCGCGCTTCTTCAGTAGAGGCGCATCCGTCTCTGCGCTGGCAATGCTGGCGTCATCCTTCTGTTCGGTCGAAGCGCTTCGAGGGTTCGCGTCTTGAAGAATCGCTGAATTCGAAAATTTCCGGGTGCCTGCAAGGCCAAATTGGCGGCGCGAATGCTTGTCACTGCGTAGTACTGATCTCTGCGCAGAAAGTGTTGAGCAAGGGGGGGACAGGCGGATGGTGCTTATCGATGCGGTCTATCGGACACGTTAGGCGAGGCCCAATTGACCAGCTAATGTAGGAAAATCGCAGTCATACCCGAAAACCTGAATACAGTGAAGCCATTGTGGTGTAGTCGCGTCGGATGTCGATGATGGATGATTGAAAGTTGGGGCTTTACCCGTCGAGCGTTACAAAGATAGCTCCATCAGCCTACAGGCTGTAGTTCAAGAGGTATAAAAGCAGTTCCAGTCGAGATTAATTGTCTTCCGGCACAATTGCAGTATTTGGCGAGGTATGAGCGGTCGGGAATGCAGCAGTCGGCACAGTTGGAGATGAGGTATGACCGGATGACAGGGCGAAGCTCAGCAGCAAGCTCCATGTGCTGTGCGGGTCGCGACGTCAGTCCCGAGCCATCACCGCACGTGACAGCAACGAGTGGCCAACCGCAAACAAGACTTCGGCATATCATGACAAAAGCTCGGAAATATATAAAAACTCCAGACCGAGCATTGGATGACTTCTGAGATGAGATTCTTACCCCAAATGCAAGAGTGCTCTCAATATGTCTGGTAGAGGCCGACCAACGGCGCGCGCCCGTCGCCTAGTAGCTTACCCTAGAGACCAGATTTTACACTACGACAGCCACCTTCCAGCGCCACGTCACGATTAAGGAAACTTCAAAGCTTAAACAGCTCATATTCAGACGAAGGAATCCATCTTGACCGGTTAGTTGATCAATTCATGTATATCAGACGGGGTGCGGCAGCCTGGTGGGCACTTGACATAACTATCTAGAGTCGACAAACCGGGTGATTTGTCTCACAGTTAATAGAGTGCAAAACGAGCGTGCAAACAAAGCGAACATAAATTAGAAGGCTAGGACAAACTGAAAAAACAGGCAAGTAACCTGCGCCCCCCCCCCCCCCCAAAAACAAACGTGAAATATATAGAAAAAGAAAAACCTTGTAAGTGTTTTCGGGTCGTTCGATCGGTCGCCTGCGTGCTAGTACAGACATTTTGAACCCGCCGACAATCGGCATCCTGCTAGCTTAACTCCTCGCATTCTAGTTATATTTTTCCTTTCGCCTTGGTATATCAAGGCGAAATCTCACATAGTTTTAGAGTGGATGATCATCTTGAATACGCCTCGTTCCACTTATACGTGCGGCAGGGAAGCCAAGAAAAGGCGGTAATATAACAAAAGTTCCGCATTGCTATAGGCTGCCTTGCGCAAATCCACATTCTAAATGATTCTAAACGAATCTCTTGACAATCCTTACTTCGAAAGGGCGCGCTCGACACGACCGAGTGACACTGAAAGGCGGGCATTTGCGCGACTAAGACGTGCGCTTACTCGCCTGAGTCACCGTTGCCTAAACACACTTGGCTTTAAAGAGCGGCATCGCCTTCGCCTGCTTACAAGAAATTATGATCTGATTAAAAAACTTCAAAGCGATGGCGCTAATATCTGGAGGGGACGAGTATCCCGTCTCCACGAAAAGAATAGCCCGAATCGCTGCTCAGCTCTCGGCTCTGCCTCTCGAATTGATTGAGCCTGTTTTGGCGGAGTTGCCGCTACATCATATTCTACAGCTGCAGTGCGCGAGCACTGCCGGCGCCTCCCTTCACGATGCGATCCGAATCTCACCCACCTGGGCATGGCTGTTTCAGCACCACGGCGAAAGACTTGCGGCGCTTTGGATTGCCGCGAATCGGCTTTCTATGCTCTGGTGCGGCCGCGACTACATGCAGATGACGACAGTGAAGCAATGGTCTGAATTCAGCGTCAAACTCCACTGTCGGGCGGTGACTTCCAAGCCAGAAGACCCGGCAAGCCATACCTTGGGAGTCTTGGAGAAGCAATTTACCGTTAGCTTTATGGCTTTCCTTGGAGATGATCGCCAGGTATATCCGCCAGGCTTCCGCATCGTTGAAAGTGCACCGTGGGGCCGTGGCCTTAAGAGGGCTGACCGTCGCGCTGCGTGCATGTATTTGCCGGCCACCTTGTTGTCCTCCTTGATCAAAGAGAAGAGATTGCCTGAAAGCTTCAAGAAAATGCGCACAGACGCATTCTCAGCCTCTGATTACACGTCTTCGCCACCCAGTCTGGACTTCCTCGACCAGGCCGCAGACGCTCTCCATACTCATGAATGGACTTTCCAGGACGCCATGCTCGTCCTGCCGTGGATTATCAAGGCGTTGGAAATGCTTCGAAAAACCCAGAGTGATGAACTCATCGTCTTGGCACAGCTATTTGACGATTTTCCAGAACTGCTGAAGATGCCTCTGGCCCCGCAGCTCATGGACCCAACTCGTCAACCACACATTGCCCGCAACTTGCGTATGGATGCTCGCAAAGCTTCTCACTTGCCAATTTACGCAAGGCTAAAAAAGATCCACTACGGCCGGCAGAAACTTTTTGTTGGTCGGTCGTGGTTTCGCTTTCGCTACGCGCACTGTTGCTTGGTGCCGTACAATTGGTGTTTCGACCTCTTCTCCAAATTCAGAGGTACATACGATCCGACCAAGAACGACCCTATAATTCCTTCCGAAATGCTATCCCTTTTCAATATCGCAGAATTAGGCTTCAATGACATCTATTCTTATTCGAGCAATTCTATGAGCCGGGTAGCGCGTATGAATGGCCAGACTTGTTTCGTGTTCCGGCCAGATCAGAATGTCTCCTTGCCTGCTCGTCCGAAAGAGCTTGAATGGCTTACTGCTTTCACCAAGTGTGTCAACTGGATTCGCTCTCAGTTTCCGGGCGAATATCAGGCATCCTACACGAATGCCCTCGTGTCTTCAGTGCCTGTGTTTTCCAAGTCTGCATCGCGGGCAACTATGGACGCTGTCGACTACGAAGAATTCGTGCACCGAGCCCCGGTATCTGAAATTGCAACGCAACTTCAAATCGACTCAAAGATCTGCGATGAGAATAATCGCAAAGTCCGGTCTAAACAGCCAAGTCTGCTTGCGCTGTATATCTCCGCTTTGACTCCCCTCCGAAAGAAAGAGCTGCTACAGCAAATGTTCCCCTCGCGCGAGCTTGGGCCTGAAACACGTACATTGATATTTGAAAGCGTGCTGCAAAAAGTTGTAAGTGTGCTTCAGTCGAACCCGCTTTCCAGAGACTGCTCGTCCCCGGAGGACGGGATGTCTGAAGCGGACGCCGCAGCCGAATTACCTTCCAGCGAGGGTCAGCAAGCTTCCGCACCTCAGAATAAGATGACATCCGATGAGGAGTTGCGAGTATGCGAGAGAATACTGGAAAATCTACTTTTGACAAAAGACGACCAAGATGGCAGTATCCACCGAGTATTATCTGAGGTTCGATCAAAGATCAACCAAGACAAAGGAGTCCACGCGAACATCAAAATTTCTTCCTACAGCCCTGCATCGAATGCCGACCGCGCGAACGTCGCTGTGTGCTATATATGCCGTCTTCGCCGCCATGAAAGTCATCCATTTTTGCCGGCTTTGTGCAAGGCATGCGGGGACTTCAACCTGTCCGCTTCTCGCATGTCGCTTCCACGGAACCTTCAGCTCCGGGGCCGCACGGCTCTTGTCACTGGTGGGCGCGTCAATTTAGGCTTCCACACAGCTCTTCGACTTTTACGATGCGGCGCCTTTGTCATAGTCTCAACGCGATATCCTGCCGATGCTGTCATGCGATACCGGCGTGAAGCGGATAGCGAGACGTGGGAAGCACGCTTGAAAATCATCGGCGCGGACTTCCGCTCTGCGGTGGATGCCATGGCACTGACACGACAAGTCAAGAATATCCTTGATCAAAACTCTAGCATACTGGATATCTTGATCAACAACGCGGCGCAGACTCTTGCAGACAGAAAAGAGGCTGAGGTTACTGCCATCAATAGGGAGCGTGATCTTCTTGGAGACTCGATGG
Organism: Akanthomyces muscarius; assembly: GCF_028009165.1. Taxonomy (NCBI): domain Eukaryota; kingdom Fungi; phylum Ascomycota; class Sordariomycetes; order Hypocreales; family Cordycipitaceae; genus Akanthomyces; species Akanthomyces muscarius. Next base: position 138,093 of record NW_026611615.1, on the reverse strand, counting down.
GAAGTTGGCAAGCCCTTTGGCTACAGAGCACACCCTATACACCAAGATTGCGGGGTGCGAACGACTCAAGCATTGAAACCGCGTCTTTCACTGGCCTGCTTGGATCGCAGGATGTTGCCGCTCCCGTCAAAAGCACGACTATCGTCGTTCCTTACTCCAAGTCATCATGGGTCCAGAGCCTGCATGAAATACCTTACGAAGACCTGATCAGCGCTCATAGCGTCAACACATTTGTACCGTTGATTCTCATTCGTGAGCTTCTGCCAGTGATGCGGCGAAAAGAGGGTGCGGGCGAACGCTGCGGATACATTGTGAATGTCTCGTCCAGGGAAGGCATATTTGAAAACAGAAAGGGACATTCGGCCAAGAGAGGAAAGCATGTGCACACAAATATGTCAAAAGCTGCTTTGAATATGATTACAGAGACGGAAGCTGCAGAAGCATGGGAGAAGTATGGAGTCGCCATGAATACGGTTGATCCTGGCTATATGAGCGCGGCGCCCGAGTTTGAGGATGCATTCGGTGGCGAGCGACCGATTGGATGGGGCGATGGCGCTGGCCGTGTTCTGTGGCCCATAGCTGTTGGACAGAAAGCGACAAGCAACGGCAAAGGAAAAGTGATCTGGGGTCAATTCTTGAAACATTACGGTGCAGTCCGAGTCGAACCTGGATTTGGCCGCGGATGAGTGTTGATGGACATCACACAACACGGCGTTATGATAGTTTAAGAAAAGAAAAACATTCAAAGTCTTGAAAAATAACGTGCGAATACTCGCTACGAAGACAGAGTCTGTCAAGTTGCCAAAGTCCATAGTCTGAGCTGTTTGCTGATTGATATGAGATTCATGTCATGTGTGATCCGGGCAAGAACATGGGCGACTTTGGAGACGGTGCCGGATACTCTGCCCCCGAGAAAATGAAATGGCATTCAGTCAAGTACGGTCATTAGCTACTCGTGATATACGTCGAACACATGTTTCGGAGCGGAGAGCAATTGAACAGTACTCTGAATATCCGCGAGGCATTCGGCAGTACGGCACACACTGTAGTCCAACGCCACGCCGAATCGCCGAGAGTGGCACATGGCAGCTTGAGAGCTGGGAAAGTACCTATCGTAAGTGAGATGGAGCAATCCGAATTTGCAATTCGGAGGTGGCGCAAGCCTGCTGTCGTTGATCCGGGCCCGGTACTGCAGCTACAAGCGAATGTCGCTACGTCGACCAGCAGCCTGGCTGCTTAGCCTCATCACTAACCAGCGTAGTGGGCATCGCAGGATCCTCCACAAAACCACCTGGGAGCAGGCACTGTTACAATATCGAATGTGTCACTTTCACAATGACTACTCATAGCCTTGTAGCAGAACTACTGATAGCTCCCATTGCGGGCAGTCACTGGACCGACCATGGCGAATTCGCCGTGCCTGCCTCACCTCCTGCCGTCTGCGCTCCAGCGCTTCCCAAGACTTGTCTTATTTAAGGTTGAAGTTGATCGCAGAGCTCAAATGATTGTCATATTTCCAGTTTTATTTGTGCAGTTTAATTATTCAGAGTTTTCCCTTTTCAAACTTCCCTCCTCGGCCTGCGCCCTTGTCAAACTTCTTAGCCCCTTGCACACTCTCCTCGGCCACTACCAAAGCCCCCCTCTCGAATTCGAATCGTAGCGCATCCTCGAGACTTGGTGAATCATATGCGCTGTAGTGGGCAGACACTAAATCTGCCTGCATACACTTTTGCGGGAAGCCAAGCAAATTGCGAGCCAGCGCGCGCGCCGCCTCGACCGCCTGTCCCTTGGGCACCACGCGGTTGGCCAGGCCAAAGGCGAGCGCTTCCTGTGCATCGACAGGTCGGCCTGTAAGGATCATGTCTAGTGCTCTGCCTTGACCGACGACTTTGGGCAGTCGTACCGTGCCGCCGTCGATGAGTGGAACACCGAAGCGACGACAGAAAACGCCAAAGACGGCGGTGGTGTCGACCACGCGCATGTCCGCGAGGAGCGAGAGCTCTAGTCCACCGGCAACGGCATGCCCAGAGATGGCGGCGATGATGGGCTTGCTCAGTTGCATGCGTGACGGGCCCATGGGACCGAAAGCTCCGTTGACCTTGTCGACCGGGCCGACAGCGACCTCGCCGGTACTGTTGCCGGCTACTTCGTGCAGGTCATAGCCGGCGCAAAAATTGGTGCCCGCGCCAGTGAATATGCATACTTTCTGGGAAGCGTCGTTTTCGAATTTTTGAAAAGCTTCTGCCAGCTTCAGTGATGTGGCATGGTTGACGGCGTTTCTGACTGCCGGCCTGTTAATGGTGATGGTTGTAATGCCTTCATTGCTCGGCTCGTATAACACGGTGCTTGCTGTCATGACGGCGTTCAAGCCAAAATCGTTTATTGATAAGAAAGAAGATGAGCTGGACTTTGCACGTATGAGTTGTTCTAATGTGTTGGCAGGTAATAATAAGTATTAGTTTGCCCAAAAGCCAATGGGCCTCGGCTGAAGTTGTAAGAGCCGTGTACCCCACACTTTCATCTGTGCTGGCTGCAGGCCGCCTACACAGTGACCTCTAGGCTATATGAGGTCGCGACCAAACCAAGCAGATGCGGCGGTTTCGTCGATGGAAGAATCGAATAAAAAGAAGCAAAAATGCAAAAAACAACATACAGCAGCCGGTGTTCGCTGGTCGTCACCGACCCAACTACTAATCTGCCGGTCAGTAGCTTGACTTCAGCGGAGCAAACGGGACGCGGTATTCTCTACTGCCTGTGGCCGTATGTACCGTGTAGGTGCGCCAAATTCGCATATAACCGCATTGACTGTCGCTTTCTTGTCTTTGATGAACAAATTAATTATTGTGCTCACCAGGGACGAACGAACGGTTAACCTTTTTCTTCTTTTCATTTCTCCTTTGCGATGAAGGAGTGCTACGTTTTGACTGCGCGAAACGAGGACAGCTTTCAAAGAAAATAGCCATCATTTCGTTTTTATCCGTATAACAGCTATCGCTGCACTCTGCGAAGCATGAGCTTGTACTTGGGGAGCGGGCACAATCTCAATTTAGGTGCTTCTTACTGCTCGTCTTAAGTCTCTTCAAGTAGGCCAACTTCCATCCACTCGCGGCGTATCTCATCGTCACCTGCGCAAGTCCGTCGGGATATCTCAATATTGCAATGCCTTCCGGTTACAATCAATAATGCCCATCGAGATCGTATAAAGCCAGCCAGTCCACTTTGTTGTCCAAGCGCAGATGAATAAAGTGAGCTAGTGCATAATTACCTTTGCTGTCTAATCGGTGTACATTAACGGGATCGACCACAACTCGCCACCATGCCTTAGCCTAGCTCCTGCACAGCAGCCTTGACCGTTTACTTACTTCCGTCGCCACAAGCGACCTATCTTCGTCACCGGCACGGCCTGCAATCTCGCACTGCGGCGCATCCAGTGCGACTTTGAAGGACAAGGAGGGTTCTGTACTGCATAAGAGCCTTTGTAAGTTGACTTCACCGTCTACGTGCCGTGCCGCATCTGACATGTTCGCGCTAACACTGGGCCAACGCCAGCTGCGGTCGGCTTTTTTGCAACAACTGCCAGACCGGCAACCATTCCTACGCATTTTCTATCGACAGCTGCCGGAAAGGCTCACACAGCTGTGCCAATCAGTGGTATACCGCTGGCGCGCGCAAGAGAATCATCGGCTCATCTGACATGTATGCATCCGAGGAATGCAAGGTGGTGCACCACCCAAACAAGATGGTCTACACAAATGACGAGGGCGAGCGTAGGGAGATTTACATGCCCACCCGCGATTTCTACAAAGCAATGGCTCACATTAGAAAAGAAGAATGGGACGAGCTGGCCAAGTTTCCTAGATGGGGTAAGCTCTCCCCCCCCCAGCACGAGTTACTTTTTCTCATGCACGTCTATGTCTAATACAAGTTTGTCGTGCAGAAAACCAACGCTATACTGAAGCTGATAACTTGAAAAACATTACGGATCTCACAGCCTTCTATTCGGTGCCTCCTCCCGAGTATGATGATACCGCCCAGGCAGAAGATGCGTCTAAAGAGCACGAGCATGACACCAGCGAAAAGAAATAAAGGCACATGAAGTGTCAGTAGGATGGAGGACTCTTTTCAACAAAGATTCTGGAGTTATGCCAATGACATATAGAGCAGACTACCAGCTAAAAAGACTACACAGTTTGATATATTTGCGAATAAGCAGCTGTTCAGACCAGTCTTCTCGTGCAGCGCATCATTCTAGCGGCTCAGTGCCCTCGTCACGAACGAGTGACTGGTAGTGTACTGTCGGCGCCCGAAGCCTAATACTATCACTTTTTCCTCTGCTCGGATCGCGATCGTGGAAATTATACGGCATGAACCACACAGAGCTGGCGCTCGTGTGCTGCAACGTGTTTGGGAGATCGCCCGAATGGGGAACGTGGTGATTGCCCAGGTTGAACCACACGACCCTGAGGCGAGGAGAAAAGTTAGCTACTTGGAATTCCGAAGCCACGCCTTCAGGGACTTACAGATCTTCCTGCACCACGGCCTCGCCGTCGATGAACTTGCTAAAGTCAATCATCGGGTCATTTTGGATGAAGTTGCTTGCAGGAGTGCTGCTCCGCGCCTCGGTGTCTTTCTGCCTCGAGATCCAAAGGTCCTTCTGAGCCCACTCGGCCGCGCGACCCAAAGCCTCGGACCCTTGGAAGGTGAGGTGCGCGGGCGCTCCCATGCCGCTGCCAGGCATGATGCGGTAGCCGCGCTTCTCGCCCCAACTGTTCGACGAGTCATTGTTCAAGACGACAAAGTGAGACGCCGAGTTGGCGGGCCAGTTGAGCCCGGTCTCGGTTTCGACGACGCGCCGGTTAAGCTTCATCGTGCTGCGGTCTTCACCAGGGGCCCACGGATACCGCGCGGTCGTGGGCTCAATGTTGACACGCACGAATGTGTTTTGTTGGCCGAGAATGTCAAAGTCCGCTTTGAAGTTGATGACGTGGTCGTGGAGGCTGCTGGCGAATTGGTCGTGGACACGATAGCCATATGTCTCGCTCTCGCCTGGGACGTAATAGGCGCCCTGGATGTACCCGCTCGCTCGAAACTTGACTTCTATACTTCCATCCAGGTAGAAAATATAGTCGATAGTGTAGTCGTAGTTGCCGACGACGGCAACTGTCCTGACCACAAAGTAATTGTTCTTGGAGACGCTTACATATGAGGTGGTTGTGTGCCGTTGAAGAGGATAATCAGCCTGGTGTTCAAAGAAGCAAATCGCGTTGCGATGAATATTCATCTCGGACCGCAATGAGAATTGAACATCCATGTACCGCGAACCTTCCGGGCAGTCGTAACCTAAATCCATTAGATATCCTTCTACGTTGACAGTGAGGGAACGCGGCATACCTGGAACCAGCTGAAACATCGTTCCTCCCATACCCCAAAACGAATCAAGGTATTTTGCAGCGCCCTGCACTGGATCGCTACCTGCATACTGAGAGAGCGCCTCCTGGAGACCCAGTTCGTACAAAATCCTCTCGCCTTGGAAACGAATGTCGTAAAGCGTCAGACCAGTCGCGACGGAGAAAGCCATGTGAAACTCGAACCCTTTCCAAACAACAAATTTCTGCTCTTTGTCGAGCAAGAAGTTCTGTTTATGGGAGCCATCTCCTTCCGATGCGGTATCCTCTTCGAGCGGTTCGCTATAGCCCGCGAGGCTGTCAATGTGAGTCCATTCTCCGTCAAGGTTTGAGGGCGTAGTGACGAAACCAGGCGTCATCCACGCAGCGCGGAATTCTTCGGTAGAATTGTACAAGATGTTGTTATAGAACCAATGCAGCACTTTCCATTCCCTGGAATCTCTTCCAGTCGTGTCTATTTTGAAGAACAATCCTTGCGGGAGCAAGGTCCTCGATTGCCATTGCTTTCCCGCCCTTTGGAACACGCACCAACGAACGGTTCTGCCATCGCTGTCGACCCAGGGGTCCCGAAACCCAATCTCCAGGCCGTCTGGGCTAGACTTGTTGCCCGAGTTGATGGAACTGCCAAGGATACTTTCGGTGATGTCGGATATATCTTCTGCAATCGAGTAAGGCCAATCTCGAAGTGAAGTTCCGTCCGGCACCAAGTTCGGGCTGGAGCTCTTGCCCGAGTTATGGTACAACGTCAATGGGCGAATCTCGGTCTCTGCCGATGGGGGCAGAGGTCCGACGGAGTACTCGTCAAGAGTCGCGTCGACACCAGATCCATTGTAAATGAGCACAGTAGCCCAGCGCGGCGGTTTGACTTCAGATACTCCATCCACGTAGCTCAGCGCTTGCGACTTGTTAGGTCTCAAAAGTTCCGTGCGAAGGACAAAGTTTCGAAATGCGGTCGCAGAAGCTGGGGACGACAGGTTGAGATTGTTCGGCCCGATATGCAAGTAATGGAGTAGGGCCTGCGTCTCGGCCACGCTCAGGTCTGCCCAGATATTATGCCGTGTTTGCTCAGAAGTGGTGAGCTTGCCGGATAGACTAGGTGAAAAAAGACTGCTAGCAGTAAGGGTTTCGAAAAATGCATAAAGAATAAAGATGAAAACAACTATTGCCACGATGGAGAACGACAACGTTCCGGCCATTGGGCAGGGAAACCTCATGGTGGTCCTCGGCCCTGGCAGTCGGGAAACCAAAACACCTGCAGCGAGCTGTATCGAATCACTTCAAGGCAGCGAAATGAAGAGTTATGTTGCGCGAATTTGCTGATGCGTGCAATATGTTACCCCGTGATCCAGGTCGTGCAGAACCCTGCCCACTCTCATGGCGTAGCCTGACTAGTGTGCTCTGCACACGCCTTTACAGTAAACGATATCAAACATACAGTTACTATGCGTCACATAATGACACCTGGCCTGCAGCTTCACGCTAAAGTACCTGGAAGGATCTGTTTACCTGGCAAATTAGTGCCGTGTAGCGGCAGGCGGCAGAAGATTGCCCAACAGTATGCGACAAGCTCCATCCAGCGGCAGTAGTATGCGTTCGCGGGGGCCGTGGCGCCTGCGCTAGTTACAAGCACGCATACGCAACCCAGGTCGCCGACGAAATCAAGCCTTTTCCATTGGCGGATAGCTGTTTGTGAGTTGTCCAGGGAAGCTTCTGCAGCTAACAAGATACTCTAGGCTATGCATGCACCTGCAATGCGTTCCTTCGCTCCGGCCTTGAGACACCGGGGCGCAGAACGTTTGACTTGAATGGACTGGATAGAGGGCAGTGAATGCCCTCAACAGACCACTCGTAAACCAAATTTGGCAAACGACGGGATGGGCAATCGACACAGGCTCTGCTTCGACAGTCCTTGTCGCACACTCGTAATCACCCCCCACCCTCCTTCATGTCCCGTGCTAGCAGCGCCAAATCTCGGACCCTTATGCTTTAGGTTGTGATGGGAATATATAAACCAAGTTCCTCCAGCATCGACCTATGTCCTTTGTCATTCCTGTTCGTTCTCAGAAAGCAACATCCACATCAGATACCCTGTAGTCGCATCAGTTCAAAATCACCATGCAGTTCTCCCACTTTGTTACCATGTGCTCTGTCGCCTTTGGCGCGCTGTCGATGGCTATGCCTATATCTGATGCTACTATAATGAAGGCGAGTGCAGTGCTCCCCACTAGTCAATGGGATGATGACTTTGACATCCTAGTGTTTTAATGCTAACAAGCGTGGTGTAGGCCGCCGAGCTTGTGGCCAGAGGTGAATGGAACAACGGCAATCCTACATGCGAGCATAAGGCACAGAAGAGGGACGCCGAGTGGGATCACATTACTGGTACAATCTAGGTGATTAAGAGCCATCGGGAGGAGGAGATGGCGAGGCTAGGCAGATGGTCCGTGGGGAGAGCTGGAAAGACACGGGAGTGAGCAGTGCATGCGCTTTAGGCAGTCTCGGTTTAGTTTTCCGGAGCGGTTTTCCTAAATCCTCGTGCAAATGCAGAGACTGAGTGTAGTGCCTTGAGGACTTGGTATCGGTATGTCGCTATAGTCTAAGTAAACTTGAAACCCCCGGCCTGACCGACGCCATGTGACTCGTCACCAAGTGCAGCTACAGCCATATGCATCAACTTGCGATGCGACGGAGGCATCGAGCTGCCTATATCGATTAGTCTCTAGCGTAAGATACTGTACTTTTGTTCATTTACTTCATAAATTTTGGTAATGAAGGGGGGGGGGGGGAAGCACAGTGAATGTGAGTGAATTCTTCAGCCAAAATGCAAATGAATTGCGGTTACATTGACAGATAGCATCTTGATAAATCTATATTGCGCTTAGATTGGGGTGTATTATACGACAATTGGTCCTCAAATTCGAATGGTTCTTTTGTTACTGGAGGTCCGCCTTGGGCCGCCACATGCTTGCGGGGGATGCTATGACAAGGCTAGTACAGAGAGGGGCGTCTTTCGACTTCACAACACAGACAGACGCCCGCATGCAGCCACAACTACTGACTGCACACCTGCATGATAGAGAGCCTGATATTACGTCCATAATGCCCCAGAGACGCCCTTTTCTTCAAGCCCCCGGAACGTCCCGCCCGCCTTTTGGGCCCTGTGCTCCTGACCTGCGGCCGCACCATCCTGCTGCCTATTCCACTCCTGCTGCCTGTCTTCGTTTAAAGAGCCATTGACCCAGAATTCCGCCGGCATACGCGGCGCACACGGCACAAAAGGTCATTATCAGCATGCGCGAAGTACTCTGCCGAAGAATCAAGGGCGTGAGATAAGCTAGTATGGCCAGCATGGCGGCAATTCTGTGCCGTGTTGGACCAACATCTGCGAGGCTGCGGAGCGCAAGAAGGCTTCGACGTGATATTGACCCAAGCAGACGATGTAACGCACACGCACGTCTATTCCTCCCCGCGTAATAACACAAGGCCAGCCACATTCATCGTTTCCATGAGCGTCATCCTCACGCTGTCTGTCAACTCTGCAGCCAAGGTCTTTTGTTGACATTGACACCAAGTGTATCGTATTTAGTCACCCAAGCACGATACGGTGGTCAGCAATGGCTTTCCAACCGCCGCCGCAAGCGCCGCCGATATTCACGCACTCGCCCGAAAGCTTGAGCAGCAAAACAGAGCAAGTGATTGCTTGCAACAAAGAATTGGTAGATAACATTGTCAAAAATGTCTCGGTGGAAAAGGCAGAATTCTCGAATGTGCTGCTTCCATTTGTCCAAGGGAGGAGTGCCATGTCTCTTGACATGAATCTCATTGGCTTTCTTCGGTCTGTAACCTCAGATGCAAAAATTCGCGAAGCGTCAGCTTCAGCCGAGAAGACATTCAGCGACTACACCACTGAATCTTCCATGCGCGAAGATTTGTACCTGCTCGTCGAAGCTATCTACCGCAAGCAAAAAGACGACCCCGCGCTAGATGCAGAAAGTCGATTCCTTCTGGAGAAGGAGTACAAAGCCTATATGCGCATGGGTTTTGGCCTACCCCCTTCAAAGCGTGATCGCCTTCAAGAGATCAAGAAGCGATTGCCGGAGCTCTACATTGCCTTTTCCAAGAATCTCGGGAAGAAAAAAGAAGGCATATGGTTCACACCAGAGGAGCTTAGCGGTGTTCCAGATGACCTTCTCGAGACACTTGAAAAAGGCCAAGAATCAAGCGAAAACGAGGGCAAAATGAAACTGACATTCAAACCCACGGAACTGCGTACCGCGCAGAAGTATTGCACGGTCGCAGAAACTCGAAAGAAATTGTAAGCTCATGCACTGTCAATTGCTAGATTGAAACTGACCAAGAAACAGATTTTTGGGCTATGAGAACCAATGTCAAGAGAACCTCATCTTGCTCCAGGAAGCAATCCCGATTCGCGATGAGGCTGCGCGGATGTTGGGCTATGCCGACCATGCGACTTTTGTCCTTGAAGACAGGATGGCCCAGACGCCCAAAACTGTCAATGACTTTCTGGACGACCTGCGAAAGAGACTGGCAAATGGCGCCCAAAACGAGCTTGAAAAGCTCAAAGAGCTGAAGCGCAGTGAACCAGGTTGCGTGGACCCAGATCGCTACTACATCTGGGAGCATTCATACTACAGTACACTGATGCTGGAACGCGATTTTCAGCTGGACCAGAAAATGGTTTCAGAATACTTTCCACTGCAGACTTGCCTGGCACGTATGCTCAACATCTTTGAGGAACTATTTGGGCTTGTTTTTGTGCAGGTTGAAGGCAGGGACCGGGATGTCATCTCGGAGACTGGAAACGGCGACGATATTGTGTGGCACCCAGATGTGCAACTCTTTGCGGTATGGAATGATGCCAACGAGTACAATGGCTCTGCCTTTGTCGGGTATCTCTATTGCGATCTCCATCCGCGTGAGGGAAAATTTGGAGGCGCTGCCAACTACACCTTGCAGCAAGGCTTTTCCACAGACAATGGCAGCGGTCGCCACTACCCTGCAACAGCGCTGGTGTGCAACTTTAGCGAACCGACTGCCAAAAAGCCATCCTTGCTAAAGCACGGTGAAGTCGTCACCATGTTTCATGAGCTCGGGCATGGCATCCATAATCTCGTCTCGCAGACGAAGTATGGGCGCTTGCACGGCACTAATACAACGCGTGACTTTGTCGAGGCACCGTCCCAAATGCTCGAAAATTGGTGTTGGATATCGTCACAAATCCAGGCACTGAGCAAGCATTGGTCCTACCTTTCGACCGAGTATGAAAAGTCTTACATGGACAGCGGCCCCCATGCCACTGCCACGCGCCCCGAGGAGAAGATGCCCGAAGCAATGGTGCAGTCCATTATCCGCACGCGATATGTCAACGATGCTCTTCTTAACCTGCGCATGCTGCATTACAGCATTTTTGACATGGCAATCCACCAGCCCAAGTCACATGAGGAAGCCCTCAACATGGACGTGTCTAAATTGTTCAACAAACTCCGCCACGACATGTGCATGGTGGACGACATGGGTGATACAGACAACTACCACTGGGCTCACGGCGCGGCCATATTCAGCCACATAATGGGAGGTTACGATGTCGGATTGTACGGTTACTTGACGTCCCAGGTGTACGCTACAGATATGTTCCGCACAGTATTCAGCAAGGATCCAATGAACAAGCAGGCAGGTAGACGGTACCGAGACATTGTGCTCAAGCCTGGTGGCAGCCGCGAGCCGATGGATCTGTTGAGGGAGTTTCTGGGCCGCGAACCTTCGAATGAAGCGTTTTATGAAGAGCTGGGTATTGCTTGAGGGCATGCGCCGGCAAACTCGACTTTATTGAGAGTTTGTTGAGAATAAGCGTGGTCAGGACGTATTCTAAGTCCAGATAGTAGTGATGAAAAGTTCAATGCAAGATTTGTTTGCAGAGCTTTAGATATGCGAATAAAATTCAAAGTCTAGTCGAGCTGTAGAGCCTTACTTTACAAAGCAGGAATATTTCATGGGCAGGGTCATCCAATGATCTGCATCAGATGCTGGATTGATGATTCAGGCTTCCTCCAGTCGCAAGCTCATGTGGGTCGCACCCAACGTCACCAAAAATCCTCAGCCTGCCTCCTGGACCCCTTGTTTCCTCTCGTCAAACCCGCACACCACAGCGCGACGATGCCTGTGCCCACGATATTCTACCTCTTCGAGCACGGTCCGCCCCAATGGCTGCGCGACTGGGCCGTGCCCATCTCCGTTGCCGTCGCGGCGCTGACGCTGCTCTACCTGATCAAGCGCTACACCGCGGGCACCACGTACGAGACCACCAAGCGCATGCACGGCAAGGTGGTCATGATGACGGGCGCGACATCCGGCATCGGCGCCGAGGTGGCCTTTGAGCTGGCCAGCCGCGGCGCGCAGCTCGTCTTTCTCACGCACGCGCCCATGACGGACCCCTTCCTCGTCGACTACATCCAGGAGCTGCGCGACCGCACCTCGAACCAGCTCATCTACGCCGAGCACGTCGACCTCTCGAGCCTCCACAGCGTCCGCAAGTTTGCCACGGCCTGGATCGACAATGCGCCCCCGCGCCGCCTCGACATGGTCATACTGTGCGCGTCCACCATGACGCCGCCCGGCGGCGCGCGCCGGGAGGTCGACGGCGGCGGCGTCGAGGAAATGTGGATGGTCAACTACCTGGCCAACTTCCACCTGCTGGGCATCCTGAGCCCCGCGATCCGCGCCCAGCCGTTTGACCGCGAGGTTCGCGTGGTCATGGCCACGTGCTCGTCGTACATTGGCGCGCCGTCGCTCCGCGAGGCCATGACGCCCGAGACCTGGACCCCGTCGCGCGCGTACGGGCGCAGCAAGCTCGCGCTCAACGTCTTTGGCATCGCGTACCAGAAGCACCTCGACGCCTACAAACGCCCCGACGAGATGCCCATGACGGCGCGCGTCGTCTTTGCCGACCCGGGCCTGTGCCGCACACCTGGCACGCTGCGGTGGCTGACGAGGGGGTCCATCACGGGGCTCATCTTTTACGTGCTCGGATACTTTTTCCCTTGGCTTCTGCTCAAATCGGCAAGTGGCGGCGCGCAGTCGATACTTTACGCGGCCATGGAGTCGGATCTGACGAGGAAGACGGGCGCGCGGCTGATCAAGGAGTGCTATGAAGTAGATTTCGCACGGGCCGAGGTCCAGGACGAGGAGGTTTCCAAGAAGCTCTGGGAGGAGAGTGATGCGCTCATTGAAAAGACGGAAAAGAGACACGCCAAGCAGCGTGCGCAGGAAAAGGCCAATGATGTCAAGAGTGAAGAGAAGAAGAAGGAAGACGAGCAGGTCAAGGAGATTGAGAGTCTCATGACGGCAGTAAAAAAGGGAAAAGAACAGCAAAAAGAAAAAGAAAAGGAGAAGAAGGGTGGAAAGGCAAGAAAAAGGGTCAAATAAGAGGTCATTTCACGATTGTACGATCAAACTAGCATGGCTACTTTCGGCATAGACGGAGTTCAACGGAAAAACAAGATGCATTATTAATTCGCAGAATGCGCGAGTTTGGTGGGCAACCTGGGTGATTCTTTGTCTAACATGGACTAACATAGCTCGTGTATGTAATCTGCCACTGTCTATAAACTCGCGTTGCGCACTTCTATATTCCATCGTCGTACTTGTATTGAACGACGCCTTCCGCCGCGGCATAATCATTCCACGCCTTGCATGTGCGATTCAGCCGAGCATAGTCAACCAGCTCCCTGGCGACACCGTACTGCTCGACAAACTGCAGAGCAAGCCCCATGTCCGTGTGCCACCCTATGTGGCAGTGGACCAGCCACGCGCCCGGGTTGTCGGTCTTGAAAGCAATGACGAGATGGCCCGACGCTGGGATCACCGCAACGTCACGCCGAGGCGGATTGAACAGCTTCACCGCAGCAGACGAGTCGTAGGGCCCGTTGCCTTGCGCCAAAATGTAAAAGTCGTGGCCATGCAGATGAATGGGATGCGGGACGGGAATGGTGGAGTGGATTATGAGATACTCCCACTTGTTTGCCTCGTCGAGCTGAATGACATGGTCTTGCGTGGCGAAGCTGGCGATGGCGTTGTTGTTGTGCATCTGAAGCAATGTAGGATTGGTCCATGAGGTATTGAATGAGACAGAGTGCATCGTCCATAGGAAGACGCCCTCAGCTCGGTTAAGGCCGACCACTTCATCGTCGGAGTGGTCCTGCTTGCCAGCGTCAAGGTGCAGATGGGGCACTAGGCTAGCCATGGGTTCGTCAACACAGGCATCTTTATAGTCGTAGCATGTAGTTGATGGTGTGTTGGGCTCCGTTCCGTAGTAGATAATGCCTCGTATGTCGTCCGCATTGGCATTGCTGGAGCATGATGACTGCGGAATGGCGCGCATCCAGAAGTTGCTTGCCAAAGAAGCCTGATCTGCCTCAACAACAATGTCATATCGTTGTCCTAATGATGTCAGTCATTGGACGTATAAGTCAGCCAGAGATGGAATGGCAGAGCACATACCCATGGCAATGTCTAGCACCGTCGTCTGATATGGAACGATGGGGACGAAATCCGCGGCGATCACAGTCATGGTGTGGTTGTCGATCGTAAACTTGAAATGGGTATCGATTGCACCATTGATCAGTCGAATTCGATATGATTCGCCAGTGTTTACCGGCACCGCGAGCCTTTTGCCCAGCGTTGCTGCGTTGCGTGTCCATGTGTTCGTTCCGTTGAGGAGACCGTTAGCTAGCGTAGGAGGACCGTGATTAAGAGCAGACATGTACAGCGCGTCGACTGGTGTATGAGTCCAGTCAGACAAGAACAGAGGTCCCAAATCATGATCGTAGTTTGCCGTGGCCGGCCCGTTTATGACGATGCTGCCCGCAGCGCCTTCCCAAGCCTGCAGTCCAATGTGCGAATGGTACCAGGAGGTCCCATACTGGATCGCCTTCCATACGTACGTCGTGCTGCTCCCGGGAGGAACGGGACATTGAGTGATCGAGGAAACCCCGTCCATTTGATTCGTATAGTTTTGTCGGATGCCATGGAAGTGGACCGTTGTGCCGTTGCGGGCGTCAAACAGATTGTTGGTGATGTGCACCTTGACAGTGTCGCCCCAGTCCGCGACAATGGTCGGACCTGGGAAACTGCCGTTAAAAGCATATATTGTGCGCGGAAAGCCATCAGGGGCCGCCGTGATTTGTTCGAGAGTAAGGTAGTACTCCCTCGTTCTGCCTGTCTTTGGTGACTTGTCATAGTAGTTCGTGTCAATGTCAAAACCACGACACCACGTCGAGCGTGTTGCAGCAGTATTAGTGCATGGAGGTCGCGAGACACAGGCGCTCACCGAGAGCCGAAAAAGCAAAGCAGTTACTGCCAGCAAGAGAAATGTATATTTGATCATGGTGTATAGGAGCTGCTGTGATGGCCTGGACACCGAAACTATTGTAGAACATTGTCTCAGCTTTCCACTCCCAGCTTTAAATCTTCTTTAACTCATGTAAGAAGACTTTGGTAATCACCAAAACGTTATTCTCTCAAGTAATGATTATTCTACATGCAAAAGGTAGGCTCCCGAGCACTGCAGTTCTGGGTTGGGGTTGCCGGGAGCGTGGATTCCGTGCCCACTTCACTGCATTTTATTGACATTGTATTGGCATTTTATTGACTACCCCGGATTCAGCTATGCAGAATTTGATAGGGCTGCTCTATATTTATATCACGGATACACTCCATTTAGCATCAGGCTGCAGATGCATGTTTCATGGTGATTTGTAATGATTCATCATCGAGCATAGCTGAAAACCGGATTGATCATCGAGTGAATCGAGAAGCGGTCTGAAAAAGAGGTAGACATATATATTGTGGATGCTTCCTACAAGCTTTACAGGAATACTCAATATGAGCATCATTCGTCATTTCTATGAAGAAAACGAAAGCAACCTACGATACAGACGGTCGTAGGCAGACATGTTCCATCGCCTCGCAGACGCTTTCGGTTATGCAGTCACTGCGGCCGTTGTCGGTCTTCCCGTGTCATCGGCGGCCGCCAACTTTTCTCTTTACGGCTATGACTCAGAGAGTGCGTTCGGGGCCAGATCTCTCTTTTACAAGGGTGGTGAGTTATTACATTCGGCCGCCTGTCTCCGAGCTTGGCGTTAAAATCTTGGGCAGGCCACGTTCTCCTGGCTAATCATACATCACCGGACTTGATCCCGATATACTGTATGTACAAGTCTCCGGAAGGTGTTCTTTAGAAACGCAGTCTGAATTGTAGTACCTGCTAATCCAACACATTTGTAGTTGAGTCGGGGCACGAGGATGGTACAGAGACCATCCGGAGTGTACATGCCAACATGACTGGGACGCCGCCGTTCTCTAGAGGGACCCTGCAGCTACCTAACACTAATGACCACCAATACATCACGGTACAGAATGCGCCTGATGCAGCACCGTCACAAGTCCGGATTTTGGTATATGGCCACACCATACTCGTGAACGACGCGGGGATCTTAAGCGCCTCGTTTTATGCAGAGGAAGCAGACACAGCTGGTGTATGGTATTTGGTCTGGGAGCCGAACAAAAACGAAGCTGGCAATTTGGAGCGTGTTTTTCTGCGCAATCGAAGGCTAGCGTAGAGACAGACCACGTTGTAGAAGTCTATTTTCGGGTAGGGTTCTCTTTACTTTACAATGGTCTGGAGTACAGCCCGCCTGATGTATGTAGCTAGCAAGCTTGCAAAAATGCCACTTGAGAGGTTCTGGGCTCGACAATTCTCCGCAAAATCTACGGATCACGCCAGCTACCGTGCATGCCAGGTCGCGCAAGTATGGTAGCACGACTGTAAAAAGAATTCATGCCGGTGATATCCGTAGGCCTTTGACGTTTGATGCATGGTTCAGGCTGTGACTTGACTCCGCAGCTTTTAGAAACGAATTGCCGCCACGACTAAAATCAGAAATACAATAGCAGCAAAATCTTGTATTTTTCGGCTTTCTTTTCAGTTCGTCGGCAGTTTAATGTCGGATGGTCTTCCGGCTACCTCCCGTTGTTAGCGGCGAAATACACTTTGGCCTTAACTGACACGCCCCCGAGGTGTGAAAACCCACGCCGCTTATTAAGTAGAAGTAGTGACTTATTTATTATATTCTCTATCTTTCATTAGTAATTATATATTCTGTTTCTCTAATTTTTCTTCTTCTTCTTAGTCTTTCTCATCCTCTTTATCCTTACTAGGTATTTTATTTTCCTTCTTCTTTTTATTGTCTTTTGATTTCTTTCTTTTCTAATGAATAGCAGCCTCGCCGTTGACGCCTTTTCTTGCTAGCCCCTGGCATGCCTTGGCAGACAGACCGCGCTGCAGTGAGGCGCAGCTACTTCGCGCCTGTGTATCCGTAGAACACCGCCTCGGGGCCATATGCATGCCAATCAACTTCGCCATTGGCCACTCGACTACATAATTTTGATATGCCGTGGTCCTTGGGCGCTGTCGCCAACACGTCTCGTGCTGGCAGTTTCTTGGTTAGAGTCTTCACGAGCATCATACCTATCGAGACAACGTGAGACATGCATGCGGGAATATTCCACAAGAAGCAACACCCAGATATTCGTTGATGTACTAGCCGCGAAACCTCGTATGCATGTCAAACTTGAACTGTCAGCCCAGGGGTCAATCGAGACCTGAGCTTGGGGCATGTCCGTGGCGGCCGCTTTTATTCGACGCTACCAGCAACCCTGGCTCCGGACCAGACGGCCTGCTCAGGATTCCTCTGTATAATTTACGCCTCTCCTCTCCACCCATGCCAAGCAGAGGCTTAGCCAAATATGCCTCTTGTCAAACATCAAGATGCTGTCTACGGGCTAAAGAAGGATTAGATGTTTCATGTCGAAAGGACGTGTTCTTTTGTTCGCAACGTCCACAGAGACTTGACGTTGCACCTTTCACAACGGGCACTAGGTCCAGCGTTGCGCGACATTGAGGTTGTGAATGGTAACAGACTGTCATTGTGCCCCCGCACTTGGGACGGTCGAGACCCTGAGAAAATAGCAACAACCCACTTTGCGATTAGCGGTGTATAATCAGGGTCGTAGAGGCCGGACCAGAAGCTGTTGCAGATCAGGAGGCGCGAGGATATATAATAACGCCCAGTGGCCCGCGCTAGCATCGCGTCGGCGATGGTTGTCTCTCAGCCGCACACCCAAGCGAAGCCATCAGCATGGCGGTCGACTCTGAGTCGAAGCTCGCAAGTGCACCGGTCGTGGAAAAACCACAACAATCGAATCAAGGGTTCAAAGTGAATGGGCTTCGAAATGGCAACAAAAAGAGCAGCATCGACACTCCTGTAGTAAGCGGTGGCTACTCAGAAATTGATGGAATTGCGGACAAGTTTCGTCGTCATCTCGTCATTCCTATCATCAGCAAATCTACAGGGGCTTCGTCTTGGACTGCTCTCGTTCCAGGGAGTATTATTACAGAAAGTGGCATTTCCGTCGACACAATCAACGATAGCATTTCAGAGAAGGAAGATTGGCGAGCTGGGGATGTCGTTGCGGACTCTGTTACCGTGAGAGCGGTTATCGGACCCCGCGGCCTCCTCCTCTCGGCGCAGCAGCCCGACAAGTCGCAGCAGAACACGTCGGTGCTTCTTGATGAAAGTGGCTCATCCGCCAACGTTTCTTTGGTTGTTCAGTCTGATGGCACACTAGAGGTGCACAAGACGTGCTCGCACGACGGCATTGACGAGAATGGTCGACCGTGGCTGGAGCGCCAGAACAGGTTCCTAGAGACGAGCATCGCTGTGCAAGAAACAGACATATTTGTAAAACCCTTGCGGTTCACGGCAGAGGACGAGACATTCTCCATCGACTTTCCCTATCTGGCCAGCCAAACTCTAGCACAGCTTGCCATGGCGGGCATGGGCGGCAGCTTGTTGCTGGATACCACAAGCGGGCTGCTCGGCGAAATGGCTCTGAATGTCTGGCCCAAGACTGCAACAGAGGCTCCGAGAGATTTCATCGAGAAAGCGCATTTCGACAGAATCGACAGACGCGTAGCTATTGCCCGTGCCGCTGTGCCAGAGCTGGGCGCCATCATCGACAGCAGCGAGATTGTGCTCAACGGCCGAACGCTGCTGGGTTTCCACTTCGTCATGGAGCAACTGCGAAGCCACCCCGCCATCGACACCATTTCTCCGACGCTCATCGGAGAGATTCACGGCGACCTGAACCTGCACAATATTCTGTGCTGCGTCGGACCGTCTGCGAAGCGGCCGGTCGCTCTGATAGATCCGCGAGGCGTGCACCTGCTCAGCGACTTTGCCAAGACGCGCGACTTTGAGCCAGGCGACTATGCGTACGAGCTCTCTAAGCTCAAGTTTTCGCTTTCGGCCTTTTCAGAGATACGACACGGTTTCTTGGAGCTGCAGGGCCAGGGAACAGACTTTAAGATTAGCTTCAAGCACCACTCTGGCTCCGAGACAATGAGGCAGGCTGACGCAGGGTTCTTTGATGCGCTTTCTACAAACGCCGAGTTTATGAAATGGGTCGAGATGGTTGAGCCTGCTGGCTTCGACGCCTTGCGAAAGCGAGTCTTGCTTGGCGAGGCTGCGAATTTCGTCGCCGATGCTGCCTGCGCATTGGGCCGCGACACGGTGCATGAAGTGATCCCGCTCTTCCTGATTGGCTTGGACAAGCTCAACAGTGTTCTGGCCATCTTGAATGATACGATATCTGAGCACAAGTTGGATGACTGGTTTGCGCGTAGCGAAGAGCAGGACACAACGACTGGCATCTTGGCAGTGCAGCAGTCGCTTCTGAGAGGTCGAGCCGCTGCGCCGCTCTGGGACGTGCTCGAGATTGCGGTTCCATCCGACCAGGTAGCTGTTATGCAAGGTCTGCTTGAGACTCTGCGTGGTAAATGCTTCCCATTACATACCAACGTCTACACTTCCTCCACGTCAAACTCGAAACTCGAGTTTCCTTGTTTGGTAATCCACGGTCTTCAGAAGGCACATAGTCCAACAGAAGCAATACTGTTGGGGGTGACGCACGCAAATGCTTTCTTCAAGGCTTCTGGGGTATCGGATAGCGTAAAGAGTGCGCTGCGAATCATTTCTGTGCAGGCCACCGGTGATGACTCCGGCTCGTTCGGACGACAGGGCAGCAAGCTCCTGGCACCGGGTCCCTGGGGCGCTTCGCCGCTTGGGCTGGTCCTTTTGACGGCGCAGCAGCTTCGTTTCACGAAAGGCGGGCGTTGGATCCTGGATGGCACAACTTTCTTCGTGTTGAGCAGGAAGCTCGAGCCACTGACCAGCGACGTCTGCGTGCTTACTTGCCCTCCCGCCGCAGAGGACATTTCTAACCCTGCTCAAATGGCAATGCGAGAAGCCCTGACAAAGTGCAGGGTGCAAGCGAAACCGACGCAAAGCTCTCCTGAGAAGCCGAGCATCATGCCGTCCGGGGCCGTGTTTCTCTCGACAGAAGTAACCACCGCCTTGACGCAATCTGCCAAGCAAGGCACGCAGGCCAGGGGCGACGTCTTGACGGATATTATTTTGGCGGCAAAACTGGACAAGGGTTCGTGGATTAGACTTTATGGCGCCATGGGGTGGGCGGGCGACGTCGACGCAGCATGGAGTGCAGCGCAGAAGCTGGTGTCTGTAGTTGCAGCCGAGGCTGAGCTCGTTTCGGGTGGTGACAAGGTTGCGATGTACAGGTTTGGCTCGCTGGAAGAGTACAAGTCATTGGTTGAAAGGGCAAAGAGCGACCCTGACATGAACAGCCTGGCATTCCTCGCTGCTACCCTGGCTTGGCGGGAACAGTGGGCAATTGGCGAGTGAGTCCACGCACAGCGGCATACTAAAGTAGCTAAATAACAATACTCAAGAGCATAAAGTGATTTAGCGACATATCCGGTCTTTCTGCTCACAAAAACAAAATTAAAAAAGCTTGTGCGTTGATGTACTGGTGGCAAACCGGACAGCAAAGTTGTAAGTCGATCCTCGGCGAAGCACGCCTCTCTGCACCTGTCCAGCACGACAAGCCAATGCAAGCATTACATGGCTCCACTGGAGAAGAAAAAATTACTGCATGTTCGACGTCTGGGTTTTCGCGTGGGGCTTCTCTGGCTGCAACGCTTGTATTGTCTAGATCTTACTGGCGTGGGCATACCCGAAGGATTTATGCACCCTAGGAGGGGCGAGAAGCAGGCCGGTGTTGAATAACCCTCGTACGGCTTCAACACATGCAAGACATGCGAATCCGAGGCAAAACCCTAAAACCCATTCTAGCCTCCAGCCTTGGCAGCCCGCCCAAGACTTGCAGTTGCCTGCCAATGGCTGCGCAGTGGCGTTGCGGAATGGTGCTGTACGACCAATTGGCATCCTTGGGGAAAAGGTTCAGGTCAGCCGTGGGAGGAGGAGCCCATCTCACGGTCCTCTCCCCCGCACGCACTTTCAAACTTCACCAACCCAATTGCCCACACCTTTGCATTGTAGCCCGCAGTCCAATTTCCGCCAGCACGGCGGTCCAGCTTGATGCGGCTAGCCTCCGTCCTGCGTGGCTTGGAGCCTGCCCAGGAAGAGGGGACCCGACATGCACTTGAAGCACCAACTTGCCAGAGAATAGACTGGTGCTAGCTAATAATAATTGGGTGGCGTGCCTTGTACCCCGGTCGCGGGTTCGTCCCATCCCCAGAATTTTTCTTTTCGTCCGGTCCCACACCGCTGGCGTGTGTGTCTTTTGCCTTCCCTCCCCCAGAGTCTCAGGTGCAGCAACCTCTGGCATGTCAGCGGGACAATCTCCCCAGAAAGGAACACACTGCCCGCTTGCTCCTCCGTGTACTCACGTCCGGTGAGCGCTGGGTTACCAGTTCGTTGTGTACATGATGTGAGAGCATAGATGAGCCCTGGCGCTTCGGTCTCAGATTACTCTGGCTATAACACGGACACGTTAAGACGGCCTCTGCGAGGAAGCTTGTGAAGATGCGCGTAGAAAGAGGGTATGAGTGGCGTACTGAGTACGCTATTGGAAAGCAGATGACCTGTCGAGCAAGCCTCCTCAGCGAACCATGTACACAAACTTGACAGCTAGCTCGATGCCAACCCGGTCCAGCCGGGCCTGGTCTCCCTTTTAGGCACAGACTACCACATGTTTTTTCTCTTCCTTCCTTCGTATGGCCTTTTTTTTTCGGCCGCGGTTTGTTTGGGACAAGGGCATTAAAACAAAATGTGACCCGCCATCCCGATCTTGCCTTTCCCCTTTGCTTTGCCCTCCTCCCTCTCCGCAAACCCCCATCCCCGCAAAACCTGATCCCCTGCCTTGTCTCTCGCGTGCCCGACACAGACGGCCGCTCGATAATACTCCAGTAAAAAGACAAAATTCGACATTTCGATTGCAAAAAGCGAAATAGGTCAAAATGGCTGGATATCAGATCAGCAGAAAGGAGCTCGTCATGGACGCGCTGAACCGCGGCGTCGTCTGGGTCATCATTCTCGGATCCGTGATTACTGGCGCCACGAGCCATCAGCCGCAGGCTTTTACCATGCTCTACATTTTTGTACGACTGAACCAGCCATCTTCCCCGATGGCTTATTGAAGAAGTTTGTTATCAGGATGGAATTACTAACGTTGTATTGTAGGGCGCTCTCACGCTCGCACTGTCCGGCGTCATGTTCCTTCACGCCGTCTTCCGGGTCGTCACCAAGAGACACCCCGAGACCAACATGCGCAAGGCCCTCATGAAGTTCCCCTTTGAGCTGCTCCTCGTCGCCTTCCTCGTTCTGTGCACCTACTACGGCTTCTCTGTCAAGGGCCACCGTGGCGCTGATGGTCTCTTGGATGGAGATGTCTCCAGCCGCCGCGTGGCTTGTGGTTTCCTTGGTCTTGTCGCTACGTATGTATTTCTTTTGACAGCGCACTCTTTTTCCCGCATGCAATCATTGACTAACACCTTTGTTAGTGGCGCTGCCATGATGCATGCCCCCGCCGCCATGGTCAACTGCATCAAGGCCAAGCACGCGGAACACGACAGACGCGAGAAGCACGATGCCGATGCCACTTCCCGTGTTGTCTAAATCGAAGCAACGAATGGCAATGTATGATTTCAGGCTTGCTTGCGTGTTTGAAATGCACGATGTAAAGTTGTTGGTGCACAACAGAGATACCACTGTGTGAACATGCTTGTTCGGTGTTACTGGGGCCAAAACGCAAAGCCATGGGGGATGCCTCGGGGCGGTAATGTTAAATAATGAGATTAGAATATGCACGGTTGGCCTGAGTGCCACGAAGGAAATCAAGTAAATTCTAACCGTTTCTTTTTTGGCGTTTTTTAAGAGAATAAGTCGAGTCGTCAGATGATCTGCACACATCTATCTGTATAAGTCGAGGCGCACCTGTCAAAAGATTGCTTTCCCCGCAAACCCAGATTCCTCCACTAACTACATTGTCAAGGTACCAGCAATGGCCACCATGAGCGATACTATTGCTATGACGGCTGTCATCTCAACCCAAGATGACGGTCCATCACAAATTCGGGAGAGCCTCGAGATGGCCGCCCTCGGCCAAGGCGCCTCCCCAGAACCCCCATCGTCACCAGAACCCTCATCGCCACCAGAATATCCCACCGGCGCCAAGCTCTGGCTCATACTCGTCACCGTGGCCGCCGTCCTCGTGCTCGCCTGCATCGACATGAACATCCTGCCCACCGCGCTGCCCGCCATCACGAACCACTTCCACACCGTCCGCGACGTCGGGTGGTACGCCTCGGTCTTTCGCCTGTGCGTGTGCGCCTTCCAGTTCGTCTTTGGCCGGGCCTACGCGCTCTTCTCCGTCAAGCGCGTCTTCCTCGCCGCCAACGGCGTCGCCATGGCCGGCGGCCTGCTCTCCGGCGCCGCCACCTCGTCGCGCATGCTCGTCGCCGGGCGCGCGCTCGCCGGGCTGGGCTCGTCGGGCCTCTTCGCGGGCTGCTTCATCATCCTGGCGCAGTCGCTCCCGCTGCACCGGCGGCCGCTGCTGCTCGGGATCATGGGCGGCGTCGAGGGCGTGGCGGCGTGCGCGGCGCCGCTGCTGGGCGGCGCGCTGACGCAGTCGCTGGGGTGGCGTTGGTGCTTCTACGTCACGGTGCCGATTGGCGCTGCGACGCTCGTCTGCACGTGGCTTTGCTTCTCCGACGCGGCCAAGCCGGAGGAGGTGGCGCGCATGAGCCTGCGGCAGAAGCTGGTGCAGCTGGACCTGCTCAGCAATTTGATCTTCTTGCCGTCGCTGACCAGTCTCTTCCTGGCGCTGTCGTGGGCGGGCACCAAATACCCATGGAGCGACGGGAGAGTGATTGGGACGCTCGTCACATTCGCTGTGCTTTTGGCTGCGTTCATTTACAATCAGATGCGTCGCGGTCGAGCTGCCACGCTGCCTCCTCACATCATGAGGCACCGAACAGTCATTGCAGGGATGGTATTTATCCTTTGCATGAATAGTGCAGACAGCATCCTGGACAATTATTTACCGACTTACTACCAAGTCGTTCGGCATTATTCGCCCGCGAAAAGCGGCTACATGATGCTTCCCATCATTGTCGGTGCCATTATCGGCTCCCTGATCCATGGCGCGGGCACGAGTGCCTTTGGCTATTACGCTCCATTCATGCTATTCGCGTCCATCTTGGGGCCCATCGCGCTGGGTCTGACGACAACCTTTAGCGCCGACACCAACTTTGTGCAGCTAATCGCCTACAGCTTCATGTTTGGGCTAGCGTATGGCATCGGCTTCTTGGGGCCGCAGAACGCCGTCCAAACAGCCCTCGCTGCGGAAGACATTCCCTTGGGTCTGTCTGTGATACTGTTTGCGCAGTCGTTTGGACCCGCGGTGGCTGTGACGGTAGCGCAAGTCCTTTTCTCTTCCAAACTATCGTCTAGCCTCGGCCGTCTCAACGTTGGCTTCAACCAGACAGAAATGGCGGAGAAGGGCTTGCTGGAAATCTTTCAGGACATTCCTTCGGATGGCATTGGAAAGGCCCTGGATGGCTTTGAGGAGAGCATTGCGAGAGCGTGGTATCTTGCGGTGGCTTTTGCTTGCATGACCATGGTTGGCACCTTGCTCGTGGAATGGAAGTCGGTCAAAACTAAGAAAGAGTAAGATTGGCAACAATCCTGTAAATATTATGAATAACTGTCCTTGTGTAAACGTTAGTGCACAAGTTTAATACAAATGGCTACGTACTTGTTGTTTCCAGACGCGAGCTGCGTCCACTGAAAACCTGCACGTGACGCACCAGTCCACACCACACAAGACAAGCTCTTCCATCCAGACAATTCATTACTCTCCATCTCTTTTCTTCCAGCTACGCGAAAGCTGCGCACATAACCAGAGATGGTCAGCACGCAATGGTATTGAACAGAGCTGAGATGGAGCGTCGCTGATGTCTCCGTTGCAACTTCTGACGTGCCGATCTGGGTGTTGCGAGCTTCAAGATGGCATGCTTTGGTTCCGTTAATTCAAGGTAAGAAATAACCCCTTTTTCTTTCGCTCTGCATTTACATGATGATATTTGTCACCAAAAAAATATGTTTCAAGACGGGAATGAGTAACCACCGTGATTCTAACACATAATCTGATGCACCTTGCATACCATTTATTCTATTCATACAGTACTGGAAGCCATTGCTGACATGAAGTTTTATAGCACCCTGCCCCGACATGACAAGATCCCCGCCCCGATACGACGAGGTTCCGTAAACTGTGATAGCGGTCGACCCGATCGAAGAGTGTCCATCTAGCCATGTCGTACAACTAACTGTGACGAGCAAAGGTAGGAGTGCTGTCGCATTACTTGTGTGAATCGCCAGGTGAGGATTAGGCAGGACCTGTGAAATGGCATCAGTCGACCCAGAATGCTCGATTGATCAATGTTGCCAGGGTATGCATCTGCTTTTGTAAGAGTGCTGCAGTTTCTGCCTTTCGACTACACAAGCAAAAGTCGGCATGGGTCATGGCAACATCTGCCTGCTGCTGCAGAATGGGTTCTGCCTCTCCACTGCCATGGCCTCGTTTGAATGAGGCATTCTACCATGCGTCTACGAATGCTGAAGTTCGTCGGGTCGTCTAAATAACCACCACCGTAGAATCGGGCCGTCGTGTTTTCGTAGGATGCCGACTGTAAATCGTCATCGGCACACGTGTCGCAAGCCGTCACATCGGCGGGAGACTATGATAATTGTTGGGGCGCGCGGATCGGAAGCGGCACAACGTTTTAATGACAATGCATATCGGGCTAGGCATGGTTAATAAACAAGTCGCTTGGCCAAGGGGCGCCGCCACAATGACCTGCAGGCTACCAATAGAATACAACGTCGACGGAGCCTCGGCTTGCAGGGTGAGAGAGGCTGCGACTTTCACAAGCTAAACTGCACCCAGGTTTCTGCGTGCCCTGCTGTTGAGAGATGGCAAAAGCTTTAAAGAGTAGCGATTGCTGTGCTTCTGAGACAGTCTGTGCCGAAGACCGAGCGCATTGATTCCATGAGCAAGACGAAGCCAATTTACAAATTGGTGAAAGCTAAGAAACGCAGACAGAGATTCAATGGCCAGCTATAAGTACTGGTAAGCTTACTGGCCGTTCAGTCTTTGCATTGCGTTCGGCTATACCCCACATTGTCGGCAACTTGGTCGCCAGATTACGGGGGAAAACCTCTATGAATGCGGATCCAGCGGGGAGGCTATGCCCAATGCAAAATTGACCAGAATAAAAACCGCGCAAGAATTGCTTTACAGACTCGATATTTGGGGCAAAATCGTGCGTGGGTAAGGTGCGCGCGGAAGAGTGATCAGCCGTCCACTGCGCTGCCCCAACAAGCCCACCAAACGTCCGAGCCCACAGCCTGAGCGCCCACTGACAGCTGGCGGACCGGGACCCTCTGCGGCCGGCATTCCGGGGCCACTCCAGCGCAGTGCTGCGGCCGGGGTTGCAAACGAATGCATGCGGTGCAGAAACACGTTCGTCGTTTCAACACCAATCTTGTTTCTCGCGATATCCTTTTCCATTCTCATTCTCATTCGCATTCTGCTGCCTGCCTCTTCATTGCCAGTCCAGGTGCCCTTTCTCACGACCCGAGCGATCAATTAAGCATCCACCCCGAGAAACACTCTTGTCTGCTTGGTCCCGGCCTGTGTCTTCTCTTTCCCCCCCATGCCATTGCATCAGCCAATCTCCCACACAAACGTCGCCCCTCTCATCCTCCCCCTCTTCCGCTAGATCCAGCTTGCATGTAGCCGGCGCCCCATCATTCCCCCCTTCAAATCGCCTACACGGTCAAACGCCCCTGACTGCCATCGAGGCATAAAGCCAGCCAGAATGCCTCCCGACGCTCACCAGCGACGCCGTGCGAGGCAGGCCTGTACGCACTGCAATGCCCGCCGGGTCAAGTGCAACGTCACCGAAAAGGTGCCGTGCGACAACTGCGTCGCCGCCGGCACCCAGTGCCAGCTGAGAGTGTCGCGTCGCGGCAAGCATCCTCGCCACCGTCCCGGCCAGGACCACAAGCAGTCGCTGTCGCCGCAATCGCAGTTCAAGTCGCCCTCTCTGCCAGAGTCCAACTCGTCGTCCCAGATTCAACCGCCCGCGCCGTCGCCCGCGCTCACGCACCCGTCCCTGCCGCACCAGCTTCCGCAACAGCTCCCCGTCGGCCCGCCACACCCCGATGGCCTCGCTCTCACCGGTACCAGCGCCTCCCCGCCCGACGACCCTCCCAGCCTCGTCTCCAAGAGCGAGCACACGTCTCCCAACGACGACGAGATGTCGCAGGCTTCGCTGGCCCTCGCGTCGCTGTCCCGCGGCGTTCGACGTGACAGCAAGCCCGACATCAGGCCCGACTACAAGCAAGAATACGGCGCCTCCGTCTTCTTTGGCGAGTCGTCGTCGATTCGATACGTCGGCACCGACAACTTTGCGTCGTCCGTTGCCAAGCTCGACTCGGTGCCCCATCAGACGGGCGCCAAGGACAAAGACCGCCCTGTCAACTCCAACCCCGTTCTAGACAGCCTCAAGAGCAAACCGGACGGTCCATTCACTCTTCCCCCTCGACATGTCACCACAGCTCTCCTCGCCGCGTATTTTCAATGGTTTCATCCCTTTTGCCCCATTGTCGACGAGCAGGATATCTGGCACCAGTTTGAAACCGGCTCGCTCTCCACGCTGCTGCTGCAGTCTCTGCTCCTCGTCGCCACGTCCCACTGCGACGATATTGTTCTCACCGACGCTCGCCTTGGCAACAGAAGTCAAGTGAAACTCACCTTCTATAACCGCGCCGTAGAATTATACGACGCCAATGTCGAGACCCAAAGCCTTGTCGTTATCCAGAGCCTCATCCTCTTGAGCTTCTGGCGAGGTCGTGTGGCAGAGGAAAAGGACACCAGACACTGGCTCGGCATCGCCATCAGCATTGCGCAGCGCAGAGGTCTGCACCGCTCACGCAAACAAGGCAGCCTCGGGCCAGACGCCCGGGTACCCGACCGCCAAAAGAAGCTGGCCAGAAGGGTCTGGTGGTCTGTCTACATGCACGAGAAGCAGACAGCTGCGACACTTGGTCTGCCGCAAAGAGTCCGAGACGAAGATTGCGACGTCGAAAGCTTAGAGGCTAGCGACTTTGAGCATGCATTCTCGACATCCAGGCCACAGGAAGAGAAACAAGACTCGATCGACTACACACTCCGCATAACGCAGCTCAGCAAATTCCTCGGCAAAATCGTCGACGTTGTCTATTCGCCTCACCGGACTTCCACCGAAGCAGAGCGTACCGCGATCCGGGACGAATTAGTCCAGTGGAAGCAGACCCTGCCTCCTTCGCTGCGCATCGACGAGGACACCGCCACGCAGCCGAGCCTCCACGCGAGCATGATCCACATGGCCTACAACAACCTGCTCATCCTCCTCTACCGAAACTGCTTCACCGACCTCACCTTTGACCAGGAGGGCCAGTACGCGCTGCAGGCCGGGGCGCGCAACGTGCGCATCATCGAGGACATGCTCCCGCGCGGCATCATGCGCCACGCGCAGATCCACGTCATCACCAACCTGTCCAACACGCTCTGCCTCAACGTCATGGACCTGCGCTCCGCCAAGGGCATGGCGCGCACCAGCGCCGAGCACCGCTCCAAGATCTGCCTCCTCGGCCTCGCCGAGCTGCAGAACACGTGGGAGTTTCGCAACTGGATCCTGCAGCTCTTCATCCGGCGCGTCGACGGGCCCGGCGGCGACCGCCAGCGCAATGAGGAGACCGAGGCCAAGCAGATTGCCATCAAGAGCGAGACGCCGCTCCAGGCCTCGTACGGCGCGGCCATGTCGAGGGAGAGTTCGGGCGGCGGTGGAGGTGGCTTGTTCGGCAACCTTGCGGAGCTCGAGGGCTTCACGTTCAACTTGAACAATGAGATGATGGAGCCGATGACGTGGCCGGTGGACGAGATGGAGCGGTTCCTGTTTTCGCAAATATACAACTCGAATCCATTCTGGTAAAAAGAGGGTTTGGGTTCTATAATGAGCGCTGTTGCTGGGATTCGCAATGATGGCGTCGGCGTTGTTGTACTTGATTTATCGTCTGTTACAAGCGAAACGGGGTTTCTTTCATTATATACAGTACTGCCAAGGCAGGTTTTGGTTTTTAGTCTTGCTGGCAGAATACACAGTTGATCCAGTGCATCTTGATTAACACTACATGCAAAGTGGCGTTCTCTACCGCAGCGCATCCAGACATCATCTCGAATGCCCCGCCTTGGTTTCGAGGTAGCTCTCCAGCGCACTCCCAAATACTGCAGGCAGAGTCCGCCGGCCAACTTGTAGAGTGTCACGCGACCAAAGTGGCATGGGCGGGAAATAGCATATAGGTATAACAGAACAAGGGTATATTATGTAAAACTATTGTAACACTGCTTTTCAAACTATGATGCGCCGAGGCAAAATACAATAGGGTGCCTGCACGCTACGTGATGCATGAAGATTGCGATTCCATTCTTTCTACTTCTTCTCAGTGGCAATGTGCTCCGTGCCAGTCTCCTCGTCGGAGGACACATCCGAGTCCTTGACTAAGCTCTGCTCGTCGGTGAGGTAGACGTTGCGGTTGAGGAGGGCAAAGATGATGAGCGGCACGCACAGCGAGATACCAGTAATGGTCAACAGCCTCTGGATGTGCTGGTATCCGCCAATCATGGCCGTTCGCTCGGGTGTGCCGACAGGGTAGGAGACGATGAAGTCGAGGGGTTTGCCGTACGCCTGTTGAGCCAAGGTGGCGTTGATGGGAGCAAGGCGTTTCTCCAGCTCTGGGGGCAGCAGCTGCGTCCACATGGCGCCAGCGACAGAGTATCCCAGCGCCGAGCCAATGTTGTACATGGCCAGGAAGATACCCGTGAGGACAGCCATCTTTTCGTGGGGCACCTGTATCTGCAGAGACGCCTGCGTGGTGTACGGGAACAGACCACCGGCAAAGCCAAGCACGACCTGGGCGCCGATGACGCCGGCCCGGACACTGCTGTTGGCGTCGACAGATCCTCGGAAGTGGATCAGCAGGCCAAAGGCAACCATGAACAGACAAGTACCGACAATGATGAAGGGCTTGAGACGTCGGACCTTGAAGACGATAGCGCCCAGGCAGGTGCCGACAATGACGCTAACAAACGAGTACAGCAGGGCTATACGCGAGGTCGACTTGACGCTAAAGTCAAACGCAACTTGAAGGACGGTGAAGAGAAAGTCGGCTTGCATGGTCCAGGCAAAGTTGAGGAAGATGGCAATGCCAAAGGGGGCCCAGACTGCACGATCCTTCATGAAGCGGAAGGGAATGAGCGGGACAGGGGCCCGCAGCTCCCAGAAGACGAAGACGGGAATGCAGCAGACGCCGATGACGAGAGGAGCAATGATGCCAGCAGAGCCCCATTTAGGGGGCACACCGCCTGCAGAGCCGCCAGCAAGAGTGAGAGGGGCGAGGATCAGGCCGAAGACAGCAATAACCAGGATGATGCCGATGCCGTCGAGCGCCCAGAAGAGCTCGTTGGAGAACTTGACGAGGCGGACAAAAGCATTGCTGCCATCCGTCTTTGCGAATGGGTTGGCCGAGCGCAGAGACTGCGAGAAGTGGCCAAACAGGCCGTGCTCTCTGACCTTGTCGCGAATGCCGACCCAGGAGAGGCTGATGATAAGAGGCAGAGCGCAGACGGGGTAGATGATGGCCCACATGCCGATGCCCCAGTTCCAGGTAATGTGTTTCGTGGCAGAGGCCTGAATGTCACCCGTGATCCACGCGTTGATGATGAAGGGCAGCGCGGGGATGTAGCTGAAGAAGAGACGGGAGCGGGCGGTGGTGATGTCGGCGACAATGACCTCGACGAGGAGAATGACAATCGTGTAGCCAATCTGGTAGATGACGCTGCCGGCGCAAAACGTGCCGATATTGGTCGCGGCGGCCTCGATGATGGTGCCGACCGTGTAGCAGACGACGGAGAAGATGAGCAGCTCGACGCGGCCAAAGATGTCGGCGAGCTTGCCGGCGGTGGGCTGTGCGGCGGCGGCAATGACGGCGCGGACCACGTTGATTGTCGAGAGCAGCGAGTGCTTGCCGAACGAGTTGGTCGCGTAGGTCTGGTAGTTGAAGCGCAGGCCGCCGTCGAGGCCGTAGGCGTAGGCGAGGATGAAGGCGCTCGCGAAGATGATGATGCGATCGCCCATGGTCAGGCTCGCCGAGATGGCCTCTATGCGCGCGACACCCGGCGACTTGACGCCGCGGGCAATGTCGGCGAGCGTGACGTCGGCCTTGGCGACCGTCTCCTCGACCTGGCCGTCGCGGCCGCGCAGGTTAAGGCGCTTCTGGGACTGGTAGCTTGCCATTGCTGCGGACACACTGTCGATATGATGCTGTTTCTAGTGTTGCAGCTGGGCAAGGTTGCCAGTCGTTCGTCGGGAAGGACGGAGTTGGGGAGAAGGTGGAAATCCTTGCTGTCAAGGAAGTCCGGGATCTGCTCTCCGCTAAGAAGCCGGCCCAGAAAATGGCCTGACTGAGGTGCAAGGTAGTATTGTTGATGAAAACGACAAAGTCAAAAAAGTGAGACAGCCGAAGACGGGGGGGGCAACCAGGTCGTTAAGTATTGCCGGCCGACCAAACGCCAGCTGCAGACCCTCCACCTACCCTTTGCGCCATCGATTGATTAGATTACCCACCCGAGAAGCAAGAAGAAAAAACAGACGAAATTTATTTGATCAGGCGACTAGCTTCGCATCCCCTCCAATGTTCATGCAGGATGCAGACGCCTCTCGGAGCAGCCACCCTTGTTGATGCTCATCCCGCTCCACCCGCACTAGACGAAACTAACTAGTCACAGTCTAGCTCACGCCTGCTGGTGCGCCTCGTTTTGTTTCGAGGTTTGTCCTAGTTATCTGATCTGATGAAGGCTGCTTTTGGCGGCATGTCTTGCCGAATATTGCACACTGCTGACTGCTTGCAGGTTCCTGGCCCTGTTGCCTAGATGCAGTGTTCGACCCGCGGTTGTTCTCGATGCGCGATATGCCTCCCTCCAACCACCATGACCTCGGATTCGCCGGTGCACGGCTGCATCCAGCAAAGAAGCGACCAACCGACGTGGGATATCCGAACACCGGTGGAGCGACTGCCATCCAACAGCTCTAGCGAAAGAGCTGGGGCGAATCAACGAGGGCGACCAGATTTTCCGCGGCCCAGTGTGGCTTGGCCAGGACGAATTTTCCTGTTACGACTCCTCTTCGATGGCGCGGTTTTTTTTTTTTTTTTTTTTTCTCAGCACTGCTGCTCTTTTTCTTTGGCTGCTCCGTCCAATATTCGTCGTCGCTTGCAAAGCGCCAGCACGGATTCCCAAAGTCGTGCGTCGCCTCGTCTCTGGAATGCCATCCATCACCCAGCAACTACCCGCACCCGGCCTGTCCCCGCGCTAGCTCCGGCCCTGTCTCAGACAAAATCCTGCCGAAGCCTTCAGCTCAACGAAGCAGTAACCATATACGGCATACCCACCGAACTGTGGGTTGCGACTGAAATGCTCAGCTCGTGAGGACCCCTGGACCCTCGTGGATGCCGGGAATTTTCTGCTTTGGCAACGGTTCATTGCCCCAAATGCTCCATTAAGTTCTTGGCTCAACCTCTTTATTCGCTGCCTCATTTTGTCCGACTCATGCGGCCAGCGCATCGGAAACACGCAGTCGGAACTGGGCCATGGTAGTAACGGCCATCATTCTCCGCTAGCGTTCATGGCCGCCAGCTAGCTCCCGGCACTTGTTCAACAGCTTGTCATTTTCATGGCCCAAGAGTCTAATTTGACTTTCTGTTCTTCGTTGTGCCATTTCAATCTTTGACAGCGCAAATTTCATCGCAAGGTCCAGACCTGTAAAGCGACGGCCACTAGTTCCGCTCTCAGACGGAGACCGCTCCTGGGTCGGACATCCGACCAGCCATGTTTCAATCTGATAAGTTCAAGCCTGTCTCGCCAAGTCGAACACTGGAGCCAGCACCCTCAAATCAAATTGAGATTTTGTCCTCGTACCCGCAATACTGGCATGCTCGGCCAAAGTCTTGCCTCAGGTGAAGACTGAACTTAACTGCAGAAACAATAGCGACAGACTTCCCTTTCGTGTTGGTGGCTGGCAAAGTCTAATCGATCAACTGATTGATAAGCGTTTTCTGTTGAAACAAGTAGAAACCCTGGAATTGCCGGATTTCTCCCTGTTTGCCTTTGGCGCCCGTCGAAGCCACTTGCTTTGCTACGCACGAGACAAGTTAGGCATGCAGTTTGCCAACTGCTGTTGCGCATTTACCACCAACCGTGACTGCAGTCGACGAATAATAATCCGCTCCTTTTGTTGCCAACGCGGAGCACACTTTCGCGGCCGATGTGCTACAGCAATAGCAGCCCAATACGAGTGCGTACATGTAGCTGGAAAATATTGACGTACAATCATGCATAGGCTGCAGCAACCCGACCAATTCGGCACTTTGTTTGCTGTGACGAATGCTCTCACGTCGCACCAGCCGGGGTTTTGTACGAAGAGCTTATTTCGGCGTGCAGAACACGAAGAAGTGGTGTAACACAACCCGATGAATGCAATTAGTCCGTTACGACGGGCGCAAGGAAAGCGTAGCTATATAGATGTTGGGATTCAGCCGCCCTGTCGCCGACGGTTCTCTCTCCTTCTCTCATTTCCAACACGATACATATTCCAGTTGCTCGTCTCAGTTTCGCCGAAATGTATCTCCAACTATTTTCTCTTCTGCAGCTCGTTGCCATTGCCGTGGCCCATCCTCAGAGGTTGGCAGATGCTAACTCCGTACGAAGTGTCTCGGAGGACGGACGATGCGGGACAGGATTTGGCACGGCCTGCGAGGATGATGAATGCTGCTCTAGTGCAGGGTAGGATCTCTCATTGGTCGTGTTATTTGGTGATTCCGTCACTAAAAATAAAACAGCTGGTGCGGAGTTGGTTACCTGTATTGCTCCGCGCCGGCCTGTCAGATTGACTATGGCCCGCGGTGTGACGCCAACGTACGACCCAAGGGACCGGCCACTGAAAAAGTTGCACGACCACGCACTGGTAACGTTCCTTACGGGGAGGCCATATATCACTGTGAAAGATATGGCGATGTCGCCCTGACCTTTGATGACGGCCCATACATCTACACCGAGGATCTCTTGAACCTTTTGGAGGTGAGCAGCCAGTCCCATGGCGACCACGTCTTGCTATTTCTAACGGCCCATACCGTAACAGAAGTACAAAGCCAAGGCAACATTCTTCGTCACTGGCAACAATCTCGGCAAAGGCGCCATCAACGACCCAGCCCACTCCTGGGGCGGCCTGATCAAGCGCATGGCCGCCACCGGCCACCAGATTGCCAGCCACACCTGGTCGCACCAGCGCCTCACCACGCTCAGCGAGACGAACTTCCGCAACCAAATGTACTTTAACGAGGTGGCGCTCGCCGACCTCCTCGGCTACTTCCCGACGTACATGCGCCCGCCGTACTCGGCCAGCAACGACACGACGGACCGCTGGCTCGGCGAGCTGGGCTACCACGTCACCTACTTCAACCTCGACACCGAGGGCTACCTTCACGACAGCCCGGGCCTGATCCAGGAGTCCAAGGACATCTGGGACGACGCCGTGGAGAGGGCGGACCCCAAGACGACCAAGTGGCTGCAGATTGAGCACGACACCGTCTTCCAGTCCGTGTACAACTTTACCGAGCATGCCCTCGAGTCGCTGTTCCGAAACGGCTTTCGGTCGGTGACGGTGGGCGAGTGTCTGGGAGATGCGCGTGAGAACTGGTACCGAAAAGTGTAACGGGTTGAAAGCCTGTAGCCCCGTGAATGTACATTTGTCTCCACGGAAAGACGGCTGAACCCCTTTGGAATCCGTTGTGAATCGTCGGTGTTCAGTAAATTATTGTAAATGAGAATTGCATACCATAGTTCTATAGTTTCTAGTTTATTTTAATAAGAGCCACTGGAAAAGAACGCATTTCCAACTACAGCGCTGATGCGGTTGATCAGTTGGAGCTAACCTACACCAACCGGCAAACGCATCGAGCAGGATCTCTTACGACCGTTTCCCACATGTTCCTAGATAGTAGCTCCCTTGTAGCTCGAATGCGTCATGACTTGAAGCCGTCTTACTAAAGCCCAGTTTTGCATGTCAGTTCTGCAGCGGAAAAGTCTTGGCAATCCCAGGAGCTCCTAACGCCACGATGCGCTCTGCCACCCGCGTGGTGCGAGCGTCGGGTGCTTTCGTTCTTCGTCTACGTGGCTCTTATTGCTCTCCTGCATCCTTCTGGTACTTACTCAACCACCGCAAGGTTCTTTTGTTTGCCTGTGCCTTGCCTGCTCTCGACATGATGATCTACGCGCGGGCTCTCTACTACGTATGGCTCGGTCGAGGCTTTCGGTCGAGGCTTAGCTGCAGATATTGGCACTTTTGTCCAGGCTTGATGCAATCAATCTGCAAGGCTTATGCCGATCATCTGTGATGGCTGGTTCGGCAACGAGGCTGACGACGGGTTCCCGTAGCCGGAATTTGCCTCATTCACATGAGAAAATCTCGCCCTGGCTGCTTGGCTTGGCGATTTGAAACGTGCCGCACGTGCTAATATTTACGCAGCCTGTTTTGACAGCTACGAGGACATCTATTCAATGAAGTATGCATAAAAGCGTGTGTGTTACTGAGCACATGGCGCCAGCGTTTTCCCAAACGCGTTGTAGGCTGCAAACTATTACGTCGGCGGCGACTTTACTGAACCAGGGCAAGCAAACTTCGCAGGCTGCTACTGTCCCAGTACTTCTAGAGGCAAGGTAGTTACTTCTCTGGTTCCAGAATAAGGCTCCGAAAAACACTTGGCTGCGCTTGGCACCAATGGCTCTCACTAATTTGTTTTTTAATAAACAAGGACCACAACATCCCAAGCCAGCCCCGATTTAGCGCCGTCAGCTGCTGGAAATATCCTCTTTATAGCGTCATTTCGCTGGGCGACAGCCTACAGGGCTGGGGCTGTGCCGGCACTTGGGCAATGATCGGCAGACGCCCGCTGGAGCCTGCCAGAACAGGGGAGTCCCGCAGCCGAGGCAGTATTAATAAATCGGGTGAGCACAGCGATGGGCTGAGACATCCAGGCACGCGCGCACTTCGAGAGGAAGACGTTGCCTGCCCGGTCGAGTTGGCGGAGCTGTTCACGACAAATCACCATCGTCTTATTTGTCGGGTTGGTGCAACGCAAATAGAGTTATATTTGGAATGAAAACAGACGGCCCTGTATGAATGAAACGAGATGCGTGCCGCGAGAAAGTTTTACTCTAGGCATCTAGATCCATTTCACGGGGGAAGGCGAGTTTTAGAGTTTGATGGAGCAAGCCTGGCCCTATCTAGAAGGAGAAGAAAAGTTTCGCCTTGGCGGCAACTGCACTATTCATGCAATCAGTTACATATTACTCTTCGTCCGGGGAAAGCTGGACGGGGGTTCTGCCAGAGGCATTTACTGGCCCCCGCGTGGGCAAGTTTGAAGTCATCTAGTCATGGCTTTGAACTCGAGACACGCAATGTCGCAAGCGCGTCTGGCTCTGCACTTGCAACCGTCGCGGTGGTCTCGCAATCTGTCGTCCGTATCAAACACATCTGCGCGCCACTTAAGCATAATTATTACAAAAGAAGAAGAAGAAAATAAGATAGTCGCGGGATAGTGTCGTGTTTTGAGGAGGCTCTCATCTCAATCGTGCAAGGCCCCCCTTGCCGGCTGGCCAGGAACAGCAACCAATAGAAATGGCTAGAGTTCTGTGAGACTGGGGCTGAAATTAGCACGTCTAGCCTTCCCCAGTAGTCCAGTGACGGCAGCCCGTCAGCCTCAAGCGGTCGGTTCCATGAGGTGGTGCCGCAAGTACTGGTACGGACGGGGTCACCGGCCGGCGCTAGGCATTGTGCGTGCCGGTGGCAAGGCACAACGTGAAGCGTTTTTCTTGTCCTTGTGGAGCTTCGAAAGGCAGGCACAGAGACCTGACTAGGGAGTTGCCACTTGAGTTGCTGATTTGATGGGGCCTACTTTCCACTCTCTAGGCCGGCAGGTAGCCCCCAACTCGTCTAGTTATTATAAGACGAGACAGTCCCCGTCCTGCTCCAGAGTCTCCGTTCCCGACCATACATAATAACAACCCAGCTGTTCCCATCTCATTATCTTTGCTCATATACGTCTTCTCATTTACAGACTAGCCAAAGAACCAAATCAATCACGATGCAGTCCAAGATCATCCTCGCCTCCCTCGTCGCAGCCGTCTCGGCCAACAACCTCCTCACCATGCGCCAGGTCGGCAGCCCGCTCGGTGACCTCTCCAAGGAGTGCCAGTCGGACCTCATGGAGGTGCAGAGCGCCAGCGACCTCCCCGCCGTCCCGACGGCCTTCATCACCGACGCCCTCCAGGCCGCGAAGACCCTGACCGACCCCTGCGCCTATACGCCTACCGGCTCCGTCGCCTCCGAGTACACCAGCTTCGTGTCGGCCGCCGAGTCTTGGGCCAGCGCCCACACCAGCATCGCCTCCAAGATTGAGAAGGACTGCAACGCTGCCCTCCAGAACATTGCCAACCTCTGCCCCTCTGGCAGTGCCGGCAAGACCACCTCCGGCTCTGGCTCGAGCGCGTCGGCCACCGACAACGCCTCCAGCTCAGGCGCGTCGGCCACCACCAGCAGCAGCGATGCCAAGTCGACTTCGGATGGTAAGACCTCCGCTGCCGCCAACGGCCCCGTCGCCGCCGGTGCCCTCATGATTGCTGGTCTCGGTGTCGTTGCCCTGCTGTAATTGAGTAGATGGCCTCCTTCCTGCAATCGGATGTATATAGCTGCTGGGTCTTGAGACGGTCACACTAGGCCAGTTTGGTGGTCCAGACAGTTCTTTGGAAGCAAAAAGCGTCCAGAATGGGATTCGGCGCAATTGATACCTTTAGTGCCCGCGTGGTGCACACAACATATCTAAATGAACATAATACCACCCTACACTTTACTTTTACTACTCCTGGTCCCAATTGAACATGTCATGACGCGATTTGCCGAACACAATGATTTACCACATACGTGATAGCCCACGCGGGTCAGAAACACCAGTTCTCCCTTGGGATGTGAAACGGGCTCGAATTGCGCCCAAGTAAGGTAGTAATTATCCACGCTAGCGTGGCCAGCCAAGTCGCTGGTCTATCGCAGTCTAAAACATGGCAGCACCATCGTTGTCATTTCCGCAATCTCATTTTGCGAGCTATCCTAGCAGCCTTGGCGAGACGCGCTTGTACTGGTCAGCAGCGAGTTGAAAATTGCGAGAGCAGGACTGAACCTTGCGCTTTTGGGCTTGTGCTGCGGCGTTCTTGTGGAAGAAAGTTCAAATTGGTATCTAGTCAAATAATGCTTTCCGTTCACCGTGTTGCCCATCGTGTCGCGGCCTCCTCCCCATCTCTTCCAGCTCTACGCCTGCTCCTGCAGCTGCTCCTGCCGCTCCTGTAGCTGCGGCGGCGCGGCCACGCCCTCGTCCATCTTGACGACGCGGCAGGCGGTGCCGTACGCGGCCGTCTGGGCGAAGCCGCCCATGCTGGCGGCGTCGAAGCGGAGGCAGATGACGGCGTTGCCGCCGCGGGCCTTGCACTCGTCGACGACGCGGGCGATGGAGTCGTTGCGGCAGGCGTACAGCATGCTGGTGAACCAGCTGAGCTCGCCGCCGGCAAACGACTTGGCGACCATGCCGAGCGTGGCACCCAGGTTGCGCGAGCGCACCGTGATGCCGTAGACGGTGCCGAGCACCTGCTCGATCTTGTACCCGGGGAGGTCCATCATGGCTGCGCGATTATGCGTCAGCGAAAATGACTTTTTTTTTGGTTGCTTTTTCTTCTTATAATGTAAGTCCCAGGGCGGGCAATATCTCGCGTGCCGATATTGCCGGTGGCGCGCCCGGGGCTGAATTTGGGGCAAGGCAGAGGCACTACTCACTGGTCGTCACGACGCCATCAGTCTCGGTGAAGCAGTGCAGATCGGACAGCTGAGGAGGAATGTTGGCAGGTTCCTTGCGGTCTCCCGAAGTCTTGCTCTTTGACCCGACCATTCTTTCTTATAATGATAGAAATACCAGTCGCTTTTTTTTTGGCGATAGGCGGGTGAATATAGATTGATGCGGTTCAATGGAGCAGTAGCTTGTAAGCTCGTTATATACAGTCCGAATGCTGGAAGCTTGATTCGTACAGTGTCTATGGACCAAGAAATTATTACAACAAGTGCGAGGCATGGGACGTCTTTATACTTTTTGAGTCTCCTCCTCGCTCAGTTCTCAAGCTCCGACCAGCCCCGATCGGCAGCCATGAGACCCCTTGAAGCTTCCGTCGCCCCAAGGTGCAGCATACCAGTATTCGACGACAGCTTCCAGAATATGGGGCAACGAGGCGTGTTACGCCCGGCTGTACTGTACTGGTAGGCCTGTCCCTGCCCATCGTCGCTGGGCTGAGCGCCGCCGTATACATCGTATTTTTTGCGGCTGCAACGCGACTGGTCAGTTTAAGCAAAAGAGGGACCTTGGTCCGCCCAGCAATCGTCAAGGTCGCGATTCAGCTTGGCGGGCCGTGGAAATGACCATCTGTTGTGGCAACAACGTCTTTCGCGTAGCGACATCGCGTAGGCCTCAACAGCAGCTGCTACTCATTCCTTCACGACAGGTTGATAGAACATCGTGCCGGTTTCTTCAATATCATTAATCTGTAATTAAGTATCCATGAACGTCGTGTAATAATAATAAAAAATAAGAGTCAATCACGAATAAGCCCCCACCATTCCTTCTTTTTTTCGCTCCTCTCACGGAGCGCCGGGAATCTTCACCATGGCCTAGACGGCGCGGCGGCCAAACTTCTTGACGCGTTGGGCATCACGGCTGCTCAGCTGCACGGCGCTGAGATCGCGCTTGCCCGGGTGCACGTTGGCGGCGGTAATGTTGCCGCAGTCCGGTCGCTTCAGCTCGTTGCCAAAGGTGTCGGCCACCCAGAGCAGGACGCCGTTAGTCCAGCCAAAGCCCTCGACGACCTCGTACTCGCCACCGCCGCCGGCGTGGTTGATGGTCGTGTCGTCGTACTTTTCAAACATGATGCCCACGTCGGACGTGCTGAGGCCGGAAAGCTGCGGGGTCGCCGAGGTCGAGCCGCCGGTCGCGTACCAGGTGCAAAAGGTCGAGTCGAGGTAGCGCTGACCGAGAGTCAGGGCCAGCTTGTGAACTTCCTTCCACGCGGGGTCGTCCTGGCCAAAGGTGGCCGGGGTATTGGTCAGGCCCTTCATCAGGATGTGCATCAGCGGCGGCCACACGTTGGGCTGATCCCACTGCTGTCCGGTGCGGAGGTTGGATGACGGGATGCCGCCAGGCTTAAGCTCGAGGTACTTGGCAATGCGGGAAAAGGCATTCTTGACTGCGTACGGGTTGTTGCGGATATACTCGGGGGCAGCACCCATCCAGAAGGGGTAGAACTGGGTGACAGTGAAAAGCTCCTGCATACCGGCGGGAGCAGTCGCGTTCTCGAACGACTGAGTGTCCGCATCGCTGGGAACGTAAATATGTTGGCTTGACGACGTTTGGTTGTAGTCAAAGTAGCTGTAGAGCGTCTCGTTCCAAAAGACGGCGTGGATGGCCTCGGCGCGGTCAGCCGCCTTCTTTGTCCAATCATCAGCTGCGCTCGAGTTGCCCGTCATATTGTAAAAGCCAGCAATTGCCTGCTCGTTTCCGTAAAGGATCGAGTTGAGATCGACAGGAACAATGTTGAGGATGTTGAGCGATCGCAGGGGAAAGTAAATGTCCTCGACCGAGTCGCGAGGGTTGCTCGACCACTTGGCAGTGGAGTAGTCGAGACCAGACTCGGCGCCAGAAGCAAGATTAGAGTAGAGAGTTTCCTGCTCGCTCTCATTAAGCGGCTTCTTCACGGGGTAGATGATTTCCGAAGCGGCATAGTAAGACTGGTTGTTTGCAGTGATGTAGTCCTCGCGGAAGGACTCGGGCCGAGGCTGCGTGTTGGAGACGGCATAGCTGTGTTCGTTAGCCCTGCTATCAATTGCATCAAGAATGTGTTTTGCTTACCGGTTGAGAGTATAGGTCTTGTTTGCGACAGTCACTTCAACAGAACGGTTGTTCATGAAAAACTCGTGCTCCTGGACGAGGATGGGCAGCGCGCGCTGCAGAATGCTACTATCGTTGGTGTGACTAATGTAAGCCTTGACCATCTGCGACAGCAGCGGAGGCTGCGAACGATTCAAGTAGTAGAGGCGCGCGCCGTTGGGAACGAACCCAAACTGCTCAATGAGGTCCAAAAAGTTCTCAATGGTATTCTTGCTGATGTCAACGAATGCGCCGCCGGTACGGAGGAGGCCCTCGACAATCCAGTAAGAGTCCCAGTAGTAGGGCTCGCGGAAGCGACCACCAGCAACAACAAAGGTCCTGTTGATGGGGATGAAGCTGTTGGGGCAGTTGGTACAGTTGGTGGTAGATCCGGCGTACTCGCGCGTCAGATCAGGCCAAATGTCAATGACCTTGTTCACGAACTCCTTGATGACGGTATCGTTGAGCTTGTCAACAAATTTCGCATCAGTCTTGAGCTTGTCCTTGGAGACAGCCTTGAGCTCGCCGCCGGCATCGTCAAAATAGGTGGTAAGGAAGTCGTTTAGCTCAGTGTTGTTGGAGAGCGGCTTCTCAAGCTTGTCAAAGGCAGCTTGGATCTCAGACAGTGGCTTCTTCGCGGGCCTAGGTTACTAGTTAGCTGCTGTTCGTCGTGATCGCGCAAGCTATCGCAAGGTGCGCTCCGGCAGCTAAAATAGTGTCTTACATGTCAACAAATGTCTTGGAGTCTGTGAATGGGCTTGCCAACTCAATCTCCTTGAGGATGTCTCCATGGCAGTAGATTGGAGAGTCGCAAGGAGCGATGACGGAGCCATTTTGGTACAGAGCCGTCACCACAGGGAGCGAAGCTGCCAGAGCAGTCGCCAGATTCTTAAACGACGTCATTGCTGTAGATTGCCTCTGGTAAGGAACAAACTTGGTAGCACAAACTTGTGTCGCGTCCGGCTAGGGGGGCTGCTACTTATATGCACGAGAGACAAAAAGCTGCCAACTTAAATTTACTTGAAAATCAAGCCTGGGTACTTTGGCGGGACGCCGCGAAATGCTCATGACGCCCCGCTGCTGCTCAATTGCCGCCACATCAACAAGGATGGTAAACAGCTACAGACAAACCCGGGCTAGATCCTCACGGAGAGAGGTCCAGGCTTAGCAAGTTGGGCGCTCCAGGGCGTTGTTAGCCCGCCAAATTGCGCCGCCATGGAACCAAGTCCGGGGATCCTGCTTGGTCTCCGCACTAATAAGCCGGGGTGTCCAAAAAGTCTGCTCCAACAAGGTGTGCCGCCACTTTTTGATCTATTAGTGCCCAGAGCATCAACGCAGTACTTTTTCGGTCAAACTTGGCTGAAGAGGGTCGATGGGTGGATGTTTTCCTTTTGCATTACTCGCAACACTTTTCCACCAATGTGGAGGGCAATTCGATCGAGGAGGCAGTCGCAGTGGGAGAGGCAGTGGTTGGTGCAGCGACTGAGCTGACGGCCAGATCGCGGTGTTTGCTTATAACTAGCTGTAGTCAGTCTGTCGATGTCGGGCGGACGACGGTCACTGTAGCGGGAAACTGGGCAAAGCGAGATTTGCGAGACATGGGAAACAGGCGTGAGCTGGGGCGTTTTGGCGTTCAGGAATTGGAGCCAGAGAAGAAAAATTGCAGGTCATGGGCAGCACGACAGCGCAACCGGGCCTCGTCGCTCTCCACAGCTTCTCTCCTGCTCTGCCTCTAATCCCAGCCCCCGCCGATTTACCTACTTTTGCGGCCGTAGTAGCGCCGTGCTCATTGCGGAGGCAGCGGAGCACATCACGGCAGTATGGCTGTGGCGCTGGGCTGCTGGACTGGGCTAGCCACTTCCCAGGCTAGAACGCGAACAACAAGCTCATGTGGGCTGCTTGGCT
This sequence comes from Akanthomyces muscarius, assembly GCF_028009165.1. Taxonomy (NCBI): domain Eukaryota; kingdom Fungi; phylum Ascomycota; class Sordariomycetes; order Hypocreales; family Cordycipitaceae; genus Akanthomyces; species Akanthomyces muscarius. The sequence goes on along the minus strand of NW_026611615.1, from coordinate 95,153 downwards.
GCCTAGCAAATCACCGTGTTGACGTCAAAGGCGTCTTTTAAGCCTTGGGCTAGCCAGTCTGTCAGTGGAAGTTTCTGGGGGGAGAGGATGAACGGAAGCTTTTCCGGCGCCAGCACAGGCTCCCACGCTCCTTGGCGCCACTGCAACGCAAAGGGTAGTACCTACGAGTGGGTTTCCTGTCAAGCTTTCGCAAACCGAAATAAGCGAGACAGCATTTGTGCTTGGTTGACGGCGAGAATCTCATTGGTGCTGATACCGATAATGAAGCTCGCAAACTGTCATTGCCAGCGCAATTGTGGTGTTTTGCAGCTTGGCAGCTGGCAGCTGGCAGCAAACGCAGCGCAACAAACGACCGGCCACCGGCCTACCTTACCGACCCTACACCCCAGCTGTGCACCACACTATCCACTCCTCCCACTCGTACAATGCCTGTGCCAGCGCAGCACGGATGGATATGTCATATTTCCAGCCTGCAGCATCGATGAGGCTCAGCAATTCAGCTCCAGCTCTCAGCATGGGTCGTCGGTACTAGTCAGTGCTGTACATGGGCCAACTTATTTACGCCCTCTCGTCGAGGCGTCGTAAGAAAAACCCTCATCTATATACAAATTCGGCCCGTTTCCCGCCAAGCGACAACCGTGCGTCTCTCTTCCATTTACCGCATCGGCGACGAAAGGCTTGGATCTACGACGCTAACAACAACACAACCCGGCGAGACCATGGCCGAGAACGCTTTCCTTATCCGAAAGACGACGACTGCCGATGTGGCAAAGCTCCCCGCCGTAGAGCGTTCTGCTGCAAAGGCCTTTCGCAGCATCCCAGAGCTGGCCTGGATCGCAGACGACGATCCCCAAACGGCCGCACGGCACCTCGAGCTGATGGAGAGCGGCGTGTCTTGGGTCGCCGTGCCGGACTCGGGCGGCGGCGAGTCATTGCTAGCAGACGGCCACGGCCCGATCGGCTTCCTCAATGGCCGGCTTCTCAATGGCTTCCTGCACATCTGGGAAATGTCAGTCGACGAAAGGTGCCAGGGTCGAGGCATCGGGAAACGGCTCCTGCAGACGGCCGTCGACCATGCCAGGCAGCGGAACTACAAGGGCCTGACGCTGACGACGTTCCTCGACGTGCCCTGGAACGACGGCTTCTACAAGGCGCGTGGCTTTGTGCTGCTCGCGCCGCAACATGTTTCTCCGCCCCTGAGTAAGATTCTCAATGACGAGGCTAGGGACGGCTTACCCCGCGAGCGACGCTGCGCCATGATGCTGGAGCTGTCATAATTAATTCTGGTGGTGTGTGGTTTGGACAGGGATTCGCACCAGCCGAAACCGACCTGTCACTTTTTTTTCCGGCCCAACACCACCTTGCATCTAAAACCCGATCTGTACCTGGCAGATTGGCAACGGTTCACGAGTTTCCATCACTAGTAAATCGGTGCTAATTGTCTTGAACTGCAACGATCTCGGATTGCAAATCCTTCACTCGTCGTGTCGTGCATAACGCTTACACGGACCGACCTTTGCCCAGGCGCTTTTGCTCTAGCGCACATGGGGGCTAGCTGCTCTCCCTTCAACATGCCGAGTTGTACAACATCCCGTGCAGGCTAACTTGAATAGACCTCAGCAGGTACGCAGAAGGAGACATCCAGCCACTCATCACTGTCAGCTTCGTTGGCGATAAGCACACCAATGCAGGCTTCACGTGATGATGCCGGTCAGAACATATAGCCTCGTACGATGAGGGGTAAACAGCATTCGGACATATGAGCACCCGAGCAAAAATCATAGAAACGAGTTTACAATCAAGAATAGTTGTTGACTCAAAACCCTGCTCTTTTTTCCTCAGACCGCCTTGTAAAAGCACCTCCCGCGCGAGCATCCACAAAAGCTTGTCATCGCAGCCACAATGGTCGCCGAGCTCCCGCACCCCCGCCGAGTCGTCACCGGCCACGACGGCGCCAGCAAGGCCGTGTTTGTCGACGACGGCGAGGTGGCCGCCGTGCAAATCACCGACACGGTTAACTTTGCCGTACTGTACGAGACGCACGAGTTCCCCGCCGACAACAACGAGTGGAAGGACCCCATCAGGAACCGCACCGAGAGCCTCGCCAACCGGGACGGTGTGGTGGTGCGCGTGGTCGACTTTAAGCCCAACAACACTGCGGTGTGTATATACCAAAACCCGCCTGCCCGCCCTCTTGGCACAGACCGTCCGTCCGGCTAGTCATGGCTAATGTTGCGTGAATTTGTGTAGCTATTCCATCGTACAGAGTCCCTCGACTTTGGCATCATAACCAAGGGCGAGATTGTCTGGTGAGACCGCCCCCCCTCACCCGATTGATGGCTCTCCCGTGTGTAACCCTGCTGACCTATCCACAACAAGCCGTCTTGACGATGGCGTCGAAAAGACACTCCGCGCGGGTGACGTCTGTGTCCAGCGCGGCACCATCCACAGCTGGGAGAACCGGACGGACGAGACGTGCCGCGTGACGTTTGTCCTCGTTGGTACGTGAACAAACCAAACAGCCGGAACTTTGCATCATGCTGACGTGTCAATGGGCAGCGGCCAAGGCCATCAACAAGGATTTGGACACGACCGGCTTTGTGGCGGAGGAAATGGCAACCGGAGGAGAGTAACCAGTATAATCCATCGGAAGCGCAACAAAGGATCGAGGCGGCCTCTCTTTACTGCAACAAAACCAGAACGGTTGGTGGATTTCATTTTCGCTTTCCGCAATGCTGCTACGGCCACTTACAGATACGATTTTTTTCACGTTAGTCTTTCCACCTTCCTTTCGCATCGAAGACATGTCCCACGGATTTCAGTAGCGTGAACGGTTTTCTTCTCAATCGGCGTTCACTTCATCAGAAAATTCTCTCTTTGGGCCCCCCATCAACCGTGCCCTTGCAACGTCCGGACACGCCGGCCAGCCACTTACCATTCAAGCATTGCAACATCCCTCCTTGTCCGCAACCCATTCCCAATCCACCCAATACATCCACAGCCGACCCCGCCCGCGAAATTCTCCTCTGTCAGCCGCCCTTCTTCTTAACAATCTTTATCTCGCTTCTGCCTCCATCAAATGGATTCGGTCGCGTGGCCAAATGGCAAGGCGTCTGGCTACGAACCAGAAGATTGTGGGTTCGATCCCCACCGTGACCTGAAGATGTTTCTTTTTTGCTCTTGTTTTTGTTCATTGTTATTTTGTTTAGTTGCTGAGCATCTGGCTGTTGATTTGTGGCCATGGAGGACCTGCGGGATGGCACGTTGGAGTTTTTTTTTACCTGGCCCAACCCGCCCCACTCACTGATCAGCCCAGCGCAATAGACAGAATAGAACGGCGAGACTATTTATGAAAGCACTTTTTTTTTGTTCGTGTCTCGGATAAAGCTCCAACTCGCTGTCAAGTACACCACGTCTTCCAGTTACCACATGTATTTGAAATCCGTCTTGCTCTGGGACATGTCCAGTGTGATGTGATGCCCTCCTCTGACACAGCGCTCATGGACAGTTCAAACTGCGACTGATTACTCTTCTCGGGTTTCGACCTAGATACAGCCGCCCTACAAACATTCCCGAAGTTTTGCTTCACGGCTCCGTCAAAAACGATTTTCTATCCAGCTCCTGGCGTAAATATGACCCTGAAAACTCGCTCCAACCCAGCTGTCGTGGCCACACAGCGAGCGTGCTGCAGCACTGTCGCGTGACGCTCGTATCGACAGTGGCGATGAAGCTTGCCATGGTACCAAAAAAACTGGAAAGGGGTAGTAGCGAACTCGAATACCTAATTTTTGCAGCCCTCGAGACCGGTGCCTTGGTTGGAGGACTACCAACGTCGACGTTCGTTTCCGTTGCTGGTAGTTTGTCTTTGGCGTGCTCGTTCAACTGCGTGCCATTGTAGTCGGTACGGTTGCCCTCGCTCGCCATTCCGGCTGATTTGGCCCCTCTCTCTGCAATCTCAAGAGCATGTACCTCAAACTCCATCAGGTATCGGTTACATAAGACCTCATGGCCGTTCTCGGACTCATGCAACTTCGCCAGAATGTTGGTGACGTCTTGCAGCATTGCATTTATAGCATTGCAATATACATGGACCTGATTGGGGGTAAGCTGCTTCTTTTTGGCTTTCGCTGCAGTTGCCCGTTCCAGCCATCTCGGTGAAGAAACGATCCGGAAAGGGCTATTGCCCGTCTCTTCCATCTCCTTCGGTAGTTCCTCGATTAGCCAATCCAGGAAATTCAGCAACATATCTTCAGTCTCAAATTTGACCTGTGCGGGTAAAGGTTTACGCAGCTCATTTCTTCTCAGAGAGCAGGCTGTTGCATGTGCTTCTATTATGGACGCCCTTCTGTCGCTTGCCGAACTTTTTTTAATGGTCGCATTCTCGAGCAAGTTGAGTGTGTCCTGTAGGGTAATCAGTAAGCCTGAGTGACATGGTGACGTGGAACCGATGACCTTTTCGCCGTCCTCGCCCATCTTGAAACGACATATCTGATGCTTTGCTGAAATCTGCTGATGGGTTAGTGCTAAAGAGAAAGAGTGCCTTCTCGGGTTCCTCGCGGCGACTGAAGCAAGCGATTGTGCGTTCCCAAACAGTCCTTCTTAGGTAGCGTGGGCCGGGCGGCGCGCCAGGCTGTGTGCAGATACAGATGGCACGCACCCCGCAGCGTCGAAATCCTTCGAACCAACCAACCACCAAAGACAGCACATCTTGCTTTAAAAAGGAACCGGCATCCGTAGCCATTTTCCGCCCGAACGGCATTCCGAGGGCAGCGCGCATTGGCCTCCAATTCCTATCCATTGGCGCAGCTATCAGCCATGACCGACCACGGCGACATTGAGCCACTCCTGGCGGGTGCATCCGTGGAGCGCTCGCCGGTTTCGCGACGCACATTCTGGAGAGTCGTCCTCTTGAGCTATACCATGCTATTCTGCTCGCAGCTTTACGCGTCGTCCTTCAACACTGTTCTGTTTGAGACTCTGGAAGGCCTGCTGTGCCGCGACATGTACGACGATGTCGGCGACCCGTTGGCGGATCCGCGCTGCAAGGGCGAAGCTGTCCAGTCGGAGCTGTCGCTGCTGACGAGCATCGAAGCCAGCTTTGAGATGATTCCACCCATGTTATGCGGCATCGTCTATGGCCTGGTCGCCGATGTGTACGGCCGCAGGCCGATCCTGATGCTGTCCACATTTGGCGCGGTGCTTTACGGTGCTTTGGACATCGCCGTCTGTATGTTGTCTCGCGGTGCGTTGCGACATGGCATGCTGAACAAGAGCTGACGAATGTTTAGGCTGGTTTCATGACTACATATCCATCAAGTTCTTCTGGGCCGTCCCCGCCGTCTACTTTTTCACAGGCGGCGCTTTGGTGTCTGCAAGTATCAACTACACCATCGTCACAGACATTGTCCCAAAGTCGCAAAGGTAGACTCCTCTCTCCCGCCAACGAAGGACATTATTGCTCAAACATGTTTAGATCTGCAGTTTTCTTGGCCATCAGCAGTGCGTTTCTCATAGGTGCCTTCTTAAGCGCCTATCTCGCGGCTGCACTATTGCCTCTTGGGCATTACCCCGCAATGTGCGCGTTGATCTTGATCCAGATTGTCGGATTGTTCGCGGCTTGTCTGATGCCAGAGACTATTGCTATTGGAGAGAAGCCACATGATGCCGTTGAGGATGCGACGCCTTTCAGCAAGAAGCTCTCAGCAAGAGTTGCTGAATTGCGCGCCCAGTCAGTCTCGTCTCTGAGAGACATGTTCTGGGGCAGCAACACGAAGTTGACCCTATTACTCCTCAGTACCCTCTTTACGGGCGTTGGAAAGCAATTGGTCGGCAGCGTTATGAAACAGTATGCTGTCAAGCGTTATGAGCTATCCTGGGCAAGAGTACGTCTTCCTCCCAATATGTCATAGTATGCTTCTTTCTCACACTTTTACAGGCCGGTATAATCCTGTCCTACGCAAATCTCTTGCGGCTCGCACTTTGCTTTGTGGGTATCCCTCTACTCGCGGCTGCTCTTCGGAGGGCTAAAGTTCTCCCTATCACGCAAGATGCCTGGATCTCGCGCATCAGTGTCCTTGTCGCTGTCATGTGCAGCTCTCTAGCCGGCGCTGCCACCGACGTCGGTGCTTTCACTGTGAGCATCATCTTGTACGCCTTCAGCTACTGCTTAGAGCCTACAGTCCGTAGTCTTGTCGTGTCCATGGGACGGGACGCCGGCACTGGCAGCATTGTCTCGGCCATGGAAGTATTGACGGCGGTGAGCATTGCCATAGCGGGGCCGATCATTGCGGCGACTTTCCGCCTTGGCATGAAGCTTGGGGGCGACTGGATCGGACTGCCGATGTACATTGGCGGCGGGATCATGGTGCCGGGCGCTCTGATCTTGTGGCTGATGCGATTCGATGAAGAGATTGCGGAAGAACTGGCCGAAGAGAGCGACGGGCTTTTGTAAACGCAGTACTCATGTACAAATCTTTCACTATATACTGCAATACATTGCAAATGAGTTCTCAACCCGAAGCGAGCTTTCTCTACTTTTGGGAAATGAATTCCTCTAGAGTTTGCAACTTATAGCAATGTGTATCCACCATCCACAATCAGATTAGCACCCGTCATATAGCAGCACGCATCACTCGCAAGGAACACGTAAATCTAGAAAAGGTTAGAGTTGTGCTAGTGAGAGTAAATTTGGCATAGACCTACTCCCTTGAGCTCCGAGGTGGCTGCCATGCGCCGCCCGGGAATCAAAGAGGTCCACTGCTCCATACGCTCCTTGGGCTGGTTATACAACACTGCGTCGGTTAGCATGTCATGAGCTTCCATAAAGACCAACCTACTTGAGCACTTACTATCGGTCTCGATAAAGCCAGGCGACACACAGTTGACGCGCGCAAAGTCGACCCATTCCACCGCAAGCACCTTGGCGAGCTGCACGACCGCCGCCTTGGAGGCATTGTACGCGGCCTGCTGCTGGGGGATGTTGACGAGCGTCGCGCTGACCGACGCTGTGATGATGAAGTTTCCACGCCCCTGCCTCTTGAAGACGCGGCCCGCGGCCTGCGCCGTCCACATGACGCCGTCGTAGTTGACGCTGCTGTTTTGCTGCCACGTCTCCTCGGTGTACTCGAGGCTGGGGATGTCGGCGCAGACGCCCGAGTTGGCGACCATGATGTCGAGGCGGCCAAAGTCGGCGACGATGCTGTCGACGGTGTCCGCAATGGCGGCGCGCGAGCGCACGTCGCCCTGGTAGGCGGCGACGCGGACGCCGGTGGCGGCGGCAATGTCCCGCGCCGTGTCGTGCGCGCTGGCGCTGGTGCTGTAGATGATGGCCACCGCGGCGCCCGCCTCGGCGAGGCCGCGCACAATCTCGAGACCGATGCCGCGGGCGCCGCCCGTGACGGCGGCGACCTTGCCGGCGAGGGAGAACTGCGAGAGGACGGGGGCGTCCGAGTTGTCGGGGCGGTAGAGCGGCATTGTGAGGGGTAACGCGGGGGTGCTGACTGAAATCTGTCGAAAAGGAAACAGTACCAAGTTTCAGGGCTCTAGGAAGCTTTTGTATATTGAATTGGATATTTAGGACCCCAAAAATTCCGTGAATAGGACGCTGCCCTCTAACTACTGGTGGTTTCGACGGGCGTAAACCCGCGAAATTGAGAGCCGCTCCAGTGGTGTTGAGCTTGTACAGCCGCACCAATAAACTTCGGCGTTGGCGTGGAGCTCAACCATCTCCGCCGTGCCTCGAGATCTGGGGAAGAGTCGTAGGAAGCCAACGAGCTATCGGATTGATGGACGCTCTGGTTCTATTGTTGGACAATGTTGCAAGTTGTTTATGCCAGTTACATCTTGCCTCGCAAGTGTCCCGGCACACTGATCGTCGCATCCGCCGCGTCAGAAGCCCGTAAACTGCTACTCAATCAAGCTTTGCGTCAAGCGGGCGGCTTGCGTCAGTACCTTGGCTAGTGCCCGGGGGCAACACAAGACGGGTAAAAAGTTTCTAGGCAATAGGGTCGGTCTGCAGTCTGCTTCGCGAACCAGTTTGCCAGTTGACGCATCGATTGGCGGGGCTGGACTTTGCCGCCTCGACACGGCAGGGGTGCACTGGACTTGTTTGTCTGATGTCCGATGCTCATCGACGTCGTCACGATTCGGCTGGCTCGGTTTAATCACTCCATCCACAGGGCTTTGCCACGTTGCATTGCGGCTGACGCCATCTCCGGGAATTTTGCTGGGCTCGCAGCCGGGCAGTGCTAGCGGGCGAGACAAACTACCTAGCCCGTCGCTATATTGTTTCCGAAACGAGGTATGATGGAGACTTGGGGGCTTGTAGACGAAGCAGAAAGGCGGAGTGGCATGTTGAAAGCTGCATGTCTAAATCGGCAAGCGCGATGAAGCTGAAGAAACCCGGGCGAAAGATGTTCGATGATAAAACAGAAACGACTCTCCAGGACGCATATCAAGCACCTTTCAGCGCCTGGCGTCGAGAGCTTCGGCCATGCGTGAGATCAGAGTTCAGCGCTTGCATCGGTCTACAGAAGCCCTGTACGCCCTGTACGCGTAGGTACCTAGGTACCGAGGTAGGTACCTACCTCTCAGCCTCCGCAGCTGCAACACGGCACCGAAGCCTGTAACTGAGTGGATCCAGTTGCCCTGCCTGCGTGTCGGCCTGCAGGAAACGCGTTTGCACCCAAAATTAGACACGGCTGCGCCCCGCCTTGGTGGCCTTGCTATTGTGCTTCGTGCTTGTTGCTACGAAAGAAGGGACGACGATTGAGCAAAAAGTCCAACAAAAAACCCCCCCCGAACTCACAAAAAAGAGAAATAGGAAGAGATGGAAAGAGTATTGGCGGAAGTACATACATTTAAGAAGCAAAGAAAGCAAAAACAAAAACTCCATTCGACTGGAGTGGCGCATTCTCTCGTCACCCACACATGTACCTACCACTATGCAGCCCCCAGCTACGGCCCCGCTGAGTAAGACTGCCGCCGATGCATCCTAGATTCGTCGGCTGCGTTTCATCCCTTTTGTATTAATTGAGCTTCCGCTCCTCGGTCTCTCGATTCTGTGTCTTTTGGCTCGTCCCTCGATTTTCGGTTCGTTTCCCCGCGCGAAAGCCGAGACGCTGTCGTCATTGCGAATCAACTACACTCCGACGCAGTGTTTGCGATCCCAACCCGGGTCTTCTCCCTTGCGGCTCACCATGTTGCTTGTATGAGATCATGTCGCCATTTACACCCAACGAACGCCAAAGGCGCATTCTCCAGCTATCTTCGGAATGGGGCGTGACAATTCCACCGGCCCCCAAAACCCTCACCAAGCCGCTGCAGCTTCCCGCGTTTCAGAGCCCCGGAGACGATGACGCTGCCGAGAGCTTGATGCAAAGGAGAGCAGCAGATGCCGCGCAGCTTCGGCCCAAGGGTGGTCTCTCGCGCGCATTTTCCACAAGCAATTTGAAAAAGGGCAAGCATTGGGATCCTCGCGAAATTGTAGAGGCTCTGGCCACACACGTCGCCAATGGCGGCTCACCGGGCGTGGCCGAGGCCTTGATTGCAAAGCTTTCTGCTGCAGGTGTCGACCTAGCAGGAAACCAGAAACAAAAGTCGGGCCTTTTGAGCCGCCGAAAAAGCGTGGATCTTTTGCCAGACCGAGCCCGGCTGCTCCGTCTCGCCACCGAGAGCGGCAGCGTGGACATGGTCCAGGTCTTGATACCACATGCTGACGCATTGGCCATCGATGCTAGCGTTCCCGCTGCGATCCGGAAAAGCGACAATGCAATTGTTGAATTGCTATTGAGGTACGGCGCCAACGTCGGTGAGACGGCCGACGGCCAAGATGCTTTCCGCCAAGCTTGTACTACACACGGTCAGGCTGGTATGATTGGCATGGTTCTTAACTCGGCGGGGCGACCTTCACCGGCCCTGATATCGCAGGCCATGGGTGACGCTTCACGCTCAGGCTGCCTGGATAACGTCATACAACTTAGCCGTTCTGCTGGAGACGGCAACTACAATCAAGGAGAGGCACTCATCACGGCAGTCAATATGGGACGACGTGATGTCGCCCTAGCCATCATCACGGGAAACAAGCCACCGCAGCCTTCGTCGCTCAACAGCGCATTTATCACGCTTTACTCACATCCCTCCATAAGTCCAGCTACCAAGCTCGATATCGCCGAGCTGTTGTTGTGCGCGGGTGCCTCAGGCGAGGCACCCGCATTGGCCCTAGAACAGGCCTGCAAGTCGCAATTTTATGACATGGTCTTTCTTCTATCCTCCTACAACGTCTCCATCGAATACAACGATGCATCCGCGCTCAGGTATGCCATCAACAGCGGAGAGCTGGAGCTTGTCGAGACGTTGCTACGCAGCGCGGCGCCTTTGAACCCGCAATACGCATCCTCGTGTGTGGGCCTCATCCCGAAGCAAGCTTCGTTCGAAGCACGATATTCTCTTCTGATGCACCTCCTACGGCGCGGTGCCAATGGACATGCCCTGAGCCAGTGTTTGGTAGATGCAGCGGAGTCGGGCGATCTCAGCTCCGTTGACTTGCTTCTGAATCCACGATTTCCCCAGCAAAGTAATGCAGTTTCAAACGGTGCGGCTTCGCCACTCAATTCCCATGCAGTGGCTTCGGCCGATTATCGTGATGGCGAGGCTTTGCGAACTGCAGTGATTCGAACCGACACCATTCTCGCCCAGAAGCTCCTAAAAGCTCGTCCCTCGCCACAGACCATCACATCCGTCTTTCAGCTCACGCGAAAATTGCCTCTGCAAGAACGTCACCAAATGGTTAGCTTGTTTTTGGAGGGGTCTCTTTCTGGGGATTGTCTCCATGCCGCCCTGCAAGACGCGCTCGCGCCGCCTCAGTCTCAAAGAGATGACAATCTCATTAAGCAGCTGGTTGCGAGTGGCGCTGATATAAATTACAACTCTGGAGAAGGCCTCGTGCCTCTCATCAAGCAAATGGACTTGAATCTCATTGCAATTATGGGACCGAGTATTTCTCCTCAGACGGCCGCCTCGCGTATCCCAGATACAATGAAGGTCCCAGACCCTCGGTCAAGATTCGAGATGATCAGCATCTTTCTTAGTGCTGGCGCAGTAATTGGTGCCTCAGAAGTGGCTACTGCAACTCTAGAAACACTAGCAGAGAAACCCGTGGACATGTCACTTCTTCGGCTACTTCTGGAAACAGGCAGCGCTGATATCAATGGCTGTGATGGCACCATTATCACGAGAGCCATCGAAAATCCAGATCCGAAGGTTCTTGAGCTGATACTGTTTTATGGGAACCCATCAGCATCGTCAATAGCGCGTGGCTTGGACGCACTCGCCCCCAAGCTCTCAAACGATGTCAAGAAGTGGAAGTTTGAGGCCATTCTGTCCAAATCGACGAAGACTCTCGACTTGAATCGCGTACTTATCCTTGAAGTACAGTCTATTGTCGAGCACAAGGCTCTGCAGCCAAGCTTGGATGTTCTGGAAATGCTTCTGAACTATGACGCAGACCCCAATGCATTCAACGCATCTGCGCTATGCCATGCAGTTATCGCGGCCGATAATCTAGTCATCAACCACCTTCTGAAGAGCCGTATAGCCCTCAAACCTACATCCCTAGGCTGTGCTTTGCCACACGCGCTCCGTATTGCTGATCAAATGGCACGCAAGTCCGTCACAGAGGCCCTCGTTGGAGGCGGAGCGCCGCCTAACGAGGTCAACAGAGCTCTCCAACATGCTATCAAAGTCCATTCGCAAGATAAGGAGCTCATAGGGCTTCTTTGCTCCAAGGCAGATACCGCAGACGGCGACGTGCTGTCTCTCGCTGTCGAGAAGGAATCTCCAGAGCTAATCTCGCTACTACTAAAAAGTGCAAGCTCTTCATCTCAGGCACGTAGTATCGCGCTCACACGGGCTATGGATATTAAAACGCGAAATGTGCGGCACGATATTTGCAAGCAGCTTTTGGCTTGTGGAGTCCCGGCTGACACTGCCTCCATTGCTCTCCTGGTTGCCGCCCGCGACGGCGATGTTGCTCTTGGCGACACATTGATGGCCCACGGCGCAAGCAACACCAAGAATAACGGACAGGCCATTATTGAGGCCTGTCGTGGTGGGTCTATTGACGTGCTCAAAGTCCTACTCAAACCAGATGGCCAAACGTCAAAGAAGACGCTAAATGAAGCGTTCCAGGCTGCCACCGAAGTACCTGATCTGGATAAACGCGCCGTCGTATTCCAATATCTTCTCCGCTGCGGCGCCTCTGGGGAGTTTATTGATGCGCAGCTTCAGTCCGCGGCGAGGTATGGCGAAGCGGGAGAAAGTCTTCTCAAAGTGCTCCTTGCGGCTGGAGCGGATCCCAACTATAACAGTGGTGAAGCCGTCGTTGCTGCTACGCGAAGTGCGTTTATGCGCAGCTTGCAGCTACTTTTAGGTACATGGGACGATGGACAGAGTCAAGTACGTGATATACTTCGTGATTTTGTTCCTTTTGCTAACCAATTGTTGCAGAAACTACCGTCACAGCCGACGCTGGTACGCGCGCTGAAAGGGTCATGGAGCCTTAACCGCGATACACGCTATGCCATTGTTGAAGATCTAATCAAGGCCGGCCTGCAGCCCTGCGAGGACTTACACATGGTTCTGAATGATGCGGTGAATGAGGAAGACCCAGAAGAGCGGCTCGTCCGGCTACTTTTGGACAGTGGTGCATCAGCTACCGCAAACAGCTGCAAGTCCTTGGTGGATGCCGTGCAAAACATGGCATCTCCGTGTCTGTCACTCATGCTCCAGCGGGACACTGCTCAGAAGCATGTCAACCATGCTTTCAATGGAGCTTTTACAACAAAGACTATCAACAAATGGTTTACTCACAGAGGTCTCGAAACTGCACAGCTGCTACTAGATAAGGGAGCAAGCGGAGATGCCTTGAGCAACTCTTTATTGATGGTCATGCAACGCTCAACGCCTGAAACCATTGATCTTGCAAATGAATTCGTCGAAATTCTGGTCTCTCATGGTGCCGATGTCAACTACAACCGCGGCCAGCCTCTCCAACAGGCCGCGTCGGTGGCCAATATTGAGTGGACACGCAAGCTTCTTGGCTGCAAACCCACATCGGAGACACTATCTTTAGCATTTCAGTGCATATTTGACACTGCGCTCAGCCAGGACGAAGTGCTCGCTCTATTTAAACTCTTTGCCGAGTATCGAGACGGCGAAGCCCGAATAGATGTCATGGTGACGCTGCAAGGCTCCGAGCCAGTCTTGGTGCGCGCTATGAAGCAATATCCACGATCGCCTATGATCTTGTCAACACTCCTCGAGGCAGGCTATTATCATGATCAGCTCACCACGTATACCTTGCATCCGGACGTTGGTGAGGAGGAGGTCACACTACTATCTTGGGCCATTGCTCAGCCCCAGAAGCGCGTTAGTAAAGCCGTCATTGAGCTTCTCATTGAGCGAGGAGGTAAGTGACACAGACAACGAGTTTACAGCGATTCAATGCTAACAGTGCTGCAGCCAAAGTCAACGTGGCATCTTCCTTGTCTAATTCCACTCCCTTGACGCTCGCCGTTTCGCATCGACGCCCAGACGTGGTTAAGATGCTTCTCATTGAGGGCGCCGAAGTCGACGTCCTCGACTACATGAACCGCACACCCCTCTCCATGGCTACTGAAATGGAAGGCGACGTCGCCGTCCAGATCATGTCGAGCATTCTCGCCGCCGAGCCCCCCCGCGACGACGGCTCGCTGCACAACGCCGCGCGGGAGCTCAACTTGGCTGCCGTCCAAGTCCTGGTCCAGGCCGGCCACGATCCCGATTTCCCAAGCCCGCTCCACGACGGCCGCAGCGCGCTTGGAGAAGTCTGCTTGCGGGCTGCGACCGATACCGAAATGTCGCTCGAGCGCGAGCGGCTCACGCTAAAGGTCATGACCTTTCTCATTGACGCCGGATCCGATCTCGCCATCCAGTCCAACGGCAAGCCGCTTCTGCACCTGTGCTTCGCCTCGTTCGCGCCCGTCGCCACAACACGAGCGCTTCTGAAGGCCGGCATGTGGAAGCACATCAACAATCCCTTTAACCGTTGTACCGACGAGCACTATACCTACTCGCCGACCATGTACATTTCCAAAGTCATGCGCTCGCTGCCCTGCTGCGAGGAGCTCCTTGCTGTACTGCGCGCTAGCCGTGCCTCGGATGCTTACTACGCCACCAGCGGCGATGCGCAGCCTGACGACGCTATCGGCCTCCCGGACGATATGGCCGCAGCGGAGCGTGCGCGCCGCGCCCGGATCGAGCGGCTCACGCATGATACGGAAGAGCACGCCATTGCGCTCGCGCGGCGCCGCGAGATGGCCTCGGTCGAGCAGCAGATTGCCGCGCAAAAGGCCGAGATGGAGGACGCGCGGCGCCGGCGGCAGCACGGCGATGATCTAGGCGCGGTGCGCGCCCGCGCGCAGCTCGAGGAGGCGGTGGCCGCGACGACGCTCCAGCGGCGTCTCGCCGACCAACACGCCGTGACCGAAGCGGCCATGAATCGCACCCGCGCGCTCGCCGCGGCCGAGACGGACGCCGAGGACAAGCGCCAGCGCAAGGCCGTCGAGTGGGAGGCGCGCATGAACAAGGAACGCACGGACAACATGCGCGCTCTGAGCGCGATCAAGATTAGCGAGAGGGAGGAGCTGGAAAGGGTGGACCGCGGCGCGGAGCAGAGAATAGCAAAGAGGATCGAGGCGCAGAGGAAGCTGGTTGAGAGCCAGGAACGCCTGGCGGGGAGGTTAGCGAATGGGCCGAGTGTTGGTGGTGGGCCTTCGAGACAGCAGATTGGGTACGTGACGGAGATGAATTGAGAAATGCGGCAAGGGAAAGGGGGGGACTCGGGAAGAGGATAATGATCGTTTTTACGCAAAAGTGGTATTCATCTCATCTCGTAGCCTTACAGCGCATAACAACGCAGCTAATGTCCGTACTCCGATTTGTATAAAAACAACAGAATGTAAATTCTTTTCCCTTTTCCTTACACTGGTTTCAACAATGTTACTTTGCAAGGCCCGTGTCCCTTTATTCCTTGCTGCCCTTGAAATTCATCTTGATCGAGTCGGCGCCGGTTTCCACCACGCAGTAGCCCTCGGCGTCGGCCGACTCGCCGCTCGCGGCCTTGTCATACGCAGCGTCGCTGCGATCGCACAGCACGCTCAGGTCCGCTTCGCTCAGGATGTCCTCGCCGCCCGTCGTCTCAAAGACCTGGCCGTCCTTCAGGAGCAGCCGCTCGAGCGTCTTCTCATCCACCTTGACGGCCTCGCCACCTCCGTCGTCCATCTTCTGCCCCATGGTCCGGAAGCCGCCCTTTCGAATCACCAGCTTCTCCAGGCGGCGCTTCGCGTCGGCCGCGAGCAGCAGCTCCTCCTCGACGGTGCCGCGCGTGGCGAGGCGGTACACGATGACGGGCCGCTGCTGGCCGATGCGGTGGCAGCGGTCCTGCGCCTGCAGGTCCTGCTGGGGGTTGAAGTCGGAGTCGAAGAGGACGACGGTGTCGGCACTGGCGAGGTTGATGCCCTGGCCGCCGGCGCGGGTCGACAGGAGGAAGATGCGATGGTCGGGGTCCGTGTTGAAGGCGTGGATCTGCGCGCGGCGCGACTGCTGCGCGACGCTGCCGTCGATGCGGCACGCGTTCCAGCCGCGCAGCTCGCGGCAGTAGTCCTCGAGGATGTCGAGCTGCATGGTGAACTGCGAGAAGATGAGCACCTTGTGGTCGTGCGCGAGGAGATGTCGCAGGAGCCGGTCGAGGAGCAGCATCTTGCCCGAGGAGGTGACGATGGACTCGTCGACGGGGATGTCGGTCGCGACGGCCCAGGGGTTGTAAAAGTTGTGCGGCGAGTTGCACACGAGGCGGTGCTGCACGAGGGTGTTGTTTAATTTCTTGGCGGAGATTTGCTTCTCTGTGAACGGTATTAGCGACTGGTTGGGGAAAGAATGTCGGGTAGTGCCTTACTGGCTAGCTCGAGTGTCTGGCCAAGCTCAATCTCCTCGGGTGATCTCGAGTCTGGCTCTGCGTTGGCTTCTTCGGAGCTTCCCATCTCTTGAACGAGTTTCGCTTCGAATTCGGCGTCGGAGAGCTCATCGTCGTCTTCTGAGTCGGCATCTTTGTAAGTCTGTGATTTTCTGGAGCGGCCGCGTGTAGATGCTGGCGTGGAACCCCGGCTTGACCTCGCACTCTTTGGCTCAGGCTCCGCCATCACAGTGGCCTGGCTTTTGCGCTTCGGGCCTCTCTTCGCGGATGGTGTGGCCACAGCCTCTTTCTTTGGCGCCTCAGCTTTGGCGGAGGCCTTGCGAGTGCCCATCATCCTGGCAAAGGCATTTGGTGTAGCGAGCGGTGCTCCTTTCTTGTCTTGTAATCGCTTGCTCGCGGGGCTGGCGCGGACAGGAAGCACAATCTCGATGCCGTTGGCCTTGCGCCTTTGCGACGCTGGTTTCGCCGACCTGATTTTCTGTTCCACCTTGTTCTGGAGGAATTCACGGACGTCAACGTCTTTGTTACTGAAGACGTTGTAGAGATCCGTCTGCTCTTTTGTCATTGGCGCAAAGAGAACGTATTCACGCTTTTGGGGGAGGTATGCGGCGACGTCTTGCTTGATGCGGCGGAGAAGCAGAGGCTGCAGAATCAGATGCATCTTTTTGACCAAGTCTTGCTTCATTTGATCTTGAATGAATTCTTGTGTACCCTGTTCATCTTCCAGCCCGGAAAAGTCGAACCAAGATTCAAACGATTCCCAGTCCGTGAAAATGTTGGGCAGCAAAAAGTGCAGCAGGGACCACAGCTCTTTGAGGTTGTTTTGCAGTGGCGTTCCAGTAATGAGCAGACGAGTAGCTGAGGTGAATTGACGCAACTCTTGGAACAGCTTGGCTTCGGCGTTCTTCATTCGATGTCCTTCATCCTGTTGATTGAGGTGATTAGCGCGAGTGATGTGGCGATCCGCAGTTGTCTATTTACAATGATGATGAACTCCCAATTGATGCGCGACAGAGATGCTTTGTCTTGAAGAACCATCTCGTAGGACGTGCACACCACTGGAAATTTATCGGTCGGCCGACTATTTTTCAGATGCTTCATAATCTTCTTGGAAAAGATCTCTTGGCGTTGCGCGGGAGTCCCGTGGTACATGACGACGGGGATGGATGGGGTCCATTTCTCGAATTCGTCCATCCAGTTGGACAGGGTGCTCAGAGGAGCGACGATTAGATGAGGGCCGAGGTAGGATTCCTGCTCTCGAAGCAACGCGATAAGCGCTATCGTCTGGACGGTTTTACCTGAGAATTGTTAGCATGCGTAATCGCTAAAGCATTGCAGCAACCTCTTACCCAGTCCCATTTCGTCTGCAAGAATGCCGCTCATACCCTGCGAACAGATTTCATACATCCAAGTGAGTCCCTCTAGCTGGTAATCACGCATGGTGCCATTTATCATGCACTCTGGCTGTTTGGCCATCTGCAAATTATGTTCGCCAAGAGTTTGCCCGTCGAGGCTACTTCCGACTCGTCCGAGGACCTGCGTCTTTTTGGTCAAAATGTCGCTGAATGCAGCACTCTTCATAAGAAGCTCATCAAGCTCTTTCGCCTTGGCCTCTCGTTCAGCTTTGGTCTCGGCCTTTTTCGTTCTGCGCTTGCGGGCGACGGTCTGGCGACGCTTTTCCTCAGCCGCATTGTTGGCCAGACGAGCCTTCTCCTCTTCGTTTTCTAGTTCATCATCGTTGATTATCTCGGACTTGGTGCGCGGGGAGCTTGCTTGCGGCGGGGAGCTCGCGGGGCTTGAACCCTCTTTCGTTTTGGACACGACGGACTCGACGTCGGAAGACGACCCTGCCTCCATATTTTCCGCGATGTGGACTATTATGGCTATTCAAGGCTCCGTGGACAGCGTTCTTTGCTTCAATTGAGTCGATTGTGCAATTGAAGATTCGATTCACGCGGCAGGGTTGGTTCCGAAATGTGGTGGCGGGTGGCCCTGAGAGGGTCGTGAATTGCTCCTCAGATTGCGTTCACCTGGCCGAATTAAACGTTGCGGCGATGACGTGAAATGAGCAGAACGTCGATTCAATCAATGGCAATTGAAAGGAGTGCCTGCGAGTATTCTTCTTTTTAAAGAATTAATACAGATCCTCCAGCAGAAAAGTGTATGACGTCGCAGTTGATCTTGGCTGTGCCATTCGCTGGAACGCGACGCGACGTGAATGGCGCGCGAAGTCACGTGTAGTTAAAGTGAAGAAGCGAGCTGTGTCGGTAATGATGGCGACATTGCCAGGGAAGTGGCCATTGAACGTGCGGGTGAAACAGTATTAAAAATTCATCATAAGCAAGTCTAAGACATGTCCCCTTGGTTTGGTTTGGGCTTGATATGGGCTAATGCCTGGGGCTGATCATGGGGAGACGATTAGGACGTTAAGTGCATGACCAGTAACTACATCATACATCCTGGGGTCGGCGGCGATGTCCAGGTACCCTGTACACAACTACGGGTCGGCTCGGGGAGCCTTTGCGCAGACCATTGGGACTTTGCTGCTGATGCACAATGAATTATTTGAGCTTTCTTTTGCACGACTTTATTTTCTGCAGCGTAATGCTATTGCAGCTTGCATACTGCAAGGATTCCACAGCTGCGTATACCCCTGTTAACTCTGCTCATCCTGAGTATGTTTCTAGACTCGTATTTTAAGACATTGTATGGCTCAGCTCGAATTTGGGGCCGCGCTTAGCTCGCACGCTTGGTGGAGGAGGCTCCCGAGACAGGGCGTTGATCCGTTAGCCAACGCACCAATGCCTTCGGCTCACGATACGATGAAAGGCGGCGAGGCCAGCTTCGAGGAGACAATACAACTGCAGGTTGAGAGCTGGATACAGGCCGCCGAAAGGCCTGAGTTGACGGCGCCACTCGGTGACGTGCCGGGGGCCGACACCTCACTGTTTGATTGGAGCAGTGACGCACTCGCTGACTGCATTTCGCCCAGCGTTCTAGTACCAGAGCTGGCCCAACGCCAGTTGCCTGTCGGCAGCCTGCGGCGTTGACAAAGTACCTTTACTACGCTTAACTATATAAAATTGCCATGCACGTTGTGCATTTATTTTCTGGCACTGAGAAGCTGCAAACACACTGGGAAGATTGATGGCTAGGGAAAAGAAAAGACTCTAGCTTGATTCAACGTATGGTATCATTGTGCGGCGTCGGTGACAAGCAACTTGTGGTCAATTCTGTAAAACCGCCATGCCACAATTGTCCAATCCCGCGACAAAGAATTATTCCATGCCTGGCGCGAGCTACAAGGTAGTAACTTCGTGGAATCACTAACCGCTCAAGATTTACGTGTACACAGGGTAGCTATGCTGGCCCATAGTTTGCGGCTCAAGGGCGATACCAATGAGCAGTCAAAGGCTGGCAAAGGCCTCTTTCAGGCTACATCATACGAAGCGCAAAAATGGTTTTAGGAATTGTAGTACTTGGACAGGTGTAAAATACTGAATGAGAAAATATATCGGCATCTGGATACGGGAGAGTAGTGAAGCTGGACGGCTGCATCGAGCTGCTCACTAGTCCGTTTTCTTCTTCTGGGCCTTGGGGACACGCACCCACCAGTACAGGCCACACGCAGCAAAAACATTGAATACAATGAATACCCACATGATACCAAAGTTGCGCCAGATGTCTGAGTAGTCAGACGAGACAGAGGTAAGAAATACATTAGTATCCCCAATCGGGCAGAAGTCGCACGCCTCCACCGCCGAGCCATTGTTCACATACCCCCCCATGGTACCCATATAAGGTTTCATATACTCATCGCAGGTGCCGTTGAACGGATTAAAATGCAAAAACTCGTTAGGTGCACATTTGACCTCCGTGTTGGCGATGCCGGCAGATAACATGCCGCTGACTAGATAAGTGAAGGGCGAGATGCGGTACATGAAGATCCAGAAGCGCGGGAACTGGGCAGGGGTCGCGAGGACGCCGCAAAATAAAAGACAGAGCAGAAAAAGCATATTACCTGTGTTGCCAGCGTTCTCGGCCGATTCAAAGGCCGCAATCATAAAGTGTGCAAAGGTAGACGAGAAGAGAAGAAAAGTCCAGACAAAAAGCCACATTTGTGCCCCACGGAGTATGACAGAGTCGGTGGGCTCGGCGTTGTGGTAGAGACCAATGGGGTAGTACCAACATGCAAAGAGGAGGAAGGACACGAGCGTGTTCCACGGGAGCTCAACAATGATATTGGATACCATGAAGACTCGCCAAGAGTAGGTTTTTGATGGACGCTCGCGGGCCTCGTACAAGTTGCGCTGGGCGACAAATTGTGGCATGATCTGCTGAATAAACTGCCCAAAGAGTGTCAGAAGCATGAAGATGGAGAACATCTGGTTCTGAAGACCTTGCATTGTATTTGGAGTTCGGTACAAGGAGAATCCGACGAATAAAGCCGAAGCCACGCAGAGGGCTATTTTGGAGTAGATGTAAGTGGGAGACCTCCAGATCTGCTGAAACACTCGGAGCTGGACTTCTCGAAGCTGCGAGGCAAATGGGGCAGCAAATTCGTAGAGTGATCTATCCTCGAGATTTGGCTTCGGCATGTCCCGTCGAGCACTGATCTGTCGGGGCTGTGCTCGTTTTAGTTGCGCAAGATGTTCTTGGACGCGATCGTACTCCGCGGAACTACGCCAGATATTGAACCAGTCAATATCTGAGTGGGATCCGGGGGCAGCACCAATCACTTCCAGCATCCACTCGGCGGGATTGCCGCCTGGAGGGCACGACGGCCCTCCATTGCGGACAAAGTAGTCGATAAGTGTTTGCGAGTCTTGGCCGACATCTCCATAATATACAGTTTGACCCCCGCTCTGAAGAAGAAGCAGGCGATCAAAGCGCTGGAACAGCATAGCAGAAGGCTGATGAATCGTGCACAAGATGGCCTGGCCATTTCTCTTCAGCTTGTCGAGGAGATCAAGAATAGCCCATGATGTCTGCGAATCGAGCCCCGAGGTAGGCTCGTCCAGAAAGAGGAGCAGCTCCGGCTTCGCAGCGAGCTCTACGCCAATAGTCAGACGCTTACGTTGCTCAACATTAAGGCCTTCACCGGGAACACCAATAGCGGCATCTGCAAAGTCTGTTATGTCGAGAAGCTTGATAACCTCGGTGACATAATCAAGCTTTTCCTGCCGGGGAATGTTGGCGGGCTGGCGAAGAAGAGCAGAAAATTCGAGTGCCTCGCGAACCGTTGCGGTGTTCAAATGCAAATCCTGTTGCTGTGCATAGCCAGTTTTACGTTGAAAAGAGTCGTTGCGCAGTTTTCCATCGACAAGCATCTCTCCTGTGATGACGCCGATAGTCGTACGACTGGCCAAGACATCTAAAAGCGTGGTTTTGCCAGCCCCAGAAACGCCCATGAGTGCGGTCAAAGTACCGGGCTTCACCCACCCGTCGATGTGATCAAGGATCCTGCGATTCTCTTTTGCAACATTGATGTCATAGCAGACATCCTTCCAGTGGAAGACGGCAGTCTGGTGAGCTATCATGGCAGTGCCGTCCGCTCGCGGCTTTTCCACAGCGATACTACGGCTACTACCGCTTTCGAGATCCTCTCGCTTGCTTCGCGACAAGGGCTCGCTTCCGCGGTGGAAGACCAAGATTTCGCCTTTGGACTTCTTCTCGGTGATAAACTCGGTGGCAATGAGATATACGCACGTGAGAATGAGCGTGAACGCAAATATGATGCCAATATTTCTCCATTTGTTGGCGGCATGATAATTGTAGACTGACTCTATGTAATCATCCCCGATAACATAGGATCTACCGGGCACTGATCCCACAGTAGAGCAAACTGTGTTTGCAGCACCAACATCTGCGTAGCTGGGACCTGAAGGCACGTAGTTGACGCAGGGGAAATCGCGGTTATGAAATTCGTTGATCATCAGAGATTCAAAGCCATAGCTGATGGGATTGATATATCCAATCCAACGCGCCCATCCGTGCATGTAGGTGATCGGAATGGCGAAGCCTGTGTACATGGCTAGCCCGAGAATTAAAACCGCCGAAGGGGCTAATGCCTCCACGAGAGTTCTCGAGAGCGATGCGATAGCCCGAAAAAACGAGGACGTTGTCAGAGTGAGTGTAAAAGAAGTAAAGACAAAGAAGAAGAAAGGGCCAGGTTCTCGTCGCAAGTTTGTCATGAAATATAGCACCACGTTGAAAGTAATGGTATTGAGGACCTTGTAAGGTAAATCCATCAGCATGGACGCAAAGGCTTCAGCGGATGGATGATAAAGGGCATATCGAGAGTGCTTCTCTACAATTCCACGTTGGGCGTAAAGAGTGAGCATCTCAAGGCCAGAACCGAGGGCGTTGATAAGAACCGAGAAGAAGAGGAGGGCACAGCGCTGAAAGAGGGTGCTGGTGTTGGGCTCAAGGTTATAAAAAACACTAGCAATGACGAGGGCCATGACTGAATTTCCGAATAATGAAGAGATGGTGATGCTTGGGTCGGCTTTGAGTCGTTTAAAGCTGCGCCACAAGCATAGCTTTACTTGTTGCGTGTAGGAAAGGGTGTAAGGCGAGGCGACTCGCTGAACCTTTGCCTGCTGAGCTCTTCGTGACTGCTTGAACTTATCAAGATGAGCCCCGCCAAGCGGAAAAACGGCATTGTATGCTTCAATGTCCTGCAAGAGCCGTGTTCGCTCCGCCGAGCTCTTCCATTTCGCGGCAAACTCACTGGCCGTCCGTGGCACACAGTTTTCACGGCCCAGCTGCACGACACGCTCCAAGTCACTAGTCATGGAAGTAAGAAAATCGGCATCTGTTTGTCGGTCCGGGCACACGAAGCCTAAATCGGTAAAGTACTTCTTCGCAACGGACGTTGGACCAAAGTAGATCTGGTGACCCTCGTACAAGACCGAGACCTTATCAAAGCAGTCATACGCCGCCTGGGGCGCCTGGTAGATGGCCACGCAAGCCGTGATGTCGTAACTATCCGCCTGTAAGCGGAGGGTCTTGCAGAACTCGATGGCGTTGGCGCTGTCGAGACCACGGGTGGAGTTATCCCAGCATTGCAAGGGCGCTGAGGTGAGGCAAGCTTCGGCGATTGTGACACGCTTTCGTTCTCCGCCAGATATTCCGCGAACGAAATCGTTGCCTACAACAGTATTCTTCGTGTGGCTGATACCAAAGCTGGCCATGACGACGTCGCGCATGTGCGTAGCGTACTCGTCTACGGTCGCGCCACCCGGAATGTGGCGGGGAATTCGCGCCCTGGCAGCAAAAAAGAGAGTGTCTCCCACAGTGAGCTTGGGAAAGTGGACATCGACTTCGGCCGTGTAGATCGCTTCACCTCGAAACTGTTTCGCCATTTGCCGTGCGCTCACACCTACAACTATTAGCAGGAAGACTCCACGGCCACCGATGTTCGTGACGTACCTTGGTAATTCATGTTTGAGTTTTTATCGACGTAGAAGCCGTGTGTCTCTCCAGCAATCGTCTTTAGGAAAGTCGAACATCCAGATCCGGGCGGGCCAAGCACCACGAGCATCTCGCCAGCTTCGACCATCCCATCCAAGTTTTGCAGAATGTCGATTCTGCGCTGGCGCTGGCCCATAATCCTTCTAGCCAACCCGACCGCCCCTAGCCAGACATTACCGACTGTTTTCTGGTAGTCAGTGTCAGAGCCGAAACCGTACGCATTTAGATTGCTAAAAGCAACGCCCACGGTACGGAGAGGATGTGCCTCGCGGTCTGCGGTATGCATCTGGAGCATGGCCTTGCGCCAAGCCCTGGTTTCGAAGTTCTTGCTGTTGGGATCCAAGGAAGATCCAGGCTCGGCAGCAAAGGGGTTTTGAGCAGGCGTCAAACGCGCGCTCTGGTATGAGAACTGTCTGGCCACCGTATGAACTTTTTCGTCTCTGATACCCGAGTCAGAAATGCCTTCCTGAAGGTTGGAGAGCTCGGAGCATCGGTTCGGTGGGTGCAGCGCTGAGCCATCAGCATTCGCATCGTTGTAGCCAGCCTGGGCCACAAAATTAGTCGTCGAGGCCATCTCTGCCACTTTACAGCTGTGTCGAAAGGGCACCACTGAGCATTGATAAAAGGTGCTGGTAATGCGTGAAGAATAGATAAGGAATTCTGCAAAGTCGAGCTACAAAAAGGAATTTCTAGAAACACTGAGGCATTAAATGAAGCAATAAGAAATTGTTGAAAAAGACTTCGACTTACTATGAATCACGTTATCCATGCCATGCAAGATTGGTAACAATTTAGGCTTCGTATGGCTTACAAGTGCCAGGTTCAATGGGCTCAGCCATGGGGCCGATGAGCTCCTTCATTGTTCGTGCGGAAAGCTAATAGTATCAGCTATGTCCAAGTGGCTAACATCAGCCACGGCCAAATGGCTGACATCCTAACGTCAGCCATTATTATGCTGCACAGTTGAGCACAGGCGCAGCGCGAACCACACTTTAACTAAGGCAGTTAAGCATAATAGTAGCAGGAAGTAATAGTGGACTAATTATGGTATTACTGTTATTGTTTAAAACTAAGCATCAAATATTGTCATTTGAGTATTAATTTAAGGTTTTTTTTTTTTCAAAAACTTGAAACAAAATCAACAAAATAATAAACTCTTTTTACTACTAGTGAAGGTAAACTTTTCCTACTTGAGTGACGGTTAGCTACTACTAGTAGGGCTGGTCGATTCACTAGCAAGACAGTCTTTGAAACGCCTTATGTGACATTTACAAACCCGCGATCAATGCTGGTAGCACTATATCCTCTGAAAATTTCCAAAGTAAGCTGCTATCCTCTGCTCTCCATGCTGCTCCTGTCCAGTATGTATTTCTAGAACCTTGAAGTGCGTATAGTTTCTTGTAGAACTCATCCTTGATATCTTTGGCGCTAACCTGAAGACCATATGGAGCATGAGATCTAAAATCAATAAATTCGGGTTCTTCTTCATGCTTGAACTTGTCCGGATTCTGCTGCTGCAACCGCTTGACCGTGTTGATGATGTCAGTCTTGATTTGCTGATCAGACAGCGGGAGGGATTTGCGACTTTGCGGAGTTCCGTAAGTGACCATTTGGTATCCGGGAAGCGAAGCTGGCGCGAAGCTGTACGCTCCCGGCAGATGTGGCAAATTGTATTCTGCGTCCTGGATCGCATTGGTGATGCTCGCGTTGTTGAGAAACCCGGTGTTCTTGATGATGCCGACGTAATATCCAGCACTGATAAACTTGCCAAACAGATCTTTCTCCCTCTGGTCAAGGTCCAGTGGCCCTATGAAATCCAGCTTCGGTGGTACGGCCACAAGGAGCTTCTTTGCGATGACGAGCTTGTTGCCTGTGGGCGTAGAAACCACGAGCAACACACCTATCTCGCCTCCTCCTCGATGTGCGGCTGATACCTGCGAGTTCAGAAGAAGACTAGAAGATGAAGCCAGCTCTGTTTCAGCTTTGCTATACAGCTCGCTGCTGTTGTGGTGGGCCGTAGTTAGAAAGCCGGTGGACAAGGATTG
This sequence comes from Akanthomyces muscarius, assembly GCF_028009165.1. Lineage (NCBI taxonomy): Eukaryota > Fungi > Ascomycota > Sordariomycetes > Hypocreales > Cordycipitaceae > Akanthomyces > Akanthomyces muscarius. The sequence goes on along the minus strand of NW_026611615.1, from coordinate 69,623 downwards.
CACCATGTTGTATCCCCAGTAGCGGTACTGTTCAATAGTTGGATTTGCCAAGATGTTCCCGACACCCGGGTTATAGTTGAACATATTCGTAACAGTTGCCTGAATACCGTACTTTCTAACAAAGTCTCCGAACGATAGATAAAAGTCCTCCGGCACCGGGCTTGGCAAGAATATTCCATCATTCAACTTGGGGTATTTGGAACGCTGTTCCGTATACTTCGCAAAGGCAACGGAGATTTCTGCATCTGTCGGGGTAGACGATCTTGCGACTTCCTTGCCGGTACGAAAGTCGTAAAATTCGGACGAAGCGAAAAAAGATTCGGCTTTAGCGAGAGGGAGGTCAAAACGCCGGAAGTAGTCGTTTACAACAGAGATGTTGTGCCAAATCATGACTCCCAGATCAATAGGAGTGCCGGTCGCGGGATCAATATGTGTCTCAGTGTGGCCACCCAACCTGTCTTTTTTCTCAATGACGATGACAGATTTGCCTTTGTCCTTCAGGCTGATGGCTGAATAGGTGCCTGCGGATCCGCCGCCGATGATGCATACATCTCGCCAAATAATGTCGCTGGACCTGAAGTGTTTAACGTCAAACTGTGCAGGAACAGTTTTGGCATGAGCAATCGCTGCGAGAACATCAGCGAAAGCCAAGAGAAAGGCAGCGTTGGTCAAATGCATCGTGAAGGTGAGTGCGGCTGGGAAGGCGGCTGTAATGTTGGTGGTGGATGGCGTAGCACTAGAGCGGACTGCTACGGCAGTTTTAAAGTAAGTATACCGTCACATGGAAAAAGCGCGAAACTATAAAACAGCTAGATTTCCCTTGCCTGACGGGGGGAGAGGTCGGGCTTCGTTCAAATGGAGACTGGCTGCATTGGGACCATTGCCAATCGTTGAGTCCTTAGCTTTTACAATAGTAAGTTCCCAAAGAAGCTACCATAAACGCCAATGAAAATATGGCGAAAATAACGCGTCCCGCTCCTTACGTTTAAAGTTTAGTGCCCGGTCGGCAACTCGCTCAATCGGGGTATTCCCCAATAGGCCAACGCGGGGTTTATTCGGTCAAAGTATTGCTAACGGTCAAATAAACTGGATCATGTGACAGTTGACGAGAACGCAGGTGGGGTTACTATTGGGGGGGAGCCTGATTCTGGATGGGCGAGAAGCGGCTCTCGTCAGCCATAACCACATTTTGTTCTGCTTGCTGTCCTGCCTCACCTACGAGGTAACGTATGCAATTTACGGTCCACCCCAAAACGTAAGCCACTTTCCTGTGCATCTGTAGACTCTGAATGACGATGTCACTGGCCCCAACTGTGACTCTGCCGAGCCCGCAGGATGCCCCCTGCAAAAGCGGCAGCAGCAGACCAGAGAAACGAAGGCCAGTACGTCGCGATGCTGAGAAGAGGCGTCAACAGAATATTCAAGCGCAGAAAAAATACCGTAAGTAAATGGATCATGTGCTCCCTCATTCAAATTACTGCATCAAGCCCGAAGTTGGCTTGCTGATACTCGGAGCAGGAGAGAAACGCAAGGCCCGCCTAGATGATTTCGAGACGCTGGCGGCGTCCCTTTCGCAGGGTGTGGCGATGCTGTGTTCAGGTACGCCTAGCTCGTATGCGGTCAATTTCACCGAAGACAAACAGCCAAACTTCGATGGAAACATTGAATCAGGTCTCATTGACGATACCAATGAGTCCGCTACCGATGCGCTCGATGCCTACACTTCGGCGTGTGCGACTCCCGCTACTTCCTTGTATGGTGTCTCCTGGGACCTGAATACCTCCATGGAACCCTCTCATCTTTTTTATGGCGAGAATATATCATCCAGCTCCCAAAACTGGTCGCGTTATATCGACTGCGGCTGCCTTTACCCTCACCTCCAAGTTAGCTCATCACGACCTAGGGTATACTTGGAGCTGGAAGCGGATGCGCCCAGCCGGAGCTCATGTTCAACTGATCCCGATGTCAATACTTTACGTATCGAGCGATACTGTATAGTTCAGTCCATGGCGTCTCTTTGCTTGCATATCGGAATGACAAAGGACATGCTGTGCGACGACAAGGCTACATCTCCCTTTTTCCGGCCGACTGGTAAGATAGTGAACGGCACCGGCGCGGATACAGTGGTCAAGATGGTACAAACCATCTTCAAGACTCTCAAGCCGGACATGCGGCCGACAAGGGAACAGATCATTCGCCAGCACGCGGCATTCATCGACGTCTTGCCTTTCCCCACACTCAGGCGGAATGTGATCAACAGCGGAGAAGCAGTTGACCTAACAGAGTTTTATCACGACTTGATTGATGGATTGATCTGCTGGGGGGGAGCTACGGACCGAAGCAGTGTTACAGATTCGACCACCGGTGATATTTCAGCGGCAACACCGTGGGATAGTAGAAGCTGGGAGGCTAGGGGGTGGTTCTTGCGGAAGTACTGGGCGCTACTGGGCGGCGAAGAGGGGGAGCTGGTGCGTCAAAGCGAATGGTGGCGGAACATGAGAGGAGACGATACGGATCTGTGGTTTAAGATGTGAGACGCCAGCATCCTACCACGATAGGTAGTTAACAATACCCTATATATGGTATGAGTAGTTAATACAAAAAGCGAGCGCATAACCAATCTCTGATCATTTACCACGGCGATAAAGAGATACGGGCAGCGCTATCTATACGGTGGCTCGGCATCTGGTTTGATAAGAAACTCATCTTTAACCACTATCTTAATGAGTGGACGTAGAAGACTCGTAGGGTAATCAACCACCTTCGAGTTATGAATAATACCGTGCGAGGCATAGCAGTAACAGCGGCCCGCTAAGTAGCATGGGCTGTTGCCATGCTAATCCCATTCTATAGGCTTGATGCCTTGCTGCCTAGTATGGATATAGGTAATTCGCGCTTTAAGAGGAATTATATCTTGAAAACGAGCCTGGGCATGATATAGTGTGTACTGAATCTTGCTTGTAAGATGATTCTGCTAATATAGAAGATAACACCCTTAGAATTTTTATAGAAAGAAGCGGGCATCCCGCTAGCGAGTGTCCTACTTCGCTATATTTAAGAACACATAGTAGTCTAGTATACTATACTAGATAAAGCATACCTAATTAGTAAATAGCTATAATAGTTATAGAGAGAAGTTAAGTTAAATAAGAAATTATATATTATAGAGTGAATAAAACTATAGTATTCAAGGCTCTTATAGACTTTATCCCGTACTCTTAAGATTAAGTGATAAAGACTTATCCTATAGAGGTTCTTTAATAATATATAAGTAGAAGGACCTAGAGAGAGGCTCACTAAAGATAAGACTATAACTAAATTTAAGTAGTGGCTTGCTAGTTGACCTATAGGCTATAAAGTCTTTAGTGATAGCTTTAAAACAGATAAAGATATAGCGGGATATAGTTTCGCCGTCTTCTACTATAGACAACTTCTAGATTAGTTTTTTAGATAGTTAGGACGATAAGAAGTGCTTAACGCTAAAATATATAGTGTGTTTATAGGACTAAAAGCGGCTATATAATAGAATAGCCGCCTTAAGCTAATTATAGTCTGCCTAAATAACACGTCTATAATTATTATATTAGAGTGATAGTAGCAGATTCTTAGTAGGCCTACTTCTAAGAACTCTAAAAGATTAGGGATAAATATTTACATCTAATCTTAGTTAAATAGTCCCCTAAATATACTAATATCTTTAGTAATAAGCTAGCTAACTAACTTATAAAGTATAGCACTATATTCCTTATAGATAAGCACCTACTATCTATCTTATATAGGAAAAGATCTATAAAGAAGTAGATAGTAGTTAATTACTAAGCCTAGTAGGTATTAGTTAAGAGGGCAACCGACTAGACAAGGGCGTGGGACGAAATCAACTCAGACCCATCCATCCACCCACTCATCCACTTACTGAGAGCGCCCCCAAAAATGCGCATAGACGCGTCAAATCGACGCGTTACTATATTTTTAGACGCGTTTTAAAGTGCAAGCAGTTATAAAGAAGTCAAAATCTCGTCTTCAATAAGGTAATCCATATGCATTACCCGATTAGGCATAGTGCATCAAGTACTTAACAAGTTGTTAATCAAGGCGCCTACATAGTCAAGTCAAGCTTCAATCAAGCTAGGTTACCCTTCAACCAAGCAAGTTCGAGGGCTGAAATTAAGCTTGACTGATTGTTAGCCACACTGTTTCAAAGCAGCTTTCGGATCAAATGTTATTATACTAAGAAACAATTCTGAAAATTTATAGAATAAAAAATCCGATTATCGTGAAATCCATAAATTTCACCTCTTCTTTGTATAGTTCGATAAATATTAAAACACCAAGTTTAATATTGTAAAGTGCTCTATAGCTACCAACGAAGTATAACTATACCTTAATCATTTCTAGCATAACCCTGAGCAAAAGGTTTTCTCTGCCAAACTTCCCTTCCAAGATCGCAACCTCTCCTTCTAGCTCACTGAATAACTCTCTCAAAGTGCGAAGCGTGAAGCTTAGACTTGCTGCTTTCTCCATGATATCAAGTATCTCTCTCTTCATTTCAATGCTTAGCTTGCCTTCGATCTTTCGCTTCATAAGAAGAGCCTGTAGATGCATGGCGTCCCTCGCGAATCTGGTGTGTGAATCCAGCGTCTGGACGCAATGAATCAGTGTGAAGGGGTACTTTCCTTCGTCCAAATCTTCAGCAAAGCCTTTCTGCTTGGCATAGTCAGCCGAGGTAAGGTTCTGATAGTCATCCCGGATCTGGAAAAAGCGTCCAATCAGACAGCTGAAGAGATTGAGGCCCCCTTCGGGCAGTTTGTTCATCATTGGGCTTTCAGCAAGCATCAATTTTGTGAGCATACGAAACATGCCACCAGTCTTCTTGTCGACCATTTTCAGATACTCTGACATGGACGGGCATTGCGTATTGTCCGTCCAATATAGGTCGTAGCTCTGTCCTACATGAAGCTGCTGCATCTCTTCGATGAAAATGCCGAAGCATGCGGGATTACTGAGCTGGGAAGCCACAGTTGTCGCTTGGATATACTGATATGTCGCACTGTTGATCGTCTGCGCCGTGCCGTAGATGCTGTGGGTGGAAGGTTTGCCACGGCGAAGTGGAGAATCGTCTTGGATATCATCGAGCCTACACCCGTTAGCTTTTTCGCATCACACCCACCAGAGTGGGAAGCTGGGGAGAGACAAAGGAGACAGTAACAAGGGTATGCATTCAAGGCTATACTTACATGAGAGAGGCGCCATGCAACATTTGGATGATACTCTTGATTCTAACTGTTGATTCGACGGGCACATGTAGCCATTTGTTGAGAGAATCGATTGCCTGATCCCGGACGCCTTTAGATGGGAGTGACCTCAAGTAATGATATGGCTGAAGAATAACCTGGAGATTGAAGTCAGCTGCAAATCAAAGAATATATCCCTCGTCCAAGAGCCAATAGGGCAAACACGTTTCAATTTACAATATCATCCAGGTCCGATAGACTACGGTCAAGGGCGGAAGACTTGGCATTTCTAGAAACAGGCAATCCCATTACTGACTTGAGCGTGTTTCCCAGATTCTCCACGCCGTTGACACCGTTGACACCGTTGACACCGTTGACACCGTTGAAAGCACTGGGACTATCGGCGTCACTGACACCATTGATATCGTTTGCAGCATTGGTATCATTGACATCATCGGCGTTGTCCCTCATGATACTGTTCACCATCGTGGGTTTGTTGCTGAGGCCATTATGAGGCAGGAAATTGGCGGCAGTGCAATTATTTGTGTCCGTAAGAGACCATGTCGCAGGGTATTTTTTGACGCCATGCTCCGCCCTCAGAATCTGAAGTTCACTGAATTTGGAGTCCTTGTGGTATCTGGGACATTGAGTGCTCCAAGCAAGGTTGCCCGACAAGGTGTACTGCATGATCTCAATGTATCTCCGTGCATCAAGAGAGAGGTTTGTGCGAGCACTAACGTCCTTGACGACACGGACATAGTTGGCACACTCAGCGCGTATACGCTCTTTCAATATCTCCCTGGCTGCTTCTTCGCTGCAATCCTGCTCTCTCATCACGACTATAAGCGCGTTCTGCGCGTTGGTGTCGTTACGCTCCTTTTCAAATGAAAATAAGTCATTTGTGAGGGATGCAGTGATAAGAGCAGGCGTGAGGAGCTGTTTAACTTCATCGGCTTCGTTGTCTGGGATGGTGATGGCGCAGCCGAACGTCACAAGTCCATGCCAAAGCCTTTATAGCATAATTTTAGCATGAGTCATGGCAAATACTAAGGCAGCCGTCGAAACTTACATGTAGCCAACGTCGAGGGCCCGGTATGGGATGTATTCCTCGAGGGTCTTAAAATCGGTCTCTTTCTGCCGTCTGTTGGAGTGTTGGACGCCAGAGGCCCAGCTCTTGGCAACAGTCATAGCTCTCTCCTGGTCGATTGCCATCATTTCCTGAATGATCTGAGCTGCGATTTTGGCTTTTCCAGACGCAGCTCTTCCCTTAAGATCACCACCTTTCTGCAATGTCTCTTCTATTTCGTCTAGAGCTGCGTTCTGGATATCGTTGTCGATGACATCTGCGACTCAATTAGACATGTCCGCGGAAAAAAATGCAGTAATGAAAGATACCGTCATGAATGAATCCAAATTCGAGAGCGTAGCTGGTAATCTCCAATCTGTCGGGTAGACACTCGGGCACTGCGACAGTGATGAAGCTAAAACTGGGGCCTAAAAGCCCGCCGTAGGGGTTTTTCAGAGGCCCAACGAGGCGGCGCCAGTCTTCCTGGGCCCTGAACGCGCCAACATCCTCGAGGTCGGCGGCCACATGCGTCCGAAGGTCGATGCCGATGCAGAGACCCTCCTTGTCGTGAGCAGAAGCGTCAATAATTGTAGAATACCGGTACTCCATTTTGCATAAAAACGCTGCAGGCAGTCGTGTTGGCGACGAGGTAAGGACTCTTGGACTTTGCAGCGATTAAAGAAGAGCTATAAGAGACCAAAGCGTATGACCACAGAAGCAGAAAATGGACGGCGATGATGAAAATGATATCACTCCAATAGCCATTCATTTACTCCTGAACTCTTTAGAGTCTAGCCAGATATTCTTTTAGTTTAAGAGCATAATAATATACTTTAAAGAGATGCACTCGTTAAATGGCCAAGATCGTCTAAACAAAATTGTCAGAGTGCGTAATTTGTTCATTGGCCCTCCCGCTACACCCGAAAGGAGATGTTACCCATCTGGAACCTCGCCTTGTGGCAGAATCATGTAATCTATGGTAGTAAACCCCAGATGGGGAGTGACTGGATTAGGCGATTTGCCGAGCCTTGCGGCTGCACAACAGAACTGCGGGGGGGGGGGGGGGGGGGGGGGGGAACTAGCAAGGGCAGTCCCAGTGACAATGGGCTCTGAATTATCTTAATACTCAGTTTCTCCATAAAGGCATTGAAGACTATATGCTTAGTTTCTGCTGTAGCCTACCTGCAGGACCATTTTAGCTCAGTCTCCCCCGATTCCCATTGCCCAGGTTCCCAGGGTCATCATGTTTTTCTCATCTCAAATGGAGGTTTTTCTTCCCAAAGAAGCTTTTTCCTATGGAATAGCTACTGTCAGTATAATTGTCATTTATGCTGTTACTCTTGTGCTGCATCGTCTTTATTTTTCCCCCATTGCAAACTTTCCCGGCCCGAAGTTGGCCGCAAGTACAAGCTGGTATGAGATCTACTACGACGTTGTCAAGAAGGGGAAATATCTGTTTGAGATTGAGGAGATGCATAATGAATATGGTAGGTGATCCTTCCTCCCCCGTGGTGCAAAGGCGAAACGCGGAGCAGTCACTAGGAAGTAGCTTTGAGACGCTAATGCTTAGAGTAATATAGGGCCGATTGTGAGGATTAATCCGCACGAGCTTTCAATTCGCGACAACGAGTTTTACGACAAGCTCTACGTAATAGGATCTGTTCGGCCATCAGACAGATATGAGGGGTTTGTCGACGGTGTCGTTGACTTTGAAGGGTCTCATCTTGCCACGATAGGCCACGACCTTCATCGCAAGAGAAGAAAGCCCCTTGAGCCGTATTTCTCTCGCATCGGCGTCACAAAGCTGGAGCCCATGGTGGCAGAAGTATGTAAAAGTCTGGTTGTTGATCGCTTTGACAGCTTCAGGGGAAGTGGCAAGGTGGTGCGACTGAATCACGCCTTCACTGCGTTCTCGGGGGACGTGATCCGCAGGCTTTGTATGGACGATCCGCCCAGTTTCGTGGACGATACGGACTTCTCTCCAGAGTGGTTTAATCTTTTTCATGATGGAATCGTATCATTACCGCTGCTCATGGGCCTGCCTTGGCTGATTCAGTGAGTAGGCTTGGCAAGTTCCGTAGGTACGTTCATTCGCTGACCAGGACAGTCTCATCCGTCTTATTCCTGAAAGAATCCTCGTGAAGCTGAACCCCAAAAGCCAGACATTCAACAAGTTTAAGCTGGTATGTATATCCGAGCCAGAGTACCAACTTGGGGACCAGATTTTCCGTGCTGACATTCGCCGACTCTAGATGTGTCAAGGCCACATCAGAGATGCGAAGAATGAGAAGGCTGCTGTGGGCTCAAAGAGCACCCTGACAGCTGGCACAAGTGATACATTGTTTCGGTATCTGGTCAATAGTAACCTTCCGCCGTCTGAGCTCGCGGAAGAGCGTCTGCTGAGGGAGGCGCAGGTTCTCATTGGTACCGGAACTATAACCACAGCCGGGACAATGGGTTTCCTCTGCTACTACATCATGGCCAATCCAGCAATCAGAAAACGCCTAACAGCGGAGTTGGCTGAAGTCATGAAGGGTTATCCAGAGAAAAAGCCGACTTGGGCCGAGCTGGAAAAGGTGGAATATTTACAGGCATTAATCAAGGAGGGTCTTCGGTATGCTTTTTTGGCCCCCCTCGACGAACTGGTGACAGACGACTAACCATTGTATGGGTAAATAGTCTTAGTTACGGCACAATGCACCGCCGTCCTCGCGTTTCGCCCAAGAAACCTCTCGTTTTTAGGGAATGGGTGATCCCCGCCGGAGTTCCTGTCGGCATGTCGGCGTACTTCCAACACCGTGATCCAGTTGTGTTCCCGAGGCCGGCGGACTTTCTCCCTGAGAGGTGGTTAGGAAACCCCACACCAGAGATGCAGCACAATTTTATCCCGTTCTCGAGGGGATCACGATATTGTCTGGGGATGAAGTAAGCTAATCTTTTCCAGGTTAAATGCCTCCAGTCTGAATTTCTTACGCTTTGAGAAATGCAAGTGACACTGACAGTTTAACATAACAGTCTGGCGTATTGTGAAATCAACTTTCTCCTCGCCGCGCTTTTTCGCCCTGGGGCTGCTGAATTTGATCTCTATGAGACGGATGAGTCTGACGTGAAGATGATACACGACCTTATAGTACCTTTGCCAAAGCTTGGCACAAAGGGCGTCCAGATTATTTTTCGGTAGATAGTGTCTAGTAGAATGAAGCTAGTAGCAGCAGTGGTTATTTTACACCAGCAGGTAACGTCGGCCACCCACTTTCGGGTCACCCCTAGATACGGGTTAGTATAACACCTTATAAGCTTATAGCTAAAAAGCCTTATAGTAAAATAAATAAAATATATATAAATAAAATAAACCTATTATATAATATTATAGCTTATAGGGAGCTTAAATTTATTAATATTAATTATTAGCTAGTCCTTAGTCCTAAGTAATTACTTATTTAGCTAGTAGTATATATTTTTAACCTTAATAACTTAAATAAACTATAAATTAGGATTTAGATTAACTTTTATATATTTTTAAGGCTTTTAGATATTAACTTATACTTTAAGTTATATTATTTAGGCTTTTTAAATAGTAATAGTACTAACTTAGTTACTTAATTACTTTTAGATCTTCCTTTATACTAACTAAGTATTATAGGCGCTACTTTTAGGTATAATAAAGTTATTAAGAAGCTACTTTAATTAATACCTATTAGAGGGTATTATAATATTAAGATTAGTAGTTTTTTAAGTTTTTTTTAATATTATAAATATAATTATTAATATCTTAATAAGTAATAAATAGCTTATTAATAACTTTACCTTATTAACTAGCTATATTTTAGAGCTAAACTAGCCTATAAGGATATTCTTTTTTATAATACCTTACTTTTTAGCTACTATATAATACTTAAGAAAAATCCTCTTTTTAATTAGTAAAGAATTATAATTATTAGGGTACTTTAAAAGCTTAATATAATAGAACCTCTTAATAAGGCTAAAAATAGCTATATTAAGAGACTAGAGGATATAAAAGCTATAATAAGGTAAAAAAAGAAAAGTAATATTATTAAAATAATATTCCTTAAAGAATTTAGTTATATAATAATTACTATAATTATTAATAATAAGAAGTTAGTATTTATTACCCTCTAACTTTATCTAAGATAGAAAGATATCTTTAAGCTAATTAAGTAATGTGGTTAATAAGCGAGTAGCGTAGATAAGCAAGCAGCATATCTCTACTATAAAACACTAACTATTATCTTTATATTATAATTACTTAATAATAATTTATAGAAAACACTTTTATAGAAGGCAATATAATTCTTACTTTATCTACTATTAAAAAATTACCTAAATTAAGTATCTATAAAGTAGTAAAGATCTATAATGTCCCTATAATAACTATCTAATACTAATATAATAGCTAAAACTTATAATATAATTATATTACTAATTTAAAGAAGCTTACTAATTTAGAAGAGAGAGCTATAATAAAATATATTCTCTAGCTAGATTTATAAGGCCTTCCCTCTTAGTATGTAAATATAGAAGATATAGTGAACTAACTACTAGCTAAATATAGTAGTAAATATATTAAAGTGCGCTAAGTGAAAAACCTTATATAATAATAACTAGAGCTTACTATATATTTTTAATAAAGATATAATTATTAAAGGGCTAAATATAAAGATCTAACTATTATTTATAATTAGTTTATACTTCTAGAAAATATAATTATAAAATATAATATTATAAAGTCTAATATTTATAACTTTAATAAGATTAGGTTTTTAATAGGCTTTATTATAATAAGAATAATTATTATAAGCTCTAATTAGGTTAAAAAAGTAAAAATAGTATAGCCTAGTAATAAGGAATAAGTTATTATAATTTAGGTAGTAAATTCTTAAGGCTTAATAGTGTCACTATATATTATAATAAAGGGCTAAAAACACCTTATATCTTAGTATAAAGATAAATACCTACTCTTAGATTAGTATATTAATATAAGTTTAAATAGTTAGATAATAAATAAAATTAGTATAAATTAGATTAAGTATTTTAATAAATATATAAAAGATTAAAAAGAGGGTAGTTATTATCTCTTAATTCTAAATAGCTATAAAAGTCACTACTTAACTACCTTTAAGCTTTTCTACTAAAAGAAGAATATTATTTTCCTATATACTCTAGCTTTTAGATATTAGCTATTTTAGTCTATTAAAAAAGGCTTATAGGTAATAAATTAAGGATCTTAGAAAGGCTAGTATTATATATATTACTAAAAAAGACTTCTTTTTTATATTTTTTAATACTTTTAATAAGTCTATTATAAAAGAAAATATCTAAGGTGGTTTTTAAGGCGCTAGAATTACCCTTTTTAATCCTAAAAAGGTTATTTCTATCTTAGAACTTAAGTTTATAACACTAAGTCCTCTAAACTTATATTTAAGATTAGCTAGATTTTAGGTCTCTTAGATACTAAGTATAGTAAATAAAGTAGTTTTATAGTCTTTAATTCTAAACAAATAAATTACTAATCACCTAGATAGCTCTCTAACTAAAAGTCTTAATATACTTAATAGTTTTAAGAAAGGTATAATAGTTATTATATATAAGGTTATATTTCTATATACTTAGGTATAAGGCCTTAAAGCTATAAATAAGCTAATTAGTAAGTACTAGTAGGCTAAAAAATAAAGCTATAAACTAAAAGATCTCTTTTTATATAAAATATAAGAGATTTAAAAGAGTAGATAGATATAGATAATTAAGTAAAGGACGAAATATAGGCTTATAGTTATTATAAAGTAAGGGTTAAAATATGTAGTTAGTAATATAGTGTATATAGTTAGACTAGATATAATATATATACTTATACTATAAATATAGAAACTAGTAAGGAAAAAGATTCTAATTAGTTTTAGATATTTTTTAATAGTATAGTTAAATTATTTATAATTAAAGGTTAAAAGGTTAGTAGAGGTGCGCTGCTCGCTTATCTACACTACTTACTTATTAACTATATTATAATCTTATTATTTATCTAGCTTTAAGAGGATACCTAAAAGTACTAATTCTAATATTTTTAAAGCTTTAAGGGAAACTATTATTATTAAATAGTCTAGCCTTTAAAAATAACTAATAGCTTAAATAGCCTACTAATAGTTAAAATATACTTTATAATTATACTCTAAAAGTATTATTTAGATTATTTCTTTATTATAAATTTCTTTATTAATAAGCCTAATATTAGACTATTCTCTTAGACCCCTATTATAAGCCCTATTTTATCTATATTATACTAATTCTCCTAATAAATTTACTTAATAGCTAGTATCTTAAAGATAGTAAAGTATTTCTAAATAATATTAGTTAAGGTACTATTTATATATTAAAAATTAAGCCTCTTATCTCTTAATATCTTTACTTTTAGGTTTTAAAGTAAAAAGCTATCTAACTAGTTCTTCCTAAAAGGTCTTATATTACTATTTTAAATAATAACTTACTTATATAAAAGAGAGTTACTAGTAATATCCTATATTAGGACCTATCTAATAAGATATCTTTTTTAAGCACTTAAAAGGTGTTATAATAGCTTAAAAGCCTATTTTTATACTATCTAGCTATTTAATTAAGCCTATAGTGTTAACTAAGGTACTATCTACTTTTTCGCCGCTTATTAGCCACTTATACTACTAAAAATATCTTAAATTATATATTAAAGCTATTATTTAGTATATTAACCTATAATAGATATAATAATAAAATTTAAGACAATAATAATAATTATAGCTAGAGAAAATATATAACTAGTAATAAAGGTTTGCTAGTATTATAGCGGGCGTGACGCGACCTATATCTAGGGGTGACCTGAAAGTGGGTGGCCGACGTTAGTACTCAAATAACAACAGTTCTTTTACCCAGTTTTAGCAGCAGTATATTTCTAGCGCCACAAGCTATAACTCTTACAATCAAGCTAAAAACAAACTAACGTCGGCCACCCACTTTCAGGTCACCCCTAGATACGGGTCACGTCACGCCTACCCTAGCACTAGTAAACCTTTATTACTAGTTATATGTTTTCTCTATCTATAATTATTATTATTACTTTAAATTTTATTATTATATCTATTATAGGTTAATATACTAAATAATAGTTTTAAAATATAGTTTAGGACGTTTTTAGTAATATAAGTGGCTAATAAGCGGCGAAGAAGTGGATAGTACCCTAGTTAACACTATAGGCTTAATTAAATAGCTAGGCACTATAGAAACAGGCTTTTAAGTTATTATAACGCCTTTCTAGTACTTAAGAAAGGTATCTTATTAGATAGATCCTAATATAAGATACTATTAGTAACCCTCCTTTATATAAGTAGGTTAGGTAACTTATCTAGTAAGTTACCTTTTAGAATAGTAATATAAGACCTTTTAGGAAGAACTAGTTAGATAGCTTTTTACTTTAAAACCTAAAAGTAAAGATATTAAGAGGTAAGAGGCTTGATTTTTAATATATAAATAGCGCTTTAACTAATACTATTTAGAAATTCTTTATTATCTTTAAGATACTAGTTATTAAGTAAATTTAGTAAAAGAATTAGTATAATATAGATAAAATAGGACTTATAATAGGGGTCTAAAAAAATAGCTTAGTACTAAGATTATTAATAAAGAAATTTATAATAAAAAAATAATCTAGATAACACTTTTAGAGTATAATTATAAAGTATATCTTAGCTACTAGTAAGCTACTTAAACTACTTATTATTTTTAAAGGCTAGACTATTTAATAATAATAGTTTCCCTTAAAGCTTTAAAAATATTAAAATTAGTACTTTTAGATATCCTCTTAAGGCTAGATAAATAATAAGATTACACTTAATTAGCTTAGAGATATCTTTTTACTTTAAATAAAGCTAGAGAATAATAAATACTAACTTCTTATTATTAATAGCTATAATAGTTATTATATAACTAAATTTTTTAAGGAATATTATTTTAATAATATTATTTTTCTTTTCTTACCTTATTATAGCTCTTATATCCTCTAGTCTCTTAATATAACTAGTTTTAGCCTTATAAAAAGGTTCTATTATACTAAGCTTTTAAAGTACCCTAATAACTATAATTCTTTACTAATTAGAAAGAGAATTTTTCTTAAGTATTATATAGTAGCTAGAAAATAAGAAGTTATAAAAAATAATATCCTTATAGGCTAGTTTAGCTCTAAAATATAGCTAGTTAATAGGGTAAAGCTATTAATAAGCTATTTATTACTTATTAAGATATTAGTAATTATATCTATAATACTAAAAAAGGCTTAAAAAACCACTAATTTTAATATTATAACACCTTCTAATAGGCATTAATTAAAATAACTTCTTAATAACTTTATTACACCTAAAAGTAACGCCTATAATACTTAACTAGTATAAAAGAAGATCTAAAAGTAATTAAGTAGTTAAGATAGTACTATTACTATTTAAAAAGCCTAGATAGTATAACTTAAAGTATAGGTTAATATCTAGAAGCCTTAAAAATATATAAAAGTTAATCTAAATCTTAATTTATAGTTTATTTAAGTTATTAAGGTTAAAAATATATACTACTAGCTAAATAAGTAATTACTTAGCACTAAGGACTAGCTAATAATTAATATTAATAAATTTAAGCTCCTTATAGGCTATAATAGTATATAATAGGTTTATTTTATTTATATATATTTAATTTGTTTTATTATAAGGCTTTTTAGCTATAAGCTTATAATATGTTATACTAACTTATATCTGGGGGTGACCTGAAAGTGGGTGGCCGACGTTAGTGAGGCACTGGCAATTAATTTCACATACAGAGAGAGAGTTGAAACCGATGTAGGCAAAAGGTAGACTAGGGACGCCAAGCTCGGCCTGTTCCGGGATTACCGCCCGTTACCTTAGTATTGCTGCAGCGGCGCCGCGGCCTCCGACTTGTACTCTATACACCGCGCATCGCTCTCTCAATCTCTCCGAGCCTAAATGTAGCCTGACTCAGGTTTGCTTTCTGTGTCTCCCCCAGAAGTTTACCACCGGCCCTCTTCAAGTCTGCAAGCATATCCATCAGCGACGTCAGCTGGATAAGAATCAGAGTGCGGACTAAGTACTCCCATTCCCGAGGGCAGGTGATCTCATAGTCACCAAAAAAAAGCTCCTGCCAGCCGTTTGATGCGTCAAAGACGTCTGAAGCGCTGCTGAGACTGCATTGGGTATAGTCGATCGTGAAAAGATCGGGGGCGGGGTTTGCAGGAAGACGGCTATCATTGCCATCAACGCAGTGGGAATAGTACTCGGTAGCTAGCTTTGGCCCCATATCTCCTGATGCTATATCATTTTCGACCCGAAACAATAAGCTGATGCATTCGCAGGCTGTCACGATCTTCTCGGTCATGAGAACCAACAACACCACGGTAGCTCTCTTTGCCATGCAGTCTCCGCACCTCATCAGCGAACGACAGCACGCGATAGCGTGTTTCTGGCATGCGACGATGGAGTCTAGCTCGGCACGCTTTCCGTAGATGTAATTAGTCTCGAGTTCCTCCACAGCGAAGACGATCGCCGCCAAGCAGCGGCAAGCTGAGCTGCTGGATGGGAACGCAATCGAGGCCGAGCTGGACGCCTCAGGTGGTATGCCGACATCTTTTGAGCCAATTGCAGAGTAGGAATAATTTTTGAACCGAGTTGTAGATCGTAGTTTGTACGGTACTGCTACATCGCCCGTGGACAACGATCGCGAGTGGATGTTCTCAGACGTTGTGTCAATCGCAGATCGAACCGGTTCGGGTTGTGCACAGTGAAACGTTTCGAACGACGGAAATTCCAGGCTAGGGTTAGAAATAAAAGTCGTGTACTGGCTACTAAGTCGTTGATCAAACTCAGAGACTAAAGACGGGTCAAGCGTGGTCTGCACGTCCACTGATCGACTGTGTCGATGCTTTGGAGGCGACTGCTGACGAATTTTGCCGTTGTCAACTTTACCATCTGATAATGTCCCAAGATAATGATACCAGCCATCAGATGATGTCACCCTGTCGGTTTCCGTGTCGGCTGGGCTCGATGAAGACGACGCCAACGTGCCAGCCACAGCATGCCGGGAAGACTGCCGCTGAAGTTGATCGATTTCAGCTTCAAATGGCTTCTTAATTGCAGCTTTTCCCACGCTGAACTTGCAGCTCTTTGCCAAGGACTTGCATCGTCTGCAGCCATCGCGAATAGCGTTGCATTTGACCTACGTCGGTAGCGCACACACGTCAGCGAAAGGCTCTCAAGACGTATCTACTCCTTATAATCCCCGGAGCTTTGTATGGTACTACCTTTTTGGCTTTGCATCGATCACAAGCCGAGTTTCTCTCCAAACTCGATGACCCATGGGGTCTCTCGATAAATACAGTCTCCTTGCCAGACTTCCAGTGCAGTGTCCCAAACATGATGGCAGCCTATGTCTTGTGAGCGGAGGTTACACGACGGATAACGACGAACAATCTCGGTGCATTGCCTCTGGGCCCGACAAAGGGAGTGGTGCGCTGAAACTCCACGACGCAGGCTAGCGATGTAGTGGACTCAGACGATGTATAGCCACGCACTAATAGACCAATAAATGGCAAACTTTGCGGCGGGCTGTTTGGAATGAAGACCATAAGTATACTAAAGCCAAAGACTTGTTCGGCTGAATACGATAGTTGCCTTTGCCCTGGAGTAGCGGCAGGGCGTGAAGGATTGCAGGCGGCTGAGGCTGAGTGCTTGCAGCGTCCTAATACGCAGGATTCAGTACAGGTAGCTGCAGTGTACTGGTATACTGGTTGCCTGTTATAGGGAGCGAGAAACACTTTCTGCAAATTTTTTAGCGGAAACTTGCTCCCGTGGCGTTCGGAAGAGGCGGACAGATCCGTTGAAGTCTGGCCGTTGACGCCAACGGTTCCACCATACACCCCGATTAGACTCGACGCTGCGCGCAATTGCGGGACTTTCATGATAGCATGCAGAGATGTATTGACTGCATCCATATAGTTGTTAATAACGCACAGATATTGGGTGGCACCCTCGAATGTCACTGCGTGGCCACAGTTGGTGTTTTGGCAAGCCCATCAGGCTCGGCATGCATTGCGACCAGTAGCCTGCAGGCGACCCAATTTGGGCGATTCGTCATCACGGCGTAAAATCGCAAAGCGTCCCTCAACAATTAGGCGCTAGTGGTGCTGGTGAAATGCGACGTTGAGAGCATTTCATGCCCTTTTGAAGCACTATGTAACCTCTTTGTTAAGCATGTGCCAGTTGCAGCCTATAGAGGTTCTTTGATCCGTCGTGATGCTCGAGATGATTATACAGTACACAAAGGTGCTTGACGATAAGCGACGGGAAGTCGCGGGCCATAGCAGGAAGACCAGCCTCGTTGCGGTGTGCCGCGATTACTCTCGCGACGTTATCACAGGACTCCTAATAAAGTGAGCCGAACACAGTTATTGGATCGAATTCTAAAACGCGCGTTAGTCTTAATGATATCTTCACTATATGCTTCAATCTGCACATACCATACATATCTAGCACATAATGATAGAGCAGGAAACTAGATACTATGAGCGGTGCCGCGACCTCCACCATAGCATCCTAATACGAAAAATACGAAACCAGGTTAAATATGTGAGATTCTATATTATTTTCCACTTTATTAGATAACCTTAAAGCCTCCACCAAATCCAGGGGTGCCCAGCCTGCCTGTACCGCGCCGGCTACAGTAAATCACAGAAACTCGAGCACGTGCCAAGCAGAGAACAACAAGCGTTCGCGATACCGCTCTCTCAAGCTGGCCCGAATCAGCTAATATATCTCTCTCAATAGCGCCTAGTAAGACCTAACCTACCGTCTGCTGCTACTTTGGTGTGCCTCACGGTCAATGCCCACACGCGAGTCACCCAGAACCAGCTATAAGGTCGCTGCAATTTCTCCGCATTCAGCTTTGCTCGTGTTTTAGTTTCACTGCCTCGGTCCACAACTAGAAGTACAGTTAGCGAACTAGTTAGCGTTAATAATAGGCCTTTACAGTTCTATAAGGACAGATACTAGATTATAACGTCAATACCGCCGATGTCTTCCGTGAAGATATAGACGACATCCGTCAACAGGAACAGTGCTCAGTGGTAGAGGTCATCACTAACCGAAACGGCCAGCACAGGGGACTCTACATATTACGTGGAGTGAACTTCATAGCAGGCGTAGATACCTTTTGTTCTTAGGAGCTGGCCACATATAGGGAGATCACCGTCCGCGATAAGCATCTACTGCTCATCTTGCAGATACGCTACGTCCAAGTGAATCTCCCCGTGTGACTTTCTCGCCCATACTAATCAGCTAAGTAGATACAAGGCGCTAAGAGCACCATACTTTCGCTAATAGCCAATAAAAACAGCGACTCCAGCTTCTTTGCTTTTCACCTCTGTATAGGCACTCTCCGTGAATGGCTGCTGAAAAAGGACATCCATGATGCTCTGTGTAGAGAAGTGGACAAGGAACGGTCATTCTTTGACTTGCTCGTGGGATAGAGCCTATTTATACAAGCCTACAACTGGTCTAGTCAGTACAAATAACAATAACACATTTCTTTCAAACAATAATTTCCATACATGGTTCCTTCCGGTCTTAGGATGACTGTTCTATTGTAAACCATGAGCTAACTACCTATTGCGGTCTCCTACGACGACTAGCGGCGGCCATGACGCCCGGCGACAGAGTCTTTACACTCAGCGTGCCCCCACATGGAAAGCTGCTGCCCGGCCGAGACACATCAACCGAAAAGTGGTGATGCTCTCAACGAAAAACGCTCGCCTGTAGATCTTGGCCGTGCTCCTGGAAATGGCTGGCAAAGTGCTCTTTGTTCCCAAGGATGGCTTCACAGCCTTGCTATGGACACGTAAACGGCATTTGCAACCGATTTGAATGTATGACTTTTAGGTGCTTCACCAAAGCTCTCATTGGCCAAGTTTTCGTGCGGTCGACACCTCCGTGATGTCCTTGCCAACGGCAAAACGCGCAGATTAGTCCTGTTTCATCGCTCTTTGGCGTGCAGTCTGACATATTGCAGTGACGCGACCACCCTTTCTTTTCTCTGCCATCCTAATCATCTCCAATAGAAGCGGACGGTGATGCGTGGTCATCCCCCACCAACTTGCGCTTCTTTTGCCGAACCGTCCGACTCTCTCGGTGGCCGTAGAGCCGGCTAACCCGTCCGATGAGCTCAAGACGCAGCTCATGAAGCTGATCTGTATCAGTCATGTCGGCAGCCACTGCGTACGACTGCGCAACATGGGCTCTCTCCGGTAAGTCATACCGTACGCTCGGCGGCGCAATGATGTCGGCAGGCTTGATGCCCTGCAGCTGACGGTCTATCTCCTCCACGTGGGCATTGGTGTGAAATTCCTGTAGAGCCTGCCGAAGTCGGATAGCCTTGAGGTACTTGGACAGCTTCTCAGCTTCTTTGCTGTACAGATCGTATTCCTCCCGCATGGTAGTACCCGCAGCGGCTTCCCTGCTTCGATATCCTAGAGGGAACCAAAAGCCCGACATAGATCGCTCATTATCGTTTTCATCTCCCTTCAATCTTCTACGCAAGCGAGAGTCTTTTCGATTGAACTGCGCATGTTGGTAATTTGGCACATTACAAGCTGCTGTGGCGGCACGTAGGTAGGTGCGCTGGTGGCCAGAACTGGTTCTAAAAGGGTGCTGAATAAAGCGGAGTTGTAATGCAGCAGAAAGAAAAAAAAAAGGAGAGAGAAAGTGCTCACAGAGACGGACAGCAGAACAATTAAAACAAGGAAAAGAAGTCGCATTAGTAATGTTGCGGCGCATAGTACCCGAAAGCCGTGGGCATGCTTAGCCTCGTTGCGCCGTTGGTGGTGGATTTGGCGCGGGGAAGCCTGCCGCCAACCTGCAGCCAACTGCATGTAACATGGCGCGAGGAGAACATCAAGACATCGTCGCACGCAACAAGCAATCTACAATAGTGCCACAATGTTCGAACCCACGGGAGAGCCTGTGACGTACAAGGCCAACTGCCACTGTGGTCGGGTCAAGTTTACAGTGGCGCTGCCCGATATTCGTAACAACAAGGTGCTCAGCTGCAACTGCTCCATCTGCACCAAGAACGGATATCTTTTGGTCTACCCAAAGGTGGAAAATGTAAAGTTCATCTCTGGAGAAGACAAGCTCAAGTCGTATCGCTTTGGCACGGCGACGAAGCCACACAAGTTTTGCCCCGAGTGCGGCACCAGCATCTTGATTGACTTTTCCGAGACGGAGCACCCAATGTCGCGTGCCGTAACGGCAGTTAATGTAAGTGAGAAGAAGAAGAAAAGAAGAAAAAAAGGGGGGGGGAAGGCCTTGCGCAAATCGGGAATCACATAATAACAAGCTCTAGGCACGCACTTTTGTGGACATTGAGGACATTATGGCCGACTTGAACCTCCATCGGATCAATGGCAAGGACAAGATGCAGCCGCCGTACAAGGTGCCCAAATTTTGACGCCGAGACCAGGCAACAAACAGTGCTGGTGAGGCGGTTAGGGAGAGTTTGGGGACTAGGCATAAAAGCAGCAAGATGCTGTGTTTATAGCGTATTTAAATACTAGAAACAAAGATTAATGATGAGAACCATTGTGACCTTGAACAAGCTGCCTATGTTACCTATACCTACCTAAGGTAGTTAGCGGTCTTGTCGCAAGAAACCGCTGAACGATACCAGTGGGATTGCGCTACAGTGGGCTGAAGGTAATCCCGAGCAAACTGCCACCAAATCGCCAATACTTTAGAGGTAGTTACTCGGAATTGCCTCGAGGCACTGTGAGGGACCTTGACTTCCGGCGCTCGGCTCACTAAAAAGACCAACTCACGGGCCCCAGCGGACCATTAGCGGACCCTCGTCCTTCAGGGCCCAACCTCAGTGGGGGCTTTGGTGGTTCTTCAGCGTAATGGCAACTGAAATATCGAGTCAGAGCAAACAAACGGCGTCAACCTTTTCTTCCATTGTCACCCTCCCCCCCAAAAAGGATCTCCGAGCAATGAACTACTTCTGGCCCCCGACCCGGCCAGACGCTCAATGGGTTTCTGTGGGACCTCTCGCCCAGTTCCCAGACGTGGCTGCCGATGATGGCAATCTAATCCAGCCACGGGCGTGTGACGCCAAGAGCCAGCCCGGCTGCCGGATCTTGGTCGTCCCCAAGTCGGATCCTTCGCATTCTGCCGAGATTGCCATTCCTGCCGGCGCGGCCACCTCCCCGAGCGAGGGCCAAGACTTGAAGGATCAGGTGGTGGTGTTTCGCTATCGCGACAAGGTGCACGCCGTTGACCATGTGAGTACCTAGTTCATCAGCAGCCGATCTGAAACTCGTGTGCCGTCCTTCTCCAGCACGCTGCTAACCGTCGTCCCCAACCCCCTACTCCAGCAATGCCCGCACAACGCATATCCGCTGTCCAATGGGACGCCCTTTGACATTGAGGACTTTGGCGTCGTCCTCAGCGCAGGTCTCACCTGCCCAAAGCATGGCTGGTCCTTTGATTTGTTCACTGGCCAGTCGGACCGCGGTCTCTACAAGCTTCCTGTCTGGGAAGTCCAGCTGCGCGATGTGCACGGCAATCCATTGTCCGGCAGTCTCAGAGGCAACGACCCTCCCGACGGCAAAACTGTATGGGTGCGGAGACGACAAAAGATCGGCTAAAAAAGGACAAAAGGTTATTCCCCTCACCACCTTTCCGGGCAGGTCGTCCCAAATTGCGTGCAGACAGCATGGCTGGGCGGGCGATTCGTGCGCTACCCACCCTGTGGTGCATGAGCCACGATGCGGCCACCCAAGTTCCACCATTCGATCGCCGGTGCTTTCCGCTAATTGGGGTCTTGCTGGGTACCTTTGTTCAATGGTCACGCAGATGCCCGTATCATGCTTGCATTATGCACTGCGCCGCTGGCCAACAGTTCCACTCACAAAGCAACCGACCACCAGCCTGCGTTGCCTGCCTTCTTCTTTAGGCAAGTGCTTCATTGGGGGCCTGGCCATTGGACCTCTCGGATGCAACCCAGGCCCGCCTTCATTATTGCATCATGCCTTGAATCAACTGCCTCTCGGTAGATCCAAATCTACTGGTACAAAAGCACATCTTTTCCCCCGCGATTATGTGACTGTCTCCTGCTTCCTTTCTTCCACCATCCCTTCTGTTTCAGAAGCTGTCACTCACACCAGCTTCCCCTCCACATCCACCAGTCATGGCTTTCCTTCTCCCCGTCCTCGTGGCCACCTTGGCTGTCGCCTCTCCCGTGAGCCAGTTTGTCACCAAGCAGGCTCTTCCTTCTGTTCCCGAGGGCTGGACGCTCAAGGCCGCTGCGCCTTCTGACCACCAGCTGAACCTCCACATCCGCCTCAAGGAGGAGAACCTCGACCAGCTGCAGAAGCGCACTCTGGAGATCAGTGACCCTGCCCATGCCGACTACGGCAAGCACCTTACCAAGGCCGAAGTCGATGCCCTCACTGCTCCCACCAAGGACACCGTCGACTCGGTCACCAAATGGCTCTCCTCCCACGGCGTCGATGCCGGTCAGGTCAACAGCGGTTTCTTGACCGTCTCCGTCAGTGTTGACCAGGCCAAGAAGATGCTCGACGCCGACTATGGCCTCTACGCTCACGCCGACACTGGCCGCGAGACTATTCGTGCCACCAGCTACAGCCTGCCCGGCTCTGTCCATGGTGCCATTGACATGGTCCAGCCTACCACTCTCTTTTCTGATCTTGGCCTCAGCACCTCCAAGAACATGATTCCCATTCAGAAGGCTCTTGCGTCTTCCAACCAGGCTCGCGACGGCGATATTTGCTCCCAGGAGGGCTCCTCGACCAAGTGCCTCCGCCAAAACTACAACGTCCAGGGCTACAACGCCTCCAACGGAAAGACAACATTTGGCATCACTGGCTTCTTGGGCGAAGTCCCCAGCCCTGATAGCCTCAGCAACTACCTGCAGAAGTATGACAGTGATATTCCTTCCGACACCTCTTTCAAGGTTGAGTCCATCAACAATGGCCCCACTGAGCCCGGTGGTCAAGGCGAGGCTGATCTCGACGTTCAAATCTCTGTCGCGTTGGTCTACCCCATCGACACCGTCTTCTACTCTACTGGTGGTAGCCCTCCTACGACCGGACCTGGCGGTGAGCAGAATGAGCCCTACCTGGACTGGCTCAAGTACACCCTGGCTCTGGACAGCCCATCCCAGACGTACTCCATTTCCTATGGCGATGATGAGCCCACCGTTCCCAACGACTACGCCGATGCGGTTTGTGCGCAGTTCATGAAGCTCGGCGCTCGTGGTGTCAGTGTTCTCACAGCTTCCGGCGACTCTGGCGCTGGAAACCGCGCCGCTTGCTCAGGTGGCAAGGTCACCTACAAGCCCTCGTTCCCCGCCAGCTGCCCCTGGGTCACAACCGTCGGAGGCACCACCGGATACGGCTCCAACGAGCAAGGCTTCCGTGACGGAGGCGGTGGCTTCTCCAACCACTTTGCCACCCCCGACTACCAGGTGGACGCTGTCAACGGTTACATTGGAAAGCTGGACAGCGCAACCAAGAGCGCTTTCAACGCCTCCGGCCGTGCCTACCCCGATGTTGCCGCACTCTACACCAACTACCCCATCTTCAGTGGCGATTCGGAGGGGAGTAGCGGCGGCACCAGCGCCTCTACCCCCACTACCGCCTCCATCATTGCCCTGCTCAACGACTACCTCGTGTCCAGCGGCAAGAGCCCTCTCGGTTTCCTCAATCCCTGGCTCTACAAGAAGGGCAAGGAAGGTCTCCGTGACATTGCCAAGGGAGGAAACAACGTTTGCTCCTTGCAAAAGGCTTTCCCTGCCGTTGAAGGCTGGGATGCTTCTACTGGTCTGGGTGTGCCCGACTTTGCCAAGCTCAAGGCGCTTCTGTAAGCGAGGCATGTAAATACATACATACTTATCACATATATCCTGTAAATGAAAACTACTACATGAGAAATGGCATGAAGTTTTGACCATCTTTACTTGTTCTCCCCGATGAATGAGACTTGTCTCGGCTCTGCCCCCCACGCAACCGTTGCGGGGAGTTCTCCGATATAGGCCACTAGCAGAAGGCCCTATCTCGGACACTGGCGAGACAAGAGATAACTCATTAGTTAAGGTGCATGCATTTTCCAATATTTAAATCTGACCTTGTGTACTTGTCACGGGGTACAAATATTCCAGATCCATCATAACTGCACCGGTATTCGAGCCTTTGCTTTTCATCGTAACCGGTGCGCGCCCCGTGTTGCCTTTTGCTAACCTCTACCGCCGTTGAGTACACCCAATCATGAACGACACCACAGCCGAAACAGGCGACGTGGAGAGGAGCATCGCCATCTCCCCTGTGCGTGCCGCCGACGAGGATCACGATGCCGCCAAGGCGGCCGGCCCCAGCGCCAAGGTCGAGGCCGCCTTTTCCGAGCTGGCGCACGCCAAGCGCGGCCTCGAGCAGCGCCACATCCAGATGATTGCGCTGGCCGGCACCATCGGCACGGGCCTCTTCCTCGCGACCGGCAAGGCGCTCGCCAACGGCGGACCCCTGGGCCTGCTCCTCGGCTACGGCCTCGTCGGGGTGCTCATCTGCGCCGTCGTCTTCTCCGTCGCCGAGATGAGCGCGCTGGTGCCGCTGTCGGGCGGCGTGATCCGCCACGCCGAGCACTTCTTCGACCCGGCGCTGGCGTTTGCGCAGGGCTGGAACAGCGTCTACGCCAACGCCATCCTGCTGCCCGCGGAGATGGTGGCGTGCGCGGTCATCATCGACTACTGGTCGCACAGCATCAGCCACGCGGTGTGGATCGTGGTCCTGGGCGGGCTGCTGGTGCTGAGCAACTTTTTGCTGGTGAGCGTGTATGGCGAGCTGGAGTTTGTGTGTGCGATTCTCAAGATTTTGCTGATTCTCGGCGTCAACATCCTGGCAAGTTCACTCCCCTGCTCCCCGAGGCCGATCCCCGCCCGCCCCCCCGGACCCTTCACTAACACAGGTCTCTTTGTGTGCAGAGCATCTGCATCACCGCCGGCGCGGGCCCCAAGGGCGAGGTCATTGGCTTCAAGTACTGGCGCGACCCGGGCCCGTTTGTGCAGTACCTCGCGATCCCGGGCGCCTGGGGCCGCTTCGTCGGCTTCTGGCGGGTGCTCGTCAGCGCGGCCTACGCCTTCTCCAACGTCGAGAACATTTCCGTCGCGGGCGCCGAGACGCGCAACCCGCGCCACAACATCCCCAAGGCGGCGCGGCGCGTCTTCTGGCGCATCATGCTCCTCTACCTCGTCACCATCTTCTGCGTCGGCCTCGTCGTGCGCTCCGACGACCCGGCGCTCACGGCGCGCTCCGGCGACGCGGGCGCCTCGCCGTTTGCGATTGCGGCGGTCAACGCGGGCATCAAGGCCGTGCCGTCCATCATCAACGCCGTCGTGGTGACGAGTGCCTGGAGTGCTGGAAATTCAGGTGCGTCCTTCTTTTCTCTTCCCAACAAGGTACCGGGAAACGCTGACACAACATCGGCAGCCATGCTGGTGGGCACGCGCACGCTCTACGGGCTGGCGCTCGAAGGCCACGCCCCGAGATTCTTCACCCGGACGAACCGCTTCGGTGTGCCCTGGCTGTCCGTCTCGGCCGTCGGCTCGCTCATGTTTCTCGGCTTCATGACGCTGTCGTCGAGCGCCGCCGTCGTCTTTGGCTGGTTCCAGGACCTCGTCTCGGCCGCGTCCTTTGTGCACTGGATCAACATTGAGCTCGTCTACCTGCGCTTCTACTACGGCTGCCGGAGGCAAGGGATCAGCCGCGACGAGCTGCCCTGGAAGGGGCCCCTGCAGCCGTACGGCGCCTGGCTGGCCCTCGTGTCCTTTGCCGTCCTGCTGCTCACGGGCGGCTTCTACGTCTTCATCGACGGCCACTGGAGCGCGCAGAGCTTCGTCTCGGCCTACTTCAACGTCCCGCTCATCTTGGCGCTGTACTTTGGGTACAAGATTGCGCGTGGGACGAAATTGGTGCCGCTCGAGAAGATGCCGATTCGCGACTTCTTGGAGGTGGCGCGACGGGAGCCGGAGGACCTGCCGGCACAGCCAAAGGGATGGCGGCGCCTCAACATACTTTGGGGGTGATATGTAGTGCTGGAAGATTTGTGGTGAACAAGTATTGAGAGTGGTGGAACTTTGTCGAGCACTTGAATCAGTACGAGTAAACTGTGAACTCGCCACATTGAATGAGTATCGCGTTATTGCCTTGGAAGCCTTACCAGGCTGCGCAATGATTCAAAACATGATGGGCAGTTTAGTTCCTAGAAAATACCTGGGCGGCTATCCACGCTATAGTCTTGTCTGCTCATTTTTGTCTCATGTTTTCGCCGTCTCCCAGGGTTGTCGTTCACCGGTATCTCTGAAGCTTTCTGGGGCCAGTGCGATGCCTCCACCAGCGCAGGCCTCGAAGCATGGCGAAAATCTATTTTTTTCCACGCCAAGCCAACTAGCTATCACAAGCCAGTATATATGACGAAATGAAGCATCGGGTCCGCCGCTCAAGGTCCCCTCATTGGCTGTGCTGGACAATTTCTCACAGCCCGGTCTAGCGCAGCCAATTTCTCACAGCCTTATTTGCAGTTCCTACGCCCTGCGTCGCCCGGCCAAAGCTTTCACGTCTTTGAATTGTGCATAAAAAGGAGAGCAAAAGTAGAGAACGATCAAGGACCAGTCAACTAAGCATTATACATTAGCAAGACAACCAAACGACAAAAAAAAAGAAATTCCCAACCGGCACCATGCCCAACGCAACCACCACCCTCCCTTCCCTCCCCAACGTCACGGCCTGCCAGCCATACCAGCCCACGAGTCCGACGTACAAAATTGAGGACATGATTCGTCCTGGAGTTTGGTTTGCCGCTGCCAAGGGCAACGTCTCCGCCGAGGCCATGGCCATGTGTTGTGGCACCAACTCCGTGCAGCTCTTCGCCCAGACGTGCGAGCTGTTTTGCGAGGTCCCCGAGCACAAATACGCCGACACCACCAAGAGCGATGGGTTCAACGAATGCCTTATGGACAAAGGCGTGCGCGCGGATCTGAATTACGGCCAGGGGGGGCAGAGCGGCGGAAAGCCGTCGTCAGGCGGTATCATGATTGGGGCGGCTAGGGGGTTGGTGTTGATGTGCTTGGGACTGTTCGCTGTTCAAGCTTTTGTGTTTTAGGGTAGCGCTGGAGAAATTGTTGCGGTGGGCATGTATGAGCATGCAGTAGTGGTTTGATGTCTGGAACCAAGGCCAGCAAAGCAACCCTGACCAGAAGGAGGTTCAGGTACTCCGCAGCGACGGAGAGTTTGTGCAAAGGAAACAGTGCCGGTATTAGCAAGGCATGTCGATGTCATTTGAACGGTGCACTGGTAACAGCTTATGCAGCGTGGTGTCTTAATTTTATTTCTGCCCTCAGCTTATTAGTAGGAGATGACATATGATAGGCTCTTGCAAATTGTAGTAGAACTTCTACTGCCAGATCAGATCACCACGTAAGTGAAGTGCTAGAGGAGACCTGGGCTGGGACAGATGCAGGTGAATATGTAGCAAAGTTGGGTCTAGGTGAAGGGCATACACAGCTGGAGTCATGGCGAGATTACCACGATTCTGTTTGCTGACTGCTATTATTGGCGCCTATTGCCGGACACGTCCGCCACGACAAACTTGGGTCACTTGCGCGAGTCGGTCTCTGGCGGGCTATGCTGCAGCAGCACATGTTATGGGACGCTGGTAAGTCTTTGTCGTGCATGTGAAAGAGCTATTAGGCTTTTGCTCCATGTGCAGTGCGCAAGGGTCGTTCTAAGAGCTGCAAGTACTGATTAGCTGTTAATGATGGGGCACGGACAAAGAAGCTACAGGCGGTGGCACTTTTAAGATGTGCAACTGTGGTGATTTGATTGAACCTTGCCCTTGCAAGTTCCCTGTATGATCCTCGCTCTGCTCAACTTCATGGAAAAAAACGTGCTAGTCTCCAAATTACCTGCTAAAACTAGACGTTGCGAGAATGTTGAGATGTTGAGACAGCCTACTAGTGCTCCATCTTGATAACGTTATTATGCCGGGCCGAGCTGCCGCAATACCGGCAGGGCTAATGCGGGGTTGTGTCTGGGCTTCAATTGCTGCCAAAAGTCATTGTATAGGAACAATGAGACGGCGATCGTCAATCACATGTAATTTTCAGCAATTTGTAGAACCAGACATTGAAGAGCAAAGTGGGCGCGTCGTGTGACGACGTAATCTTGCCATCTTGTTCATATCCTGTAACTATCGCTTCGAATGCTAGACTCCACGCCATCTGATTCGTTGGGGGCAAAGTGCGCAAGCTACTAGTAACAACAAAGTTCACTGTAGCCCATGTGCCTAGTAATCCCAGGACTACTATTGGCATGAAAGACTTATAAATATGTCAATTGCCGCCCATCCTGTCTATGAGGTCCGATCTTGACTGTCTCTTATGCCGGAATTGCGGATGTGTTTTCTGACCACATGGCTGCCAGATCTGCATGGCGCGTCTCGCAAAAGGCCTTCGTGCCATTGAGCACCCTCATGATTATTTTCGCCCTGTTCTCATTTGTCGGGTATCGGAGCCCCCTGAGGAAGGATGGGAGCGCTATTCTCTTCACTACGAGTCGTATGCCAGTAAGCTTCTTCCTCACCCAACCCGCGCCGCAATATACTAATCTAAGAGAAAGACTGAAGAGCACTTTCTGAACTATCGCAAAAAAGCAGCACCACAGTGGATATACAAAGGGATGCATGTTGTGCCAGCCATCATCCGGAGCATCGCCATGCCATTGCAGCACATCGAGAGCCTGCGCAAGAGATGGCCTGTCCTCCACCGCACGGCAGGCTATTTTATTCTCTCCCTCTCGCTGCTGCTTAGCATGAGCGGCTACTGGTTCTTCTTCTCCGACAATGCCTACACACACAAAAATGTCTTCCACATGCACACTTTTAAAGGCCTTGGCCCCGTCAGCTGGCCCACGTTCGAGCTGACGCTCTGGGTGATTGCGCCGTTCTACTGGCTTACCATTTATAAAGCGGCCGTTACGGCGCGGGCCAAGGATTTTGTGCGCCACCGAAAATGGGCGGTTCTGCATACCATTTGCGCCAGCTTCATTTCTGTCGAGCGATTTACCCTCACCGCCCTTTATGGCATTGGCTATGTGCTTAGCTTCTTGCCGCAGGACAGGGTACACGAGTTTTTCGGCGTTGGACATGAAGTGGAAGACATAGTAGAGGCGGAACTCGGTGTGTTCGCGCTGGCCAATGTGCTTGCACATGCTGTAATATTGTCGTGGCTGGCCTATGAGTGTGGACGGGCTGGATATTTTGACGGCGTGAAACGGTGCCTATCTTCAAACGTAGGGGGTAACAAGAACCCGAAGAAAGTGGAATAGGAGGAGATACCAAAGCATGGCCGCGAAGAGATGTCATGAGAATTTTAATTACTATGAAAACTCGATGCAATACCGCCCGACTCCATCTCGCTATGGTAAAAAAGAAATCCCAAGAAGAAAAAAAGTCAAAGAAAAGGCCACAACGCCAAAAATCTCCATGTATGCAGTTTAAATAGTAGCAGCAAATTCATGCTCTGCCAACTAATTAATGGGGGCAGTCATGTTGGTATTGCCCTGCTTAAGGATGGTCTTCTCCCTGGGGATATTGTCCAGGAGCGAGTCGGGCAGGTTCAGGTGATCCTTGACAGTTTGCTTCGGCGTGAGCGCGAGCCACTGCGCGACGGAAATGTCGGTAAACTTGGGTGCCTGCAGCACCTCGAGGAAGACGAGGTCTTCGGTGCCCGTGTTCTCGACATAGTGCGCGTCGGCTTTCGGGATGTAGCCCACGTCGCCCGCCGTAAAGTCAAACGTGCGGCCTGCGTCGGGGGCCTTGTAGATAGTGGCGCGGCCGGAGCCCTGGAGGAAGTAGTCCCACTCGTCCGACGACGTGTGCCAGTGCATCTCGCGCATGGCGCCTGGCCGCACGGTGACGAGAGCGACCGAGAACTTGGCCGCGATGGGGAACGTGGTGGGGTCCAGGATCTTCACCGTGCCGCCGGGGGCCTCGAACGGCTTCTGCTGCGACCAGTGGTAGGTGTAGGCGTTGGCCGGAGGGATGGCGCCCGCCGCGCCTGTGACGTTTTGCTTCTGAATGTCCTTGGGCTGCGGCGTGCCGTTGAAGATGTACAGCTCCTTCTGGGGGATGTCCTTGAAGGCGTCGACGGGCGCGTCAAAGTTCTTGGCCAGGACGGACTTGGGCGTGCGCGCAAACATTTCCGACACCAAAAAGGTGCCGTTCTCGTCAAAGTCGCCCTGGTCAAAGACGAGCAGGAACTCGACGCCCTGGTCGAATGCCTGGATCGAATGCGGCACGCCGGCGGGGAAGAACCACACGTCGCCCTCGCACAGGTCGTCGGTGAACGTCTGCGACTCGTCGTTGATGGCGGCGATGCGCACGCAGCCCTTGAGGACCAGCGCCCACTCGGCCGCCGTGTGCCAGTGCAGCTCGCGGTACGCGTTGGGCCCTAGCTTCATGTCGACACCCGCCATGGCGCTGGCGCTGGGCAGCACGTCGCTGTTTTGCTGGCGCGCCCAGCCCGACTTCTCGCCCGTGCCGAAGCGGTTGTGCGACAGGCCCAGCGGCCACATGGCGTTGGGGACGCTGCCGGCATCGGTGCCGGGCGGCGCGAAGAGATCGGGATTGAGCTTCTCGTACTCAAACGTGCGAGGGCCGTCGGCGCTCGACCCCTTGCTGCCGCGATAGGGCTCCGGCTTATCTACGCTGTTGAAGTCAAGGTATAGGCCCTCGTCCGCGTCGGCGGCCTGGCCGTTGACCAAGGTGGGATTCTTGACGTCGGCGCTGTCCGTGGTCACGTCTGGGATCTTGGCGTTGCCGCCAAGAAGACTGCTGTCGCCGCGAAGGTTGCCCATCGGAGCCTGGACGCTAGCGATGGGGGGTGTGACGCCGGCGATCGGGCCTTGATTCCCGGCATACTTCATTCTGCGGTGCCCCTTGTTAGTGCTGACATGCAGGAACAATTGAGGAGTTGTCTTTTCTTTCTTACTGTGGCGCGCCATAAGCACTGCCTGCCAATGACAGAAGTAGTAATGTTTGTGGGCTAAAAATCATCGTGGCTGCAGTAGATCCGATGTGTCTTTGGCGTTATCGAGATCAAGATTGCTTCTGAACAGGGTGACGGAAAACTCGACGAAACTCGACGAAATGGCGAGGACCATCCTGCCTCTTAAATACTCCCTACTGCACTACATAGCCAGTGCTTTGACGCCAGAGCTCGGCGTCGGGATGCCGCCTAGCCCAACGAGTCAATATCGTCATGCGAGAGCCAGGGCGGCCACGAATCTAGTCTTGATGAGCCGCTAATTCCGGAGTGACAAAATCATCGAGACGCGATTTGCATCCACTGCCATTGGTGGGCACGGGGAGTCTATTTCTGGAGTCCGTAGCTCCACGGCATCCGTGCAAGGCCATGGGAACTGGAAACTACTTCGCACAAGCAAAATACCAAC
The DNA here is from genome assembly GCF_028009165.1 of Akanthomyces muscarius. Classification (NCBI taxonomy): domain Eukaryota; kingdom Fungi; phylum Ascomycota; class Sordariomycetes; order Hypocreales; family Cordycipitaceae; genus Akanthomyces; species Akanthomyces muscarius. The sequence goes on along the minus strand of NW_026611615.1, from coordinate 37,720 downwards.
CAACTAGAGCTTCCCGCGACTGTCCGCCACCTCAGTAGCGTCTTTGGCGATGTTACGCCGGCACAAGCGTCCCGCGAGCTAAGAGCGTTGCAGCTTGCATCTGCACTGCCCCCAAGCTATGTGCTGGCCCTAGCTGCATTTGCGTCCATGCATGCGCTCTCGCGCCTCGTTTTTTTCCTCTTTTTCTGCGGTGGGCATGCGTAGACCATTTCTGCTTTCCCCATCCCACGCCACTAGATAACTAGCGAGGTAGTGTTGCCGAACACCCGATTGCGTTGCATATGCCCCCGGGCAAAAGCTAGCAAAAAGAGGGTCTTAGATCCGTATCGGCGCCGGACATTGGGGTTGCGGGAGTCCAGGCGACAGTTATTGTACGCACACGTCGCGACCGAAGCAGACCTGCGAAGTTGCAATAGGCCCTCTGCGCTGTTTTGTGAGCTGTCGACCCATTTGCGCGCATGGCCGTGATAACCGGGTCCTACGAGGAAGCTCTTGACAAGCTTCATTCGTGTTGCTCCTCCTCAGTGCGACCCTGGATGCTTGGTTGGACCCCGTTGCTGATGAGCAGCCGTGAGGCGGGAGACACGGACAGATCAGCGGGCACATCCGACTTACCGCTTCTTCTCAGGAGGCTGTGCAAGTTTTAGATGTATGACTTTCGTGATAACATCATTGCGAACAGTTGCCAAGCTTTTTGCAGCGACATTGTGAATGCTCCAGCGCTATGACCTCATGGGCTTGGTAACGTTAGCTCCGGAAATCGCAGCTCGTGAGGTCATTGGACTAGAGTGCAGTGCTTCTTGCTGAAATGACTCGATATAATGGCGCTAGCTAGGGTATTGGATCGGTGCCAACAATCCTGATGCAAAAAGGGCCCCCCAAATTCGTCACCGATAGTTGATGGACGGAATGTCCATGCGGCCGTGCGAGCTGCCAACTCAACATTAACCTTGAATCTTATGCTCGCGACGTGGCATGAGCCAATGATGTGTTCTCGGCACGTGCACTACGAGTAGTTGAGGACTTAGACCATGAGACGAATGCCAACTTCAAAAGTGCAGGTTTATCCTCGACCTGTGCAACACACCACAGCCGTTGCAGCGCCACGAGTTGGGCCGCACAGCCGGCAACTAGCAACGGGGAGGAACTGCAGTCTTCCCCGCCCCTGGACTAGCCCGAGCCAGGCATGCCGAGCGACTAACCTACAGCAGCAAATGATAGCTGCATGGTGGCGATCTGTGTAGTATGACGAAGCAAATCTCGCTTGGTAATCCTGTGATTTTACAGGAGCAAGGGCAAAGGAGGCAACTACACCTAGTCACGCAACTAATGTCGGCATCTTCGGATGATTCTCTCCGCCCAAGACAAAAACACTACTGAACATTTCCTTTATTGCTTTTGGCTGTAGGACAGAGACAATGCTCGCGGCTATATGAGAGGACTGATAATGAGGTGCCTGGAAATTTATCCGCATGCAGCATTCACCCTGCAACTGCAGGTGTATGTTAGTACAAGCCGCGGCTGACACGAAGGACTGCTATGCAGACGAGCTGTACTTGCAATACATTCCAGCCAACATTGATAGAACTAAGCATATAATGCGACGAAAGGACAAAAATCTGAAGCCCTCCCGAGAATGCCCTTAGAATGGAGAAGACGAATGCGTGATATATGTATCTCCGCTACGACTATGTAGACTCGCTGAGACGCGCGGCGAGTCGGCACACGTGCATTTTTTTTTGGACTAAAATGTGAAGCGAAAATTGCAAAAAAGAAAAAGAACCTGTACGGTACACGAGAAAAAGAAAGGAAACTCGCGGCCAGCACAATGATGTCGCGGACGCGGAGGGAAGCGTACCACCCTATGTAGTCGCGGCGCCGCGGTCTTCGCTGCCGAGATGACGCTGCCGTACATAATATAGTGCAGCCGCGGCGCACCCTTCATGCTCGAGTCGGTTCTACAAATCGACTGCCGCGACCATGAAGTACGAGCCGACATCGGACTTGGCCTTTGTCATAAATGCCACTCCGACATCATTGCCCACGACATTCCAGATCGTGGGACCGGGGACCGAGTTCAGCCCATTTGTCAAGGTCTTGTGTATGCTGTCGATGAAGAAGTCGCGCACTTGCGACGAGGACGTGGCGGCGAGCCACATCTCGAGCGTGCTCACCGTCTTGTCCACCTCGCTGAAGAACTGCATGCCGTTGGGGTGTTGCTGTGTCTCGTACCACTTGGATTGCATGTCATACACGGATTGGTTGAAGAGTCCCAGGCCCAGAAGCTTGTCAAACGCGAAGGGGTATGTGCCAATCCACGATGTGCCTGGGTCGTTGTAGTGCGTAATGATGTGGTTGCCTTTGGCGTTGGTGGCCAGGTCAAGGATCTTGTTGGCAAAGTCTCGTCCTTTGGCGGTGTAGTTTGGAGCGGATGCTAAATCTCCAAAGGAGGCGATGCCGATGGCCGAGTACATAGCAAGAATGGTCTGGTTCGCGGTCGCCTGGATCGAGTCGACTGCGGAGCGCTGCTTGGGTGGATAAAGACCGTTTTGTACGAGATAGTTGGCGTACTTCTCTAGAATCGGAATGTAGGGCTGTATCCATTGAGTGTTCTTCGACACCTTCTGGTATGCGTACACCATCCACAGCAATACACTCGTCTGGTCCAGAAGGAGTTTTTCTTCTGCCTGTGGGGTCTCTCCGGTCGCATTCGGGTAGTCTTTTACAAAGATTAGCATGCTGCGCCAGTAAAAAATTGTTGTTTCACATACGTTTTCCGATGTCGTGCACAGCGTAATTCTCAGGCCACTGCTTCGAGAACGTGAGCACTGGTTCAAGTAGCAAGCGGATATAGTCGGGCGCCAAGACGTAGAATGCTGGCAGAGCGCGTGGCAGCAAATCGGCCAGGGTGTTGACATTTCCGTCTGTAGATACTTCCTTCATGAAAGCCATTGCTTGGCTGGTATCGAACGATGAGGTTGGAATGGTAACCTGGAACCCGCCAAAGCTAACACACCAAGTTAGCGAAAGATTGCACACTGCGGGAGTCGACGATACTCACATTTGTCGCATATGACCTTCAAGAATATCGGCATAATTTGAAGATAATTTGTTCCCGATATTCCTGACTCTTGAGTCGAGCTGCTGCGATTCCTTAAGTGCTGCTGCATAATCGTCAAGGAAGTGCTCTGTAACGTTGACCAGTCCCTGGTACTTGGATGCATAGTATGGCGATTGTGCGTCGCCCAAAAACTGAATGGAACGGTCTTGTTGTATCCCAATTGCAGAGGTCGAAGGCGCGTCGGCTGATAATGGTTGCGCCATGGCCGCCAGAGAGCCCTCTCCGTAGGTGCCGTCGGTATTGGGCAAGCTGCCAGAGTTTACGAAAGCTGCGTGAACAGCAGAGGCGGCTCCGATCTGATATGTAGAAGCCTTTTTGGATGGAACAGCTAGTACAGTGTGGCCCCAAGTCGCCATTTGCTTTTTCTCACTGAACGCTATGGAGCGCTTGCCTGTAAGGCTGACCATGGAAGAGCCGGTCGCCTGTTGAAATTGGGCGTCAACATTGCCTTGCTGTGCAGTCCAAGAATCATCGATTGCACTCAGGACGGTAATTGAAGGAAGCGAAGATTGCCCTTCGTCGATAGAAACTGACAGGTAGCTGTACGGAAGAGACTGCCGTGTGTAGTCCGTCAGCGAAATGAGTGAGAAAAAGTCCAGGGTGAGTTTGGCCGGGCCAGCCTGCAGGTGAAGCAGAGTGTGTGTTGACGTGAAGCTAATAGATGACTGTGTCGCCATCTTCACTTTATTCGGTAAACTGGTACATCCAAACAAGCAATATGCCTGCTCGCCGACTCGCGCAATAACTTCCCACTTGAGCGGTTGCCCAGCCCAGAACATCGGCTGCGCAGCGGGCGCATTGTCCGAGCCATTACCAGGAAGCCAAACTAACGCAGGTTAGTCTAGAAAATTCCATGTAAACCCGCAACTTACCCGAAAGGTATGGATTTTTCACCGCCTATTGCCTGTGATTAGTTTCTTGGTAGCTCTGGGGACTGTGTCACTGTCTTGTGTTGCGCATCGATCATACGCACCAGTGGATATGCAGGCAGGGGGACATTGCCGGCGCTGGCGAGGAGTGCCAACGAGAACAGGCTCAAGGCCTTACCAAGAAGCTGCATGGCAATTGATTCTGAGTGGAATGAGACGAGATACGGCGGACTATGGAAGTGCTAGAAAGTAGCGGTTCCATGCGCGGGGTGGCTTTGTGATATACTTGCCTCCCATAGCCATATTTACAATAGAGCTAGAGAAACGAACCCGATATTTTCGGGTCTTTATAAACATTGCGCAGCAGAGAGCAACTACTAATGCATGGCAACCGAGCACTCGGCTGATTCTGCAGGCGAACGGCAGATGGATCTATCCGCTGACCGACGACGCCAACCGTGTGTGGTTTAGAGATGCAATGAGACGGTACGAAAATAGGTATTAATATCCACCTTTTATACCGTAGTCAGTTCTAGATGAAGAATCCATGTGACTATTGCTCGTTCCCCAAGTGACCTGGCATTGCGTGGCTTGGAGTTCGCAGCCGCGGCCGGTCTTGTGCTTATGGTGAGCCGCGAGCAGCTTTTCTTCCCGGCAGAATTTCCTGCAAGCTAGCGATAGCGTGAGATGCACTACCTTTACACAATACCGAATAAAAAAAAGCCGCCGAAGTGTCGTCTTTTGATGATCACTTCCGCTCACGGGTCCATTCCACAAGCAAGACATAACTATGTTCCCCGCAGCTGAGTTGTGATGTTGCACAGGAGACTCACTAGTTGGCTATAAGAGGCATTCGAGGCCACCCGGACACGCGGCTGGGAAAGCGTCGCAAAGTTTGTTATTACACTCAGCACAATGAAGAGAAGTTTTCTTTTATTGATCTCGGCGGCTACGCAGGCCCTTGCCAGTGGCAATGCCAATCATGAAAAACTCCTCCCAGAGCGCCGGGCTGCTGCTAGACCTAACATTGTTTTTATCCTGACTGATGATCAGGATGCTCGCATGCACTCTCTGGATTATATGCAGGGTGTGCAGACTCATCTGGTACGTCGATAACTCCTCTATAATTTCTAGGTCGTGATTTAACGTACGCGTAGAAAAGTCAGGGCGCGTCTTACCAGAATCATTTTTGTACAGTCGCTTTGTGCTGCCCGTCACGAGTCAATCTGTGGACTGGCCGAGCGCCGCATAACACAAACGTCACCGACCTCTCCCCACCTTATGGTAAGGAGTGAAGACTGATGGAACGATGAACTTCTTCTAATCAGAGTCATAGGTGGCTATCCAAAGTTCATCAAGCAAGGGTTCAATGATGATTGGCTACCAGTATGGATGCAGCAAAGTGGCTACCAAACGTACTACGTCGGAAAGCTCATGAATGCCTTTGACCTTCAAACTACAACTCGCCCTATGTCAACGGATTCAATGGCTCCGACTTTCTCTGCGGCGCGGGTGAGTAGTGTAGCAAAATTCGGCATCGCAAAGGATATTTTGAAGCTGACAAGTCCATCAGAGACGTACAACTACTTCAACCCAATGTACCAGCGAAACAGAGAACCGCCCAAAACATATCAAGGCCAGTACACCACTGATCTTCTGTGGAAGAAATCTCGTGGCTTTCTGGACGATGCGCGCAAGTCTAATCAGCCATTCTTCTTGACTATGGCACCTGTTTCGCCGCATGTTGGCCATGGACCTCGGCCTGATGGCGTCTCTCAGGAAGGGCCGATTCCTGATGGCAAGTACAAGAACTTTTTCAACGATGCCAAGGTGCCGAGAACGAAAAACTTCAATCCCGATACGGTAATAATTCCTTTCTCTCTTATTTCTCTCAAAAGCACACTTTGCTGTCTTTTTCTCTTGTACTTTCTCACTCACACTAACATTGACGGTAACAGCCGAGCGGAACCCATTGGCTCCTCCACTTGGACAAGCAAAACCAGACGACTATAAACAATGGCGATGAGTACTATCGCAATCGGCTGCGTGCACTGCAATCGGTTGATGAAGTTGTCAATAATACAATCTCCTATCTCACAGAGCACAATCTGATGGACAACACCTACATCATCTACTCTTCCGACAATGGTTTTCACATTGGGCATCACCGCATGTTCCCGGGGAAGAATTGTCCGTACGAGGAAGATGTCAATGTGCCTCTCATCATTCGGGGGCCTGGAATCGAAGCCGGATCCACCGTCAACCTTGCCACATCTCACACGGATCTCGCACCAACCATTCTTCGCATAGCCCAGGCGCCGCTCCACGATTATCTCGATGGCTCGGCAGTGCCGCTTATCGACCCGAACCCTCCCACCCAGAACTTTGAGCATGCACAGATTGAGCACTGGGGTGCCGGTGCGACCAAGGGCCAGCTGCGCTCAGAGTACCCGGAAGCGCCCGGCGTCGTCAACACGACATACAAGGCGCTCCGCATCATGGGCCCGGGCTACAACTATTACTATTCGGTCTGGTGCACCAACCAGCACGAGCTGTACGACATGTCGGCTGACTCTCAGCAAATGAAAAATCTCTACACGCCGTACTCATACAAGCCCAACGAGCCGCAAGGACCTAACAACCCTTTCCCTATCAACCGCCTGGAAAGTCGCCTGGATGCCTTGCTCCTCGTCCTCAAGAGCTGCAAGGCCAAGACATGCATTCAGCCATGGACCGCCCTGCACCCGGGTGGAAAGGTCAATAGCTTGCCAGACGCGATGGATCCCAAGTATGATGAGTTTTATCAGAAGCAGCAGCACAGAGTTTCCTACAATTGGTGCGACAAGGGCTATATTGTCGCTGCAGAGGGTCCGCAAACATACCTGCAGTTCCAGCATACGGAAACAAAGAGGAAACTCGGCGAGCCGACCTGGGATATGATTTGAGTCACGCAGGGGACGTGCACAGATTGTTCCTCCTGGAAGTCAGCCTGGACCTGACGCAGATTGCGACCTCGACTCTGTACAATGTGAGAGTAGAGACAGGACAGAATGCGAGATGTAGCCTATTTAAATGATGCCACCACCTAAATAGAATTACCTTGATGGGCGCACTTTCTCCCAGGTCCAAAATAGGGGGTGGATTTAACACACTATTGCCTCTGTTATTGATGTCATCCATATCCACTAGCCACCATTACTTACTTGGTCTACCAGTCTTGTGGTTGTTCAAATGCTCGTACTTGGAATAGATGCAAAAAGAAGTGTGAGCTACCTGACTACTCTATTTCAGAATATGCCCGCATTACAGTCAATGCCTTTGAATTATACGACTTTTGAGCCTTACTTTTGTATTGTATCCTCCGATGGTTCTCTTTTGGGGTATTGCCCCGCCGTTGCCTGGCGGAAATATTGGCGCCATGAAGCCTCGTTGAGTCCCAATGTGGCAGCTGCCGAGCGTACGGCGTGACTCAATCAAAGTTGAGCCTTATGATTTTTCCACGTCTTTGCACATTTATAAGAGACGGGTTCGATACAAGAGTGACTGAGCTCTCACATTTCTTTCGAATTTGTACTCCACCGGCCGCCTCCATCACGCAGGAAGGCTTCCCTCCATAGTCAAGTTAGGCCACTCGCCCCGCCAACTACCACCACCATGGGCTGCGGATCGTCAAAGCCTGCAAATCCAGCTGCCGCTTTGGCTAAGAATCTGGGAGAACAGGGGCCAGAGCTAGACTGGTACCACCGTCCGATATGGAGCCAGCACATTGACTACATCTACGAGACCGCCAAGCAGAATGGAGGCACGAGTAAGCTTCGCCGGAATTTCGGCGAGTTCCTGAACAGCACCGCCCAGGAGTGGCTGGGAGTCGAGTACCCCGAATGTGCAAAGGCTGGCACAACCGAGCCTTTCGAAGACGAGGCGATGCCCTTTGGAAACGACTCCGGCCCTTGTATCCCGACAAAGATGTTTGTGACGCTAGATGAGGGCTTCAGTGGCATCGCGTATGCCGCTACTCTGGTGGTTCACAGCCCGATGGCATGGAAGAGTGTCTCCGACGGCGCAAATAGCGCACTGCCCGGGAGCATCATGAATGCCCCGCCGACAAAACTTGCTCAGCGATACCTGAGCTACCTTGTGCATGGAATTGAGCAAAAGGGAGGAAATGTGAAGCATTGTGTTCTCAACCTCATCATTGGCTCGGTCATGATGACTGCTCGATACGAGCCTCACAATCTCATTCCCAGTGCATCTCTGATCAGCGAAAACGCGAATGCGGAGATTCCAGCGCCAAAGGTAGTTATGGACGAGGATGGTCCTGCGGAGTCGAGCGATCCGCAGCTTGTCTTTCGATCGCGCCTTTTCATGTCGGTGCTAAAAAATCTCGAAAACAAGTATCCAGGGTGCACAATCTGGGACGCCGGGAAAATGAGCTTCAACGTCGACGACAAGCCATACCCGTACCCTGCACGATTTCTCGTCTGCCGTGACTTCGAGAAGAGAAACAAAGACGTGGAAACTGTTGACTACAAGGTCAAAGGCCCGTATTCAGAGGGAAACGAAACTGTTGCAACAATTCTTCGCGCGCGTAATCCTTCTGAGGACCCTGGCGGTATCGTATGCCTCGCGATTGTGGTCAATGTCGACCCTGAAGATCCTTGGCCCAAACGAGACATGGACAAGCATCTTCCCATATTGGTAGCAGCCTTCGCAGAAGCATCGCTGCATGGCCTGCTCATGGCATTTTTGAAGGGCTTTGACAGATGTGCCCTTCGGATCTGGGCCGGCCAGGACACGAGGCACTGCACATTCATCGCACCGCACGCAAAAGGGCAAACAGCAGAGGATTTGCAGCAGTTCTCGGACCTGCTATTTGGCGGCAGGGTTGATTCGCTGAAGCCTGCGCTCAATCCCGAAGATGCCAGTGATCTGGAGGAAACCTTTGGCATCAAGCTTAAGAAGCAGCAGGAACATCGACTCTGGCAGTCTGAGAGCCATTTTCAGAAGATACGCCACGAGATGCGCGAAAGAGCCCAGGCCAACCCAGAGCGGTATGAGATGATCAACGTGCTGGCAGGCCATCAAAGCGCCGCCAAATTCATGGAAAACAACTTTGGCGACCGCACGATAACAGAAGAAGGGGAGCTGCCGCAGCCAGATCTGAAAGGTGCCGCGAAGCTCGAAAACAGTAAAGTTCTGGTTGCCAGAGACCCCAAACAGGAGCCGAGCAGCATCACCGCCGTACTCATCAGCATCCCCTGCCCTATTCCGGGGTATAGTCCCCTGATTGATAAGGAAAAGACGTGGCTTCAGACACCAGAGAGCAAGAGAGCCGAGGAGGCGGTGATGGCTCTCTTGAAGCAGTGGTACGGCCAAGGCAAAATATCCAAGGTGGATTGCTTTACTCAGATAATGATTGGCATGGATGCCATCATCTACCAGTTTGTCGATGGGGAAAAGTTTGTTGACTACCCAGAGGAGCGCATGGAGCAAATCAGGTGGCAGTAAGATGGGCCGTGGGCGACACGAGTTTATGACGATCGGAGCATTGTGATGATGAAGAAACAGCGGGATCCAAATATCTATTGATATTCTTGTTTGGTATAGCGCTCAATAATATTTAATGAACCTTTTATAATATTTCAAGTCGGCTACTCGCTATGATTCGCTTTTGCATGTCAAGCGGCCTAGGTTTTCCCTTAGAGCTGATCAACCAGCTTGTCGGCCACATTGTCAATGTTGGATCCATAGGAATCTGGCGAAGTCTACAAACACAAGGTCAGTATTTAAAATCGAGGAGAGTTTGGCAGCTTCAAAACTTCGTACCTGGATATAGAGCACACCGTCTTCAATAACGACCTCGCTAGAGCTCTGCTTCATCTGCGAGGCATCCACGATTCGGAAAGCAATCTTGCCAGACTCGACAGCCTCGTTGAAGCCCTCCTGGAGCATGTCGTCTGCGTCAAACTTGTGGCGGACAAGCGCCTTGGCGAGCGCATTGTAGTAGTAGTAGACAAATGAGCCGAGGTTCTCTTTGAAGTTGGCCTTGGTGCCGCTGAGCTTGGCGTAAGCGGCCTCGAAGCCCGGTTCCAGTGTGTAGTCCTTCTTCAGGATGGTGTTTATCTGGGTATTCACCTCGCCAATGTCGGCCTCGTAGTTCTTTTTGATGTCGAGGCGCGTCTCGTAGCCCATGCCCTCGGAGGGAACCTCGTTCAGGGCGGTGGTAATCTTCTTCTCGTTGAAGACGTCGTCAATGTTGCTGGCGAGGTTGCCTTCCTGCCAGAGGATGGCGAGCTGGCCGGAAGAGGTGATTCCGGCGCCGCAGTAGCTGATCTTATTGTCGACGTCAATGTCCATGACTAGGTTGTGGGCCGAAGCGACCTGGTTGATTTCTTGCTTTCCGTCGTCGCCGTGCTTGTCAATGTATCTGCGAAGGCCATTGACAGCGCATCGTACGTACCTAACCAGAAAGCAAAAGGTTAGGCCTTTGTTCTATTCAATGACTCAGTTGCATATTACTTACTCTGCAATCATGGCCCCAGTGGACTCCTTTGCCCATGAGCCGTCGGCGCCATAGGGATATATGTTCTTCGGGTCAATATCGACAGTCCACGTCTGTCCAAGAATTTCGCTAAGCTCTTTCTCATATTCTTCCTTCTTGGACTCCCAACTGTCACGAACTGTATTCGTTAATCACGGGTTTAGCAGTGGTAGCAAATGGTACGTACTGTCCTTGCGGATGGCAAGGGGTAGCTTCTCGGCAGGAGGAAGGCGGCTCATATTGAAGAAGGGTATGTGAAGGTGATGTAAAAAAGTAGAAGTTAAAGTCAGAATTGTCTGAAGTGAGTTCTCGATGTCTGATTAAGTTTTTGAATAGGGTGCAGTTGGTCCTGCCTGGAGGAACTGCCAAGCTTTATACGCATTGATTGCAGATCTCCAAGATCATTCCGCCGGCAGGCAACAGCCTTGAATACGCCCAATTACAGACAGACTAACGAGTCTTTCTCGTGAAAAAGACCAAAATGGCTTGGCTCAGAGTCGCTTGAGGCTCTTTCTGCCAAGTCATCGCGCCAGGCACACTGCCAACAAGGTTGCCAGCCTCGTGTAGCTTTCAGCCTTGGGCCACGCATTCTCCAGGAACCCCTCTTTGCAATTTTAGCGAGGCTTCAAACTAGGCCTGAATTCCGCGTACAGTCAGGAGCTGCTGCCCGGACCTGCCGGCCCAGCCACCGTGGAGGCGCCACACGAAGCTGAAGCTCCATCGGCCCCGTTAGGCGTTTTGCCAGGCACTGCGTTGCTAAAATGGGACGAAACGCGACCAGCCAGCGGTTACCCATGAGCAAAGGAAGAGGCAGCCGGCTAGTGAATAAGAAGAGGCTGCCTTCTTGGATTCGACGCATATTCATTCTGATTTGCAGTCCAATAAATCGACAGTCGCAAGAGATGCCACTGTATGTATTGCAACGGCAAGCTTGTTCGTTGACTACTGACTAACACGGGGTAAAAAGGCCACTGAAAGCTCGTGTTACTGTGCGCGACCTGTGGGAATCTGAGAGCTCCGATGCGCAAAAGGCTCTCCGCAGCGTCCAAGAAACAGTTGGCTGGCCGGTGCGATGCAATCCCGATTTTGCCATTCTATTGGAAGGACTGCAGAGTGCGTACCAAGACGCAGGTGAGTTTGTGACGGTCGTCGCCGCACTTATACGCATCTGGTGCCAGGAGCTCGACAGTCTTTTGAGCGATGCCGCCAACGAGGAGTGGGCAGAAAAATTCCTCGAAAACATTGGCGAAACTGGCATCAAGACTATAACACTCTTGGTCAATGTAAGAAAGCGGCTTGAGAATCCTTGTCCTTTTTTTGGGTCCCTGTGACTGACCGTAGCCGGGATAGATTGGCAAGCCTGGAGTCGCGGGCACTACTTGGAGCTCGTCGTCGTCGACTTTTACCCTGGCGCTGCCAAGCACTCGCATTACATTTGCGCCTGATCACGCTGCCGAGCTTCGCGCCGATATTTTCGGTGTATTTGAAGCCAAGGAGTCACCTGCGCCAGACGGATGGGCCGACCTCGGTGACCCCAGGCTCTCCCTTCCGGCCCGAGGGGCCGATTCGATTGTGGCACCGGTTCCTGCCAAGGGCGCCACATTCTTACCAACGCTCAACGATGTACCGCGGCCTGACGTCTTGCAGTTGCAACCGCCGTATCGCTTGATTGTGTACGATCGAGGGAGCTGCATCGAGGTACAATGCAGCCACTCGCCGTCGCTAGAGCTGCTCGCGGGCTACTTGGAAAAGTGGTGCCGAGCCATCCCCAGCCGCTCCGACCGTGTAAGTCAGCCCCCCGAGGACTATTTACTACTCCAGTGACCATGTTCTGACAGGTGAAGCCTCCCTTGATGAACGTTCGTCTAAACAAGAGCGCATTCGGTCTTGGAGTTGTTTACGACGCACTTACAATTGCACCGCACGACAGCCGCGAGCTGACGCTGCTACCCCCAGTTCTCGTGCTGAATCTAGTCGAGAATGTGCTTGGCTATAAGCTGTTGCACGAATACCCTCAATCATGGCGTTTTGTGCGGGAAGAAATGCTCAAGATAGGCGCTTAAACTATATTTTGTATACAAAGTCTCTCATGAGTCATGCCTGCACCCTTTAACTAGCCCCCCACGATTTCTTTTGTGCTTTCAGCCGCCAGTGTCCCAAGTCATCGAGCATCAGCGACGCCTTGATCGACCGCGCTGCCTCTTGTAGGCTTTCCTCTGATTCAAAATTCTCCGCGGGCCACCCGCCCTTCTGTGACTCTCCTGCACTCAAAAAGGCGACCGCTAAGGCTGACGACTTCCAATCCATATGCAGCCTGCTTCGAGAGCCCATGACCACGACGGTGCCCAAGAACAACACTTCCAAGGTAAACACCGCGGCAAAAAATGCAATGTATCCCCAGTGTATGCGAATACATGTTTTCTCCACCAAAGCCGTACCACGCATCTCTCGAAGCATCTCCGGGCCGGTCGTGTCTGTCCTCATCTGCGTGCTGATTGCAAGTGCCAGGCCCTTAGCGAAGCTGGTAACAACATCAATGTCAGTAGTGCCGTTGCGCCAAAGTTGACCATCCCAAGGCTTAGATTCAGATGAAGAGTGCGAAGTGGCAGGTGAGAAGAATGACGTCCCGAGAAAATCAGCCAAGTAATAGCCTTGGTAGAACTCGAACACACATTCCGGTGGGTAGTAGTTGTGTGGTATCCGAAAAGATCCTATCCCAGCAGGTATTGAATCCACACGAACGGTGTTGATCTCATTTGGAGTAGCAGTTCCGGTACATTGCTGCCATTTGCCGTTGATTATGCTGCGATTCATAGCCAGCTGCCACATCGACCCCCTGGGGTACTGCGGCATGTGGTGTAGGTACTCTTCAGAGATAACCTTTTCACTGTACACACCGCGGACCACGCTGGCATAAAAGGTTTGAACGCAAGGTGAAAGAGAGAAGACAAACGCCGACGGCCGAAATTGATGAATATTGCGACCACTGTAGTATTTGCCACAAAGGGGTGGTTTGCAATCTGTTGAGTTGTCCCATAACATGCTCATTATGTATACGTCGAGGAGGCTAGTGCGGTTCCAGACTTTCGGCCGAGTCCTTGAATGATGTATGAGGCCCCGCGACAAAGCTCATGTTCAAGCCGTCACCGGTAGTAGCTATGTCAGGGCCCAAAGAATACTCGTATCCATAAGAAGAAGGAGATTTTTCAGCTCCAATTCGGTCAGTAATGTCCCATGCCTGAGAGCACATTGCCAGACTATTAAATGTCGCGCCGCCATCGTCTGGAAATGTGCAATTGCCAGTAGCGCATGAGATCGAGACACTAGCAGAACTGCCCGCTTGTGGATCAATGAGACCGCGGTACGGAGCCAACTGCATCACCTTGTTGAAGGGAGCTTTAAATATAGTGGGGTTGTACTTATCATTGATCACATTATAAGTGTTTGCTCGAGGAATACTTGCAATCTCTGTTCCGTTTCGCGCACAGCTATAGAACGACATTGTAGCTTGCGCAAAAGGATCTGTAGCTAAAGCAATTAAAGCGAGCGCTGCTCCGAAGCTGGCCAGGTAGCTGTTTAATGTCTTAGCATTCTGGTTTTGTTGTGTTGTGACCTCTACTTACGCTCTCGATTCAGACTTGAACTGTCCAAATATCATCATCGCCGAGCCCCAAATACTTCGGCTTGCCCTGTCGTACACGTCCAGTGCAGACAAAGTCTGTGGCTGTTGCGTGAATATGAGCCACTTTAATTGGCTTATTCCTAGTCCGACTAGTTAGAAAACTTGAAGGCTTCGAGAATGGTATCCCAGCTTACCTTCAGTCCCTGGCATTGCAAGTGAGCCTTTAAAGACGGCCGACAAAACAGATACGACGGCGTTGATCGAAATCTTTGGCGTCCATTCATCCAGTTGTCGATCTTCATACACATTGAGAATGATGATGATGGAAGCCAGGCTCAGAGCGCTCACAAACAAGGACAGCATCTCCCATGTCCAGAGAGAGGCGCCGTCAAAGAGCTGTCGGCGATGCTCCTGAAGTTGATTGACGCCATTGTTTGCGTTGTTCGGAACCTCGCTCATACTCACCGCATGATAATCCTCGTCACCACTTGATGACTCCGTAGACATATCTGAAGACTGTACTGATGAGAACGGCTTGCGGTGGGTATGGAAGGTAGAGCCTAGACTGTGTGATTCGGACAGTAAAGTGTCATTATGTGTGGCTTCATGCGGGCGCGTCTTGCGCTTTCGTCCGAGAAGAAGAAGGACACCGAATGCGATGAGCCCAACAACGACACATATGCCAACACCAACGCCCACTTTCATTTCTGGGCTAAGGCCGTGATTGCGCGCCAAACCCTGGTCACCAAACGTAAGCCTCGCGTTGTTAACGCTCAGGGTCTGGAGACTGCTCGAGCTTGTCATCTGGGGTGTATCCGATCTTCACTCCGTAAGCGCCAATGGTTGCCGCGGTAATTGTCGAGATAAATGTGGACGTAAATCCAGCCGACACCCGAGTGACAGGCAGCAATGATGTCGTGTTGGTGATGATCTGTACACACGGAAACGTGGTGGGCAAAGAAGGATCGCTTGAGCTACTGCTGTAACGAAGACGGAAAGCTCCTGTCTCGATTCTGAATTGAACTCTGTAAGTTAGACATGAATTCGTCAATACCGGCATGTGGTGATATCGTACGTGGGACAACAGAGAGCATCGTTCGTAGGGAAGAAGTTCTCTCTTCAAAGCCCAGCAGCTCCTCCCACGGTGTAACCGGAGGGACACTGTCCAGGCGTATAATATTGGTCAGTTGACGCCGGCTTATAGCCTGATGGGTAGCACCCATCTGTCGCTAAGGGACCCTTGACCAGGTACGAGCCTCCTTGGGATCAACAAACTCTGCGTAACCGGTGTAAGTGGCACAGGACGGACTGGGTGTAAAAACAGTCGTCAGTGGCGCTAGAGATGTCATTTTCTTCCAGGACGGTTTGGCGTGAACCTTTTCAAGTAGTCGCAGTGGCACGAAAGCGTCCGAGAACTACGAGCGTAGTAAATATTGATTCCAAGAAAAACATGGAAAGAAGTTATTGAAAGGCAAAAAAAGGCATCTGCGCAGAGCGTTATAATAAGAACCCCGACGAGAGGGCCACCCTGTGCCCTTGCCGCCAATCAGAAGGCTGCAGCTGAGGCCTGGCGCTTAGAGTTGTGTTCGAGCGGCGCATAGCACCAAATGAGGAAAGATTCGTTGTGGATAATTTTCCAACCAAAGCATCCTCCATGTTGGCAGTGCATGATTTGTCTTTTCAAGGCTTGCCCCGGTCAGCCACAGCGGAGCGTCCTGAATAATGCTGCGACAGATTGGATAAATATCCCCTGCCTGGACCCGACCTGGGCGGCTAGAATGGGCGTTGCATCGCGGCTTACGGCCTCGTCGCGTATTATCTTCACCGCCAGTAGCCGGGATGCCTATTCATCTTTGAGAATGACCTGGTGAGTATTTGTGCTACTGCTACGTACGTGAGTTGCATATATTTTAACCGCACCATCTCTTTCGGGAAATTGGGCGGTAAAGGAGGGATGTCAGAAGCATCCAGTCCCGGTGTCCTCCGCTCTGTAGCCGCCGGTGTCGTACATGTGGCAGAACTGAGCATATCCACACAGCCAACTCTACACAGCCTTATCTGGAAGGCTTGCATGGATGCCAAATGTCGATGGGGGATTTTGGAAAAGGCTAAGTTCTCTATTCATCTCGACATGATCGGAGTGTTAGCGCCGACCCTTAGTAGTGGTTTGGTGGCTGTTGGCAGGCATTGTGAGCTGCGATTGAGCAAATCGAAGCCAACATGATTGCACAGGAGAAGAAAAGTAGGGGTATTTTGGCAGTCTGCAGCACAAACGACAATGATGAAAAGAGTAGCTAACGATCTTACAACCCATAGTGCAGGAAGAGAAACGCGAGTATCAATGGCACCAGCCAGTGAAGCTCCAACACACCGCCTTGGCACCCCTCTGGCAGAAAAAACAACATCCCACCAAACTCCCCCACCTCCCAGGTCGAGTCATCAGAATCGTGACAAGCCTCACGTTTGTCCTCTAGCCTCGAATCACGTTCTGTCTCAAAGAGATCTGTTCCGTTCCATTTCAGGAAAAAATCCCGAATAGCTGTCGCCAAGCTGTTCGCCCTTCGATCCATCACCACTCCCCTCCGGAGCCGTACCAGCACAGCAGCAGCCGCCAACTTCCGCCGCCAGCTCCAGTCCACCATGGCCGCCCTCAGCGCGCAGAGCTTCACGCCGGCCGAGGAGACGGAAATCCAGAAATGGGTCGCCAACTCGGAGAGCATCCGCTCCGGCGCCGACGGTGACAACGCGGGCCACCTCGACGCCCTCAACGCCCACCTCGCCACGCGCACCACCGTCCTCGGCAGCAAGCCCTCCAAGGCCGACGTCTCGCTGTACGAGACACTCGCCCCGGTCGTCGCCGCCTGGTCCGCCGACGAGCGCACCGGCGAGCAGGGCCGCCCCAACATTGTCCGCCACCTCGACTTTGTCCAGAACTCGCCCGTCTTTGAGCTCGCCGTCGAGGGCAAGGTCGCCGTCGACCAGGACGACGTCCGCTACGTCAAGCCCGTCGTCGACGCCAAGGCCGAAAAAGAGCGCCTCAAGAAGGAAAAGGCCACCGCGGCTGCCGCCACCGCTGGTGGTGCCGGCGCCGCTGGTGGCGTGGCTGCCACCACCACCGACATTGTCGACCGCACAAAGGAAAAGGTCAAGGAGCTCGCTGCCGACGCCAAGGAGGCCGTCACAGGCGACAACAAGAAGCAGCAGAAGAAGGAAAAGAAGGAAAAGGCGCCCAAGCAGCCCAAGCCCCAGCCGGCCGCCGCCCCCCTCAGCCCGTGCCTGATTGACCTCCGCGTCGGCCACATCCTCAAGGCCATCAACCACCCCGACGCCGACTCGCTTTACGTCTCGACCATTGCCATGGGCGACAAGCCCAACGACGACACGACCGAGTACGAGGGCCAGGTGTGCCGCACCGTGTGCTCGGGCCTCAACGGGCTCATCCCCCTCGCCGAGATGCAGGGCCGCAAGGTCGTCGTCGTCTGCAACCTTAAGCCCGTCAAGATGCGCGGCGTCAAGTCGTGCGCCATGGTCCTCGCCGCCTCGCCACGCATCAAGGAGGGCGAAGTCGACGACCACAAGGGTCCCGTCGAGCTCGTCGCCCCGCCCGCCGACTCCAAGGCCGGCGATCGCGTCTTCTTCGAGGGCTGGAGGGGCGAGCCCGAGGGCGTCCTCAACCCCAAGAAGAAGATCTGGGAGATGTTCCAGCCCGGCTTCACCACCACCGACTCGCTCGACGTCGTCTTTGACGCCGGAGCTGTCGAGGCCCTCGGCAAGACGGACCTGGGCAAGCTCGTCACCGAAACAGGCGGTGTCTGCACTGTGCAGACTCTCAAGGGCGCTACCGTCAGGTAAAATGGCCAACAGGGGAAATATGGTACAGAGCCGATATATAGAAGCCCAAAATAAAGAAAAACTGCAAATAAAGCACAGCGTTGAGTTCAACACTGTAATTACGAACAATACCTTCCACTCGTAATGTCAATGTGACTCTTTTGTGTGAATGTTTTGCTGAATTTACATTGTAATGTACACCAGCTCAAGGCTTGCAAGATTGATGCTGGGCAGTACTGCCTATTCCTACACTGAGCAGAAGTCGTAGTCATCTTCTTGACAGATATATACATCGAATTCCTCCATCTCCCCCCCAACCCAAAAAAGATCCTAGTAATAATAATGAAGAATGGAAACTCCAGGTAAATGCATGCTGGTCGCGCTGAAACTTTATATGCCCGGGCACTTTTTCTCCCCATGTTATTTTTCGGTATGCAAAATGTTATGCGCCAAAAGAGAAGAAAAAAACCGCTAATGTTGACTCCTTCCGCACTCTCAACTCCCCTCGTAATCTTACAAATGTCGTTTTAAATGGTGTATAGTTGCAGGAAAATGGTTATTCAAGAAAAGAAGTATCGACTTCCTCGCAGGCGGCTGACATCGAAGTCGCCTTTCTTGGGAATGTCGGGAATCGTCAGCGGAAGCCAGACGGGAACTGGTAGTCGCTTCTTGTTGGCCGCTTTGGCTTTTGTGTTAGGTCGGTCACGGAGGGCTGCATTCTCGAAAGCGGAGCCGTCCATCTCGTTGAGAAGCGCATGGGATCGCTTCAGCTCAGATTCAACAGCGGAATCTGAGCCTTCTTCCGCAAGCGCTCTCTTGTTTTCATTCGCATCAGCCGCGGCATCTTCAGCCGAGATTTCGCCAAGGCCAATGTCACGGATATCTTCTGCGATGCCCAAGTCGGGCTCTGCGCCGGCCATTTCCTCGTACACGGCAGCAGGCGTAATGATTTGTTTGGCGGCTTCCAAATCCCATGGATTGCCAGAAAGACGCAAGGAATTCCGCTTGTGCTCGAGGAGGAGTTCTTCTCTTGGAGAGAGGTTGCTCTTTTTCCTCAGAGCTTTGATCTTCTTGGCAACTGGCGATGCAGCATCGATTTGAGACAGAAACAGAGATCCCTTGTGTCGTGTCTCAAACTCGGCAGCCAAACGTCCAATGACATCTTCCTCGTGAATCTTGATGAACGAATCACGGATGACCTCATTCATGACATTGACGTCAGCGGCGTGGGTCCAGAAGGAATCGTGGACAGCTGCGAAGTCAAGGCCACGATCGTGGCACTCGAGCGCAGAGAGAAGCATATGGCTAGCGTCGAGGGAGTGAATGAAGTTGGGTGGGAAGCCTTGGAGCTGCTTCCTCCTATTGACGGGGTCGGTAGAGTCGCTAGAGTGGTATGCAAGAGATTGGAGGCAGGTTCGGATTTCTTTGGCAGTCGTCTTGCGGTACGGCTGAGCGACAGGCATACGAAGCGGCGTCGTCCAGACCACCGTGGAACGAAATTGTTTAGTCAATTCGTCGAAGCCCGATTTCCCTGCTTTGGAGACCTTGCCTGCCTTGCCTGTCTTGGTGCTAGCCGACCCATTCGAATACTCGTCAGCGATATGCTGCAGCTGAGCAGGCGTCAGAGCCCGGCAGACGCGTCCACCAATCTCGCCAAGCCAATACTGAATATCGTGAGCACCACGGAACATAGTTGCAAGGGCAGTGAATACGTGTCGGGCGATATATGTCGACAGCATCAGGTTCGGAATTCCGCACTGTTTGCCCAGGTCGGGATACAAGGCATCAATTTGCTTGCAAACCTGCTTCTTGGCACCAGCAAATGTAACGCCATACACGTTGGTCATGACTGTCTGCTTGACCACCTTTCGAGTGATCTTGCCGTCAAGCACAACACCAAACTTGTTATTTGCTGCAGCGTCCTTGGCTATGGCCTGCTTGACTAGGTCAGCGACAGCTGAATAAACATCAGCAGGCCGGTCGCCTGGCTCCAGGTTGACTTGTCTTGCGCCCCACGTATCACCACCCAGGGCAGCATAGTGCTGCAGACCGTTGCAAGTACCGTCCTGCTGGATTGGGAGATGAGAGATGTAAGTGGTTGGGTCCTCCATGTCGAGCGCTCCCTTGAGCTCAAAGCAAGCTGCAAGGCATTGCCATGGATCCTCGGCCTTGAGCCACCAGCGACTTCCGTTGAGTGGGTTGGTCACAGTTTCGACGATCTTATCAACGCTTTCGTTTGCAAAGGCTTCACGCTCTTCAAAGCTGGCCTTGTCGAGGCCGTAGACATTGGCAAAATGAATCTTCAGCCATCGTAGACCTGCTTCGCCTAGAGGTTTGCCCTTTGAAAATGATAGCACAGCTCGTGCGTGGTCGGCACCCATATGGTTCAGATACGTAGGCATGGGATAAGCACGGCCACGGTAATCGACGTTATGTGGGAAGTAAATGGTCTGGTTTCGGAACGCTCGCGCGATTTCCAACTGCAGATTCATGTAGCATCGCTGCGAATGTAAGCCAGAGCGCTCGTTTTCAATGGCCTTGATGTCGCGAATCCATTTCTTGTGTAGAGCAGGGTTAACCGTCGAGTCAGGCTCAGCGGGCATGTCGAATGTTGGTTCCAAAGCTGGCATGTTGGCGATTTCTTCGCCTGAATTCCAAGCCTCCATCATGACGTTCAACACATCACGATTGATCCGCCATGCCGTCTGGCCAAGAACATCAAGGCCCTTGAAAACTTGCTTCATGTCACCACATTCCACAGCAGCTTTGGCATAGAGTCGTTGTTCAACGTTGCCGGGCTGGACTCGAATGACGCTAGTCTTGCTCTCAAGAAAACCGCCATCATTCATGTTCTTCCAAGGCTTCGGCTCGACAATCATCGGCAGGTGCTTGGCAAGAAAATCGCCTAGTGGCTCACGCTTGAGCTGTTCGACGAGGGTGTTGTGCATGATGAGCATACCAACCTTCTTGCCTTTGCGTGGCTGCTGAATGTGGGTGAAGGCGGGTTGGTACTGGCTGACCAGCTCTCCAGTTGTAGGGTGTTGTGTGATGACCTTGACCTTTGCTGAGTCAAGAAGGGCTTTGACGAGGAAGGCTCCGACTTGAGCCTTGATTTGCGTTGACCATGGCTGGCTGGTAGATTCCTCGATCCGCTTGACAGCTTCTTTGCTTTCTGTAATCTGTGACGCAGAATCGACCTCGTCAAGGTTCGCTTTGGAGGCATCGTATGTGACCTTGCGGCGCCGGACCGTCTTTTTTTCCTTTTTCTGAAGTTCAATGTCTTCGTGCGCTTGTTTGGCGACAGTATTGATGATTTTCTGGATTGCAATGCCCTTGTCGACTCCAAGCAGAGTACCAGCGTTAAGCGTGCTGAGAATGGTAACCGCGGCCAGTCGCGCAGGGTCTGCTTGTCGAATGAAGGGGCCGAAAATACATCGTTCGATGTCCCTTTCCGACTTGACCTCCTTGCCTTCCGATACTTCAACCTGCGCAATCTCATCCTGTATGCGTATCTCCATAGCACTGAGCCATGACGATGTGTAGCTAGCCAGGGAGCCTTCCTTATTAGGTCCACTCAGGCCAGTCGTGATTCCAACCTTTTGCAGCTGCTTGTTTTGGTTCCTCCATTTATTGACAGCAGCACTGATCGAATCACGTTCAAGTTGGAGCTGCAAGCTATGCAAATCGTCCTTGGAGAGGTTTGACGCGTCAAAGGCCTCAAGGTTCGAAACCAGCTTCAGGCCGTCCCTCAGGGCAGTCAGCGAATCGCCTCGCTGAGGGGTTGGTACGAGTTCGGGTGTAGCTCCAGCGCCTGATGAGGGAGAAATTTGAGTCGTTTCCGTCGGTGTCAGGTATGCATCATCCGTGGCAGCCTCATCAATAATATCGTCCTCAAACTCTGGCTCGGCAGAATAGTTGTATGTTGGGCATTGGGCAGTAATGACAGCAAGATCTTGGTCGCTTAAAATCTCGGCCATGCTCAGAACACGTAATCCAGACTCGCCTGGGGCCATCCCCATGTAACGCGTGATAAGGCGAGTCAGCCGTGCGCCACGTTCGGAGAGTATGGACGCCTTGAGCATGCAGGCGACAGTCTCGGCTGTCTGAGGCAGGCCTTTGTTGCGAATATTCATTTCGTAAAATTTGTGAAGCTGTTCAGCCCGTCGTCGATCTGGGCTCGCTCTCAGCTGCACCAGTGAGGCCCTCAGGTACTGGTTGTGAAGGAGGATGCGCTCCTCGGGAGAAAGACTCTGGTACAAGTTCATCCGTTTCAGGACCAGAGCGGCACGGTCCAGCTTCCCAACTCTGATGCAGGCATCAAAGACTAAAAGCATGTCGTCTGCTTCTCCAGGGATGCCGTGGGGGCTGATTTTAGTCTGGACCGGGGAGGTGGCGGGTGCCTCGGGTATCGTGAGGGGAGAGGAAGGGTCGAACGGAGACAAATCGTAGGGTCGGAGAGGAGACTGAAACGCTCCCATGGGGGATGCCGGGAAGTTGCCGTAAACAGAATTGTCGAGTTTGAAGTCATCGACGGCCGTTGCAAGAGCTCGGTAGCGAGGTCGTTGGGCACGGTTCTCTGATCGTTCTATGCGCCAGTGTCCTGGTGTTCTGGTGGAAATGTGGCGCCGAGTAATGGACAATGCATTAAATCGAGCGGGTATCAATCGTGATTGTGGTCGTGCATGGCTAAATGGCATTGCTCGAGTGGCAGACACGCCGCGGCGAGCCTGCCTGGAAAGCATTGCGAACGAGACGTGCTCTGCACGAGACGAGGCCAAGTGCGCTTGTCGTGGTAATCGCAGGATATTCGAAGAGGGGAGGATTAAATCATTGATGTGGTAAAAACAAAAATACAACAGAAACGGCCGAAATACAAGTAGAATACAGCTTGCCTCCCCAGCACAGCTTGCTTCACAGATGGCGCAAGAAGTTTTCGAAGCCGGACTGCCCCCGGCTCCAGAGAATTTGTCGCCATAGGAGGCCCAGCGTCCCCTGAAGAGGGTCACGTGTAGCCAATTTTTCTGCTCAGGAAATGTCCCCACTCGACCTTGGCGTGGCTGTGGCGAACGCCGGCAAGCTAACAGTAATGGAGCTTGGGGGTCTAAACAATTTTTGGCCAAGCTGCAGCGCATTTATCCAATTTCCTTGCAGCAACTGGCAATTATTCTTCAAGCCGCCAAAATGATTGCGCGGCCTGCAATGGCGAGTTTGAGTTGTCGCAGCTGCCAGACCAGCCTGTTTCGAGCCGTTTTGGCTGCGGGCCGGCCTGTAATTGCAGTATCAGCGCAACGTCTGCTGTCTAGGCCAAATTCCTCACTACACATCCAGCAACGGAACCTGTCGACCACGAGACGTCACCGGATCGAAGACGGCACAACAAAAGCTATCGATAATGTATCGAATGAGACGAAACAGACCGACGAAGAAGACACGCCCTGGTTCCTGGACGAGGAGCCACCTCAGCATCCGCCCAGCCAGCACCAGCAAACACTGCCTGTCGCCCCAGAAGGTGCGCCACTTGTCGTCGAGCCCATGATGAAGTACATTTTCGAGGACATGGGCTTGGATGACCTCGCACTCTTTGACCTGCGAGAGCTTGACCCGCATGCCGCACTTGGTCCAAATCTCATCATGGTGTTTGGCACAGCGCGCAGCGAGAAGCATCTCCATGTTTCGGCCGGCCGCTTTGTGCGCTGGATACGTAAACATCACCAGTTCGAGGCCAAAGCTGACGGCCTCATTGGCGCCGGGGAGCTGCGCACCAAGCTGCGCCGTCTGCGCAAAAAAGCCAAGCTCATGGGCACTAACGCCAACATCATCCCCCGCGGCGACAATGGCATCTCCACTGGCTGGATCTGCGTCAGCTTCAACACCGACGACGGCGTGTCGGACGCCGATGCTAATTTTGACGCAACGGGTCGCATGGCTGGATTCGACGCCGGTGCGGCCGGCACAACGATCGTGGTTCAGTGTATGACAGAGGCCCGGCGCCAGGAGCTCGACCTGGAGGCGCTGTGGGAGGGCATGCTGAAGCGGAGCTTCAGAGACAACAGAAAGGTCCTCGGCCAGGAGCCGCTGTCCGCGGAAGAGCTAACGGACCAGGTGGCTTCCCGGCTGCAGCTGCCAGACGGCTACAACAAGGCCGCCCAGCAATGGCAAGCCATGGAAGATGCCTCGCAGAAGCGATACTTTTCCACAAGCGCACGGCGACTCACAACCGACAACACTACTACAGCGGACCCTCAGGCCACACATCTGAACCTAGACTCGGTCGCAACGCATATCCAGGACTTTCAAGCCTCCGGCGCACCCATGGACGCCCAAGACCTCGTCCAGCTCATCCGCCACGTCTTCCAAGCCGGACCCCACGACCCCGACACCGCCCCTGAGCGGCTCAAGCTCGTCGACCAGCTGCTCCTCGCCGGCGAGGAGCGCGGCATCGCGCTCCTGTCGGGCGATATCCTCATCACGCTCATCGAGTCGCTCGTATCCTCCCCCGCGTACGGGCCGGCGCTGCAGCGCGCCCAGGCCAACATTGAGTTCCTCCTCACCGAGCGGCGCATCGCGCCCACCAACGACCAGGTGCATCGGCTCATGGTCGCGTACGCCCGGCACCAGGACTGGGACCGCTTCTGGGACGCCCTCCGCGTGCCCGCGCGCTTCCAGCAGCCGCGCAGCGCCGCCCTCTACGAGCTCGCCTACGCGACAGTCACCGCTACGGGAGACGCCCGGCTGTGCACCGAGGCCCTGCGCTGGCTGTACCTCGAGATGGGTCGCGAGGAGCCGCCGGTGCTGCCAACGGGCAGCCTGTACGACGCGCTGCGCGCGTGCATCCTGGTCGCGGACCCGGCGGCCGAGGAGCTGCTGCACCGTCCGCCGCCCGACAGCGAGATGACGACGCTTGAGGCGCGCAACCTCGAGCGGCGCGAGTTTGTCACCATGCTGCGGGACGTGGAGCGCATCCGCGGGGAGCTGCAGACGGAAGAGGCCAGAGTGGAGAGGCAGAATGCGCTGGATGCCGAGATTCGGAGCAGATTCGAGGCGTAGGATGCAGTGTTGCACAGCTGTCGAGTGTAGGAAAGAAGAAGGACTTTTCTTGTATTATCAAACCTCATACCATTGTATCATCATCACAGCCATGTAACAACAAGAATAAACTGCAAAGCATATCAATCAATAGCATAGAATAGACGTAAATTCACTCTCGCAGCAACAGAGTTCGCTTCCTTTCATCGAGAAATGTCTAGGAACAATCTAGATTACAGGCACACATCTTCCTGATACTGCCGGCGCTACAAGTTAGCACTGGCCCATTTCATGGCATCGCGCAACATCGGCGCCACTTGCTTTCTGCTCGAATCCAGTGCAAGCTGTCTCCATGCATGCCTGGATCCTGGCTCGTCCAAAATGCCATCGTTCCACAACTCCAGCTTCAGCTTCTCCGTGGTATCCTCTCTAAACTTCTTGACCGCCTTCTTACCGCCACCAGTAAGACCCCATACGAGCAGGTGTCGCTGAAACTCGCCGCCCGGATTAGACGTGGTCATGATGGACGCGATGTCGAGCTTTTGCTCCTGCGCCCACGAGTGCAGCGCCCGCAGCATCACATCTTCGCCGCTTTCTTTGCTCGTGGAGGCCGCCTTTTCGAGGAAAAAGTCGAAATTTTGCACAACACAACTAATGCCGAGCTTGATTCCGCCATTCTCCCACTCTTTGTAGTCCTTGCGGAGAATGTCACGCAGGCTGAGCTGGGACAGGTCTTCCTTGGCGGCTGTGATGATGTCAAAGTATGCCGTCTGGTCAAAGTTGGGGCCGTGCATGAGCTCTTCTTCCAGTAGTTTTGCTGCGCGAGAGTCTTTGGGGCGAATCTTGGCGGTGGCTGTCATATTGACGGTGTCGATGAGTATCGGGGCCAGGGCAACCTGCGCGAGCTGGTTGAGGTCCTTGCTAATATTCTTGGTAGTGACTGGCGACTGTTCGCCGTGGGCCAAAATGCGCCAAGCATCTGCATAAGTGTCTACCACGAGACTCATGCAGCTGCCGCACGTCTCGATAACACGCGGCGCAGCCTGCACGGAAACAGCGCCCTCGTCAACATGGTGATCGATGCAGCTAATAACACGGCTGTCGTATTTTCTCAGATCGCCAGTGAGGACATTGTGGTCAACGAGAACCCACTCTGTGTCTTTGGGGTCCAAATCCTGCGGAAGCTCTGACAGGGTGATGAGATCGGAATCATCGAGATCGGCCTTGGCAAGAATCGGGCCAAGTTCAATTCTCATGGCGAGGTCCTCCCGAGGCAGGTTTGACAAGGGGATGTGCAAGCGCCTAGGCGCAATATGAGATCGAATGTACGCCAGAACAACTGCTGAGCACAGCGAGTCGAGGTCTGTCAAGACTCGTCAGTAAAGGACTCATATGTGGCGTAGCCGAGGTTATTTGTTTTCTCACCAGCCGACTCATTGCCCACGACAAATGTCAGCGGCAGAGAACGCTGAGCAGGTGGCATAGCCAGAGCATCCTTGGCTGCAGCCAAGAATGTCTTGAGCGATATTGTACTGGTCGTCATGCTTGCTCGCGTGTGCACTAAAAAATGTCGCTGCAGGCAAGGACGAGGGCCACCAAGGCTTCCCAGTGGGCGGTGTATTAGATATGTATATGTCGCCTGTCTCGCTCGCATCTGCGGCGGGTGAAAGAAGAAAAGAATGCCGCCAATATTGGCAAGAAGTCAGCCACTCGATTGCTACACCAGACACCGGCTGCGCGCTTGGCCCGGTCGCGTATTCCAGGGTGCGTAGACTAGAACTTTGCGTAATGGTGGTGTATGTACAACACACTTGCAGTTGAGCAAAAGTGTACGCATGGCGGTCGAAGCTGAAGGCTGCCACATTATTTGCTCAGGGCAGCGCCAGATGCTGCGGGGTGCGTGCGTCACAGCGCAGTCCTAAAGCGGTCTGTCGAGGCGAGTCGGCTTCTTTTGTCTCAAGAGAGTCTCGAGCTGGGAACTTGCATTCGATGAGGATTTTTGCTGCCAGCAAAAGCCCAAACAGTCATTTGATCAAATGATATGTGATGTGCCCATGGGGTAATGTTTGTACGAGGG
This sequence comes from Akanthomyces muscarius, assembly GCF_028009165.1. Classification (NCBI taxonomy): domain Eukaryota; kingdom Fungi; phylum Ascomycota; class Sordariomycetes; order Hypocreales; family Cordycipitaceae; genus Akanthomyces; species Akanthomyces muscarius. The sequence continues at coordinate 10,633 of NW_026611615.1, read as the reverse complement.
CAGCTGCAGCCCGGCTATTGCAAGTACCGGGGTACAACGCTAGGTTGGGAGGCGGACATGGATGCGCTGCAGTAGATGGTCAGAGAATGCATTGTCGTGCCAGATGTTGACCACAGTAAACTTGTAAGCAATTGGATTGGTCGACTTCAGATATCGTAAATTAACTAGTCGAAGGATTCGGATTTTGTTTTGTGTAGTTGAGAAAGGATGGTATCGCGGTACGCTGGTCGGCTAGAGATGCTGTCGGTCCGCGCTGATAGCAGCTGTTTGCTTGCCAGGGAGCCACTGCTGGGAGCTGCCAGCTGCCAGCTGCCAGCTGTGAGCTGTGAGCTGGCAGTACTCCGTACAGCAGCCCGTGCGCTGTCGCGAGGTTTGCGCGACAATCATAATTCAACTGGCATTTATACCGCAAGTCATCTAACTCTAGCAAGATTGGATTCTTTTCCCGACTGAAGCAAACCAAACTACTAAATTTAAGGCTGCAGTATTGCGCCCTTCGACTTACAACAGCTTCTTGGTCCCAATTTAGCCGCGCTCCCATGCCGCCCGGGCGTCGCCCCGCCATCCGAGTTCGGCCCCTCCTACATCGCGACCCCCGAATAAATCAGCCGTCTCTGCGCTCTCCTCGATGCCACGTCCTTTCTCGTTCTTCCTCCGTCTCATCCTCTTCGCACTCTGCTTTATCGCTTTGCGCCTCGTCTACACCAACCTCTCGCCCTCTTCGTCGCTCCCCCGGCCTCCTTCGTCACGCGCCGCCGCCATGCCTCACTCCGGACCACTCCGGCTCGCCGTCCTCGAGGCCGACACGCCACAGCCCCAGACCCGCGAGCGCATCGGCAACTACACCTCCGTCTTCACACAGCTCTTCCAAGGGGCGTGCGATAACTCGACGCCACCGAAGAAGCTCGACGAGGAGCTGACCATTTCGGGCCACGGCATCGTCGACGACCTCAACGCCTACCCCTCTCTCGACGACGTCGATGCGATTCTGATCTCCGGGTCGCGCCACAACTCCTTTGACAGTGATCCGTGGATCCTGAAGCTCGTCGAGTACACACAAGCGGCGCTCGCGACGAAACGCGTCCGCATCATTGGCATCTGCTTTGGCCACCAAATCCTGAGCCGCGCTCTAGGGTGCAAGGTCGGCCGCAACGCCAAGGGCTGGGAGGTGGCCGTGACGGATGTTGGCCTGACACCTGAAGGCAAAAAGGTCTTTGGTATGGAAAAGATGGTATCTAACAGCCCTAATTGCCGGTGACGCTTTATAAGGCTAACTTTGCGACAAGCGAATCCACCAGATGCACACCGACATCGTCGCCGACTTCCCTCCCGATGCCGTGCCCCTCGGTGGCAACGATATCTGCTCCGTGCAGGCCATGTACGCTCCTGGCAAGTACATTGCCGTGCAAGGGCACCCCGAGTTCACACAAGACATTGTCACCGAGATTCTCTTCAACCGTCACACGGTCGGCGTCTTTACAGACGAACTGTACAATGATGGCATGGCTCGCGTCGCCAATGAGCACGACGGCTTTGCCATCGCTAGAGCATTCCTCAAATTTTTGCGGGACTAGACATACAGAACATAACAGAATATAGACACAATAAATGTACATCAACATAAAAATGTGCGGCCTGTTTTGATACCCAGCTCTGTTGCCTTGTATCTGACGTGAGTCGCACGAACGTCCAGCTTGACAGCGATAGGCTCCCTTTCATGTATTTCTCTTCAAGCAGCCGTCACCGACTCAGGCCTGGGACCTGCTGGACTACTTCTCTATCGCCGCCGCGTTCAGTGATACATTTGAAGGTTTTTCAATTTGCTTCACTTGGTAGAGAGCGTGCGCTGCCATTCGCCGGCCGAGCTTACACTCTGTATGAGAACTCCATACAACGACTAAAGCGATTCCTTTCTCCTGCGCGGGGCTTCAGGCCAGGCGGTAGCTCGAGCACAGTAAAAGGAAACGGCGGATGAGAAGAGTAACCATGCAGGCTTCAGTATACTCAATCATCCTGCTACTCCAGATTTCCTTCTCCGTCGGGCGCGCAATTGTGAGAGGTCGCGGCTTTTCCACCAACATTGTCGTGCGAAACTTGTCAAGATGGTACCCGTTTCCCGTTTCCTTTTACAGATAAAGGAAATGTACAGCTTAAGAATTACTATAAATTAGCTAGTACAATACAAGAGTGAGAGCTTGTAGCCGACCACTAGCAAATGTCATGCCAGTCACTCGGCAATTCGACAGCTCTTCCTCTGGGTTCAAAGTGGCTTTATAGTCACGTCGACACGCCTCGTGACCCTCTTTTGACAGTTTCGTTTTCTGCAGTTTTGTTATTTTGAGTTCTCGATCTCATCTCGCTATGTATTTCGTGCATAAGATCTAAAGTTCCTGCAGTAGCAAACAGCATGTCACAGAACCTGGCCCGGTGTCCACCCAACAAAGAACGAGGGGCATTTCCAGCCAGTAGCCCCTACCACAGACCCCAAAAGCACTTCCGGATCTCTTTCATCCTTTGTTATTATGATAAAAGAGCTTCATGATTCGAAAAACTTATCCCCTGTCAAAGTCTATGTGGCAAAGAAAAAGCATGACAGAGGACTATGACAAAACTGCCTGTACCTCCGCGCAACACACACGACGACTTGCAGGCTCAATCGACCAAAATGACATTCTCGAATTCATTCGGTATACGGTGCGTCGGTAATGCGGCCTTTTACGCCAGCAAGAACGAATCCGCGTTTCTGGGCTGCTGTACCATCGACCCCGACACCACCGACGACGGCCGCTGCCCAGATGACAAGATGCGGCCAGCGACGTTTGACCCGGCCGCATACAGCGAGATCATGGCGCAAGAATGCATAGGAAACGATGACACTATCCTGTGGTATACCTGCGCGAGCACCTCCCCACCTTTTTTGGGCTGCTGCAGCGAAAACCCATGTGCCAAGGGAAGCTGCTCGCCATCGGCTCTGAGGGCTGCAAAGCTGAGCAGCAACAAAATGAATGCAAGCTTGTTTCTAGGGGGCGCATTACCGGCGAAGCCTTCATCGAGGCCTTCCACAACGACAACAACAACAATGAAGACATCTGTGCAGGCGTCTGCGGCGACAAGTGCGACGAGTGCGACATTGACGCCCTCCGCTTCGGCGACTGCCGCGAGCGGCGGCAGTGGCCATCAAAGGATCCATCCAGCTACTGTTGCTGGAATCGTGATTGGAACTGTAGCCGCCATCATGGCCGTGGCAGTGACGATATTTTGGTGGATGCGCCGCAGATATGAGCATACCAAAGAAAGTGCCTTCAAAGTCAGAAGTGTCTCTAAAATCACGTCGGATGCACCTTTCACAGGTGATTCAACATTGTCGCGGCTGTACAACGCATACTATCCTCACCCAAGCCATTCTTCAACAGTTTCTGGATATCACCCTAGACCTGGACCTGCCAGCACCGGCAATCCAGTGCCAATAAATTATCACAAGGCGCTCGTGGCGAAGAAAACGGTTGACTCTGTTGAGCTCCCGGGTAGTGTCTACTTCAAGACGCCAGCGCAGCCGCCGCTCGCGATGGAGCTGTCACCACGGTCGCCGCACAACCACCAAAGTTTTGCTGCAATATGAGACAAGACCGAGATTTTCTGCCGACAGCAAGTTCTACGTGCTCGGCTCAGACTCCATCAGCGGTTGTTGACCATTCTTGGCAAGCCTCGAGGGTGCGTACTTTAAATGTGATTCGTGCCAGTCCCCATCGGGATATGGGCATTGGAAACGCGCGTCGCGCAATACCAGCTATTTCTTCGGATTCGCTGTTTCTATTTTTGAATCCGAACAGTTGTAGTCGCAAATTCGACGCGTATCACTCCTAGTTTCGGGACGCTGCGAGGTTTCCATTCCTGGTGCTCTTAACTACTGGATCATCATATCATTCGCCTCGTATTGCGCGTCGCCCCCTCGGTACCTATCGGTGCTATTCTACTGTGTGCAGCAGACCATTACAGTGACTGAGAAAAAAAGTGGAAGTGAATCGCCTGAAGGTCCAGACCAGACCGAATCAAGATCAGACCGCGGCGCAGCAAGACATCGACCCGGAGAGGGAAAGGATACGCCAGAGGGAACAGGAGGGAGTTCCACACTGTCAAAAGCCGAGCATGAATAAGTCCCAGGGGGTTGATGCAGAGGGGACATTTACAAGGGGGCCATTGCATGTTTTTGTCGTATCTTTTTCCATTATTTTCGTTATGAGGCAGACTGCCACAGTCTAGATCTACCCGATCGACGCTTGGCTGCGACAACTCCCTTGTCTTGGCTTGGACAATTTCTCCTTCTCAACAACAGTGGAAAATGGCAGCTCGGATAATTGCTAGCAAAAAAGTTATTTCTATTACAAGCCTGCAATACTAATGGCAAATAAATACCCTCTACCGTTGTAATCATGACGACACGGCTCGTTTCCGTTGCCGCAAGAAGCGTAAACCCAAAATCGCCCTGTCCACTAACAACAACCGGCCAGCACTCTAGCCTCTCCACCGCGCCCACGCAAAGGGACTGTTAGCGGCCTCTACAAGTGCTCTGCTCTCGTCCCAGCCGAAGGAGAGCGAGCGCGGGGCCAGAAGGATTGCACCTGGGGAGGGTGGAGAAGGTGAAACGTCATGTACTGCAACTAAGTAAGTGCTGATCCGGTCCGCACCTCTTCTTTGTCCATCGCGGGAGGTTTTCGCCCCTCCAGGTGCTGTACTGGTAGCAGGCAACAAGGCAGATCAGGGTACTTTTATTGTGAGCCGCGGAACATCGCAATCCCCTTATGAGACACGGGTAGAGGTCAATAGACCGGCGCGTGAAATCCAATGGCATTTCAAAGCTTCGCGCGAATACCCCTAGAGTCTCAGCTTGATCTCAACGCCAAGACTTTCGCCCAACGGCCAGAGATTGGCAGGGCTCAATTTGATCGTGTGTGCCAGAGGCGCAAGGGAGTTCCAGAAGCTGGAAGGCTTTCTTGGCCGCGCTCGGTCTGGAAAAGTCACTCCGGAAACAATGCAATGCGTCATCCACGCTCCGAGGTAGCTGAAGAAGCGTCCAAGTTTTTGGCCTACAAGAATCCACAGTCTCGCCTGAGGGTGTGAGGCAAGCCAAGCGAAGAAAACTTAATATCCAGTGCTTGTGGCCGTACGCTGGCGCTGTGAGCAAGCAATGACCAGGCTCAGCGGTGGTTTGCGGGCCAACCGCTGTGCCCAGCCGTCCCGGTTTTGTTTTGGTCTGCACTAGACGGCCGTATCCGGTACACACACCTGTCGATCTCGCCCTCGCTCGAGAACCACATCTCGGACTAGACTGGTAACGGATCATCTTAGTTTTTCGTAGCGACGCGACAGACCCCAGGGATGGAAAGAAGGGGAAAGTTACGCAATCTCTCCTGAGATTCAAAAGGCTATAAAGCCCATCCCTCTCCCGCGCTACGAGTCTGATATAGAGTTTCTCCTGCAAAATCTACGTTACATATCCACACTACACACAGTCGTTTCGTCTCATTTACATATAGAACCACCACCAAAAAGCCGCCTTTAGCCCATCATGAAGTACTCCGTCGTCTTCCTCGGCCTCGCCACCACCGCTCTCGCCCAGGGCAACATCATCTCTAGCGCCATTGGTGGTGCCAGCAGCCTCATCTCCAGCGGCGGCGGCGGCCTTGTCTCCTCGGCCTCCGACGCCGTCTCCAGCCTGCTCCCGGGCGGCAGCAGCAGCTCCTCCGCCAGCGCCACAAGCTCTGGCCAGGCCTCTTCCACCAGCTCCTCTTCTGGCGCCACTCCCACCATGACGTCTTCTTCGTCTGGTGCCGCCGGCGGCAGCAGCAGCAGCAGCAGCCGCGCTTCTTCCAGCTCGTCCGCTAGCAAGAGCTCCTCCAGCTCCGGCAGCGCTGGCGCTTCCTCCTCCAGCAGCTCCTCCCAGAACGCCGCTCCCACCAACGGCGCCAACTACCTGGTTCCCGTTGCTGGTCTCGCCGCTGCCGTTGCCATGCTGTAAAAACAGATTTACTACAATAATATGGGATCTGCAGTACCGGAATAAAGGGCTGTATGATGCGAATACACAAGGTCGAAATGGCTTTGTTAAATATACTTCTTGGGGGCAGGGCATGTCGATTATACTAGGCAGTTCAAAAAATTCGATAGTGATCTAATTATGATAAAACTTTGGATTCAATACGATCTTCGCTAGAATACCTTGTGACTAGTTATTACACAGGTGGCCTGCAGCCAAAACTGGTAGCAACACTCTTGCCCCCAAACGCGCCAATCAAGCCTTCTACGGAAGAGTAGACGCCGAGAGCCGTTGTAACCAAGCCTCCCGCCGTGTACAGAACATTGAAAGTGTTGAGCACTGGCCGCTTCTTGTATGCACGCCAATACCGCTGCATCCCCGTGTCGACATACGAGTAAGTCCGCGTTCCTGGGTCGAAATGCTCCTCGCCCTGAATCATGGCATCGCTCTTGAGTTGGAATCCGAGAGCGAGTACCGCAGGTGCGGTGTAGGTGAGTGTGAGAATAAAAAGGGCACCGATGAAGCCCGACACAAATGAGAGCTGCGGCACGGCTGCGGCCACCAAAAACGCAAAAATCCAGAATAGAGGTATACACATCGCCCAGGCAATCTTGCCCTTCCTCTCGGTCAGCGGCGGGAAGTTGAAAATGTCCTGAAAGATGTCCATGTAGATAACTTTGAAGCCAATGTTGCTGTATAGCGTGGCGGCAATGATGCCACTAACTAGGAAGAGCACATTTGTCGCCGTCTGGAAAGCATAAGGCGACAGGCCTTGCATGACGGGATTAAAGGCAAATTGACCCTGAAATGAGTACACAAACATGCCAAAGAAGATGTAGATAATGTAGATAAAGGCCTGCCCGCAGAGGAGCGCTTTCCAGAAATCCATCGGGTGGCGCATCTCGGCCATGAACGCCACAAAAGCCATGCAGCCACCGTATGAATACACGGCCTGGTTGAGGCCGTTGAGCGACGCCACGAATCCCGAGCCTCCGCTTGCCAGTCCCTCGGGAGGCTGTGCGGCAAATGTGCGAATCGGCCCGGGCCCAAAGTCCTTGCCATACGAAGCTTGCGTGGCTTTGAAGTTTGGCGGATAATGGACTACGACCCCAATGCTAGAACTTGATTAGAAAGTGAAAGAAAGAAAAAGAGAGAAAAGAAAAAAGAAAGCGACGGTTTCTGGACCAAATTATTTTACGTACCATATCAAGAGAATCGTCATATTCACCCAAACGGCAAAATTGGCAAGCCACGCCACGCGCTGCAGCGTCTTGACTTGGCTCACAAGCAGGCCCGCGACCATGTAGATGAGCATACAGGCGACAAAACACAGCCCATCACCATGAATCGCATCGCGCCCCTGCGAGATCTGCGAGATGCCCTGCCCGCTCTGGAGGATCAAGGTCGCGACAAAGAGCATCATCTGGAAGCTCAGCATAAAATTGATAAAATGTCGCGGCAGCGCGCCAAACAGCCGATAGAAGATGTCGCCAAAAGTGAGCAGCGGATACTTGTCCGAGTCCAGACCTAGATATGACTTCCATATTATGTAGCCAGAACTAAAAGTCATATTAGACAGTGAGAGTAACACGATCAAGCGTGTACTTACTAAGCTGCGAGGGCTCCGAAGACGGTGTAGAGGGCGACGCCGGGGCCGTAGCCTGTCTGCGCAAAAGCCCACGGTGTGGTCATGGGGCCTAGAATATCCGTCGTGATGAGGAAAAAGACAGCTCCCCAGCTCGTTGTCCGCAGTGCTCGCTCAGCCTGGGCCCAGTCCTGCTGCGTCGCTCGGCTCATCATAGCCGTGTCCCTATCATCGGGAACAGCCACGGCTTGACCCTTGACCTGGACAGGCTGTTTAGAAGGCAAATCATGCTTCTCGCTCAATCGCTGTACTGCCAAACGGTCGCTGATTTTCCCGTTTTTGCCTGCCTCGAGATATGCCTGGTTTACCGTTGATTCCTCGGTGCGAGTAAGCTTCGCCCAGTACACGTACTCTTCAAAAGTGACCGACGGGTCGCGAACACTATGCTTTGGCGAGGGATGCATGCTGAACAGAGACCATGAACTGATTGAATTGGATAATGAGACGAATGCAGGAAAAAATCAGGCTGTCTTTATAAACGTCGCTGTTTTCTCATGTGCTGCGATAGGGACGGATGAGTCAGAACCCGTTCAAAAATAGTGTCGAGTACAAATGTCGCCGAGTCACCTCTCTCGCCAATTAATACTGCTTGTCTTATCTTGATAGGCTTCAGGCTGGCCTAGGTTCAGAATGCGGGGAAGATCAAAGGTCGCTGTACAAAAGGCCCTTCTAATAAATGCAGGTGTTGAGACGATGTGACCTTGCGCGCAGTGCGGCTTGAGCAGCCTGCAGCCATCAGCCCTCACTGTATTTCGAGAAATAGCAACAGCTGCATATTGCGCCTTCGTGGCAGACAAGGTTAGACTTTTGCTACGCTGAGCCTTTTGTAGAGGCAACTGTAAATAAATATTACTGAATGCGTGGATTGATCGACAGACCATTTGTATTTGGGCGCCGTCGCGCTACGCGAAAAGAAGATGCGATGATGGCGCGATCTTGAATGCTTCGCCTAAATTACAGAACATTGCCCTTCTTGCGCCGTTCCTTCGATTCCATATCTTTAACGTTGATATTCCTCCAGAGGAACAAACACAGAATGCAGAGCGGCAGAAAACTGCAGCCCACAATGACAAATATTCTCTGGACATGGCCGTATGACAAAATAATAGCATCGCGGGCTGGGCTGCCCATAGGGTAGCCGAGCTGCAATGTAATGTCTGCATAGATCTCGGTGGCATTGCTCTTGAGCTCAGCGGGCAAGTTCTTGTAGAACTGCTGGGGAAGGGTATTCGTCCAGATGCCACCGGCAATTGCCTGACCAATAGCAGCGCCAATGGAGCCGAACAGACCGTAGAGAGCTAGCGCAACGGCAGTTTCTTGGTGGGTGATGTTTGCCATGATGGCAAGCTGTGCCGTGATGGCCCACACACCACTATAAATACCGTTGAAAAGCTGACACATGACGAGGTAGCCGACGTGTGAGGAAGGAGTACGGAAGTAGACGAGAAGTGCAGTACCAAGCACCGCGAACGGCGTCATACCAATAGACGGCCACTTGTAGTATCCATGGTATCGGATGAGACTATAGAAAAATCAGGAAAATTGAATAGATTGTCTCGGATTGGGACAATACTTACACTCCGGTCAGGGGACCAATGATTGAAGACATGAGCGAAAAGGCGTTGAGAACGTAACTGGCATTGGTAATGCTGAGATCGTGGACGACTTGAAGATAGGAATAGTAGTACGTATCCCAGGTGAAGATGGAAAGAAACATGAAGCCGTAGACCAGACAGGCACCCAGAACACTTCTGTCTTTGAGGTGCTTGAAGGGAAAATACTGGACGGTGGCAAAGAATCTTTCCCAGATGACGAATCCAACCAGTAGAACAACGCCGACGACAATCATGGCGATGATGTAGCCAGTCTTCCAGCCATGAGGGGCGTATTGCACCAAACTGAAAGGCAGAAGAAGAAGACTCCAACCGAAGATGGTGAGGAACATACCCACGACTATCAGACTCGAAGTTAGTAGCTGGAGGGAAAAGACAAATCGTAGCGCGCTCACCATCAAACTCGACAGCATAGTGCTTGACAGAATCCCAGTACGAGCGTGTCTTGACGCGCTCGGGAAACTTGCCCTCGCGCTGCGCCTTGCGCTTGCTGTAGAAGAACACCACCACCACTGGCGCCGCAAAGACGGGAATGATGATGCAAAAGGCGCCAAATGCCCAGCGAAAGTTGGAGTGCGTGTAGAAGAGGTCCGCAATCTTGGGCCCGCCAAAGGTCGCGGCAATGGTGGGCAGCTGCAGTAGGCCAAAGAGCACCATGCGGTTGCGCAGCGTCGTCATGTCGGCGTAGATGATTTGGACGACGTACTGCACGCCAATGTGGCCGACCCAGTAGATGGAGTTTGCGGCAGCAAACATCTCGACGTTGATGCACGCGGCCTTCATGATCATGCCGACAATGATGAAGAGGATCATGACGGCGAAGCCCTCGGCGCGGCCCCAGATGTCAATGACCTTGGCGATGGCGAGGTTGCACACGCCGCCGAGGATCACGGCCAGGATGTCGGTGACGCCGAGCAGGCTGTGCGCCTTGAAGCTGGACGTGACGTAGGGAGTGAGGGCACCCTGCACGCTCTGGAGCAGAGTGTCGACGAAGCTGACAAGGTACAGGCTAGGAAGCATTAGCTGCGAAACTTTCAACCTAGAATTTGCTTCGTATTGCTTCTGAAACTATGCGATACATCTGGAAAATGCGGAGTCCTTACAGAATGGACATGACTACCATGGTATTCTTGGACCAGACAGAGGTAATGGCCTCCACCCGCTTGACACCATCCTGCACGTGGACAGAGCTGGTTTCGGACGTGGGACCATCATCGTGAACCTCGCGAGTCTCGTCGTCGGAAAATGGCTTGCCGTCCTCCACGTCTCCGTGCCTAACAGTGCCGTAGCCGTGCTCGGCGGAAGCGCTGGCAGACATATTACTGCTTGGAACGTGCCGAT